>NC_133548.1:19252500-19962500 GCF_048773025.1 Camelus bactrianus
TCCAACTTGTGGCCTGTTTTTGTCAATAAAGTTGTATTAAAACACAGTTAATCCTGATTTTTACTTCTACATAACAACAGGGTCGAATGGTTGTGATGGAGATCATATGATCTGCAAACTGAGAATATTTATTGTCATATTTTCTGTAAAAATCTGGAGATTTTTACAGAAAAATTTTGCTGACCCTCAGTAGAGAGCAAAGATGGAGGACATAAGACTGGAAGTAGAACCACAATGTCTTTTTAAATTGAGAGTCCATGCCTTTTTCATCTCCAAGTGTATTTAAGTTTTAGTACCATGTGGCAGGTTTATTAAAATACAGACATTTGGATAGTGGCATTTTGTTTTAAGATAGCCTTCTTCATATGAACAGAGAGCCTTGGCAAAGCCCCACAAAGGTGCTCTAACTATTGCATCTGGAATAAAAAAGAAACTTATTCTGAGATCTTTTTGTTCCAAAGGCTCTTGCCTAGTAAGAAGACTCCAGTTGCCATTAAAAATCCAAAATAGATAAACCTCAAGTGTAAAAGTAATTACACAGAAGGTCATACAAAATGGGTATAAAACGGTTCAGGCTGAAAACAGCCTCAAGAGCAGAAATCACAGGAACAGTAAGTAGCAGCTCCACCTCTGCGTTTTTCTTGGGAAGGAAGAACGTGTACCAGTTCTGACTGGTTTTATTGCTTCTGACCCAAAGTGCCAAAACCCAGCATATCTTGCCCTTAAATAACTTGCAGAGAGGAAGTATTTGTGTATGAGTTGCCGGTGGCCTCAGAAATGAGTGAGCCGTGTGTCCAAGATTTTAGTTATGTAAGGTACACAGTCATCAACAAGAAATGTATCCTGTCAGACTGAATGTACTAAGATTATAAAGTGAGAGAAAGAATGGTACTTCCTTACATTTCTAAGAACTCTAGAAATATTATAAAGCACTGAGATAGTATTTTATTTTTAGTTCTACCAAACCATGTGATGTAACATTTACGGGATGAGATTCTTGCATCAGGAGGTTACAGTAGGTTATAATATTTACAGATAGGAGGACTGAGTTTCAGGAAGGAGGCATGATTTTTTTTTTTTTTAAGCCCATGTGATTGGAGCAAGTTCATGAACTCAGGCTTTCAGAACGCAGGAATGTTGCTTATTTTGTGGGCTTTGTGCAAGGACCACCCATTATTTTACTTCTTATGTTTTCTTTAATACTTATGGTAGAATTCAGGGGTACTTGCTCTTGGGATAGAAAAATATACATATACTTTATCTGCACTAATGGCTAAGTGAAATTACCATTTCTGTCAATTGTGAATGTAGGCAATAAACCATACTTGCATTATTTTTTCGTAAAAAATCAGTTTTTATATCATATTATAGTTGTGTCAGATACCACAAAATATCTTTCATATTCATCACTACTTTGAAATTATTATAGTTAGAATTACTGCTAGATGTTATCATTTAATTTATTAATAAAGATGCACATATATTTTTATATAAAAAATTTCAACATATTGACGCCAGTATAGCAATATATATTTTTTGCTCTGTAATGTTATGTATTGTGTTTTTTTCATTTAAAAAACATTAATCTGAGAAGAAGCCCATAGATGTCACCAGATTTTCAAAGGGAACCATGGCATAAAAAAACAAATTCCTCCCAGGGTCCACAATATCTGTTCAGTTAGCTGTTGGTATAAAATGAATCAACCCAGAATTTAATAGTTTAAAACAGCAGCAATTGTTGTTATTCTTTTTCATGAGTCTCAGGTTTGGCTGGGATACAGGTAGGTGGTAATTACACAGGGTTTGCCGTGCTTTTGCATCCAGATGCTGGCTGGAACTGGACTCATTTCAGGTGTGAAAGCAGATGCTGGCAGTCGGCTATGACTTTAACGGGGTCATACCTATAAGTGGCTGTTTGGCTTTCTCAAAGCATGGCAGCTGGTTCCAAGGCTGAGCATTCCAAGAGATCCAGACAGAGGCCATATTGCCTTTTAGGACCTAGCCTCCAAAGTCACATAGCATCACTTTCTCCAGTGATAAAGGAGAGATGACATCAACCCCAACTCTCATTAAGAAGAGTGGCAATGTCACATCATAAGAGCATGTGGGACAGGACATATTTTGATGAACCTCTTTGAAAAATACAGTTTACCCCAATGTCCCAAGGTTTTCCTGCTCCTGAGTCTTTCACATAGTGTATATCCCGCTCTAAATGTTCTAATGTTCTTCTGTTACTTCTTTTACCTTATTCTCCTGTTTTTCCCTTTAAACCCAAAGCAAAGGAGAAATTCCACTTCACATCTTGCCCAAACATTCCGCCTTCTTTTCACACACACCTAACTTCTTTGTGGAGTTGGAGGGCGAGGGTGTCTGTGCTATCATTTTACCATAAGCTTTACTTTAATTTGTGAGTTTACTTAACAAATGGCAGTACTCATTTGTTTCTACGTCTTTTCTCTTACTTGATTGGGACTTCTTTGAGGATAGATTCCCCTTCTGTTTGCCCCACATGACTACTTATTTGTTGCACATTTATACTCAACTAATATTTGTGGAATGAACAACTGCTCTTCCACATTCAGCTGCCATCTGAAGAATCCTTCCCCATTTTAAAAAGATGTGAAGCTCACAAGTCATGGGGTAGCAACAGCTCCATTTGCTAGTTCCTTCTTTCCAGATTTAAAAAATGAGTTCAAGGGAACAACCTTAGCTCAACAGAACCAAATACCATCACTGATTCTCATAGACTTTTTAGAAATGACATCATCTCTGACTCAAAACCAAAGGCAGAGACACCACAACATTACTGAAAACCTGAGAACATAATTTCTTCAAAAGAGACCGAAGTGCTTGGATAAAGCAGATGAAATGTTGAGCCATGGGTTAAGGGGTCAATCATGTGAGATTACTTTAAAATACAAGTACTTAAGTTGTGTGGCTTTCTGATACACCATCAAATGACATATTAGAAGGGACCAAAACGTTCATGAGAGATGGCGTTTCATATCCTGGTAAAGGAGGAAGAATTAATCTTGGAAAGACTCAAACTCATTCACATTAAAGTTGAAAGGGAAAAAAAAAAAAAGTTTTGTATAATCTTTCCGATGCATATGAAATACGAAACTCTGGCCATTAAACAAACTTTTTTTTTTTTTTTTTTTTTTAACACAAGATGAAAAAGCTGAGCTGGTTCACTGAGAAAATAGAAGCCGGGAAATTCATAGCATTTGTTAAGCTTAGTGACAAGAACCAAAGAGAGCTCTCTGCTATGAAGAGATTCAGGTAGAAGTAAGCTATTTCCTAGATTCTGCTACTATGAGTTGATGTGCAAAAAGCATCTATGATTAGATAGAAGCCAGGATGTATACACTTCCCAACTGAGAAACGCATATTTACAGAATTGGCAGAGAAGATCAGTGTGCTAAGAAAGGTTAGGCTTAAATTCACCACTAATGAATGACAACAGATTGTTCAGGATACCAAGCTGTGTGACATCACTATCCTAGAGGAAAGGTCAGGGCATGGAGTGCCCCTTATTAAATTCATCAAATAAGCCTTGCAGTGTTCATTTCTGCTGAAAAGTTGATCATGACATGCATTTTCCTCCATGATTTGGGAATTTTTGAATCTTGACTCAATGCTCCCAACAGATTGGAAGTATGAATTTTCGATACCAAAGTGACCTCATTTGTAAGCTCTAGTAAGGAATAATATATTGGATCTTCATTAGAATTAGACTGGTAGGGGTGGAAACATTTTTGAATAAAAGATGTAATCTTGAAAATATTTCTTTTGTGTAAATACTTTTCCTAGTTCTGAGAAATTTTTGAGTAGATTTCATCATTTAATGTATTCTTGTCAACAAAGAAAAAAAAAGCTTTATATAAATTCTGTCACTTTATACTAACAAGCCTATCTCTGTTGTATTAGTTATTATGCTGAATGTAAAAGGACTTCTAAACTGATTACCTTTTGTAGAAATATGATTCAAATAACTTCTCAATGCTATGTCTTTAAAAAATGAATTCGCTCTGAGAGTAAATGGAACCATCCTTCTACATCTTTATTCACTGAGTAGCCACTTAGAGACAGACAGCAGTGTCGCCCTCCTGTCTCCACTAGCAGTCCACGCCCCCATCCCTGCACTGGATAGAGCGCCGTGTTGCTGGAGGAAACAGATGCTCTGGCCCCAGCGCAAACTCAGTGAACCTGAATTTCTAGAGACAAGATCTGAGCATGTAAACTTTATAAAGGCTTCCCAAGTGATTCTAATGTGCAGCTGGGTCAGAGCACTTTGGAAGGCATACGCAGGCCTCTTATTTTTGAATTTTGACACTTTCTTCACAATTGCAGCATTGGGGTAGGTGCTCTTCTCATGGAGGGGGTGGTAAAAAAACCATAAGGACATCATTTTCCAAAATAAGGGAGGAACGATGTGACATTGATGCTGAGAAAGTAATCCCTGAGCCTTACTCTTCCCAGAGAAGGGAAAGTGAGCTCTCATTCTTCATGGCCCACTTAGTTGGGGCAGCTCACAGAGGCTGAATAGGAGCCAGCTAGGCGGAGAATAATCTTCCCTTGCCTAAACTAATGAATGGTGAGATAAGGAGTGTTATTGGAAAAATGCACCAAAATCTTACATGTTTGTTTAAATGAAACTGTGGTCAAACTACGTACAGAACAAACCCTATGCAGCTTGGCTCTGGGCTATGAGATTTGTTTTGATTTTTAAACGTGTGGAATGAGGAGGAAACCCCGGTGCAACACATAAATCTTGATTGACATATACAGAGCTGTCAGAAGGTACTTTTCATTCCCCTGAAAAGAGCCATGTTCTCACATTGGGCATTTTCTCTTTGCTTCTTTTCTTGATGTTTAGTAATGGCCAACTGGACTGTCCTATAGCTGGTGTTGGTCTTTCTGGAAGGAATTTAAATAGTACACTAAATTGTACTCCTATATGCATCACATTCTGCTCTGTTAATGCCAATGGTGCAACACTGGTTATTAAAATATGGTTTTCACAAATATTCTATTCAGTGGTGGGAAATGCATTGCTTTGGATTCTTACCATAATAAACATGAAGCATGAAACATGTTTATCAGATGTGCGTAACTCCAAATGAGACGTCAATGAATGCAAAAACGTTAAAGGGATTTAACATTGAATTCTCCTTCCAGCTGCCCAGGAAATCAGCTTGGCAGAGATAGGAGAGAAAGTTAATAGAAACTTGAACCAATGATACCACATTAATTGTCCGGTGGATAGCAGACCAAACTAAATCAATGTTCTGGGAAGTAAGAAAGTCACCCATTATTCTGGGTGTAATACCCAGTATATTTTTTACATTCCTGTTTGACTCCTTCCCCTCAAAAATGTTTTCTTTTTTAAAAGGCAGCTATGTTTGGTGGCTCTTTTTTTCCTCAACAAGTGCCGGATGCTTTATTCCTTGCAGTAACTGGTTCTGTCATGTATACGGTGGTAGAGAAAAGAGAGTTCACTTGTGAATTGTGGGTATAGCTATTCTGTTCTGTAAAATATTGAAGTGATTGTCTGTAAAACCCATTTTAATAGCAGGGGGCCAAGATGACTCCCATTATAAAAGAGAGCGTATATAAAAATGTCTAAAATGTAGTAGATGCTCAAAAATAATGAGAATAGTAGGAAATTCTCGTCATTATTGAATAGTGTGCTTTGATTTTATAAGTGGACCAATAAGGAGCTTGCAAACTTTTCTTCCAACCATGGGATTAAATTGTTTGTGTTAGAATATATACTCTAGCTTCTTACGCGAGCAGAAGGGAAAAAATATTTGCTGTGCTTTCGTAACTTTCAGCCAATGATACATAGGACAAAAACATACCATCCTTTACACCGTAACACCCACATACTGCTAATCCACTTACTACACAGCATCCTCAAAATGATGGTCATCTCTAGCGAGGGTTGTTGATTGTCCGGTTGTAGGAGAACCAAATGATTACGTTTGAAATTATTTTCAAAGCTGTAATACATTCTGCAGATTAAAGGACTATTGATTACATTTTTATATAACTTTGACCTTGTCTACATGCCTTATTGTTTTCTTTTTATTGGGCCTTATGCCCACTGGAGGATGGGAGCCCCTTGAGGATGGGGCCTTGTCTTGTTTTTCATCAGACAGTGGCTGGTACATTACAGGTCTTCAGTAATAATAATAATAATAGTAGCTGCCATTATTGTTGTTGAAAGCTGATAGAGATTTCAGTGTACAGTTGGTGAATTTGTAATTAATTTGTCTCGTATTTTTATTTCCCAGAAAACATTGGGTTGTACTAGCTTCAGATAGTTCCACCATGTGCTCAGAGATCATTTCTTTTTTCAGCTTTTTTCTGTCTCAGTTTCCTTAATTCTCAAATGAGGATAAGCCACCCCCCACCACACACACAGATTTGTCTTCAGGGCTGAATAACATAATGTGTTTGAAAGTAATCTTAAGCTCTCAAGAGTCGTTCAGGTGTTTTTAGTGCCCTGAAGTAAGCTAAAGTCATATAAGGGACAAACCAAATGTCATGTCTCTGAGACCAAAATACTTTCTTAGGAAATAACAGAAAGTTATTTTCTTCTGGATGACTTACATAATTCTGTCCAGGAAGAAGAGGGCAAGAGGGCTGGAAACACATGGTCTCTTAAATATCGTTATTAATACTATGAAAAATAGCTGCATGCTTTATCTTTAAAATATATATAAAATAAATCATTTCTAGCCTCTTTAATTGTAGCTGTGAGTATATATTATGAAGCACAGACATAATCCCCAGAGATGAGCAGACACTTAATATTTCAAGCGCTGACTAGGCCTGGGAAGTAGGCAGTCCTGTTCTCCTTGAAAGTTGGTAGTTGTGGGTGGTCCTCAGAGGTTAGAAAATAGGAAGAAATTCTCCTCCTCAAGAGTGTTGATTTGGATTCAAGGCTGCAGACCTAAATCCTCTAAAGTTTATAAGGAAAATTCCCATCTGAGTTTTCATGCTGACTCATCTGAAAGCGGTGTGTTAACAATGTGGGCGTAGCAGGAGTTCCTGCCAGAAAGCGGGCTCTCCACCTGCTGCCTCTGAAGGTGAGGTTCTGATGTTCTGAATTGCCTCTGCCCCCAACGTGGTCATAGTGAAATTTTAAATTGCCTTCTTTAGCAGTGGAAGCCTGAGCCCAGAGATCGCTGTAACTAACGACAGCTTCCCTGTTCCTTTTCCAGAGTTATTGTGCCAACTAAGGTGTAGCTTAGTGGGGCTTTTTCTGCTCCTCCCCTCGACTTCCATAATCCTCATCAGCAACCCCCAGAAGCCCCAGTGCATACCCAGCACACGAGCAATACGCTTGCAATGCAGATGCTCTCAAAACAAGTCTCTTAGGCTTCCTTAAAACCAGATGACTGTTCCCAATAGCTTCCTGTATACAGCTGTCTAATCTCTTCACCCTGGAGGTTGAAAAACAGCCAAAAGGAGGTGCATGTCCTGAGTTAGCATGATTTTCTTTCACTGGATCACGCAAAATGCTGAAGTCATGTGGATTTTTCGGAACCATTTCCCTGGTGCATTGCCAGAGCGACACAATCTAATGAGCATTTGGGATGGGGTGAGGCAAGCTGAGGTGGGCGTCAGGTGCGCTGGTCACAGGTGCAGACCTCCAAAGGACTGGCTTTCAAGTCTGACTTGCCAATTGGATATGCCTGTCACTTTGGATTAGCTTCCAATTTAAATTCAGCTGTTGTCATTTCTGTTTTAGCCTCACATGCATTTGGACAGAAGGTCCTGAGTAAAATTTCAGTCCCCAGAAAGTCCTGTCTGTTAACATAACGCTAGGAAGAAGCTCTGGTAAGGTAAAATGAATGAGACACCAAATGTGTTCCCTTGGCAGTAGAATCTGCCTTTTCTTTTCTAAAAGTGTTTATCTGAAACTTTGTTCTGTACTAACAACCAGAAAATTGAGCTTGTAGGTTAACTCATAGGATAGTATTAGTACTAGTTATTGTAAAAGACAAAGTTCTCATAAGTTTCTCAGAGGCAATATTACTGCAAATTCATAGGTGAGGAACTGAGACTTGGGCAGACTGGCCTAACTTGGCCAAAGTTTCAGGGTTAGTGAGCAGTGGGTCAAGGATTCCAGCTCCCACCTTTCTGACTCTAAAGTTACATCCATCTTTTTTTACTACCTTACAGATGTATATGGAGTACAGTGACGGAAATGGCTATAATTTATTTAATACTTCTAACATGTCAAAGGCAATGCTTTGTTGGTGAGCAAGGCGAATGAAGTCTTTAGCCTCAGCTGTCTTAAGAGTCTAAGTGAAAAAAAGAAAAGCAAAACAAGTGATGCAAGGGCCATTTAAATGTTGAAAGGGAAAGGAGAGAATGCTGTGGCATCACAGAGCAGGCGAACTGAACATGTCCTGTGAGGGAACAGGTGCAGTCGAGGTGGAGAGTTGAACAGTAGAATTTGACCAGGTAATGTTGGAGAAAGACATGCGCTTAGAAGGGGGCGGGGATATCTGAGCAAAAGAAATGGCAAAGGATCAAGGTTGAGAAAACAGACAGGTTAATAAAGAAAACCGGAAATGGCTTGGATGGTGAAAGACCTACAGGATGGAGAATGAAGAAGATGCTGATGGACTAGAAAGCTGTAGAAGGAGTCAAGTGTCATACTGTAGAAATATTTTTAAGACTGTCATTGTGCTAAATGCTCTGCCGAAAATAATAATAATTAGTATGCTGACGTTTACAACAGTACTACAAGTTAAATATCATCGCACCATTTTACCAGTGGAGCAGCTCCTGGAGCTCAGAGAACTGGGGAAGCCAAACCCCTGTTGGCTTGGCCCAAAGCCCTTCATCATGAAGGGACCCCATACTGTTGACATACCTTGTCACTTAGCTACACAGTGGTCAGGGACAGAGAGGTAAGTTATCTTCCTGTTGTCTTTACTGTACATGTGCACAATGACCCTGACCACATGTCTAGTCAGTTCATTTTGTGATGACAAGTGGGATCATGCAGTCTTAGTTATGGCGTGATTGAAAATGTACATGATTTTTGCAAAACTTTGCAACCAAGGACATCATTAACATTTAATGCTTTCCCCACATTTATCCAGCTTTGTAGATTTTGTACTTTGCTGACCTTTTTGGGTTGTTAAAAGGGAATATCTTTTCTGTATTCCTTTTCCTCTGTTACAGGAAAAGAAAGCCGACTGTATTAGTATTTATAGAAAAAAAAATGAAGGGGAAAAAAAAGTAAAGACCATATTTCTTACTCCTTTTTTTTTTTTTTTCTTTTTCTTTTTAAGTAGAATTATCCTGGGCTTTCAACCAGAGACTTTGGGCTGCTCTGTTATTGATCTGTCTGTTCTATATAAAGATCAGACCATATGCATCTGTCCAAATCGGCAAGGATTCATTTACAGTCTTTGCCTTTCGTATTTTCACTTGTTGCTTACTGCTGCAGTCTCACACAGATAATTTAATAGACTAAATCTCCGTATTTCATCCAGTAGATTAAAAGAACTAGTTTTTCCAAACCCATATTTAACATAATGCAATTATCTTACGATCTCTCTAGACAGCTTTTACTTCTCTGGTGAAGTGGTTATGTCCCTAATTACGCATTTGAAATTAACCCTATAGATTAGTAAGATTCGGTACCTAATTATAATGTGTGTGCATGTGGAGGGGCAGTTTCTCCACACTGCCGAGCAATTGTCACACACCAGTTGTGTGTCCTACCTTTCAACTCAATTCTGATGCTATTTACCTGGAGATAGTATCAGACCCCACAGGTTAAGGGCTCAGTGCCACAAGGCTAGAACCCCTCACCCCAACTTCAGATGTTAATCACAAGTACAGGTTGTCACCCACACTTCTGCTTCTAATTGGCCATAGATCTGAGATTTCAAAGACCCTCTTTAATTGTCATTAATCTGCTAGAGTGGCTTACAGAACTCAGGGAAACATTTTATGGACCAAATTATCGATGTATCGTAAGAGGATGTAACTCCGTAATGGCCAGAGGGAAGACACATATAGGGCAAGGTATGGGAAAGGGTGCAGAGTTCCAAGTCCCTTCTGAGCACCACTCTTCTTGAATCACCCTACATTCACCCAATGGAAGCGCTTCAAACCGTGTACTTCTGTGCTTTTGTGGAGGCTTGATTATGTCGGCATGATTGATGAAATCATTGGCCAATAGTGACTGAACTTAATCTCTAGTTCCTTTCCCCACTCCTAGTGGGTCCAGCATGGAACTAAAATTTCCAACCCTCTAATCACATGGTTGGCTCCCCAGGCAACCAGCCCCCATCAAGTTACCTTGAGGCTTTCCAAAGGTCACCAGATTAAAATAACATTTTTTTTTTTTGTGCTTTCGCCACTTGAGAAATTTCAAGAATTTTAAGACTTCTATGCCAGAAAAAGGGACCAAGACCGAATATATATTTCTTGTTATAAACGACAATATCACAATTGCTCTGTTAATTTTCCTTCCTGTTATACTGACATTTAATCTTTTATTTGCACTTTATATTTTATATATGAAAACTATTTACCTTCACCCAAAGGTGAAATTTCTTTAATTCTGCATTTTGCTTTGTCCCCATTTGTTTGTATTTTACTTCTTTGAATTTTGTTTCTTTAGAGTAGAACTAAGAAGTGTACTTTCCTCAGAAGTAGCCCACTAGTGGAATTTTAGGAATGGCTTTTAGTTTTGTTAAGTAGCTTTTTTAGGGTAAAAATTTGTTTCAACCAGATGATGGTTTAAACAGCTATATATCACGCGTCCTTCTATATAATACTGAATAGTGTATCTTTTATACATGAAAGGGTATATACTGAGTGTAGATATTGTGCAAAACTTGTTAAAAAGCTGAGTCTGAAAATATGAAGCTATGAAATATCTTTGTCCAGAGAGAACAAAGATATCTCATTTTCAGTGCTAATTAATTATCAGTATCTTCTTAGAATACTAGCCAAGAATTTATAGCTATGTGTTTATGTATTTGCCTGCTTCCCAAGAGAATTGAGATCCATTAGTGATGTCTGTCTTGTGCACAAAATAGGAAAAAATGAGCCATGTGTTTTTTAATCTTGCCTTAGCTGCGTGAAGTTGGTCTAAATCAGGGACCAGCAAGCTGCTCCTGTAAAGGGACAGATAGTAAATATTGAGGAACTGCAGGCCAGATAAAGCATTGTTGCAATGACTCAGCTTTGCCATGGCAGTGCTAAAGAATTCTGTTTCCAAAAAATTTTACTCCCCAAAACTTGTATCAGCTCATACTTCTCCCATAGACCATACAGTTTGCTGAGCTCTGGTCCGAGTAGTAGATCACTTGGCTTCCTTAGAATGAAATCCATATCATGATTTTCGAGAACGTGAAATTGTTCGCCTGGCCAGATATTTGGTGTCGATCTTGCATGCCTATGCGTCACCTGAAGAGAAGATGATACATTTTCAGATGGGTGCTCTGAGGCAGCCCTAGAGCCCTATTATGGTACCAGTTAGTACCTGTCATGTGCATTGCCATCACGGTTTTTTTCCCTCATTATTATAATTATTTTTTAAACTTGAATAATTTTTCATTTCTATGTGACATTAGTATAGATTCCATCTTTGGTAGGATAAGGGTGACATGCAACTGGTGCTTGAAACTGAGGCTGTATTCATAAAAGAGTCTTTTGATTACAAGTGATATGAACACAACTCAAATAAGCTAAGGAAAGACAGAAAACCTATCATAGTGATACCATGATATCTTAAAATATATATATATATATATACCTGAACTTTATGACCGATTTTAACAAGAGATTTCATGAATAGCCACAGGACACGTTTCTGTCTTTAATCTCTGCTTATATCTGTGCATTTGCTTTATTTTTCCCTCTGACTTGTCAGACTAATTTCCTCCTTATCTCTAATTCACTTAAGAGAAATATTGCTGCCCCCAATCTCTAAACCTATAGTTTCAGCCTCAGGGTAAATCGATCCTTTGTTGATTCTAAGTTAATTTCTGGTAAAGGACTCTTGGGTCAAATACTTACCCCTGGACTGATCGACTGAGAAAAATGGGTCTGTGAAAAGGGCTGTGACGGTGCAGTTTGGACAGCAACCTGAAGCCAATGTCACACATCACTACACCCGGATGGCCCTGAGGCTGTGAGACAGCACCTAGGAAAGAGTTTTATCCAAGGGGAAGTATTTAAGTAGGAAATGCGTGCCTTATTTACTGCTTAGCGAGAGAATGTCTTGTCTTTTAAATTTCTGTTTGGCATAATAAATTAGCCTCTATGTTTTCCTGGAAAATTTCATGACAATTGGGCACTTCCAAGACAGCCGTCTTCTGTGTGTTTGGAAACATCACGTGACATTCTTGGTGACAGCCATCATGGGTGGAAATGAATTACTCTGGGCTCTGTTGTTGGGCCAATGAACCTTAGGCTGAAAGGGGACTCATTGAGGCCAGTGGAATTGGATACAAAAGATCTGATTAGCTCTGCTCATCTTTTTGAGCCCTGTTTAAGCTACATAATAATTCCATCTTCTTCCCTGCCCTGTGATGATAACCTTCAGTACTTGCATCTCCGAATCTATGGAAAGTAGCAAATGATGATTCAAAATAATGGATTCCCTGTTGAAGGACCCCAGAGCAGAACAGTATCTTGGAAGAAATCACTTGTTACACAGCTGAATTAAACATTTCCTCTGTTCGTCAAGCTGAACTCCTGCTTAAGAACTGCACCTTGGCAATGGATAGCATTTTGGGATGAGAACACTGCCTCGAAATGGAAATGTTGAAACATTTCTGTGGCTTTTTCCTCATGCTTCTCCAGAAGCAGCCCCTGACCCACAAGAGACATGAAACTTTGGTTCTAGGTGATGAGATCAGGATATCAACTTTTAAGTGCTTTATTCATCTTCTATGAGCTTTCATTCCTCAGCAATCTTTGGTCTGGGGAGCTCTCCTAGAAAAAAAAAAAAAAGCTGAAAACTGCTTTCAGAATGATATAGCTGGAGTTGTCGACTGTGTTTCTGTCACCAAGTTGTGTGGGAGTCCATGCAATGATATAAAGTTTAATATTTAAAATAATAAAACATTGCAAAAACAAAAAGATATTCATATTTGTTTTTAAGTTTGTTTATTTAATAAGCAATTTCTATTTTCCTGAAAATATTCTGAACAAGTGACTCTTTGCATCTTGTTAACATCAGGCTCACATGCAATTCAGACTTCATGGATTTATGAAATCCATTAAAAAAAAATAAAAGCCTGTCTTCTTTAACTACTTTGTTTTCCTTACAAAAAAAAAAAAAAAAAAAGAAAGAAAGAAAGAAAGAAAAAGACCTACCTCTCTTTCATTTTTTCTTATAGTAAGGATAACTTAGTAATATGATATAGAATAGTGTCATTAGATGATTTGAAGACCTTCTTCTGTTTCTATGTAATAGCATTCCTAGGTGGCTCAGATGAGACCTGAAACCATGGACTTGTGTAGGTAAGGGCACTATTTACTCCACCATCCCATGTCCTGTGGGAAGTACCTCGTCCTTCCCAAGTCTGCTGCACCTTCGTGGGGACATACTTTGTCATGGTCTCTCTTGTTGCTGCTTCTCCAGATTCACCTTAAGCTCCTGGATCTTCCTCCCTCAGGATTCTTCTCTTTTTTATTCCTGGTCCACTTCCCAGATTCTCCCTAAACCTCAATCACAATGCAGGTGTTTGTGGTAGAATTGAACTGAACACTGGAGTTCCGCAAAATAAAAAAAAAGATGGATAATAAACTTTACACATCCCACTTCTTAAAAATACAAGACTTTTTCTTGGCAGAGATTTCCTTCAGGGCTGATGTTTCTCCTGCAGGCCCAGCTCTCCCATTTTGCTGACATTTCTACTTTCTTCTGTATACCCAAGGATCTCCAAATTTATTCTGCTTTAAGGTGATTTAGCCTTTCCTTTCTCTATCTTCACCCTAAATCATATGCTCTTGCCTGTTGCACAACACTCTAAATCCTCATCTTATTGATACACCCTAAATTAACAAAGTATCTCCTACTAAATGTGCTTCCAATGTTTGGCTATGATCTATGTCACTGCAGGAAGAATTTCAGATTTAAGAGTTCCCACCACTGTGGCTTGAACTTTTTCAATGGAAATTGATCCAGTCTATTTAGTTTCTTTGGTTACATTATACCTGTCCTGGAACAATGACTTCTGTTGGTTAAAACTTGGCACTAGGAGGGCTGTGGATTTGATGCATTAAAGCACATCCCTATACACAGAATATATGTTCATTCTCAGCCTCTCATATCGTTGATCCTGAGAAATGGAGCGGAATTACTTAAGTGGGTCAAGGCAAAATTATACTATTTCTAAAAAACGATCAACCTCTTTATTGCTCCTGTTTTTTAAGAATACCCCTAGCGTATGACCTTTTCTTCAATACCATATGCTTAGACTAGTTCTATCCAATAGAATTTTCTATAATATTGAAAATGTTCTATTTTGCACTGTCTAATATATTGTCCACTAGCCACATGTGACTGTTGAAATGTACCTCATGTTACTGAGGAACTAAATTTTTGATTTAATTGTATTTAAATTTAAATAGCCACATCTGGCTAGTAGCTAACATACTGGACAACGTAACTCGAGATTTTTCCCATTTCTCCTAGACTCATATGTGTGCATAAGCTGGCCTCTTCAAGGTCCCAGAAATGGTTAACTATGTATATTCCTAAAATAAAATCCAAATTTGTGTTTTAGGGGTATTAATATATTAGGTAGTCCATCTTTCCTTCAGTGTGGTACTGTAACCAGCATCTAGATAAAAATGTGTTGTTTTCAACAAATAATATGAATATAAAATTTTTCATCGCACTGTAAGGCTTTGCATCTTGTAACGTTTATATAAATAGATCAATTTGATGGATAACCTGAATAGTGGAAAACCTGAGTTTTAGCCCCAGTTTGCAGGGAAATCACTTTCCCCAGCCCTTGTTTTCAAGCCTCATCTGTGAAGGGGTTTGGTTTGGGCACTTTATTAGACCTGAATAATTTAAGCATCCTTTCTCCTTTGTCTCCTCTTCCGTCATCCTGTGACGTACACCTGCAGTCTTCATCCTAGGCTGCCTTTCCCTAAATCTCTGCTCCCTCTGGGACAATGTCAGCCCTAGGATGTGCCCCTCAGCTTTGGTGGGTGGGACAGATACTCTCTGCACTCGGTTCCTCTGCGGAGGAGAGGGAGGAAAGTTTGTCTTGATCACATCCTTTCCTGAATATTTCAGGATGAAGCAGTTTCATTCGAAACATCTGAATCAATTAGGAAAAATCGTTTGTGTTTTATTTTGTTTACTCCTATAAGCAAAAACAAAAAAATATGTCATTGCTGAAATGTCAATGCCAGGAATATTCCATCTTGTTCACTTTAATTCTGTTAGGAGACACATGTTTAACCAAGGCTGTAAGCAGAAAACCTTCCATAAAGATAATTAAGTATGAAAGTAGATAAATGTATTAAACAATCTATGCCAATTCCAGGCGCACAGGATAAAATACATTTAAAATGTTGTTTTTTCTGAACAAAGGAAACATGCCCAACTCTCTCTCTCTGGCCCAAGAATGTGTATTGCAATATAGCCACTCCCTGCATAACATTTTAGATTTTCAGTATGAAGTAGTAGGTAAGGCTTTGAGATGGACTGCAAATCTATTTAGTTAACAAAATGTTTTCTACAAAAGAACTTTCTTTCCATAACTATATATCCAAACTGTTTCAGAAACAGATTGATTTCTAGACTTCTTGCATTTTCACAGAATTTTAAGAATTCACACCCTACAGACTTTATGAAGTTCCCTTTAAATCAAAGTTTTTAACATACAGGAATGGATGGCTCCCAGATATTTTAGAATACAGGTTTCAGTATAAAGTCGAGATATGAAATTCTATGTGACTAGAATAGAGAAAGAAAAAAATAAAGATAAAATGGTCTCTGTTTCTGTATTTTTGTCCCTCAAAAGTAAATAATAATACAAAATAAAATAATGCTATATTGTAAAATATATCATAGTCACATAACACCAGAAAATAAAAATGATGAATGAAACTACCCTGAGTCTGAGTGTTGACGTTGTGAAATGGGAGTCATAGCTATAGTATCTGTCATCAATTTAAATTCTCTAAGTTAATTTTTTTTCTTAAAGAATTTATTCTGAGAAGTTCTCCAGCCAAAGCAGGAAGGCGTTTATAGGCATGGTGGCCACACCCAAGTCACATCCTCAGATTTATAAATGGGCAGCTAATTATAAAATACCTTTTGAAAAACATGCAGGCTAACACCTTTTTCTCTGGCAACATTCCATGTAAAAATAAATAAAAATTATAGATTGAGTTAATTAATGTCTCATGGAGCTCACTGGTTAGCTGAATGCTGTGAAATAATCCTAAAACACACTTCCTAGAAAGGTCCCAAGCAACACTTTGCAAACATGGTAAGTGGGCCAAGCCACTGCAATCCACTGCATGTAGACGGTGAGTTGATTAACCTGATGTTATAATGCAAAACAAAAATAGTATCTTCACTATGCCCTTTTGGTTACTGCTTTAAAGGTAGAGAAGGAATAGGGATGAATAATAGACCTAATAAGGAAACATTTCATTGGGTTTTTCATTATAGTAAAAACATCTCAGCAGAGAGGTAAAATGCACTTACTGAATTTGCCAGAATGGAGATGTGATTTTGGAACAGTTTAGGTACTTTATAATTCATTTTGCACTAATCTCTTCTTTGAAATCTGAGCCCAAGGAAGAAAAGAAATCCTTCCTTTCATGATACAGTTGGAGGACACAGAAAATGGTCTTTATTTCCAGACAGTTTGGATTATGAGTTTCATTCTGACAATCATTTTGAGCATAGAAATGGAAGTGTCAGCTATTCAAAGGAAATTAAGTCCCAAATCGCAATTACAACATTAACTTTAGTTACTATATCAATAGGGGAAAATCATTTTCTAAACATTTGTCTTAGGATATGCCTTTTTTATATTCAGCTCATTTAGCTCTTGCCTTCCAATGTAAACGTGATCTGCAGTTGTTTTTATCAAGGCCAAAAAAGTCATGTGACTGACCAGTCAACTTAAAAACACAGAAAATGTATAAGCTGAATTTCTAGTTAGAATGTTTCATTAAGCAGCTCTGTGTTTGCTCCCACAAAAATATTTCAGATATTTAAACTTTTGCAAGTTTGTCAAGTGTAGCAACAAAGCTATACTGGAAAATAGAAGCATTATATGGAGAGTATTACAAGTATTTTTAGCGAAAAATGTCTACAGCTGATGGAAATGGAAAACAGAGAATGAAAAATTCCCCATTATTACAAATAACATGGGTTAAGGCTCACTGAAGACCTGGACCAAGCCCACTTATCCAGATGAGCTCAGTTATTAGGCAGATCAGTGGTGGGTCCCCATTTGAGAACATGGGGGTGCAGCTCTGGCCACACATGTGGCCCTGTTTTTTTCAATCACTGCAACAGCAATGCTACTGTAAAGGCTGGCAATGTTTGGCAAAGTGTTGTAAGATTCCTCTGGAGTGAGAAAACCCTCACTCCTGTTAGAATCTATTCCTTCTTTGTCAGGAAACTGAGCTTAAGCATTAATAGAGTGATGTTAGTGCTTCTTGGCTCCAGAGGAAAAAAAAAAGAAGAGTTACAACAATTGGCTGTCCTTTAATCAAATACTGTTGAGCGGTTAATACTGCCAGGTTTCCTACCACCTGGAAACATTTTTCTTTCCTGTAAGCCAGTTGCTTCCAAGAGAATATAGTTTCAGAAGTAGAGTAGTTTAGGGGTAAGAGATGGTATTTTGAGACACTGAGTAAGGAGATCACTCCTGAAAAACAAGAAAAAACAGCAATGATGAGGAGGGACCAGTTATCAACAGATAGAAAGGAACATCTTGTTGCTGCATAAAATCACCTTAACTAGTTTTACTTGAATTGTGATATTCTTTTTTTTTTTTTTGTCTTTTTTTTATTGAAGTATAGTTGATTTACAATGTTGTGTTTATTTCTGGTAAACAACATAGTGATTCAGATATATATACATATAGATATATAGTTTTTCATATTCTTTTTCATTGTAGGTTATTACAAGTTGTTGAATATAGCTCCCTGTGCTATACAGTAGGACCTTGTTGTTTATTCTGTATATAGTAGTTTGTTTCTGCTAATCCCAAACTCCCAATTTATCCCTCCCCACCCACTTTTCCCCTCGGTAACCATAAGTTTGTTTTCTTTGTCAGTAAGCCTGTCTCTATTTTGTAAATAAGTTCATTTATATCCCTTTTTTTTTTTTAAGATTCCACATATAAATGATATATGATATTTGTCTTTCTCTGTCTGGCTTAATTCACTTAGTATGATAATATCTAAGACCATCCATGTTGCTATAAATGGCATTATTTCATTCTTTTTTATGGCTGAATAGTATCCTGTTGTGTATATATACCACATCTTTATCCAATCATCTGTTGATGGAAATTTAGGTTGCTATCATCTGTGATGTTCTTGATCTTCTCTTCTTCAGTGTTCTCTTAATATCGAGTTGGTGGTGTAGGAATGCACTGAATTAACCTACCTTGGGCAGAATATTCAGATCACTGGAATGTGTTTGCCGCACTCTCCCACCACTTTTCTTCTTCCTACCTAGCTATCACCTATATTCTATATCTGGCTGTGATGCCCTTAAATTTTCAGTCACGCCAAGACTCAGTTCTGTGCTCTAAACTTAGCTTTCCTTTTTTCCATATCACCACTCACCCTGTTCAGTCCTCTGATCATTGCTAAGAGGACCACATTTGTTTAACACACTAATTGTACCTGAGTTTTGAATGATATTCATAGCCTAATTCCTAAATGATCTCAGGGATGCTTATAATTGAAAAACGGGTCAGTAGGTGATCCAAACAATTCTTGCATTTGACTTTCCTTTCTTTTGACCTTTAGAGCTTTCTGAATACACCTGAATGAGAGTAGATCTTTGGGGAAATGTTTTTGCATGGACTAAGATTTGTTTTTGCCTTTTTTGCTACAGTCAAGTCAAAGAACATGGTAATTGCTCAATCTGTCTAAAGCAAAAAACTTGACACATGCAGCTGTTATCCCCTTAGATAGGGCTTCCCATGTCGGATATCATTAATCCGTCTCGGCACTCACTCTCTCCGAATTCAGACAAGGCCTTAGAATCCTTCTCAGTTAAGCCTTTCACCCAGTCACTAACAGATCATCAAAAAGTGCCACCCCTGCTTACAGTGGTGTGTATGTGTGTGTCTAGTTGAGTGGGTGAGGCAAAGAAATGTACCTCTGTATGCCCACTCACCTTTTCCTTTAACTAGGAGTAAATGTTAACAACCAACTGCTGTATCAACTCCATCATAGAGATGGTTTTAAGACTAAACTAACTATGTGGGTTCAAGATACTACTTCCAGCAGGAAATAGAACAGAATGGATATTGATTTATGACTTAGGCAGAAAGAAATGTTATAAAATGGGCCTTTGGGTGAATTGTTCACTTCTCCATCTCCTTTGATTAACATAAGGGTCCACAGTGTGTTAATATCCCATGATACATTAGCTCATGCCAGCTCTTACTCAAAATCTATCACATTTAAGACACCTATATTTACCCCTTAAACTATCCAAAGTAGAAATACATTAGACATATTTTTCTTAAATGTTTTCTAATTCATTATGAACTGAATTCTCAGTTGGTACCAGAAAATTTCCATTCTTTCTTCAATATTTGTAACTGAAGATCCTAGGTGAAAGATGATGTTTGAAAATGTGGAATAGTTTTATTCCTGTTAATTATCCTATCACCTTGCTATTCTGGATTGAAAGACCATACCTATCCTTTGATTTTATGATCAATTATCTTTATTCTTCTTAAGCCAAATGGTTTTCCCTACCCTTCTGAGTTTTCTCCCCTGTTAAATTCTATCTATACCTTAAAGTATTAAAGTATACCATGACACACAAAACAAAGCAATAAGAACCTGAAGGAAATCACATTTCTTTCATTTCTCTTGTATGTCAGCCATGATGCTGAACATATTAATATTGTTTCATATTGTCTCATCTAACTTTTATTTTAAACATTTGTGGGGTCACATAATTATCCTGGTTTGCAGATAAATAATGGGTGGCTTAGAAGGGGGTCTTAAATGATGTGCCCAGGGCCACAAAACCAGTACTTGAAAGGAGTGGCTTGGAACTGAGACCCAACTTTCTCCAAAGACCAAATCAGTAAGAATGGATCCTAAATACATAATTTCAGTTCATCAGGATCTTTAGGTTATATGATAGTTTATACCTAGTTGTGGTAATTAACTACCTTTTAGAAATGGGACATTTCTTAAGAAATTCTAATAGATAAAATGAATCTTTCTTTTGCAATAGTCTATTTGCAGCAGTAGGTAACAGAAAACCATGATTAAAAACTGGAATTCTAGATGTAGGTCTGGCTTCAGGTTTGGGTGATTGAATGATCCAATCATATCAAGATCCAAAACTATTTCTGTCAACCTGTTTTTCCTTTGGTTGCCTTTTATATTCAGATCAGTGGCAAGATGGCTGTGGCACCTCCAGATCTATCAATGTCCAAGGGAAAGGGGAGGGACCATTTACTTTTGTTACTTTCTTCACAGGATGTGGAACGATCCCTAGCAGATAGTCCCACTTTGCCTCATTAGTCAAATTAGGTTGCATTTCTCTTCCTTTACCAATCATTGAAATGGAAATGAGATTACTATGTTTGGTTTAGAGCAAGCAATCAAGATTTAAACAAATCAATGTTGCAGAATCAACCACTATATTTGCAAAGACACAGATTTCTCTATGCCCCATGTAGATTTTTTCAAGAGCCATTTTAATCTCTCTCTGCTGACCAAGGCCATTCATTTATTGGCCAAAAAAAAAAAAAAAAAAAAAACAGAAGAAGAAAAAAAAACAGTTGTGAGCACCAAGACTGTATTTGTCTTATAAATGTATGTTTCTATACTTTGTTCAGTTTATTCTGTCCTACTAAAGTTCTCATACTCTCTAAACACTCAGTTGTCCCAGGTATCAAAAGAAGATAAAAATGGTACTTAGCCATATGAAATTGCCAATATTTTACCATATTAAACTTGCAAAAATAACTGTTTAATATGCCTACTCTGTGAACACCACCGTTTCAGTGAGATAAATACTTCTGAAATGTTGAAAGCTGTGCTTGGCAAACAGCTCTTATGGAGTGAATGGTTCAAGAATCTGCATAAACTTGTTTTGAACAGTTGTTTGGAGCCTTGCTAATGTTAAAAAAAAGTTTCCCTAGGTTTACTGCTTACATTTGTCAGAGGTAGAGAGAGTAGAAAAAGCTGTGTGCCTTTAATTGCTTAGAAAAATTGCAGTTCATCCCAGAGAGAGAATCCAAACTTTAGTTATT
This sequence comes from Camelus bactrianus, assembly GCF_048773025.1. NCBI lineage: Eukaryota > Metazoa > Chordata > Mammalia > Artiodactyla > Camelidae > Camelus > Camelus bactrianus. The sequence continues at coordinate 19,274,004 of NC_133548.1, forward strand.
TATTAATTAGCTTGGGTTTTTTGGAAATTGTTGAGAATAATGATGTGTAAGATAAGGTGAAAACAGAGTGTCATTAGGGAATGTCAGCCAATCAGGAGGTAAGTAGTATTTGAAATAGAAGAATGATTCCAGGGAAGGGAGTCTTAGGGTCCCTGGGATGCGAGGAGTTCCCAGTCAATTATCTGGGCTATAGGCTTTTTGAAGTTCAAGGGCTAAAAGAAAGTCAGGGCACCTAAGGAAGAAGAGCAGAAGAATAAGGTGGACCAGGAAGGCCAATTGGCTGCCTTCATGGGGGTGAATATAGGTAGTAATCTTGATCATTCAGGGTCAGTTTGCCCCTAGGCAAGTAGCTCTAGCACAATTAGAATCACCTGAAGGGCATGTTAAACCTGATTGTTGGGCCCCAGCTATTGAGTTGCAGATTCAGTAGGTCTGAGGAGCTCTGTAGGGTGGTGGTGGGTTGGCAGGGAAGTTGGGGGGGGGGGGGTGGAGGTAAAACAAGTTCGCAAGTGACTCCAGTGTCTCTGAGAACCATTGACTGTTCCACCCTTAGGCTAGTTTGTAGGGCAGCACAGCCAATTTCATTTTTGTTGTTGTTCTGTACCAATCAGTGGGACAAGAGCTGAAGATAGTTAGGCCTGTATTGCTGTCTGTAAAGACATTCTGCAGAATATTAAGAGCAGTTTCTGGGACATGAGGAGATCCATAAAAGGATGCCAGAAACTTGAGAGACGTATAGGCTAATTGTGACAGAGTTTAGTGTTCAGAGTTCAGCATCTGGCACCTGAGTTCTGCATTTGATTTGCAGTGTCCCTCCCCCACCACCCCCAAATAGTAGTAACTGATAACAGAGTAATAACATCAAGCATTGCAGTCCAAGCACGTAACACTCTTACACAGTGACGTACAAGGAAGGGGTAGTAATTCACAACCCAAGTCTGAACAAGTGCAGGAGACATCACAGGTACCCCCCGGACCACAGCATGTGCGTAACGTCAGACAAGGGAGACGCAGCAGAAACAGGCGTGAACCAGTAAGAGGGGAGAGCCTGACGTGGGGTTGCTGGAGAACTGAGTTAATTCTCCCCAGCGCCCCTTTAATATGGTTCAGCCAGCGTTTACTATGCAGCTCTGGTCATCTTGGGTGGCTTACTCTAAGAGAAAACGTGCTTTCTCAGAACTTTATCATCTTGCGTTTCTGTTGCCTCCCGGGCGGCATTGGTCGGCTTCCTGCTTGGGCCGCCATAACAAAATAGCAGAGACTTGGTTGCCTGAACAGTAGAAATTTATTTCTCACATTGTTGGAGGCTAGCATTCCAGATCAAGGTGCTGGTAAGGCAGGTTTCATTCCGAGGCCTCTCCTCTCGGCTTGTGGTGGCCGCCACCTTGCCGTGTGCTCACATGACCTCTTCTTTGGTGCAAGTGAGGGAAAGAGAGAGAGAAAGAGAGCACTAGCTAGCTCTCTGGTGCCTCTTCTTCTAGGAATGCTAATACTGTTGAATCAGGTCCCGGCCTTTATGACCTCATTTAAACCTAACTATTTCTTTAGAGGCCCCATCTCCACATAAAACCACATTGGAGATTAGGGATTCAATATATGAATTGGGAGCGGGGAATAGACATCATTCCATTACACAGGCCTTGGGTAGGAATAAGAAAAGTCTTTTTACACAAAGATTAGGAATGAGGCTAAAAATGATATAAACTGGACCATCAATCCTGACTTTTACCAATGAAGTATACTGATTTTGACTTAGAGATTAGGAAGATTACTCTATTTCCTGAGATCAGCCAAATACAATTCAGAATTCTACTAAAGAACAAGTAAAACTTTAGTAGTAATATTTTAACTGTATAGGGTGATACAGGTGCAATGGATCAATAGATATTTATTTTAAAACCATGTGAATTATATATCTTGCTATATTTTCTAAATTTCAGTGCTCCCGTATATAATCAGTATAAATGAATAGAATGTCTGTTCCTGTGAAGGTGGTAATGTTTTGTGGCCTTTTCCTGTTTGTTAATTTTAATAATAAGAAGAGAATTTGACTGACAACTAGTAAATAAAGAGAAGAGATGAAAAGTCCATTTGATTCTCAGAGCAGGAATACAAAACAAAAAAATCACGAATATTAAGAAGTCTCAGTAAAGCATATTTTCTGATTTTTTTTCTTTTCCTTTCTGCTCTTTATTTATCAACCTTTGACTTGAAAGTGAATTCTTTTCTAAAACTTTTCTAATTTTTTTAAGTCAAACATAACTCCAACAAAAAGAAATTTTATTTAACTAAAAAGAGAAATAGGAACTGATCAAAATTCATTTACCAGTTCTAGGAAATCAGAAGCAGTGATATATCACCAGATGGTAAATGGATCAGTGTTACCTCTAATGGTGTTTACTATTTTCAACTCAATGTTATTTGCAATTTTTATGTTATTTGGGTTTCCAAGTATTTCATTTATTGCAAAAATTCATTAGGCACAACTCTAAAATCTGCTTTTTATATTCTATTCCTTCCAATGCAGAATTTATAGAAGTGCTGAAAAATCAGTTTTGTAGTTAAAGGAGGGGTGGTTGGAGTAAATTATACAATCAAGTGCCTGGTAGTAAAATAAAGAAATAGAAATAATTTGGTAGGATGAAGGCTGGTGGTTTGGGAGATGTGTTGGGTAATAAATGGAAACAATATCATTGTGCATCTATCTTTTGATATATATTAAATGTGTATATATATATTTAGAATTTGTTTTGCTCTAAAAAGAGTTTGCTGTCTTAATACTATCGTGTTGATTACTGCCACTGTAAGATTCCCCCTAGGGTTTTATCATGAGTGTTATGAACTCTCTGTTCACATTAAATGTTGATAGAAGTGATACAGGTACACATATCTTTCTGTGTAAGTTACTTTCAAATTTTTTTCCCCATGTAGTCGATCACTTTTCATTCTCATTTTATGCCTATTACAGAAAGAAGTCAAAGGTTTTATGGATACTAGTGACTTACACTTAGTAATGAGTTTTAACAATTTTGTATCACTTTTTAGCTATTTTTCAGCTTAAATATTAATTAATTTTGAATATTTCAAAAATCAGTGTTGGATTGTTATATTTCACTATTCTCTCAATGTGCTTTGAAGATAGAGGTGACAAGCCTTGTTGATGAACTTGACTTGGAATGTAAAATAAAGAAAAGGGAGGGGTTTTGATTGTTCTTTGTTGTTGTTTTGCTTAAGCTCCTTGAGAGAATACAGTTCCCATTTACTGAAAATGGGGACTGTCATGGAAGGAAGGAAAACAAGTAACAGTATATTTGTTTTACAGCATCATAGGGCTTTTCTTTCTCTAACCTGTAACCTGTGTCAGAACCAGTCCTGATTTTTTCTACATGTTCCATAATTTTGATTCTGGACGGAAATTATTTTTAAGAGGATTAGAGAATAGATACCATAAGCAGAATTTATTCCTCTTCAACAGCTGACATCTGTCCATACTTCCCTTATTGGTAAGGTAGTAACCCTGTGAGTAAGTCATTGCTTTAGCCTTTAACAATTCTGAAGATCAGTTAACAGCAAGGATGCTTTCCACCTCCAGACAGCTAATAGCCATAAAAGAGTCAAGAATAATGAATGCCCTTTTTGGAAAATTCAATTGCTTTCTGCCTCTTGGCCAGTTTACTTTATCTTAAATGATGCCATGTTTTATACTCTGGGCTGAGAGAGTTTTGAAATAAGTCATGAATGATTACAGCAAATAGTATCTTATATCTGGAAGTTGAACACACAATAGAGAAACTTTTGTATAAAACATATGAAAAACATGAAAATACATAGAGGCAATGCTGCATTTGTATATTTGACAGGGAAACTAAACGATGAAAAGTGTTACATCCAAAAATAACAAAGTTGATGGTGTCTCCTACCCATTTACCCTCTTCTAAGAATGTATTTTGGGGGAAATATTTAAATCAACTGTTACAAATGCATCCTCATTCCTATTTCCTCCCTTGAAATCTTGAAGAAAGATAAAATTTCTTCTGATCATCGTCTAGAAATGAATGATTGACTGGATTAATGAAGAGACACTTTATCTTTTGTAATAAATATGATAAATGGCTTATAAACATGAATAACTTCTGGGAGTTTTCACTAACTTTACATTTTTACTGTATTCCAAAGTTAAACATTTGAAATGAGAAATTCTGAAAAAAAAAGAAAAAAAAAGATGTATTTGGGTCCATTACTGCCACTCATATACCTCCAAGTATGTGTTTATCTTATAAAAACAAACTTCTTGGACCAATTGAACAGACTTTGTATACTTGTAGATCTAGAAAGAGTAATTCATGTTCATCTCCAGGCTAGCTTACTTACATAAGGGAAAAAATGGGAACACTGGGGAATGTTTACCTTAACAGAGTCCAGGTGTTAACTACCTAGGTGGATGGATAGATCAGATGAAATTCTGAATATACATTTTTCATGAAGTGAGTGGCCAGATCCCAGAAGGAGATATTCTGAGAGACAAACATTTTAATCAGGATTGAAAATATTGAGAAAGAATTAAAAATGCCAAATAAATTTTCAACTGTTTCAATTAGCCAAATCCATCCGAAATCCTTTATGAAAACAAGAAAATAAAAACATGTGGAAATAATTCTGTCATTCCATTTTAGAGTTCTAGAACTACTACTCATTGAGAAAGATTTGAATGTCACAAGGAGGTAGAGTTTCTAGTTCTTTTGGAGCCCTCAGGAAAATGACATAGAAAATACCAGCCGGGGTATCTACTTCTATGGTATCCTTTTCACAATAAATTCCAAAGCCAGCCAACGTTTGAGGTTATTTTGGCTCTAGTGGACACATTTAATAAAATATGTCATTTTCAATAGTATTGTTACGTGTTTACAACTCTAAAGTATATTCTTTCCAAAAGAGCAAATGAACAGCTTTCTGCATGACTGTGTGATATGTTTGACACTCAGTGGTTATTTTCTCTCTAGAATGTCAGGGATTTCAGTAGTTCTGATCATCTCCTCAATATCCCAGTTTGTTTGGCTATCAAATAAGTAAACATTTTTTTCTTATTACGTCATATGAACTGTTTATATATTCTGGAGATCAAGCCTTTGTCAGTTTCATCGTTTGCAAAAATTTTCTCCCATTCCGTAGGTTGTTGTTTTGTTTTACTTATGGTTTCTTTTGCTGTGCAGAAGCTTGCAAGTTTAATTAGGTCCCATTTGTTTATTCTTGCTTTTATTTCTATTGCTTGGGTAGACTGCCCTAGGAGAACATTTTTGAGATGGCATGTGAGATAATGTTTTGCCTATATTTTCTTCTAGGAGGTTTATTGTATCTTGTTTTATGTTTAAGTCTTTGATCTATTTTGAGTTTATTTTTGTGTATGGTGTAAGGGAGTGTTCAAGCTTCACTGATTTACATGCTGCTGTCCAGTTTTCCCAACACCATTTGCTGAAGAGACTGCCTTTATTCCTTTGTATATTCTTGCCTCCTTTGTTGAAGATTAGTTGACCAAAAGTCTGTAGGTTCATTTCTGGGGTCTCTGTTCTGTTCCATTGGTCTATATGTCTGTTTTTGTACCAATACCATGCTGTCTTGATGACCTTAGCTCTATAGTATTGTCTGAAGTCTGGGAGAGGCATTCCTCCAGTCTCTTTCTTTTTCTTCAGTAATGCTTTGGCAATTCTAGGTCTTTTGTGGTTCCATATAAATTTTATTATGATTTGTTCTAGTTCTGTGAAATATGTCCTGGGTAATTTGATAGGGATTGCATTAAATCTGTAGATTGCCTTGGGCAGTGTGACCATTTTAGCAATATTGATTCTTCCAATCCAAGAGCATGGGATATCTTTTCGTTTTTTAAAGTCTTCTTTAATTTCCTTCATCAGTGGTTTATAGTTTTCTGTGTATAATTCTTTCACCTCCTTGGTTAGATTTATTCCTAGGTATTTTATTACTTTGGGTGCTATTTTAAAGGGGATTGTTTCTTTACTTTCTTTTTCTGTTGATTCATCGTTAGTGTAAAGAAATGCATCTGATTTTTGAACGTTAATCTTGTAACCTACTACCTTGCTGAATTCTTCGATTAGTTCTAATAGTTTTTGTGTGGACCTTTTAGGATTTTCTATGTATAATATCATGTCATCTGCAAATAGTGACACTTTTACCTCTTCTTTTCCAATTTGGATCCCTTTTATTTCTCTCTTTTGCCTGATTGTTGTGGCTAGGACTTCCAAGACTATGTTGAATAGGAGTGGTGATAGTGGGCAGCCTTATTTTGTCCCAGATTTTAGTGGGAAGCTTTTGAGCTTTTTACTGTTGAGTACTATGCCACCTGTAGGTTTGTCATATATGGCTTTTATTATGTTGAGATATGTCCCCTCTATACACACTTTGGTGAGAGTTTATAAGAAAAAAACAAACAACCCAATCCAAAAATGGGCAGAAGACCTAAACAAGCAATTCTCCAAGGAAGGAATACAAATGATCAATAGGCACATGAAAAAATGCTCAATATCACTAATTGTCAGAGAAATGCAAATCAAGACTACAATAAGGTATCACCTCACACCAGTCAGAATGGCCGTCATTCAAAAATCCACAAATGACAAATGCTGGAGAGGCTGTGGAGAAAAGGGAACCCTCCTACACTGCTGGTGGGAATGCAGTTTGGGGCAGCCTCTGTGGAAAACAGTAGGGAGATGCCTCAAAAGACTAGGAATAGACTTACCTTATGACCCAGTAATCCTGCTCCTGGGCATTTATCTAGAAGGAACCCTACTTCAAAATGACACCTGCACCTCAATGTTCAAAGCAGCACTATTTACAATAGCCAAAGCATGGAAACAGCCTAAATGTCCATCAACAGATGACTGGATAAAGAAGAGGTGGTATATTTATACAATGGAATACTATTCAGCCATAAAACAACAACATAATGCCATTTGCAGCAACATAGATGTCCCTGGAGAATGTCATTCTAAGTGAAGTAAGCCAGAAAGAGAAAGAAAAATACCATATGAGATCCCTCATATGTGGAATCTAAAAAAAAAAAAAAAAAAAATGAACATAAATACAAAACAGAAATAGACTCATAGACCTACAATACAAACTTGTGGTTGCCAAAGATGAGGGGTAGGAAGGGACAGACTGGGAGTTCAAAATTTGTAGATACTGACAGGCATATGCAGAATAGATAAACAAGATTATACTGTATAGCACAGGGAAATATATACAAGATCTTGTGGTAGCTCACAGCGAAAAAAAAATGTGATATATGTATGTTCAAGTATAACTGAAAAATTGTGCTCTACAGTGGAATTTGACACAACATTGTAAAATGACTATAGCTCAATAAAAAAAAAAAAGTTTAAAAATATATATAAAACTATAAAACTCCTAGAAGAGAACAAAGGAAAAAATCTAGATGACCTTGGGTTTCATGATAAGCTTTTAGATAAAACACCAAAGGCACAAGGCATGAAAGAAAGAATTGATAAGCTGAATCTCATTAAAATTTTAAAAATTTTCTCTGTGAAAACTCCCATCAAGAGAATGAAAGACAAGTCAAAGACTGGAAGAAAATGTTTGCCAAAAACTTATCTGATAAAGGACTGTTACCCAAAATACACAAAGAACTCTTGAAACTCAGCAGTATGAAAACAAAAAACTCAAAAAATGAGCCAAAGATCTGAACAGGCATCTCACCAAAAATAGACAGATGGCAAATAAACATATGAAAAGATAAAACAAATAGGCAAACATATTTCTTCAACTTTGTCTGTTATCCTTCCCCAGGAAGTAAATGGAATGATCACTGTATCTATGCAAGGAGGAGTTCCAGAATGATATACACTAGACATACAATATAATTAGTAGTCACTAAATAAGCATTATGGAATGTCATGAACATCATAGTTATTTTTATTTAATATAGCAAAGATTGATTTTGTATAACAATAGGATAAAAAAATTTGGACCTGAAATAAGTTTCTGAAATAACTACTGTAGAGGGTATTAACCTTCAGGTCATACCTGCCTGTACAGGTGAGCAGGCATCAAAAAAGAAGACTGAATTCCTAAGTGCACAGGTGAATTGTATCAATTAAGTTCAACTAAATGTACAATGACTGTTAAATAGAGAATCTCATTTTTATACTAAACACTATAATACATACAAATTTACCTCAACTCCATCCTATAAAATTTTCAGAAACGGAAGTTGGAGAAAGCAGGGAACTTACTCTAGGTCACACAAATGGTGAGAGGTCAGAATATGAAGCCATGGTTGTCCTGTGGTTATGATGAACTGGATGGAGCTATAGAGATGAAGATGACATGATGATAAAGACAGTGTTGTGAATGAGATAACAACAACAACAACAACAACAACAATAATAATAATAATGAACAACGACAGTGATAATAATAGAAGCCATGTGTGGTGCTCATTCGATAGTTCATCTAATTTAATCTTTACAGTCACCCTAAAAGGTAACTACCGTTCCAGTTACATTAGGAAGAGGGAAGTAAAGCTCAGAGAGAACAAATAACTTGCCCTAGGACATATAGCTAGCAACACTGGGGGTGATAGACAAACTTTGATCTCAATCTAAGGTCAGTGCTGGTTTAGAATTGTTAATATTTTTTAACAGCTATGAGACACATCCCCAGCCTACCTTAGGATTCTGTCATAAAATAAGGTTTCTTAATAATTTGGAATGGACTTCTATCTTATAAGGAAATATTGACCTAGAGAGAAAATGAGGAAATATATTTAAAAGGATCTTTGATAACCACCCCCACCACCAAATACTACACAGAGTCAATTCTGGAACTTCCTTACCGTGTGTGTTTCATTACTGGCATGTAGTGCGATTTCAGAACATATGATGTACTGATACCTCTCTGTGAGCACCTAACCTGCTCCCACATGACGAGTCAGACCTTAGGGCAAGCATAATCTCTACTGTAAAAATGGGCCACCTGCTCTTTCGTATGAAGCTTTGCCCTTTATGGGGTATGAGCTTGAATCCTTCATCTCAGTGAGAAAACCATGATGGAGCAGATTCATTTACCCTCATGTAACAGGAGACCTACATTTGAGATAAGGCTGGTCAAGCCCAGGGTTTAAATGTGAGCTCCAGAAACCAGAACTCTGCGCTATCATGAAAGAAAGCGTTATGGCTCTGGGGACCTTAAGTGTGCTATTTTTCTGGTACCTAACACTTCCTTTTTAGATGGTTTCGTTTTTCTTTTTGAAACTACAATGACTGGAAAATCAAGTTGTACAGACATGCTTACCAACGTTGCAAATGAAGTGCTATGAATATGAAATACGTTAGATGACAAATTTAAAATCCAAAAATATCTTCACCAAAGGGAGCAATGGACTGAATCTAACAAGATGAAATGTAATAAGAATATACACTGGCAAATCTAATTGCCATTATATTTTTACTGCTTATTGCTGACATAAGGGAAAGCTATTGACAATTTTATGACTTAATTTGGGCAATGTACTAATATTTCTCTTAATGCTAAGTTTTATAGTGAATTATTTGGTATTTTCTAAGTATACAACCATATAATCTTCAAATCCTAATTTTTTTATGCCTGCCTTTTGTATATTTATAATTTTCATTTATGTTTCATGCCTTATTTTGTGTTGTCTGGAAGTTCCATGTCAGTGATAAAGGATAGTGATAGTACAATGAGAATTTGGCTTGTTTTCTAATAAGTAGATTTCTAAAATCAAGTGTTCTTTGTCCTGTGTATGTCCCCTGTCTTAGCAAGGGTCATACATGGCATTAACAGCAACAAATATTCAGAGATAGTCTATAGTTCCATTAGCCAACGAAGTATAAACCATAGACCAGTAACAGTCTTAACATCGACTCCTGAAAACATATGTACAGAAATTGAGTACAGATGTTTAAAATTTCACAGCAATTTGATAGAATAATTTTACGTCTTTTGAATCTAATAGTAAAACTTGTGGTCTTGCACTTTGTAAGTCTTGGGGTTTTTTTGTCTTACTCTTTTAGTGATTCATTGTTACAGTATTTTGCCAAAGTGTCAGTCTGCATTAATAGAAAAACTTAATTGGTTGTGGTGGTTTGAGAAGCACTGTTGTAGAAGGAAAAGGAATATTGAATTGGGGGTTGAGCTAGATGAATTATATCTTTATATTTCCTTTAAGTTTTAATATTTTGTATATATATATAAAATATATTCTTCTACTTATAGAATATATTTTGTATATATATATAAAATATATTCTTCTATTTATAGAATATATGAAGAAATGTATTTCTTCATTTTTACAGCCTTGCCTCTTGATTTATGAGCATGATCTTTATAGTTAACTGAGAAGATAGTAATTGTCTTCAAGGTCTTCCCAATTCCATGTAATATTTTGAGATCCCAGTTGGGAGATTTCTTAGTGGAACATGATGGTTCTATATTCTTTTGATTTGTGGTAGTAACTTTTATATCTCCAGCATCTAGAACAAAGTCTGACATACAAAAAAGTGTTTTTAAATGCCAAAGCAAGTGTACTACATGAATTCTAAATGATTTATCTGTTATTTTTGATGTTTTAAAGTTGTATTTTAATAGTTTAAAATCTATACTTATATAATTTATTACTATATTTTTGTTTTAATGATATATATTTTATTACACTTTTATATTATTTATTTTAAAATAGGAATTAATTAAAATTTAATGACTTTATTTTATTTTAATGACAAAGAACTGCTTCAGCCTGTGTGACCTGTGAGCCATGGGCAGGAAGACAGCTGTACCAGATATCTGCCTGGGGACCTCTGAGTAGATTTATTTCAAAGCCTCATCTAATTCTTACCTGATTATTAAGAGATTAGATCATGCTACAAATATTTGAATCCTTACTCTCTCCTACCAGAGGCTTGGGAGATTCAATTTTACCTTTTATGCATTTCCAAGGAAGCAAAAGTAACATTATAAATATTCATCATGTGCTTAGAAATTATTGCTTAGACTCCAACTGAAAGTCTCTGTGAATGAGATATAAAGTTCCAGATGCAAGCTTGCTGAGTCCTGCCTTTTTCATGCATTTCTTTCATTGCTACCCATTGCCTAGGATGTGATATCTGACCTCTGGAGAGCTGCCAGGCAAGAGATTCAGTGTTTGAGGCTCTGCTGAAGGAGTGACATGAAGATAATGCTTGTGGCAATATTGGTGATTCCAACACTCTTCTTTTGGTGGTTCACACTGGGCATTGTAATGCATGTCTCAGCCATTGCACTACAGCAGACAAATTAACATCAACCATGATAATTTCCTACTTTTTGCCATCAGTTTGTTCAAGGGTTAGGGGTATTAGCAAAAGAAACATTTTGTTCTTGTGAGCCATGGGAAGTTAGCCATGTAACTATGGAAAAAAATATAAATCACATTGTTATTGGTGGCCAGCCTATGAACCATGGTAAATCAGCCCTACCTTAGCTTGAGCTGTCAAAACAAAATGCCTGAGAGCAGATGGCTTGAACAACAGAAGCTGACTTTCTCACAGTTCTGGAGGCTAGAAGTTCAAAATCAAGGTGCCGTGCTTGGTTTCTGGTGAGAGCCTTCTTCCTTGCTTGCAGACCATCACGATCTATTTTTGTCTTTAACATGGCAGGGAGAGAGCAAGGTGGAGCTCCGGTATCTCTTCCTATAAGGGCACTAATCACAGCATGAGGGACTGGCCCTCATAACCTTATCTAAACCTAATTACCTCCCAAAGCCCTGATTTCCAAAAACTATTACATTGGGAGCTAGTGCTACATGATGTGACTTTCAAGGGGACGTGATATAGTCCAGAGCGAGCCTCATGTTGTGAATATCAACATGAAGGGTGGGGGGAGGCTCCTGTATCAGTCAGCTCTGAACCCTGCCCAGGTATGACCCCCTTCTTGTGTGAGCTATCATATCTTCCTTTTATTTTATACCAAAATTTATTGATTTGGGGTTTTATTTTTTTATTAAGTTCAGTAAATGTGCTTAGTAACTGATGAATTCAGTTTATCATCTCTACAGCACTGGAGCGCTACCATTTGAAAGCAGTCCTGTCTACTTACTCTTTGTTCAGTGTGAGCAATTTCTCTTCCAAGAAAACCTGGAACCGTCTTAGGAGTGGGCAGCTCCACCATTGGCTGGATTTTGGATCTCAGGAACAGTCAGGAATTGAGTGTTTCCACTCAAAGCTACAGTTTTATTCAGCATCCAAAGCAGGTAGGGAAACACAGTGAGATACCAGTTGGGATTACAGATATAAACAAAGCAATGAAAACTTGGGGGGAAAAAAAAACCTCTACATAACTGCCCTTATTAATGGCTTTGACACACTCTCCCAAATTTTATTAGGGAGTATTGATTCACATTCAACTTGATATTGAACAGGTTTTTTACCTAGTTTTCCACAAAAAGCTACTTCAGTCTTAGCTAAAGCATTCTTGCCACTTTCCGTCTTAAAAGTCGAGTCACGCTGTACTTCTGAACAGCCCATGCTTGTGTTTACTGCTTCAGGCCCCTAAACATGAAGTCTATTCTGTTGCTTGTCCTGCTGGCAAACACCTATTCATCCCTCAAGACCCTGCTCCATTGTCATGTCTTCTGTTGAATCCTCTATGAATTGGTCCTGATCCCACACATTTTCAGAGGCACTGTTGTTTGATTTTCAGTGGTTTTGAAGTTTTGTGTGCACCTCTAAAAACATCTTCCTGTGTTTGTATTATTATTTTATCTGTGCATCTCTTTGCGATATAGAGTGATATCCAGAGCAGAGAAATTGCACCATTTTTATTTGTATAGCCTTAGTACCTGGCACAGTGGTTGACAGATCTTGGAGTTAGCATTAATATGTGTTTTTTTTTATTATATGGAGAATGATTAATAATTCGATGAATGAATAACAGCAAAGGTCAGAATAGAGTTTTTTTTTCTTTTCTCTTTCTATAGGACAGAACTTAATTTGAATAAGATTGCTCAAATGGCCCTAGTTTTGGAAAAATAAATATTCTTTGAATTTGTTACATTATTTATTCCAAAATGTTCAACATTAAATATCACCCAATTAAATAATTTGAGCAGCTTTTAGCTATATTCAGGAATGAATGTGTAGTTTTTGAGTTACTACATTGCCAAAGAAACTACGAGTATTCGGAAGAAATCCTGTAATTCATATGTTACTCTGTAAAAGCAATCCAGAGTGTTTCTGCTCCTCAGTTCCAGAGGCTGCAAACCTTTCCATCTCTAAGGCAAGAATAAGAATGCATCTAAAGTTTCAACTCACTTCATGGTCATCTGTCCATACTGCTTAAATATTGATATGACTTAATGATCTGAAGAGTTTTCAAACTATCTTTTTTATTTTCCCATTCCCAACATCACAGGCAGTAAAGCCTAAATATGCTCTGTTTATTATACTGCTTTCTTATTTCATTTCCCATTAAAACAGTATTTGCATCAAAGCAGAATACAGATATCTTGTTTATGATGACATAATCATTTCCATGACCAATTATGATGTAAACAGGACTTCAGTAGGAGAATGAACAGCAGGAAGTGTTGAATTCCAACCCAGATTTTTATTTGTGTGTTATTATATTTAGAAACCAGGATAGGACTAGAAGAAATCAGCACATGGGTTGAGTAAAAAATGACTTACGTGCTAGGACATAAATGGGTTTAATAATTATTCTAGTATGGTTGTGTAAATAGTTCGATTTATGGGTTAGGTAGTTTTGATGGCAGACAGAATTGAAAAATAGAAGGAACAGGGACTTTCTCACCCTAAGAACTTTAGTAATAGTTCCGAAGTACAGTTTGAAGACCAATTGTCTAGTCCAAACCATTCATCTTACAGATGAAGAAATGAAACCCTGGAGGGTATGGATAATTTGCTGTAGGCTAGACAAGTAGGCAGTGGCACAGCCAGAACAAGAACTCAGCTTTTTAGGGCATTTTCTCCCTATCAGTTTTCTGAATTTAAAATACAGCAATATGTATTTGCATATCCACACCATTTAGTGCTAAAATTCTGAGTGTTTCCATTTAGTATAAAGGTAGAAAGGAAAATTTGAGACTAAGGCACAGCTCACAATTTTATATTGTTTCAACTTATATAAAGTATTTGTTCCTATAACATACTGATGAATGTTTCCATTAGCTCAAAGTCTCTGGAATATGTTTGACATTAGCAAATTGCAACAGATCCTTTATAGGAATTGGGGAAATATTTAATATAGTCTTTTGCATTATAGTTGCATAATTTTAAAGTCAAGCCACTTATTTTCACTATGCTGGGAAAAAAAGTTTAAAAGGTATAGTTCAACCAGTCCAATTACTTATGCAATACGTATGTGTGTGTATATATATATTTGTATGTGTGTGGTTATGTGTGTGTATAATACATATGTTTACATATTATATATTTTATCTGTTTTTAGAATATGTGTATGTGTGTCTGGGGGGGGTGTGTATACACACAAAATAAAAATCAGTACACCTCCAAACTTGTTTAAGCATAATTTTGGCTATATGCAATTTTTTGTCTTAGACGCTGCCTTTAGAAATATTTATCAGTGTATAAGATTATGTGAATCTGCTATACTCATGGGCTTTTACGTTTTTCGGGATCCAAAAAGGGATGGTAATGCTTTTATCTTTGAGGAGCACCAATACATCTTGCCTGGAAAAGGTCATGCCTCTTCATCAGCAAGGTGACATATTTCACCTTACTTAATCCTTCACATAATGGCACTTACTTTGCTCACTTGATAAAAGAAATATGTGAAAATCTATACAGCGTGCCCTCTGGAACTGGGACAATTAATAGTTTGATATTTAGCTACATGTACATGCACACGTTTCATTGTACCAAAAAAAAAAAAGAAAAGAAAAAAAATTGAGTCGTTAATTTTTCTAGTTTAAAACATTCTCCAATTATTTATCAGCCTTTTTACTGTGAGAATTGTTCATTATTTTTCCCTGGGGAATCATAAAGTGGAATTTACATGTGGTTCCCTATTTCTAACTGGATTATGCAGATTTTAGTATTCTTAGGTTTTATTTACTCTTAAAGAGTCAATGTTTGTCTGCCTAGAAGATGATTATAAAGCTCTTTGTCTTTACTTCTGGTTTGGGGCTCAAGAACTCTCCTTTTCATCTTTTCCTTCTAGTCTTCTGGCTGTTTAACAGATACACCTTGTCTGATTTTCACACATATGTGCAATAGTGGACCACAGTACCTGTCCGGGAACTCTGAACTGAATACTCCCTCGGCAGCCAAGGCTTTTGGTTTCCTTAGGGAGTATGAATCAATACAGCCTACTGTTTTTCAATCCAAGATGGAAACAAAAGAAAAAAAAAGCATTCATTAGCCCAGAATGTATTTCAGGAAATAGTTTCGGCCACCAGTCTCCTAGACATGCTCAATTGAATATTCAAATTGCCGCAGCCACTAAAACTTGGCTAAATACTTGTACGATAGTGGTGCTGAGTTTTTGTGGGGCTTGGGTAAGTCCATGCTTTTAGCATTTACTCTTAAGTTCATCAAAAGATATTAACTTTATTGCATACTATGTTATTTATGAATTATTTCTGAATGATCAAGTTATCTGAAGAGGTTACAGAAATTTTTAGTAAAATGTGGGTTTTAGGGTCTTCTAAAGAGAGCATCATTTCTCAGATCTTATAATAGTTTTTGTTTCTGCTGTTAGTATTGTTGCTTTGTTTTTAATAAGACACGATTAAATAGTACGTATTTAAATCTTCTAGAAACCCTTGTTCTTTGTTCATATGGGAATATTTTACTTATTGAACTGCAGTCCTCAATTTCAAATGTTTTCCTGAACCCTAGCCAGCCCCTTAGGATATATGAGAATACACGGGAACACTTGAAATATCAGGACAATCCGAATGACCTGTTTTGTCTCCATTGTTTCAACTGGTAGAGAAGCCAGTCAGATGGTTCATAATCATCTCAAAAATAGAATCCACGGGAAGTAGGCGTGTGGTAGAGAGTTCCGTGTCCTCCTAATGTCTCATTTCAGGTGACCAGCTCAGTATCAATGAGTTTCCAGTGATGTATTTTCAATATTTTCAAAGTGAAAACCTGATTTTTCCGTGTGGGTAGGAGTAATATTTTGCAGTTTCTAGAGAAAGGGTGTCTGGCACATACCCTCAGGCAGAATCTCCCTTATTGCGACTTTGTGTTTCTGCTTATTCTCCTCCTGCCTCAAAAGTGGCTGCAGCTCATCAGAACTCTATTCCCAGTAATTGGTGAAATCTTTTTGGAATCCTTCAGGCTGTATAAATGTCAGATGTTGCTGTTATCACCATTATTAATGGGGCTTTGGGTAGAGAGGGAGGAGGAAGGAAGAGCTTGACTGTATTAACATGCATTGACTACACATTGACTGCAGAGAAGAATTGTATCTGCAGGAAGAAAGTTCAATTTCCATGATTTAGTAAGCCATTGAGAGACAGCAGTCTGGCTAAATAGAAAGGAATGATTCGCTCTTTAACAAGTAGTTAGTTCTACCTGAGAGGGAAAATAACTCTCTCTCCCCTGTGTAAATCTGCCCCTGGTTTGGTACTTTGTGAGCTACGTAAGAGTGTACCATGCGGAAAGAAATCTTCATGTACTCAGCAGTTTTCTTCTTTTATCCTCCTGTACCCACTGAACATATGGGAGGCCGAAAAGAATTTTTTAAAAAATTAGATAAAGAAGATATATGAGGTGAAAAAAAAGGATACTGTTTTAAAATATTTCTTCTTTTTCTAGGAAAAAAATATATTAGATATACAATACATTACAATTATATACATATATAATATGTAATATATTAAAATTATATATTATATACATACATATATGTACACGCGTGTGTGTGCATGCATATATAGATGATATAGATAGATATAGATATGGAGATATAGATATAGATATAGATATAGATATAGATATAGATATAGATACAGATACAGATATATATGTGGCTTCTTTTATTCCAGGAATCTTTTAGCTTTTTCTGGCTCCCTGGCATCCATTCAACATGTTGTCAACGCTAAGTGGACTCTGGCAGACTCTTTAATGGGGACATGACATGTCTTTTGTCAGGAGAGGAGAGAAAACACTCCCCTGTGTTACTCTACTATTCTTTAAAGGAGATGGAAGCAGGAAAAATGAAGGCCAGGTCAGAGCCATCTATGTGTTGTGACACACGCTTCAGCTTTTGTGCACTTTAGGACGATTATACATTATGCTGAATAGCCCTTAATTATTTTAAGTGACTTTTACCTTATTGTTACAGCCAGTATGTGATTGAGTCTTTGCTGCGGATGCCAAGTTCTTCTGTTTCCAGGAGGATGGAGTGAGTTCAGATGTCAACTGGAGATGGCAGAATGTAGTCTGACAGGGAGAAGGGAACCAGGTGTGTATTGGTCATCCGTATCAGGGTAGCTTGGTATAGTGACAGCCATTCTGTTTCTTCGTTTGTTTTGTTTTGCTGAATGGTATTTCATTTTGTTTATTTTCCGGTTTGGTCAACCACAGACTCAGTCATTCTAAAGAAATTCTGAAGAAACTGACTTTGATAAGTCTTCTTTAAGAGATGAGATGACAGAGTATGCTTGTGTGATCATATATTAATCACCTGCATCTTACTGACTTGGCATAATGAGAACCATCCTTTTTATAAACGTGAGGGTTCAATCTGAGCATCCCAAGAAACGACTGGGCAAACTTGAATAATTTCTTTAACTTCACTAAGTCTCATTTTCTCTATATGTAAAAAGGAAGTTTTTATCCTCTAGCTCAGCGTTGTTGTTAAGTGAACTAATGTATGTGGAAGCATCTACACAACTTAGCAGGTACCCAATAAATATCAGTTCTCCCCTTTCAGCATAAAATGACATTAAGGGCTCTGTAATAGCCACTTGAAAACTAGGACCCATCCTCTGTAAAAGAACAGTGACCTGACAAAGCAGTGTGGCACAAGTGATGGAGGCATTTTATATTAGCACGTAGGTTGTGAAGGAGCATCCTTATCTTTACTAGTTCTCTGCGTGACCTAGAGGATGATGCTCTGAGCAACTGAGTATCCAGATGCCGCTAACAAGAAATGGTGACTACGATTCACATTCTGCTTGGTGGCAATGTACCCTGGGTCTCCACACGTGGAAACATGTTGACATTCCTAATAATGGAACATTTTGACTTGCAGGCCTGCTTAGAAATATATATCGGATACTTTGATTAAGAAGACTACTAGCATGATGAATAATACCTCTAACATTCATGAATTTAGATGAGGACTAATAGAATGGTTGGAAAAACAAAGCCTGGTCAGAGTGAGTATTTAAACTTGCAGATCTTTAGCAGTGAAAAGATAAATTTAGATGTTTGGGATGATGGATTTTTGTAAGCTGCCGTCTCTTGCTACCTAATTTACCTAAGAAGCAAGCTATTTAGGAAGTATCAAGGGGTGTTTCTACTTTAAATTTAATTTTTAAAATTTTTCACTTTAATCTACTTTATTTTTACTTTTATGCAAAAACTCTACACATTTTTAACAGCATTGTAGACGTATAATGTCATTAAATTCACAATTTGGAACTATACAATTCTGTGATTTTAAATAAATTTATAGCATTATACAACCTTTACTACAATCCAGCTTTTTAAAATTTCAATCACTCCAAAATTTCCCTCCTGCTTTGTTCGTTTGTTCCTAACTCCCATGCTCAGCCCTGGGCAAACACTGATCTATTTTGTGTCTGTAACTTTGTCTTTTTGTGCATTTGATATAGATGGAATCATGCAATATGCAGTATTTTGCATCAGGCTTCTTTTACTTAGTTTAATATTTTGAAATCCATCCCTGTTATAACATGTATCAGTAGCCCATTCCTTTTTATTGATGAAAAGTATTTTACTTTATGGTTCCATCACATTTTTCTTATCACTTTTTCAGGTAATGGGCTTCAGATTGTTTCTGGTTTGGGCTACTTTGAATGTTGTTGCTATGAATATTGGGTATGTGTGTTTGTACTAACACATGTGTTCATTTTGGGGGGATAGGTTTTTTAAGAGTGGAATTGTTAGTTCATACAGGACATTTATATTTGACACTATAACTGCCAAACTGTTCCCTAAAGTAGCTGTACCATTAATATAAAATGTGTGAGCAATGTGTGAGCATTTTGGTTTCTCCACGTCCTTATCAACTCTTCATACTGTCTGTCTTTTATCAGAAGGTGTGCTGTGATATCTCCTGGTGGTTTTAACTCATATTTCCCCAATGACTAAAGATGTTGAGCATCTTTCTTTAATGTGCCTATTAGTTATTTATATATCTTCTTTAGTGAACAGTCTATTCAAATCATGTACCTTTTACACTGTTCATCTTCTTACTAAGTTATAACTGTTCTTTATTCAAATTCTTTATCAGCTACATGATTATAAACTATGTTGCTTGCCTTTTTGTTTTCTGATTGGTGCCTTTTGAAGTACGAAGGGTTTACAAGTTGATGAAATCCATTTATCATTTTTATTTCCTCTTATTGATTGGGCTGTTAATGTTGTAATCAGGAACACTTGTCCAACCCAAGGTAATGAAGGATTTCTCCTAAGTTGTCTTCTAGGACTTTTAATAGTTTTAGTTCTTACATTTAGGTTTATGATTGATTTTGTGTTAATTTCTGTATATAGTGAGATAAAGGTCTAAATTTACGTTTGTCATGTGGATAGTTATTCCAAAATCAACTGTGAAAAAGACTAAGACTTCCCCATTCAATGGTCTTGGCACTTTTGTCAAAATTAATTGATTGTAAATATAAAGCTTTTCTTTTGGACTCTCAGTTCTCTGATAATTGGGTTTTATCCTACCCTAGCAAAATGCTGCCTTGCTATTGTGGTTTTGTATTAAGTTTTGAAATCTGATAGTGTAAGGTCTCCAAATGTGTTCTTTTTCAAAATTGTTTAGCTAGTCTAGGTGTTTTACATTTTTATGTAACTTTTGGAAACAGTTTGTCAATTTTTTAAAATAAAACTTACTAGGATTTTGATAGGGATTGCTTTGAATTTATACATCAATTTGGGGAGAATTATCATTTTAAATTATTGAGTACTCTAATTCATGAACATAACATATTTCTCCATGTATTTAAGATCTTGTCCAATTTATCTTGGCAATGTTTTATAGTTTTCATTACATATGTCTTGCACTTCTTTTGTTAGATTTTTTTCTCAAGCAGTTTATTATTTTAAGTATATTGTGAGTGATACTGTTTTCTTAATTGCACTTTGCAGTTTTTTTGTTGTTGTTGTTGCTAATGTGTAGAAGTACAGTTGACTTTTGTATATCGATCTTGTATTTTGCAAAGTTGCTTTCCTTGGTTGTTAGTTCTAATGGGTGTGTGTGTGTGTGTGTGTGTGTGTTCCTTGGGATTTCCTATGTATAGGATCTTTTTGTCTGCAAATAAAAGAGGTTGTACCTTTTTCTATCTGGATATATTTTATTTATCTACATCCTCTGTTTGCACTGAGCATTGGGCATTTTCATTTTAGACCCTCTTTGCAAGTTTTACAGAAAGTGAAACATCATTCTCTCCTAAAACTAGTTATTTCCATGTATTGATTCAGGACATACATGGGAATTATCCACATGTGTTAAACCTACCTGTTCCATTTTGTGTTCCTTCACAGTAATTAAAGTGAGATGGTCATCCCTGGAGAATAAGACTTCAGTGACCTGACATGCCATGGAAATGGGTGAAGATCAGTTTTTTACTTAACCAGGGATTGAGCAAAGAATGACAATTTCAACTCTTTCAGAAATTATGAAACTTCTTTCCTAATCTAGTTTGTAACCTATTGATTCGGCTCTATCTTTGGTAACTGATCATTGCTACAGATTTTAAAATCATCATTCCAAACATGAAATCTCAGTATAAAATCATAGAATAAAAAGGGAGTGGATATGGAACATTGATCTTACCAAAGTTAATTTAAAAATGTCATTGTATTTGTTTTTAGAAGTAAATCATTTCTGGATGTATTTCCCCCCTTCTCATAGAACTTGAATGAGAATAGGAAAAGTCAGCTAACCTAATTCTTAATAACAATGGTAATAATGATAATAATGCTTGATGCTATTAAGCACCCGACAGCTAAAAAAAAATTTTAAAAACTGAACTGTTACATATCTGAGCTTATTTGACATAATCAGTAATTTAATGTAGCAATATTCAGTATATCAGGTGAGATTTATTGAGTGCTTACTCACATGTTGAGTCAAGCATTGTGTATGTAAGTTGGAAGGAAAAGCCCTTAGCATCTGGGAACTTGTAATCCTTGGGGAGAATACAATAGTAGATTATAGCTCAGTGAGTTGAGAGCCTCGAGAGAGGTTTTCAGAAATGTTACGGATATAGCAGAGGGAGATCATGTTAACCTTGCCTTCTTAAGCAGGATGGTGTTTGGATATAAACCACGCAGGTAGGATGGATGAAGAAGTGAAATAATGAGAAAAGTGACATCTGTTTGGTACTTCCTGCAAGTTAGGCGTTGATTAAGACACTATGTAGATATTTTCATAGTTTTAAGGAAACACAGATAAACAAACCCAAATTCTGAAGCCCATGTGGTGTAATTAACTTGGCTGAGTTCCTGACATGATCTCATGTGTGCAGAAAGATGTGCAGACAGCAATGTGCAGTATGCTGTCAGAAGGGCATAGAAGTAAAGACTGGTGCTTATTATAAGGATGCTACATACGATATGTATTATGTTGTAATGATGGTAAGGAAAGTTGAAGGCCAGACCCGAGACACTGGCAGTGGGAAGAGAAAGAAGGATATGGCTCCAAGCATGTTAGACTTAGCATTAGTAAAAACTTAAGAGGTAAACTGAATCTGCAGTAAAAGGTAGAGATAAGAGTCAATAGGGGTTCCCAGGTTTTTGACTTGGGCAAATTAGTAGATGATGTTTGTCATTCACTGAGTAAAAGAGCTGAGTAGAAGGAGCTGAATTTGTGCAGGGGTAGGAGGATATAAGAGACCAGAAAGTAGATTTCCTCAATAAAATGCTAAAGGTCTTACTATATCATGCAGTTATTGCATCAAAGTGTAGTTCTACTAAGATAATTAGACTGAGTCCTGCCAAGATAACCCCAAAGCAATGCATCATATCTATCAGGTTCATTGAGATCCAGGTATCCTTCTGTGTTAGAAAACTCTGAACAATTACGCTCTACTTTTCTTATATAAAGAATCAGTCCTTGGAGAATCATAGTCTCAAAAACTCTTTCTTCCTTTGTTTCATTACTGTGGAAAAGAGTAATTGAGGTGAGGGATATTTCAGATAGCTGCCACCTGGATTTCCCTTCAGTTAGATAAATATTGTGTCAGTTTTCTGCCTGGTACAGACACTCTGGCAGGCGAGTCTTCTGAACGAGGCAAAGGCTTGATCAGGTTGGCTGTTCCAGGTCTTAATCTTTATTTATTATACCACTGCAATTTGTCTTAGAACAGAGACAGCTGTCATTATACTAGTCTTGGATTAAACTGTTGTAGACAAGGCTCAGAGTGAAAAAGAAACAGCAATCTTAGCTTGGGCATTGTGGTCCATCCAGCACTACAGCTTTTTCCTGACAGATGTCGTCATGAAGGAACCAAAGGTATTCCACCTATGTGTGGAGAGCCATTTAAAGACCTGCACAGTCAACTCTTAATATAATATATTTTACAAGAAGTGTGATGGTGGAAAATATCAAACGTCCCTATGGAAACTAGTTCTGTGGAATTCTCAACTTTAAAGTCATTTCAAGGTTGTTTTCTAAGCCTAGAAATCCCCCAGGTATTTGCAATTAAATGGTCTTCCAGAACTGGACAATAGGAAATTTCCATTAGTAGATATTGTCCATATAGCGCTATTCTGTCGATGAGTATGATGTTAACAGTGGTGACTATTCATGAACATGGCTAAAAAACGTAGTAATAATTTTATTAACATATACATTATAGGTGATTCAGAATGTGGATCCAATGGCTACCATTCTGAACTCTTGTTTTGCATGCAGTGTAACACCCACCCCTCAAATGAAAACAAAAAACAGAAAATAAAAAAAATTCAGGCAGAGTGGTTTGTAAAGAGCCTCTAATATCTGTTAGGAATCTGTGACAGTATAGGACATCTGGTTTTGTTTTTCACATTTGCCTTTGGGTAACTTCTACTGTGTTGGCTGCTCTTTGATCTCAATGGAAAGCTGAGAGGGAAATCCAGGCAATCTGTCTGCACACAGATGCGGCATGATTGTAATATTCTTGCTTTTACGTTCCAGTTCATCCTAGTTGCCTCTAGTGGCCCAAAGAAAAGGACCTGCCATTTGCATTCCAAAAAGGAGCAGATGACAGTCAATATGTGTAAAACTTTTAAAGTCACCGCAAGCCTCAACTTTGATCTCTGAGCTTTACTCGCTACTTCACCAGATTGGACCCAAGTCTCTCATCTTGTCCAAGTGGGTGACTCATTTCTCTTTGTATTGGGGGGTCCAAAAGGGGTCCTCTTAGTTTTTTACTTTCACTGTTATTCATTTTGCATTAAATTGTTTTGATTACTTGTGTGGAAAGCAGCCTACATTCTAATAAGGAAGACATTTAATTATTCGTTTCACTGCTGGGAAGTAAAAATGTAGGTCATTTCTCTATTGAACACACAAAATCAAATAGTGCTGATGAAAGTCTTACTTTTATAACAGGCTCCTTTTCTTGATGTTTATCTGACAACCAGTTGGACTAGAGTTAAAGAGGAAGGTGCAGGTCACCCAGTGCACTTAGCTGATGGCATTCCCACAGAAGCTGACAGAATGGTAGCAACGGGAGTCAGTTTTAATGAGCCTGGCATTCCTTGGAAAGAACATGGGCCATAAATTATCAGCCCTGGAGGAAGAGGCAAAAAGAAAGCCAGAAAGGAAATAAAAGAATTATAGGTGACATAATAAGATAGCCTCCAATGGAGAGCAATTAGGGCCCTTCTGGAAAAACATCCAAGAAATCCAAGAACTATGAGGACAGGAATTATCGACCCCTAACGACAATCAGAACTGAGTGCTATAAGTCTGATTAGGAAAATAGGATCTGAGGGAAGGATATGTAATGTTTAATGCCAGAAAGAAAGAATTTGTGCCTTAGATTCAAAAATTCACCAGGCTGATCTGACCAGTTCGATCTGACACTGTAGGCTAACCATCCAAGTTGACCAAACTTCACCTTGCGTGAAATGATGAACTCTGAGATCTTGAGGAAATGCTTTGGAAATTTTTATGGAATTTTAACATTCAAATAATCTATTTCAAGAACTTTGCATGAAGAAATTCTGTCTCTCTATCTCTCTCTATAGATATATATGTTAAATACATATTATATATGATGCACTATATATATTATCACTGTTACAATCAATATATATTATATATAATGCACTATATATATATTCTCTATATATGTTATATTTAGTGTATAGTGTATATAACGCACTACATATATTCTCTCCCTCTCCAGAATGTAGGGGCTTCTTCTACACTTTATGTTTCCTTTCTTGCTTCACTTTTTCCTCTTTTTTCAACAAACATTTTGCAGGGTGCAGGCTTCACAGATGTGTTGCAAACAAATAGGTAATTGAAAGCTTCTCTTGCCCTTTGGTGCCTTAATCTTCGATTATCCTAATGTTGGCAATTACAGTTTCCCATTATCCACAGAAGTTGCTTTTATGATGAGTGAAAATTAAATTGTGTGCTGGGATGTTTGCCTTTAGAGTCTTATTCTTCCTATATAATACCTTATCACCTATGCATTTTTATGGCTTAGATTATAGAGTAAGGTATTTATTTTCTTTCCCCATTTGGATGCACTAAGGATCTCATAACACTTTAACACAGAGAACCAAAGCAGTGGTTGTATTGAAGGCTAAGTTTCTTTGCTGAAGCCCAGTTCACAAGATGTTATTGTCATCATTTTATTATTAATAATACTACTGCTTTTGTTTACTAAGCACTCATAATATATTGGTATATTCCAAAAATTTACATAACTATGTAAATTCTATACATGAAAAGACTGACTCAGAGATTTTAAGTCAGAAGCCTAAGTCACATAAGTAGTAAAGTTTATGAAACCAGGACAAAAAAAAACTGGTTATATGTGATTCAAAAACCCATGCACTTTCCACTACATTCTTTTATTACAAATTGAGATTAATAATAGAAGTGCAAATCTCCTTTTCCACTAAATTTGACATTTATTGAATTTAATAATCTTTGGAAGGTTATAACTTGAGCTAACAAAAAATACAAACAATTACATGTTACACTGGGCAATACTTACAATGCAATAGCAAGAGAAAATGTGATAAATGAAAAAAGAGAGAAAAGGTACATGTAGGTTGGAATTAAATTAAGTCTCATCAGTAAATATTGCTCTATTCTGAAGGGGTCATAGCATTTACAATGGCTTCTATGTGTCTGATCTTCTTGGCATCCTAGCAGAGTGGGTATTATCCTCCCCATCTTACACAGAAGGACATTGAGATCCAAGAGGGATGAGCAGCTGACTTAAAGTAGATGGTCATTGATATACTCATTCAAAATAGATTTGATAGATTCCATATGATATTCACTGTATGTACTAGGCTCTGAGGAAAGTTGTCAATAGGATAGTCAAGTTCTCTGTCCTCAACAAACTTACATTTCTGAAGGGAAAACAGTTTAGAGGTGATCAAATATAATAAGCCTGAGATATAATAAGCTTAAGATATAATAAGCATTAGTATTTCAAATAATTTTAGCTGCTTTGAAGGGAATGAAGTAAGGAATTGTAATAGTGACTAGAGTTGGGGTACATGAAGGGAGAAGATGCTTTGGATAATGGAGTTGGGGAAAGCTTCTTCTAGATGGTCACATCTGGAGTGAGATCATTGGGAAGAAAAGAGGTAGACAAGAAAAAACCTTGGGAAAGCACCTTCCAGGAGAAGGAAGACCAAGCTCAAATACCCACAGGAAAGAATCAGAGTGCCTCACCTGAGGAACTAAAAGAAATCTAATGTTTCTAGAACATGGAGAATAAGGTTAGAGAAGAAGGCAAAGATCTGATTCTAGAGCCTCCCAGAAAATGAGAAGATTTTGGATTTTATTCTAAGTGAAATTGGAAGACATTGGAGGGTTTAAGCAAGAAGATGGCATCTCATATAAATAGAAAAATTACTCTGGATTATAAAGCCATGTGTAGGTGCGCAGGTAGATCATTTAGGCAGTCATAGTAGCAATCCAAAGAAACTATGATGATGATTTGGGCTAGGGTGGTTGCAGTGGATTTGAAGAAGGTTGGGTGGATATATTTTGGAAACATAACCGAAAGGGCATGTTGATTGAGTGTGGGGATGAGGGAAATGGAAGAATTCTGAGTAATTATATGTGTTTGGTGAAGTCCCCAGATAGGTGTTGGTGCCATTTACCAAGATGAAGAAGGCAGAGGAAGCAGCAGATTGCACAACTGGGAAGTGAGAACCAGGAGTTCCATTTGGGAATGCTTATTTTGAAATGCTTATTAGATATCCATAGGAAGAGACTGTGTTTAATAAGTGAGTCTAACCTCACAGGAGAGATCAGGGCTGAAGATAGAAATTTGAGAGTCATTTGCATAGAAATATTATATAAAACCATTGGGCAAAATGAGATTATCTTGGGAGAGAGTGTGTATAATGAACTGATGAAGATCCAGGCACCATGTTGGAGTGCTCCCACATTCTTAACTCACATGGAGAAGGAGCTCATCAAAGAGACTGAGATATTGCTGTTGAAAAAGATGAGAAACCCAGTGACACAGAAACACAAAGAAAGGAGAGCGTATTTACCAATGTCAATTACTGCTGAAGGATCAAGTGAAATGAGGACAGATAAGTGAACATTGGATTGGTCCACACAAAGGTCACTGGTAACCTGGACAACAGTGATTTCAGTGAACAAGTTGAAATGGAAATCAGTGCTGAGTCTGGTAGAGAATAAACAGGAAGTAAGAAAATGGAAGTAATGCATAGGGACAAAATTCTTAAAGAGGTTTGCTGTGAAGGGAAATAAAGAAAGAAGTAGCTGAAAAGGATGTGAATTAAAGGAGGAGTTGTTTAAATCTTTACTGTGAGCAGTCTTATGTCTTCAAACAATTACTTTTTCATATTTTAACCTCACAAAATTCTAAAGGTCACATGAGTTCGAAAAAAAAATGGAAGGAAAAGTGTGGTCTTCCTATTTCAAGGGGAATAAGATAAGCAAATCTGAACAAA
Organism: Camelus bactrianus; assembly: GCF_048773025.1. Taxonomy (NCBI): domain Eukaryota; kingdom Metazoa; phylum Chordata; class Mammalia; order Artiodactyla; family Camelidae; genus Camelus; species Camelus bactrianus. The sequence continues at coordinate 19,301,387 of NC_133548.1, forward strand.
CTGAATAACAATCCCCATTTATGGAGGGTCCACTTTGCAAGATACGATGCCAGGACCTGGGGATATGGAGATACATGCATTCACTGATTCAAAATAGAATGTTTAATGAGAATCTACTAATGTCAAGTACTGTGCTAGGTGCTCAAGTTTCAATAGTGAAATAAATAAGCAGAAAATATGTATTTCCTTATGATGCTCTTATTTTAATGGGGAGGAGAGAGATGTATGATAAATAAATAAAGGACTAAAATTAAAAGTTTCAGGCACAATGTGCTGTGAAGAAAAGTACAGCAAGGGAGAGCTCTAGGTAGGGCTGCAAGGTAGGGAGATGTAGAAATGTTAAAAGGTATAGACAAGAAAACCACAGTAAGAAAATAACAGTTGAACAAAAATAGGAAGGAGAAACACTCCTGAGAAATACAGATATCTGTGTGAAAATTTAGATCCAGCAGAAGAAACTGCAAATCCAAAGATCCAAACGTAAGATCTTTCCAAACCAAGTTTAGAAGGAATTTCAAGAAAAAGACAGACAGAGAGAGAGAGTGAGACTGTGTCAGATGCTTCCAGTAGGTTATCTCTGTAGAATAAAGTCATTCTAGATTTTGATAAGAGTAGCTCAGTACTGTGATGGAAGGGAAAGCCTGGTCGGAGTGAGTACAAGAAAGAAGGGGAAGAAATTAATTGGAGATAGAGGATATAGGACATTCTTTTGGACAGTGTTGCTAGAACAGGAAGCAGAGAAATGGGACAGTAGCTGGAAGGTGATGGGGTCTAGAGAGGGATTTTTTTAAAGGTAGAACTTTAATAGTATGTCTGCACAATGCTAAGAAGTATCCAGCAGAGAGGGTAGAATTTGATGATGAAAAGAGAAAGAATTGCTGAAGCTGTGTGCCTGAAGAGGGGAAGGGGGCTGGGAAGTGATATCAAAGTGGAAGGTTTGCCAATAGACACACAGGCAGATCAACACTAGTCAGGAAGAAAGTCAGGGTTTTTGGGTTTAGATGAATGTGGGTATGTGGTATGAGCTGGAGGAAGTTCTTTCTGATTGATCCTCTTTAGTGGAGGAGAAAGCAAGTTATCAGCTGAGAGAAGTGGAGAAGGAGATTTTGGAATTGGATGAGAGAAGAGAAGGCACAAAACAGTCATCTAAAGAATGAAAGGACTAGAAATACTACAGGATTGTCTGGAAGCACTGGGTCCCTCTTGAGGTTGGTGGTCTGCATTTTAAGTGAGATTTTTTTCCAGTTCTGCTCAATTGTGCGGGGGTTGCTAGGGGAAACAGACAGTCTCCCTTCTTTCATAATTACTTGAGAGAGAGAGGAAAAGAAAGCATAAACAGTTAAACAAAAATTACAGAATTTATACTAAGTTCTACAATCAACTTTCTTCAGATAAAGTGGCAGCTCAGAGTTGAGAGCAAGAATTCTGGCTGACTTGGGTGATGGATAAGAGAAGATTATACATAGAAAGAACTGCTTAAAAAGTTAATAAATAAGTAGAGAAGTGAATATATATTTCTGAAAATGCTGATAGGTTCATCATCTTATAAATTTTACTATCATTATTTTTATCAAAACCAAGATAGGAAGTGAACTTTAGTCTGGAAATAGTAATGATAATGCCATATATACACATATATAATAAGAGTATAATGCAAAATATTATTATATAGTATATTATAATGTACAATATGATATCCAATGTAATTTATATTTTCATTATTTTGTTGCTTTCATTTTATCAATTGTTACTTAGTGAGCACTGTGATGGGTTTTCATTAAGTATCACCTCTCATCTCACAAATTTGCATAGCAGCTATTATTATTGTTTCCATTTTCCAAATAAAGGAACCAAGACACAGGCTATTAGGTCACTTGCCGATGATTATAAAACTAGTTATGAGCAGAAACAGGATTCAGACTCAGATGTGTCTGATACTTGTTTTCTCAGATAATCAAAAACAGTACTACAGAGAGTGGTATTGGAAACCACCTGCACCTGGGCAAGTCAGGCTCAAAGGCTTTTATCAGTTCCTTGGAATATGGCACCAGCAGAATGACCCTATTTAAATTACAGCTTTCTCTTAAGGTCCTATACAAATAGAACAACATTTTGTATCTCTTGCCTTATGCTGGTTCTCCTAGGTTGAGAATTGAATGTTGAATTACTGTGAACATGTGATGCTGTATCTGAAAACAAGAGTTTCAAAAGCAGCAATAAACCCCCAGGGCAGAGACCTGCAATGCTTACTAGTTGGATAGTATTTATGAATTAAGAAGATAGCTCTGTTTGCTCTTCAGAATATAGATCTTAACTGCATCACTGGAAGGGATGGCATGGTCTTCATGGCTTCTATCCTGTCACAGAGAGCTTGGGAGTATACAATTTATTTGTTCCTTTAACAACAAGGTCAATGATGGAGTTATCTCTTTGAGTCAATCCCATCAATACTGAGAGGAATCGGAGAAAATGAAATAAAGAAACAAATAGTGCGCTCGCAGTTAATTTGTGTCCCTCTGTCCTAAGTGATAGACTTTTGATCACAGGGTTTGGGATGATGAAAAAAGCAGAGGTGAGAGCCATCCCTTATAGCCTGTCATGAGACAAGTCTATGCGGCAAGTTACAGTGTGAAAATCAAATGTCCTGTTGTCATTGAGACCTGTTGAAATCTGTCTCTGACAGACTGAGAAATTGACTCCCGTAGTTATTGACAACTTGTCAGTGTACTGGAGAAAGCTGTGTAGGTGTGGGGAGTAGTTGTTGAACAAAGTTGAGGAAGGTGCCCAGAAAGTTAGCTGGGTATTTGGAAAACAACCACATTCAGTTTTCTTAAACTGGTGAAAAGAAAATCAAAAGAAACCATCCACTTGAGTTGTTAAAAATGTAATATAAATGTAGCTATCTTTGATGAATTCAAGAAAAAAAAAAAGAAAGCAGAGATTTTTCTGATTTTTAAAAAATTCTTACTCAACCCAAACAAACATTCAGCTTTCTTTTCTTATTTTCTATAATGTAGACTAACTGAAAGAAATTTTCAATTCAAGGCTGGCTTCATTCTGTCTCTTAGCACACATCTGGAATATGCCTTTTTCCCTACCTCATAGTTCTATGTTTTTGAGAAATAATTATTGATTCTAGTAGTAGATATAGCAATCAGATGCATACATTTCTGGGACGAAAATAAAGCAAAATGACCTAAGTCAAAATGCACACAGATATGTGACTCATGAATAATTGCATATTGTAATTTTGGGCAAATTTATTAAACATGCCTGCAACAGTTATGATCTCACCTGCTTTTCCAGAACCCTGTAACTGCTCCATCAAGAGACAGTTTGCATTTCCACTGTCCCTGAAAAGAAGCAGGTCTTTATGGCTGCCTCAGCTCAGATTGCAGCGGAGGTGATGCTGTGTGATTTGAGACTAAATCACAAAAGGTGATAGATAACAGCCTTTCTCTTGGCTCATGGGCCATGGGGAGCCCTAAGCTGACATGCAAGAAATCTAGCTTCCCTGAGTCAGCATGCCGGTGAGATCAGAGATGAGATGGCAGAGCTGGAGCTGGAGCTGGAGCTGGGGCCAGACGCAAATGGAGACAGAGATGGAGGTGGAGGTGGGGATCGGGATGGAGATGGAGGGAGGCCCAAGGAATCCTAACTGTTCCATACCACCCTGCTGTTTGCATTATCCCATCCCAGGTTCCAGTCACACAAGCCTGTGACTCTTCAGATGATTCCAACCCCAGTCTTTGAGCTACCCCAACTGATACCCAGTGGAACAAAATAAGACTTTTCTTGAAATGCAGCTTCACGAGCAAGATATATGTGATTTTTTTTTTTTTTGGACATTAAACTTTGTGGTGGCTTATTACCCAGCACTACATAAACAAGAATGGTGGTAAACAGTTTTCTCTTTTATTAGTATGAATAAGAGAGACTCTATTTATACATCTAGAAATGATGAGTATGTAATAATGAAGGTCAGTAGGTAGGACGTTAGGGACTTTGTAGGGTACTGACTTTCACAGCAGTTCAGTTCTCGTAGGCAAGTAGGAAGGACAGAACAACAGGAAAACTGCTGAATCCTAGGGCCACGCCCTTTCCCTGTGAACATCACAAAACTCTATTAGCTGAAAGGATCATATCTCAATAAACAGAATGAATCTGACAATTTTATGAACTTCATACATTTCACATCTATGAACCAATTTAGCAGCAGTGTTAATAAACTGAAATTAAATATTGTTTTCCTGAGAATTAGAATCGTGAGAACCATATCTGTGTTCTTTGTGTCATTGTTATGAGGACATGAGGAACAAGATCCCTAGCCCGTGTATCAGTATGGAGCCTGGGAAGAGAACTTCACTGTAGGCTGAGGTTGGAAATATGTCTTATTTATATTTATGCTCCTGAAGCTAGTAATTAGTATACTCAGAATTCCTGATTTCACCTGTGGACACATCTATACTGAAATAGTTACCTAGTCTCAGGATTGCATGCAAGCAGATATTATTTCAGATATTTTAATTTATAGGAAGCTGAAAAAACAAGTCAACCAGATTTTAAAAAATGAGTAGTTCTCATAATTGAAAACTCCAGAGGGTGTTCTGTCTATAAGTGAAAATTGATCCAGTAGCTCAAGTGATGTGAGCAGACCTGATTTTCCTCTCCTCTTTCTACTTCTGAGCTTCAGCTTTATTTTCAGCAGCCTTTTCCCCTGGCTGTCGCAAGATGGCTTTCAGAGAATCCCAAATCTGCATCATTTCTAATCAGTCTCCTCTTCCAGGTACTGAACAAAACTTTTGGTTTTCACTCAATTAAGTTAGGTGATGTGCATTTCACTAAACCATTTCTGGGGAAAGAGTATTGGGACTGAGGATGAGTTTAACCCAGGCGCCAATAGTGGTCATGAAGTGCAGGAAGTGTTCCCTGCAGCATAGTCTGAACTGAGATGGGTCCTATACTCCCCACGCATTAGAGGGCTATCATTATAAGAAGGGGGATTGGACTCTGGGTGGCCAAACCTAGAAATATCTACTTGCAAAAGCCACTTAAGAACAAGTCTATTCCAACATCTATTAGGAGCCAGTATGTTTCAATATGTAGAAAAACTAGCACTTTTGAGTACGTTAAAATTGCATTTTTAGGAATTACTTTAGATACTTCAGTTAGGTGGTGCAGTCCCAGGGAAGGGAAGAGCTGAAGGAATATTTGGGTCACTGGAAAAGTCAAATTTCTTAGAAGCATGTTTTTAAGCCAAAGCTTTAGAAATCTTCTCCTACTGAAATATTTCTTATTCCATTGAATATATTTGCATTTTACTTCAGGGTAAGGATGAGCTCAGTGTATAGACAAGTTCATCAAATTTATAAGCAAATGGAGTCTATGAGAAGGTTAGTACTTTTAGTAAAATTAAGAAAAGGACTCCAGGGAAAAGGAAATAGAAGGAAACTCATGTCATAATTAAAGTTAATTTTTGATCAATTACTTGATTTTTTTAGGTAGCACCAAAAGGTAACAACCTTATAGGCAATCTGTAATTACTTCTTAAGGTAATATTTAGAGATAAGGGAGGCATTCCCTTCAATTTAGTTATTAAAGGGTTTTATGTTTAGCATGATAAAACCACACCTGATCAAGATGGTATTTTTTATTTGACTGGTAGGTTATTTTTTGGTTAAGGAGCCACGATGTCAAGTTTGGACCAAGACTGTAGTTTTTAAACCCTGGTCCTCCCATATGGCAGTGGTGTGACTTTTGAACACATCATTTTAACCTTTCTGCGCCTCCATTTCCTCATGTGTAGGGTGAGGATAATAACAGCATCTACCTTTGGGGATTAAGAACTAAATCGGTTAATAAGTGCTGTGTATTTGTAACAGTGCCTGCCATATAGTACTTATCACAGAATTGCTAGGTGTTTAACTGGTAGTTGGCTCGTTACAGAATTTTAGGTTGGAAACCATCTTCTTCCTGCAGAATTTTGAATGACCCGTTTTTACCGTGGATTTTCATATTTTATTGAATGTCAATACGATTATAATTTTGAATTCTTTTGGTGTTTTATCTTTCCTTTCTCAAAGCATTTAAAGATTTTCCTCTTTTCACCCTGATATTTTGAAATTCACAAAAATGTTCCTTCGTGTGACCCTTCCTTCAGCCACTGTGATGGACACTGAGTGTCCACTAAATCTCAAAGCCAATGTGCTTTATTTCTGAGAAATTGAATTGAGTTATAACTTGGATTTTTTTTTCTGAGTTTATTCTTCACACATTCTGTAACTCCTATTATTTGGATATTAACTTTCCAAAACTAATTCTTAAAATTTCCATCCTTTCTCTCCCATTTTCTTTGTCTTTTGTATTTACTGTTTTGAAATGTTTATTGAAATTTATTCCATAGTCTTTGATACATGAAGGGGACTTAGAAAGTTCTTGACATACAGTAGGTGCTAAAGAAATAAGTTTCCTTTTCTCTCTTCCTTTTTCTGTTCCTCTTTCTCTTTTATCTTCCTGTTGCTTTTTTTTTTTTTTTTCTCTTCTTCTACATTATTACTACTTCCCAAGCAGTATGTCCAGTTCTGGGTGTTAGATTAAATGCTCTGGTGTTGGTAGTCTGCCTCTAAATCTAGTATATGTGGATTATTGTTTGGCCAAGGAAATACTAAACAACTTAGGCACAAACCAGAATGTTTATTTAAACTATCATTTATTAAACACTCACTGTATGGACAGAGGGTCTGTCAAATTGGCTTCCTCTAAAGCACTGAAACTGTCATAATAGCCTTATAAGATAACTTCAGTCTTATGCAATTTTATAAATAAGAACATGAAGGTTCAGGGAGATTGCAAAACTTAGCAAAATTTTAGAACTAGGGTTTGAACTATAACACTTTAGCTTCTAAAACCCATGACTTAATTTCTACACAATGCTGCTCTGACACAGATGTAAATTCCCAAAAGGGCTGACTGTACTGTAGAAGGAAACCAGCCCGTCAGCCGTATCTTCGACACATTAGGCTAATGGCAGATAGGAAGTGTGGGAAACTGTTGTTTACACGTCCCATAGCAAAGGGAGTCTTCTGATGTGTGCAGCTGGCCTAACTTCTGAGCCATTGTGATTTCCCTGGCTTCACCAGCACAGGTCTGACAAGGGTTATAGCAAGATGACCTCTCCTAGTTGGAATCCTCACCAGGGAAGGACGTAAGAAGGTGCAAGCTTGTTGTTCTACTCAAGTACAAGGATTTTTCATTTCAGTGAACACAGAGGAAAATGAATACGATGGCAAAGAGGCCTGTTGGATGTATAGTCTGGACTGTTCCTCCCTGTGGCTAATGATGTATTTGAAATGCATTTTCCTCCATATGGGGGAGTGACATATTTTAATGCACATTCTCCCTTCCTGACCTCCCAATGACTTTCCATCAAATGGAATAGTATTTATGTATGTGATTAATGCAGGCAAGCCATGAATTAGAACTGTGGGGAATTTTCATTCATTTATCTATCCATCATTCCACATGCTCTGTAACTTCTAGGTTGAACCAAGTGAAATTGCATATACTCAACTGTTTATTACCTCAGGAATGGTAATTTCATGTAGTTCAAAATAAAACATATTACATTTTGATTAAAAGCAGCTGTAAGAGATTAAAAAGTTATTAGCTATAAACATAGATGGTATGAACAAGAAGTTACTTGTTTTTCCATATTTACAGCAAATCTTTATTGAACACCTACTATGCCTTGGACGCTGAGGATACAGTGGTAAACTGGTAAACTACTGCAAAACAGATGCAGTCCATGCCTACACAGATGTTCAAATCTTTTGGAAAAGTCAAAATATCCGTATCCTTAAACCACTGTAGTATGACAAAGAGGTAATTGCCATAAACTGGTATTAGAGTTTGAAAGAGAACCAAATGTCTTTATAAAGGAATTCATAAGAGGTTTTATGAAGGGGGTAATCAACTGGTCCTTGACTATTAGATAGGATTTAATGAGGAAGTGGCCACCAGTTGGAGGGGAACAGTAAATATGCTTAGGTAGGTGTTTAACTCCTGTGGGACACAGTTAAGAGGCTGGCACGTAAATTGTTTCCAGTTGGTCAGAGAGGCAACATATAACCAACAACTTTTAATGCAAAGGAGAAGACTATGTAAGTTGACTGTAGGTATATACACACTCGCTTTCCTTTATGGAAGAGGAGTAATTCATTGTGACTGCCGAAATCCAAAAGGACTTCTCAGTCAAGGCTTCATCTGACTTGCTTAGAAGAAGATAATTTACAAGAGTGTATAATGGAGGGAAAGATCTCTAAGTTGAAGGAAAGCCAGTAGGGAGGTTATGGCAGTGAAGAAGTGAATGGCATATTTAACAGACGAGACCACGTAGATCATGTGCTCACCGATGATAGAGGTGAGACTCTTCACAAACATTGGACTAAACAAAGGAGAGGTTTGATAGTTGGGCAGAACAATTTGTGTTATATTCCACTGGGGCATCATTGAAAATGTCTGATAGAAGGCTACTCTTCCCGGAAAGAGCTAAGACACAGAACTAGAGGAAGACATGCTGGCCAGATCGTTCTTCACCTGTATTAAAATACAATGGCATTCAGTACGATGTAGTAGAAAGGAAAGTGAGCTTGGAGTTAGAAGATATGGGCAGATTGATTGGTGCTTCTAAAGTTTAATTTCCTCAAACATCAAAAAAGAGTTAATGACACCTGACTTTGACTAGTTCACAAGGTTGTTGTCAAGAATATATGTGAGATAATGATGATAATCTCTCTTAGACAAATGTGAAAGTCTGATGGAGAGGTGGCCTGTTAAAGGAGTGAATTTAGGCCAGGATGGATGTCACCAGAGCGATGCCTCTTCGTGATGAGCCAGTTACTACCCAGGTTCACAGACTATGGTCTGGATCAAGGGCGTATCATCTACAGCCACAAGAGAATCTCCCCCTCAGAGCATAAATGCTGTCACAGCTGAACATTATCATCAGAAATTCCCCAAGACGAAGGGACCACAGGTAGGATGACGACAGTCATACACACTCTGCAGAGATTTTGCTTGGTTGTTTCTATGGACTTTGCCAGTAGCTCCTTAATCTTTGTACCACGTGAGGTGGACAAGGTGAAGACACCCTCACAGTCAATGGGCAAAGAAATAAAGAAATGAGGCCTAGAAAATGTTGACGCAATTAACACAATGAAATTCATTACCTGAGAATCTAGAGAACTTGACACTTAGTCCAATTCTGACATCAGATTCTGCACTAAGACTTTGTTCTTTGTCCTTTTCCTCCTCTCCTTCCTCTCTGAGGCTACAAGTTTTGGAATCCTTTAAGGAAGATGACCTTAAAATCTTAATTGCACTAGGCTTGTCATTATTGTACAAAGAGGAAATCCGAGACCAAGGGGTTAAGTGTTTTGCCCAAAGACACTCAGAGTAGTAAGTGGCTATACTAGGATTCAAATTTAGGTCACTGTGATGACAAATTCAGTTATCTTTTAACTCTGCTGTGCTCTGGCTTTGTTTAAAACAAACAGATAACAACTTCCCTGAGTAGTATTTTAATCCACATTTATAATCAAAATATGATGCCAAGATACTCAAAATGAAACACTACAGAATTGTTTGTGATAAGAGAAAATAACTAGAAAAGAGCAAAATTAAAAATGCCCGTTAATAGGAGATTGATAAAATGAATTATAGTAATTGTATACAGTGAAACATTACATAGTCCTTTCTTTAAAAATTGTAAAATATGGACCTATGTATTTATTGATAGGCAAAGATTTCTAGAATTCATCGCTAACTATAACCAAAGCAGAATAATGTGAACAATGTGATTTTATTTTATGAAGATGATATAATACCATATTTGTTTATAAGCATATAAAATTTCTGGAAGGATGTAAAAAAAAAACTGCTAACACTAAAAACTTCTCTGGATGAAGAAAGTGATCATTTTACTTTTATTATATGTTTATTGTCTTATCATTGATTTTATTACATCCATAGTATTACTTATATTTTTAAGGATTAAAATTAGATCATGCAAATGAGAAAAGTAGTATCTAAGGGCACTCACAGCTTCCAAATTTCATGTTTGAAATCAGAGCACCATCTTGCTTTGAACAACTACAGTACACCATTTCTGAACAAGGCTCCCCTATGGCCAAAATTCAGAACAATTGCATGCATATAGAGAAATACACGTGCATGTGATGTTACTTTCAGAGTAACAGCTGGGTGGGGGAAACTGGTCAAAGGCTGACCCACAGCATATGGCCTCACAGATTTCTTGATTCCCGCACACAAAGCATTCTTGGCAAGGTCAAAGGCAGGCAAGAAAGTGATCCATTAAACTTTTGCGGTTGATGTGCACTACATGTGCACTGCAAGTCAGCATCTTGTACATGCAGACCTATGCTCCAGCCCTTTGTTTAAAGGACACAGATTCTTTCAAGTAAAGAACTGGAAAACCGCATGGATGGGGTGAAATGCTGACAGTACAGATTGTAGACCCAAATGGAATCTCATTGTTCAGCCTCAAGTTGCAATTTTTGGAAAAAAGATGTTGTAATTACTAATAGTACCTCTAAACCTGAGCTTTACTCCTACACACTTTAAGGAATTTAGCTAAATAACAATGATGATATTCTAATTTGTTATTTGTCATTTAGATGGAGTGTAGTGCTACATAATACTTTGTCTTTAGCCAGCAAATACTGAGTCTCTGTTCCCCAGGAAACTTATCATCATCTAAACACATTTTTCTTTTTGATCAAGCTAAATGGCAATCCAGCTAGAAAATTGTATTTACAGGTAAGGTTAATATTACCTAAAGGATCAAGAGAAACTCTCAATGTCCTAGAAAATACATAATAGCCTCTTAGAGTAGGATAAGGTAATTTTTCATCATTTTATTCCCCTTTTACTTGTCTTTTGTAGATGAATCCTAGAAAATTGGAAATATATTTTGATTCCACATCAAAAGTTATCATTTTAGTCTGTATAATAAGATATTCTCTTTTTGTTCCTCTTTTCCTAACCTACTAACTGTGGATAATCTTTAAGACTCATAGATCTGCTGTTTGAGTCTCTTTGCTTTAATGGTTTCATTTATGGCCAAAAAGTTCCCTATGATTTCCACATCTACATTTCCAACTAGATTCCCCACCAGGACTCTCCAGGACCTTGCCTTAATTTGCCACACAATATCTTCTCTTGGATAGATCAGTCATCTGAAACACAACTTTTTCAAAGCCAAATTCATTTAGGCTCATTGCCTCCCTCAGAGCACCTCACTCTATCCATTTCTATTTCCATATCCCAAACAGAGACACTGCTATCTTTCTTGGTTCAGACCTCTGGAGTTATTTTTCACCAGACTTCTTTTCATAATTTTTGTTTTTCTCACAACTCAGCTAATTATCTCCCTTCTTAATTATTTGTCCTTATGTGGCTGTTACAGTTGTTTAAATTTTCATTTTTTAAGAAGCAGCTGAGAATCATTACATCCAAGTTATTCTCCACTGTCTACCTACTCTTCTATTTTTCCCAGAGATATTGTCCAAGTCCTACAGGGTGTGACATCTGTGATTTTTATAGTGGCCCATTAAAAATCCTCTTTATTCTCCCTCTGCTTTCCCAAAACCAACTATCATATTTAATTTTCATTGTTCCCTGTTCACATTGACTAACCTCCATAAGTATATATAAACTATTCATTTATGACAACTTTTCTAAAGGCCCTAGGCTTTTGTACTAGTAAGGCTCACAGTTTGAGCAGCCCAACTCATTGATCCCATTAATCAAATACTTTATTTCTTTCAGAACATGGCTAAATTGATCCTTTCATTCTATTGTATTAATTTTAATTTTCTTCCCGTATCCATTCATTATTTTAACATCAGATGTCCTTGGGTGAACTTCTGTGAACTTGGGAACTTAGTCTGCATCATATTCCTTGATATGTAACTCAACAAAATGCACGGCTCTGCTATTTTGAACGTCTAGTATGGCTCTCTTCTTGACTCTGAGCTCCTTTGGCAATGAGACATTTAGTCTTCTGTTGTCTTTACTGTCCTCTATTGCAATGGTTTTGCTCTACACTGCTGACCAAACCCCTACCCAGGGCATACGTAGTGACTGGAGAAATTGACACAGTTTCTATAAAATAGGTCCCCAAACCCTGAATAGGATACCAAACCAACCTTATTCTGCAGTTCCAAAAATAGTTAAATAAAAACAACATTTTGGAGACCTATGTATTTTCATCCTATGATCATATTAAATTTTAAAGATAACATATTGACATATTTTATGAACATGGGAGCAAATAAACATTTTTCTATCAACTGCCAGTTCTTTTTGTCAATGTATACGTATTTTAACCTTCCAACCTTCTTCCTCAGTGAAAGTGGCTTGATTATTTCTTAAAATGCTACATCTAGTGGGAAGATTTTTGAATATTTTCTCTAGTTTATACATTATAGATCGAAGTTGGTTTTTCATAACACAAGAAGAAAGTTATTAGCTCTCTTTGCAAAAAATGTAGGCAATTATATCACCTTTCTTTTGAAAATTAAGGGCATATTATAAATTCTCCCCTGGAATAAACATTCTTGTTTGGTAAGAGGACAGATGGATTTGTTTTTTAAGCCACATATGTCATTTTTTACCTGACACAGTATGGCCCTATGAGACTTTCTGCAAATTACTATTTCTACTTTTTCCTACCTTTCTGATGGTAATAGATTTGGGTATGGAGAAGTAAAGAGTCCATGATGCCTGGCAATTTATTCTTGTATTTTACATCATCTGGTACAATGCTTATATATATATAAAATCTTTAGAGCATGCTATTGCTTTGTAAGACCAGAAGTTACTAAGTGCTACCAGTGGAGGCAAACCACTATAAAAACAAAAACAAAACACAGATGAAGAACTACTATCTGAAATGGGGTGGAAAGGTTTGAGGTAGAGAATTCCTCTTTAGTAAAAGGTATGATGTTAGTCAATGATTGAGGAGGTAGGGGTGAAAAATGAGAGTCATTTTGAGAGGAAATGAATTAGAAGCACTAAATACATTGTTTTTGTGTTACCTGCCCAATACTTGATCCCAGGCCAGATACCAAACCTCATTTACTAATATTGGTACCTATGGTGACCTTGGCGTTAAATCATGGTTACAGACTTTGGGGCAGGATCTGATTTTCCTAATAGTTCTAGCCTTCCTGGATTATTTGATGGGTTTTACTAATGTCCTTAGAATTCAGTTGAATATTCTAGCAGATTCACTGGTAGAAACAGGTGTCACAAATTTGCCTAACACTTTCCAAAAGCTCTTAGAAATTAGTACTTGTAACACTTGTATGGAAGCCTATTTATTCAGAATTCCGTAGTTAGCAGACTTACAGTTTCTATTCTCTCCTTCTCATTCTATACAGGGGAAGGATTTTTTGGTAGGTGAAGTTGCTACAGAATTGTGAGCCCTACGATAGAGAACCAGACATAGGATGACTAGTAAGTCACGCTGAAAAAATAACATATATCTGATCATTCTTTCGTCCCCTGGTCCCTGTCAGCCACTTTCCCTGCTGGCTTATGTGAGAATCTAATTCTTGTCTTTGCAATTTACATGTGTTGAACATATTTCCTTGTCTTTCTTCATTTTCATTCACTGAAGGCCTGTAGCCCAGACTCTCTAGCTTTCCATTCTGAGGCTCTTAGAAGGTTTTGGTCCCCTTTTCACCTTCAGCTAATACAAGATTTCTGAATCATAATTATGCCTTGAATATGGGACTGATTTGTGAACCACTTGCCTGATAAAGGATATTTCAGGGTTCTGTTGGTTTAATAATACAGGGTACTAATACAGAAAGGGCACATATGTGAAAAAAAGAGTTTATTTTTTAAAGTTTCTTTTTTCAGTATTAGAGATCTCATTTAGAGAGAGAAGCCTGACCAGTCGTGTGTGATATATGAAGGTAACAAAGAAGGATGGAAGATAGTAAGAATATTTTTAAAGTACATTAAAAATAATTTATTCTTAATTATAGAATTATTTGTGTTTATAATAGATAATGTGAAAAGTGCTTCAAAGCACAAAGAAGTTGAAAATGACCTATATTCTCACCATTCAAATGTATCCAATTCATGGCATGCTGGCACATTCCCTTTTAAATGTGTACTGAACATCCTGGTTAAGATCACGGACTCTGTTCCCAGACTGGGTAAATGACAGCTTTGTCGCTTTCTGAGAGGGTGACTTTATGTAATCTACTTAACTGTTCTGTGCCTCAGCACTGGTTTCTTGTGAGGATTAAATAAGTGAGTACATGCACAGCTTTTCAAATTATAGCTAGTCACATTAATACAGTTTCTTGTTCTCTTTGGTAATGATGATGCCACCGTGTAATAGGTGAATGGGCTTGAAAATTCTGTGCTGCTTTTCTTCCCATTACCTAAATTAACTACTTTTAACACTTGGCAGTCCATTTTTGAACTGAGTAGTTTTATTGGTAGAAACTAACAAAGCTTCCTGATAAGTATTTCTTAATTGCCTTTTTTGAGTCCTTCACACTTTTAAACCAATAAGTACAGTATTTCTTTCATGTTTTTGAGAAATACTTAACTGCTGAGCTTTTCTGATTGATTCTTTCAAATCTGAGTGAGGTTAAGATATCCAATAATTCAGATATTCTTAAACCTCTTCTTTGAACTTTAAAGTATACCAACAAAAAGACTATTTCTTTTCATTGACCCTTAAATTTCTTTCCCCATCAGCCCACATCTACTTACCTACAAGCCTAACATTATTGTTGAGAAATAAGCTTCAATAATAAAGGAAAATCTTACTTTGTTCATTCTTTGACTTCTTCTTAGAAGCATCACTATTGATTTTATAATTATTTAAAAGGATAAAAATAATGAAACATCACATTTTCCCCAATAATCAAATTAATAAATGCTGGAGTACGGCTGAGGCTGGAATATCTTTGGCCACATGTGGGTGAAGAAGCAAAAAATTTGCAACTTATTGCTTAATGCTTGGTTCTTGCAGTGACATAAATGCAAACTCTTAACATGTTTAGTTCTTTAGAGCTACTTGGTGGAGTAATGAAAAAAAAAAATTTAGTTCACCAAAGCCACCAAAGATAACCACATAGAATACAGCTGTTTATGTTGACTTATCCCCATGAATTGAGTTACCACATTCTATTTGAATGTTAAACAAGAGACTAGCTGGTTTAGTATCCAAGAGACTTACTGATCCTGACCCATTCTCTGTTCCAGAAGGAAAGGAGGAGAATTCTAACATGAAAGGATCACCTCTCTTAATGAGGCAGCTTGATTTCCCTTCTCCCACCCCTACCTCTGGGTCTCAATAAATTAGCAGATGTACTTCATGAAGTTCAGGTGTATTTCATATTCAAAAGGCAACATTCCTGGATATTCACTTTCAAATAATCTTTCAACTAGAACATAACCCTGTTATAAGTCCTCAATCTTTTGCACAAATAATATTTTTTCTCCTAAGTGTTTCTGGTGGTGCTTATAAAACTTGATGGAAATCAGAGCAATGTTGCATCTAGAGTGGATGAAGAGCCCGTGTGTCAATGTCGGGGGGATTATGCACTTTTAGCAGCCCTATCCCAGGTTCATCACTTTCTCTCTATTTTCAGGAGTGACACTTGGGCTCCCCAGACATCAAAATCGGTGGGAGAAATGAACTGATTCGACAGAATAACTTTATAATTTTGTAAATGTAGAAGACTCAAATTACTTCCTATGGAAGATTGTTGTAAATCATTAGAGTTCATTACCAACTCCACCCAATGCTGTCATACCAAGTGATTTTGCTCTATTATCCCAAAGTATCTAGATGTACTGTATCTCCTATCAGGATGGTAATGCAAAAGAAATTCTAGAGGGAGTAGGGGGAGAACTTCAGATAACCCCCATCTGGAACAAGGCCAATGAACGAGCCCACAATCTTTCTCCAAATAGGCCCTGAGTGACAAAATACAGCTCATATTGTGATAATTTTCCAAACAAATCAGGACCTCTGATTAAATGACTTGAACCTGTGGCTTCCTGCTATTCTAAGGACTATCAACAGAAGCATTGCAGCACAGTTTTATTAGACTCATTGGAGCTATAATTAACCATCAGAGAGGAACAAAAATTTTTAAAAATCCATTATGATTAATTTTCACAGGATGTCTTGGAAACCTTACAGGAGGCATTAGTAGTCTGCCTATTTATAATTAACAGATCGCAAACACTGTTGCATTTTCCCAACAGAGACTGCTTAAATGGAAAGCTTTGTTGATATGGGATTTAAATACATGGGCTTGAGTCCCTGAAAGATGTATTTTACAGAGATTTTAGGACAATGCAGTATGTTCTCCTGATGAGATGCTCTTGTCATTGCTCCTGTTTGAAGCGGTCTTAAGGGACAATCCCTCTGGCTTCCTTTGGCTAAGGCAGTGTGTTCATTGTGAGGATCTGGACTACAAACCCACTTTGGAGAGAATTATGCAACCCGTGCAGACACAGCAGGAAGGAATTAGTTCCTTAGTTAAGTGTTGGAGTCCAGTTTCCAAAGTATTTATATTTAGAATTTGGTCATCACCTCACCCAATCAAAATTAACAAAGGACCTCAAATCTGCATAAATGGAGTTAGGTAATTCTCATATAAACCATTAATTTGCTTGAGCTGACAGGTAATATGGTGTTAATGTCTGTCTAGGACTGTAAGAAAATAAAATCTTATTTTGCAACAATTCCCGTTGGCGGGTAGTAACTTCAGAGAGACGCTATTGGGCAAAAGTTGCTGACGTAATAGATTTGCCCTGCTTCTAGTCTTTCCCGGCCCACTTTAGGGATATTGTTTCTAGGTGAGAATCTCGGATTGTCACTCCGCACTTTGGGCTTTTTCAAGGACAACCATTTCTTTCTTTATCATGTGCTAAGAACCATTGTAATCTAGCCAAACTTTATACAAATGATCTCAACCCCTTATATTTTCTGATGTTGCTCCAATCTTACAAATTAAAGTTTCAAGGCCTCCCCATGTGCTTTCAAATCTTCCTGCCCTTGCTCTCCTCTTCTCAATCGGAAAAGTTCCTGCTCAACATTTAAAACCCTTAAAACTTTAGGCACATGCATACCTTTTATTTGAATCTTTCTCAGTCTAATCTTTTCTATCGCCGCCTCGCGATTAATAATGTGTCCCACACCAGTGCTAACATGACTTGTTGTATGTCCCTCTATTAGCATGCCCATCAGTTTGAGCTCTAACACTTGAAGGACATGGATTGTGCATCCCCAACACCGAGAGAATGTCTGTCCCATAAACTTCATCGCCTTGAAAGATACCTGACTCAATAAATGTTAATTGAAAAGACTTGTCAATGCACTATTTAGCATACTTGTTTATTTCATCTTGTAAAAACAGTTATGGGTGCCCATGCTTATATTTAACATGGCTCAACAATGGATGAGGTTTTTCTGAGTTGAAACATGAGCTGATAAGTGGCAGCTGTTTTCCATAAATAGATCTGAAGTAGAGGAGTACAGTAACCTTATTTTAAAAATCTCATTGACTTACTGAGTATGCCAATTAAAAAAAAAATAGAGAGGATAAGACATGTTTAAGAAGTTATTAAAGTTGAATTATGACCTTGCATTTTTATTATACCAAACCTGGAAAGCATGTAAATTAGGAGAGGGAGACGGCTGAAGCACTTTAGATATCAGTGTGTAATGGACCATAGATATTTTGGATGGAATAGACTAGTTATCAATGAAGGGAGATTAAAAATAATTGCCAGCTCATGCCTT
Organism: Camelus bactrianus; assembly: GCF_048773025.1. NCBI lineage: Eukaryota > Metazoa > Chordata > Mammalia > Artiodactyla > Camelidae > Camelus > Camelus bactrianus. The sequence continues at coordinate 19,319,253 of NC_133548.1, forward strand.
ACCTGAAGTAAACATTATATTTGTAACAATAGAATTTTAATTTTTTTCAGTCCCCTTACTAGCCTAAATTATTTGTGGCTTCTAGATATTCAATCATGAAAGGAATGGTATAAAATTCTAAACTTCATTCCTTTCCTTTTTTCACCCATGAATACATTAGCCCATGAGCTTATTATTTGCACTGTATTATATAGTATCACTTCCTCTTAGATGACTTTTTTTTATAGCTAAATATGTATTTTATATTTATTTTACCTATATTCAATAGGTATTCTAGGAGTTTTGAAAAGAGACACGTTGTAAGGCAATAAACTGTTTTTGTGAAAATGGTAGAGAAGTTCTCACTGAAGGCAGATGAAATGAACCTCACATGTCATGGAACAAAATCAGGGGCAAAAATAAAAAAAACAAGGGGAAAATTATACCTTTGCTTGATAATTCAGTTCCCAACAACAGTAGGAATATCACTTAAGCTAACTGCCAATAAGTATGGTATCCCCAGTAGCTTTGCTCATATCTGACTGTGATGATATTTTTATTGCATGAAAATGTTGAGAGCAAGGACTGAGGTTTCATTTTGTCCTCAGTTATGGGCAAGACTACAAATCTTAGAGCATCAAAATGTATCCAAATGACCCACCACAACAGAGGCAAAAGAAACTTTATAAGAAAAGATGAGAGAGGCATGTTCAGTTTCCTGATGACAGCTGAATTCTTATCCAGCTGCTCTGAAAGTATCTGGAGGGCAAGTAGACCATCACACCTCTGAGAGATGCCCAAGAGGGAGCAGTCTTTTAGAACAACCTGAGGACTCTGGGATGAAATCTAGGCTCTGTCCTAGAGCGGCTGCGTGAGCTGTTACGAGGTGTGTAACACCTCTAATTAATTTTCTCACTTGTAGAATGCTAATAGCATCACTTGTCTCCTAGGTTGTAAGGAATAAATAAGATAACATATTCAGAGGTACAACGCTTTGCATGATGCAAGATGACAAAAACAATACCAATCTCGTTCCTTAGAGGAGAGAGTCCTCTGCGTCGGGGTGGCAGCTGTGCTTTGTCCGTCCCGCCTGCACTGCACTCGCCCCTTCTTTGAAATCCCAGCTGTCAACAAGTCGTAATGAGGTCACTAGGGGAAAAAAAAAAAAAAAACAAAGCCAGACAAAACTGGTTTGGACTCCATGCGCCACTAGTTCCAATCCCTGTGGCAGGGTGTTTTTTGTTTTTGTTTTGTAAGTAAAAACTTAAATGATACGCCTCTAATTTAGTCTTTGTAAATTGCCAAACTGACTTCTGGATCAGGATGACAGATTGGGCGTGTGCGTTTATGTCCCTTCAAGCTACGTTGAAATGACAGTGTGACATTAAAAGAGGCAAATGCATAACAATGATCGGTATCAGAAAGTGTGCATTTAACAGTCTGGACATTTTGAAGAATTCATTGTCCCTGTGACAGTGCGATGAAGGTTTCAGTGGAGGTAGGGATGTTTCTTTCCCACTCAGTTGCAGAGAGTCTTCCAGCTTGATGTCAGCAAGTCCAAAGGGCAGAAGAGGGCAGCGGGGATAGACATTTGGGTCATTAACAAAAGCACAGCACACCCAGCAGCAAGACTGGTCAGGTCCCTTTCTCACTCCCTTTCTCCTTCTGTTCCTCCTCTTGGCCCCATCCTACAACGAACAGCAAGGGTGGCAAAGGATTTTTCATGCAGAGAAAGCATTATAATATCTCTACAATATTGAGAAGTATGGAGGGGGAGGGGTTTGTCTCCTAGTTTTCATGCTACCACCTGAAAGAGAGAAGCCCAGCAGAGACTGAGGGATGGAGGATGATTCTCGGAGAGTTTTCAACACCAACTGAAAGCCTCCTTCTTTTGATACAGAGGTGAGGGCCTTCATATTGCCTGCCTGGTTTCCTGCCAGCATTGGCAATACCAAAATATCTGGATAAGAGAAGTGTAGAGGGGGCCATCCCAAGTCAAGGGAAGAACCAAGAAACCTGGACTCAGAGCTGCAATTGCATTATAAGTGCTCCAGATTTAGCTTAGATCGCTTGCCTGTTACAGCTGTTTTTCCGGAGGATGCTAGTGGAGCTTCTGGAACTCATCCTGTGGTTACAGTCCCTTAGCAAGCATGCTTCGTCTTTGGCTTGTGTGTTCATCTGAGGCGGCTACGTTTGAGTTAATGAAGGTTATGGGGTAGAGGAAGAAAAATAACCCCAAATTATTTTATGCTGGTCCTTGCTACTACATAAAGGTAACAGATTTATTCCACTTTCATAAAATTTTTGGTCATTCTTCTATTCAGTAGAAGAAGACTGGGGTCAGTATCAGCTTTCACTAACTAACAATAAAAAAAAAAAAACTCAGCAGAATATAATATACATTTATATCTCACTTACACGACTGCAGGTTGGCTGGAGTGTGTCTGATTCAGATTTAGGATCTACAAGCATCAGGTGGTGGCAGTGAACCTCACATCTCTTTACAGAGCCCAAGGACTGTGACTGCTTGGGAACAAAGCAAAGGTGGCAAAGCCAAGTGCACAAGCCTATTTCAAGCATCTGCTCAAGTCACTTCCACTAACTCCCCATTTGGCCAAAGCACATCACAAGGCCAAATACAAAGTCAACAATCACAAAAGTTTATTCAGCACACCATGAGGCCAAGACAAGGGTGTAAATGTATAGAATGATTCCAGGGAAATGAATATTTGAGACCAATAATTCAATTTATCCCAGAGAAAAAGACCAACACACAATTAAAACCACACCAGCTTCTACAACCAATCAGTTTGGTCCCCTGATCCTTCATATAGGTTTATACCTAGAGATCAACGAACATTTTAGAAAAAATTAATAGGAAAGAAAATAGGGCAACGACTTCCTTATATCATTTGGTAGAGAGTCATTAGATTCTGTAAGAATTAAAAACAAAAACAAAAAAACACTGTGATTTCCAGTGGGAATTTCTTAACTCACATTATTTTCACCAATATCCACTGCTCATCCACACTACACATGGCAGTGAGCAATGGGATGGTAACACATAACTGTGGGATTTGCATAAGTTTGAGGTGAAATTTGTATTTTCCTAGATATATCAGTCAATTTTGGACAGAATCTGATAAATCATTAAATTAAATGACAAATATCTCAATAGAGTTTGAAGCTCTAATTTTATTGTCCTGAGTTATTTGAGAAGTCATCGCTTTCCTCCATCCCTCGAGTAGTGGATGTAATCTCGAGCTTCGGATGAAGCACTTCCTTTCCATCTCAGCTGAGGATTGCTTGTAGGTATCCAGGTCCAGTGTGAAAACCCATTTTGTTTCCTAATTGCATAGTGACAAGGAAACATTTTAAATTGCACGTTATAAAAAAGAGGAAATGGTGACTTTGAATTCTTTCTGTAGTGACCTGTACCAAGAGATGCCATTTCAGGGACATCAGTAAGTCTTGTAATAATACCGTTAGTGATCTCACTTCTCTTAAAGCAAAAGGGAACTGTTAAAAAATTTATTAAATCAATGGACTGTCAGTTTATGATAGTTGTAAACTAATGAAAAGATCTTGCAAACTATGAAATTTGAAAGTTGAAGGACACACTGTAACTACAGGAACATGATGAAGTTGAAATTCACACCCAGTTTTTGTTATTACTCATAAATCTTGCCTGACATTAGCAGAACTCTTCAGCTCTGTGAATTATAGACTTGTATTCATTCCTGGGCACCATTTCTTATCTTATCCAGACAGAAATGTGTTAATTAGCATAACAACATAGATTGTATAACTGTGTGATAATTATAAAATTGTAGCTGATTTCACTAAATTCTAAGTCTACAAAGACATTATCATGGCAATTAATGGGAAGACTCTTATCATTTTTGAAACTTGGCAGGTATTTTTAAAAGGTTCTTTTTCCTGCAAGCTGAAGGTAACCCTTATTTTTTGCTTCATCTTCAAATAGTCAAAATTTCTTCCTCCCTTCCTCCTTCCTTTCTTTTTTTTTCTTCTTCCTTCCTTGCTTTTTCCCTCCCTCTCTTCCTTGTTTTCTTCTTTTTTAAATTTATTGTCTCCTAAAAACATTTAATAAACCTTAAAAAAACATACATTGTTTTATCGTCTCTTTAACCTAAAGACCAGTGATGTTTTAGACACTGCCCAAGGTCTTTAGTTATGAAATATTCACTGTAACTGTCATATGGAACAGATTGCACCAAGCACTCTTCCAGACCAAATATTTCAAATTAATCCACTTTATTTTAAATCAACACACATATTTCTTTAATGAAAATAATCTCAAACAATCAAAACAAGAGCAAGGGAGAGGCAAAATGGAAGTGATATCAATGAGTTTCACAATGGTGCTCAAAAAATTATTACTGTTATTGCTGGATTATTTATAAAAGAAAAAAAAATCAAAGTCATTTATCACAACCTCATATTGACTATTTTGTTTTTGCTTTCTCATGTTCTTTCCCAATGTATTATCACAGTTGAGCATCACAGCGACCCAATGAGAGAGGAAGGGCAGATTTTTATTAGAGAAGGCATGTGTTATTTTGGTCCTTTGACCTATTTTATTACAGGGTTCAACTCTTCAATTTTCTCTAGGGTAAACCTGGGTAGTTGCTTAGTGACTGCTTGCGAGCTGCTCAAAGGTTTTAGATGGTTTTTCAAGGGGGTACTTCACTATTTCTAAATTCTCTGTGAGATATGAAGGTATACAGAGTGAATGAGTGAGGCAGAAACCCAAGAGGATGAAGTTTTCAGCAAATACAATGCTTAAAATTAGGCTTTAGTGACATAGATATGTTTAGGTTTATCTTTCACTGATTAGAATCTGGATAAACATTTCCTCTTTGAACTAAAGAATAACAAATGAATACTTTGACAAAATGTGTAAATCAGTTTTTTAAATGAGCGGTATCTGTCCAATGAATGTTTCCCTAGGAACTTGTCTGTAAGACACTACTTTCAAAAACATGGTCTTATCCCATTTTACAAAATAATTCTGGGACTCATCTCTCAGAATTACCTTGAGAATCAATTTACAAGAGACATGAAGACATATCTTATTAACCTACAACTGGAACATATTCTTAACTCAAATGAATTAACCCAACTCGAACATTTACCTTCCTTTCCATTAGTCTTAAATTGTTTGTGTCAATCTCCTAACTCAAATCTTTCCCTAATACGATGTTAAAGATAATCACATCAAATGCTGTACATTCCTTTTCGAATCAAATTCCAAAAATGTTATAGCCAAAAGTAGAATTTCTGGAGGAAGAATATTATTTGCACAAGTAAGAAATAAAAACAAGGCAGATTATTGAACAACTTGGGAATTCCCATCTTCTGTATAGATTTACACTTACAACTTTGTTCCTGTGATAGAACATTCTGTCCAGTTATTTAAACTATGGTGCCATTTAAGCAGAGATCATTATTAATAGCAGAAATTTCAAGGGTTGGTGATTAACCAGCACCTCTGATTTAAAACAATAATAGGTCATTTGAGGACAGTGGTCTTTAGCGTATTAACATCTAAAAGTAATTCCTGATTAAAGCAAACCAGTGGTGAAACCAGGCTAAAAGGACGTATGTGTGTGTGTGTGTGTGTGTGTGTGTGTGTGTGTATAAAGTCTTTACTGTGATTGACAACACTATTATTTAGAATCATATCTAATGAATGGGAATAATATCCCCCAGGTTTATAAAAGATGCACAGATTCAATTAATAGTCTTTGTCACAGAGAACATGAGTAGCAGAGACCCTAAATAAGTAGACATTACCAACGTAACTGTTTGCCCCACATTTAACCTTCATGAACTGATTCTTGCGCCAATTACTAATGGCAGTGGGACATCCTAGAGGGAGGCAGGGATGCATGGGACTGAAGTTAGTACATTTAGATTCGACTGAGTATTTTAGTTTGATCGAAGTCATTTTGTGACTGCTAATAAAGATGCTATGATTTTTGTTTTTTAAAGTGTGTGATTTGGTGGGATGAGCTCAGAGAAAAGTAAGAGGTAATAGTACATTCGTTTTCATCTATCTGCAAATGAGAGCAACCAGGGCGTAGCTTGAAGCAGAAGTCAGAATAAATGTAGCAAATACATTCAGACTTTGTCAGGGTGCAGTAGTCATTGTTCCCAGTGATTCTGTCTTAAAACAGGGGACCTGACACAATACTACTGGGGTGTGGTAAAAGGTGTCTGCAAGTAAATGTGCAAAAACATAACGAAGGGAAATGAATGTTGTTATTAATGAAACAAATTGAGAAGCTGACAGTGAGAAAGGAGGGTGGGGAGACTGCTGTTTGGAAGCAAAATCAGTAATAACCATTTTAAGGAAGAAAAAAATTGTTAGGCATGCAGGCTTTGGCTGTAATAAATGAATGTTAAGGATTGTAAATCAATAATGTAATAAAGGGGGCAGAAAGCTAATGGCCCTTTTGTTTCAACTTGTAAATGGCATTTTTGTATTCCACTGTAAACCGTAAGTGATGGCTTTGTTAATTATGGCATAGAAAGCCTGCCATTTCACTTCTCTGACTACAACAATGTCTACCAAGCTTGGACTTTATTTACACTGTGTTTAGGTGCATTAAGGTGTAAATTAAGAGTTATAGTTATTCTGACATAAGGAGAACCAGTTTCCCAAGAAAAGATTTTTACCTTCGATGACTGGGGTGTGATTGACTAGGGGGGGAGCAATATTAAGGACAAAACTAGTAAATAGGAACATTGGCAAGAGGTAGTTAAAGACCAAAGTATTTTAAGATAATTTTGCTTTACTGAAAAGTCAGACCCGTTAGTCATTAATCCTTTGTGTTTCTAGGTATAGAGTACATTATGCCAAATCTGAAAATGTCCTTATGGTAAAGATGAGGGCTTGTTATTTAGAAAGCTTCCTGAATCTTCTGACAAGGGACAAGAAACCATCACAAAACTAATTAAATTAGAGAAAACAGAACGTCATGCTTTAGTGGGCTGTTCTAAAGTGAAGACTTCAGGTGTTTCCTGAACCCATCATGAGTTGATTGTCAGTTGGTTAATATTATGTTGTATATATTTTTGCATTTCATATATATGTATACATATTTTCATTTTACAAACTCTGCATCTTTCACTGTTTCCCTTTTTCTTCGTCCCTCCCTTGCCAGTCTTTATACCTGTTTTACATCCATGAAATTTTACTGGCAACCTACAGGTTATTAGCCTTCCTTATTCGGGAGAAAAAAAAAAAGAAAAAAATGCTCCTCTAATCAGTTTTCAATTTGCCTGCTCTCTGATTTTATCAAATGTTCTTTTACTCTAGGACACGTTTTAAGAACTCTGTGTAAGGCTCAATTTCAAAGAAGAGTCTCTAAATGCCATTTGTTATAATGGCGTTTAGGAACAGAGCTCTGGTGATGATCCTTTTTATCTATTTTATAATATTTAAAATAGGGCAGACAGAGGCACTTACCCTCCTGTGTGCCATTCATCATTAGTGTAGCTCTGCTATCTTCCTTGGTATCGTCTTCTTTTCATATTAAATAGCTCTCGTCCTCTGAAACTCCTGTCAGGAAATTGCTTTACGGTAATCATATCTCTTACCCTTCTTAAGATTTTTTTTCTATTCCTGCTTTGTCATCTTAGAAATTAGATGAGAAAAAGGAAACATGGTGTGTCAAATGAGGCCATTCATTCACCATCACACATTTCTGAATTTTCTTTTCATTTGTCTATTTGTGGGTCCACAAAGAGGTCTGTGGTGCCAAAAATGCATTCAAAACATTGACGTTGCTAGAATTATAAAAGGTATGTTATATTTGAAGTTACCTAGAGATGAAAAATAATTTTTATGTAAGCAAATACCACATGTCTTGCCAAAGTACCATTTATTTGATGGATGTGTATCCCGTGAATTTGTTCAGAGTCAGCATGTTAGAGCTGGACGGATCCTATGTAAGCCTTATTTTAAAGATGGAGAACCTAGGCTACTCTGCTAATAAACATCAGTGTTGAGATGCCTAACTCTCTGTCCTATAGTGTTTCCCCTGCATCCTGTTGATGCCCCTGGTATTGCCCTGATGGGTTGGCATAACTATTTATAATTTAGAATGGATTATTTTTCTCAGTCAAGTGTTGTATAAGCAACTAACACCATTATAGCTCTAAGGTGGCAGGGGAGAGGACATAGTAGAAGGAAAGCATAATAACCTTTTCCTTTCTAAGTATGAGTTGGCCATTTTATCACCTTGACTCTCCTGATTGACACATTCCACACATAGCATTCCACTTGATCACAGCATTCCATTTGATTGACATCTTTGAGTCAGTCTCCAAACCCTGAGAGTCCTTAGTTTTAAGAGCTTGAAGCTTTGAAATAATTGAGTAATAAGTATAATCCTAATAACACTTTAAATTTATATAGTATTTACATATATATACACATATACATACGTGTGTATATATATGTGTGTGTGTGTGTGAAAATCTGATCTGATTTTCAGCATAACCTAAAGAGGTATGAAAATATTTAAAATCAACGAATTCTTTTTTGAGAAAAAGAAACAAACTTTGAGACATTTTAGTGACTTCCTATATATAAGGATGTTGGTGCATAACTGAGAGATGTCTAGAACCATTCGCCTAGTCTCCCCTGCCTGAATCTGTCACTATCCTTTGCCATCTACCTTTGACTTCCCTTGATGCAACCTTCATGTAGCATTATATGTATTAAGTAACTCCAAACTAAACATTCAGTTGAAAATAGCAATTAACATATAATATTCAAAAGGATACACTTTATACTTGAAATTATTCCTAAGTGATTGTCATTTCAAATACCGCCCACCTTTAGCCAATGGCCATCCATGGGTGGCTACTCTTTAATGTAGAATTTTCATTACTGCCATACCTTTATCACTGTCTCCGTGTAAATATCCATGATATTTTTACAAGCCGCCTTACTCCAACAGAAACCAGTACATCTTAACCATACCAGGAAGCGTTTCAGTGTTTTGGGATCTACCCAGCCTTAATTCTAAGAAAACTTTCTATTTTAAGACCCATAACACTATGTCATAATTCTCTCCATGGAGTTTTGTTTAAATGTGACTGAGATAAATGGAAGTATTTGAATTCTCTTTTATTTAGCAAAAGAGCTTTTAAACATCATGAACTTGAAAATATTAGAAGACTGAGTCAGACTAAGAGTTGAGTAAATACAATGACAAATTTTGTATTAACATTACATTTTTGTTTTCTCCTATTTATTTTTCAATTAATTAATCAACTTACTGTGCAAATAATGCAAATGAAATGTAAACTACAAGTCAGTGTATTGTTGGGCAAGTCCATGATTTATTGTCCACCTTTACAAAATAATGCTGAGTCATTTTGTCATCTTCAACAATTACTCTGTTTTTATTAAATTTCTGAGTTCCTGAGTAAAGTAACAATAATGTTTCCAACAAATGAGGTCTTTATTGACATCACTTATGTTCCTCAAAAGTTTATAATTTCTTCATATGGATTTTGTACATTTATTTTATATGTATTACTTACTAGATACTATTTTGTTTTGCATATTTTGAATTGGATTTTTTTTCTTTCATCACTGTTTCCTAAATGGTTATTCTTGTACAGTCCACATTCATTTTGTTAGATTAGCTCTATATGTAGCATGATTTGCACAGCTCATTCTAGAAGCCTCAGAACAGATGGGATGGATTTAAATATAAGCAGCACTTGCTGGCTCTCACCCCTTGTAGAGACACTTGGAAGGAACCCAGCACAAATCAACATCTAAGTACACATAGTATACACATACACACATTATTGAATAGTGTGTGTATGTGTGTGTGTATATATATATATTTCTTTTTGAAGAGAGTTTTTCAGCTAACCATACATTTACAAGTATCTTTGCTTGTTTTTGTTTGAAGCCTTTTGCCCTGTCACTATGCAAAAATTTGTGAGATTAAGTAATACTTACCTGAAACTTAAATCTCCATGGAAACAAGCTCACCATGTCATCTCAAAAATGCAAAGTTTAGTAGGGGATCAAGAGTGGGCCTCAGAAGAGGTTAGTGTGAACTATCCAACAGTGAAAGGAGGTAAGAGGAAAAGAGAACAACAGAAAAGAAGACATCAGACCACATTAAAACATCTATATTTTAGGGAGAGGGTGAGGCTCAGTGGGAGAGTACGTGCTTAGCACGGATGAGGTCCTAGATTCAATCCCCAGTACCTCCATTAAGACAAACAAACAAACAAGTAAACAAATAAATAAATAAACAAACCTAGTTCCGCCCCCCCAAAAAAAATTTTTTTAGACTACAAGTATGCAACAGGTAGCCAGGCTACCCTAGCAAATCTACCTCTCATAACCCCTTCTGTAGCAAAGATTGATGAGTCCTAAATCATATATCTATTTCAAAAAATATCTCCTTTATTTTCAAAATGCATTAGACCTGTTTTTACCCATGCTGGTATATACTACAGCAGAGGAGCAGATCAGAGTGGGGTGTGTTAAATCTGGATTCCCTAAATTGTCAGAGAATATTCTCATGAGCCATGTTTGTACAAGAAAGCAAATTTACATTTACTTTCCCATTATAGGAAATCATAGATCCAAACTCTCAATTGATCAACAAACATGTTTAGTTTCCTATATTTTTAATATTTTAATCTTTGTTAGACCAAACACATGGATCAGAATACATCTTTCCACATCTATATACACCGCCACGTTTTCCTTGTCATGTTCTTTCCTTTAACTGCATTATCCTAAAATAAAATAACTTTGAAATTTCCAAATGAGATTTACAATTAGATATACATTTCCTCCATTTCTTCTCTGTGGCTAAGCTGATTTTAGGAAGAATATTGAGATTTCTGCTTTTGGCCATAATGAAATAGTTGGAATGAATTTATCTTCCTACTGTAAACAACTAGAGATTTGAACAAAAAAGTATAAGACAGCTGTTTACACATGTTGGACAACAGGAAGCACAGAACTCATTGGTCCACGAGAGAAGAGAAACAAGATGATTTCTATTAGCAACTGGGATTCGCTTCCTAAATAATAGTGTGAATAGAGAACATCAGTCCTACCGAGTTGAGGAGACAAAGGTGGATATTTGTGGAGGCTGAAGTCATTTGACTTTGTAGGAGGGAGAACTGGAGATGAGGGACTTGCACAAAGAAAGAGTGCAGGGTTCTTCCGTGGAGTCATCCTGCATCTGTTGCAGAATATTCATCCAGTATGAACAGATTGAAACTGCATGCGGCCAAGCAAAGGGTGACTGGGAATTGTAGACTGAACAATTCCTAGAGCACAAACAGGGCAAGAAGCTCAGCATGTTCTGATTAGTCAGATAATAATTCAAGAATAATTTAAGAATTATTGAATTTCTGCCTTAAAATCCCATTTGAGGCTTGTTTCTAGCATATGTAAAGAACACTTACAACTGAAAAATAAAGTGGCTAAGAACCCAATCAAAAAAAAAAAAAAATGGCCAAGACTTTGAATAGACAGTTCACTAAAGAATTTGGCCAATGAACCTATGAAAAAGTGCTCAGCTTCATTAATCATCGGGAATATACAACGTAAAAACCACGGAGATACTTCCACATACCCAGTAGGATTACAAAAGTTAAAAAATAAATACTAATAATACCAAATGTTCATGAGAATGTGGACCAATGTTCATGTAAAAATAAAATTGTTCAACCACTTTGGGAAAAGGCGAGGCAGTTTCTTGTAAAGTTAAACCATATTACCCAGAAATATAAACTCTAGGTATTTATACAAAAAAAGTCCACACAAAGACTCAGGTAAGTGTTCACTGCAACTTCATAATAGCCCTAAATCGGGAACAGCCCAAATATCCATCTAATGGTAAGTGGATAAATCAATTGCCATACGTTTTTACAATGGAATACCATTCATCAAGGAAAGTAACAAACTGTCACTGCAAGAAACAATATGAATGCATCTCAAAATTACGCTGAATGAAAGAAGACAGACATAAAAGAATATGTGGCATGTGATTTCACATATGTGGAATTATAGAAAAGGTAAATCAAATCTGACCAACAGAAACCAGCAAATCAGTAGTTGTCTGGGGCCAGGAATGAAGTAGGTAATTGTCTGCAAGTACATGAGTGAACATTATGGCTCTCGACTTTTGAAGAAAAGAACAAGTTCTATATCTTGATTGTGGGAACAATTACATGGATACTTGCATTTATCAAAACTCATCAAACTGGACACATAAATAAATACAGAAATGGTCTATTTGAATGATTTAAAACTGTCCTCAAACTTGATTTAAAGTTTAATAAAGCCTATTTAAAGTCAGGCCAAAAAAATGAAAAGAAAAATAAACTTGCTTTCCTCACTGGAATAATTTTTGCCTGTAAGAAAGAAGAAATGACTTATCTTTTGTAGTCCCACACCTTCATTATTTTTTGCTGTAAACTAAGAAAATAATTCTTGGACTATTAGGAATGGCATGGTATGTTTCCCTCTTGAGAGAAGGTTCTGCTCTGCCAACACGTTAATCTTATCATTCCTGAAAAGTATGGTTTTAGACTGAAGAAGAGTAGTAGAAACTGTATAATTTTCTTTAATGTGTAGTTTTTGAACCACATATTGGCTAATTCTATCTTGCTCATAAGAGAGAACACAAAGCAGAAGAAGCAACCAGTGACAACTCTGTTGTGCTTCATAAACGCCTAGTCTGCACCATCCGGCTCTTCCAGATCTTTACGAATCATAGCAATCACATCAGGTGTCCTAAATCAATATAGTTTTGTTGCTTATGTCAGGAATTGGGCAGTGTTTTGAGTCAGAGCGGCTCTGGTTTGCCAGATGAATGTAATTGAGAGATCGATTCTACCTGAAACTTTAATGGGAGAAAGAAATGTCTCATACTAAGTGATTAAGCTACAGTTATGTTCTTACAGAAGCTGATTACCTCCTTTAGATCATTGTGTGTGTGCTGCAAGGCATGATAAGCCAAGCCATATAACATGGCTGTTGGATTTCTCCCCAGGCCAGATCAGCCAGTGTCAGCCTTCCACGCTGTCTCCTGCTTCCCTCTCCGAAACTGCGGAAAGTGTAGACAACCCCAGGAACAGTCACCTCTGGGAAAATATCTCTTTATGCTCTAGAGAAGTCCTACGATGACAGTGATCCATCACCATCGTGTCAATCCCTGGACACTGTGAGTGCCTTATTGGTAACGTGTGAAAATACAACAATATTACCAAGTGGCAGAAATCAAGAAAATGGTAGTTACACTCCACATTTCTGAGGGTCTTCTACAACACCAAGGATGGAAGTTTGTCTACAAATCATCCCAACTTTTACCCAAGGAACATTGTTTCACACCTCAGTGTGAAAGAAAACAGAACCATGGCACTCTTTCCTGATGCCTTATCTTAATACATGGCATTTGACCGAAAACTGGCCCTTTATGATGCCTTGTAAACATGAACTTGAAGTTGCTCAATAGTCTGATGCTCTGTGAAAATGGAAGTCAGTTTTTCCTGTAAAAACTAACAAGTGTATTTTGCTGAGTGCCTAATAGAAAGTGATACATCTTTAGCAGAGTCTGTAAAACTCTGGTCAGCTTGTTATCTTCATAAAGAGATCTAGGGCCATATTGTCTCTTTAGACATCCGCATGTAGTTAATTTCAACATCAATTTCAACATCCAGTTTCAACAGCAGGAAAGCTGATGCTGCATATGAGGCTTCATTCAGCTCAGACTACCCCCATCCCACGCCCTCCTACCCCCACATATCAGATTAAGTGCCTTTCTCAAGGTAAAACAGCTAACTGCAAGCTTTTCCCAGGTGGTAGGAAGCGTGCTAAATGCTGCCCATCCATTTTCTCACTAAATCCTCTAGAAGTATGATGCTGTCACTGTTAGCATTGCAATTTTCGAGCTGAAGACACAGGCTTCAAACTGTGGCATGAACCGCCCCAGGACACACAGCTGGTAAATGGCAAGCCCCAAATTTGATGCAAGGTTTATGAATTCCGTCATCGTGCTGGAAGCACTCTAACACTGTGTTCTCTGCTATCACCCATGTTAGTGGCAGAGTCAGGACTACAGGTAAACAGGATCGTAAACATTACTCAACGGGTCTGCAATTGGATGAGTTTTATGTCACGAACTATTCCATTATGTATTGCTGTGCCACCTCAGGGGGAGGTGCACGACACGGATACTCCTAAATGATGAACGAGCCAAACATAACTTAGCCTTGAAGTGTATTTTTATATGTAACAGTGAGCACTAGTGCATATTATGCTCCAACCAGAGGAGTCTGCAAAGAATTTATTCTGGGAGAAATGAATAGTGTAGGTTTTTTACAGCGGTCAGCAAACTCTTTTTGGTAAAGGACCAGATAGTAAATATTTAGACTTTGTGAGCCATATGGTGTCTGTTAGAACTACTCAGCTCTGCCTTGGGAGGCATAATAGCCAGAGACATAAGCAGCCATAGGCAACTTGTAATGGACAAGCCTTGCTTTTTTCTAATAAAACTTTGTCTGTGGACACTAACATTTGAATTTCACAAAATGTTCAAATGTCATTAAATACAATTTTTCTTTTGGTTTTTTTCAACCTTTTAAAAACATAAAAATCATTCTTAGTCCTCAAGCTATACAAAAACAGATGGCAGGCTGGATTTGAGCCAGGAGGCAAAGTTGGCTGACCCTGCTCTTCTGTATCACCAGTTATCTGTTTTCTGCCCTCAGTCTAATCTCACACTAATGTGAGGGGTTGGTCAAAACTGGTGGCTCCTCTTTCCTTCAGTTTCTTTCTTACCCTCTGCTTCACGTAACTCCCTTTTCTCCTTTCGTTTACTCTGAATGCATGCATGTTTCCTGGTTCCCACCTTTCAAGGAAGATAACTCTAATGATTAATCACCCTCCCCCCCCGTCTCAGTTGCTTTGGGGAAGTTGGCTGATAAAGAAAGGAGAAGAATCTTGAAAGATCTTAATGAAATGACCAAAGAATTGATAAATAGGATATGGTAATTTGGACAAAAAGCAGGACTCCACAACATCCGACTCTAATTTCCTTACCGATTTAGTGGACAATAGGGGTATAGATCACCCAATCAAATGTGTGCTTAATATCTCCCATATACCAAGGACTAGGCTAGGCCTCGAAGTATAGTATGGAGCAAAATCAACATGGCTTACGGTCTCTTGGACTAGCAAGAATTAATCAAATAAATTATTATGTCAATTATCATGTAAATTTAATTGTGTAAATCATCACTGAGGTAAAAATACATGAAGAACAGGTAAATAGTATTATAAGAACATGTAACGGGTATACAACCTAATCTGAGTACTCATGGAAGTCTTCCCAGTGGAAATGGCATTTGAACTGAGATCTGAAGGATGTAGAAGAATCAATTATCAAAGGAGGAGGTGAGAAATCACTTCAGCAGGACAAACCAGCACAGGCAAGGCATTTTGAGAAACTGAAAACAACCAGTAGAGGTTAAATGTGGAAACCAAGGGGAAAAGCAATGAGACATAAGGTTACAGAGATTTGTTGGGACCAAATCATGCAAGGATTTGTAGGCTCTACTGAAGGAACATCATGTAGGGGAAAAGATAATTTTTGGTCATTGGTGTTTATGAATGGTGAGATATGTAAGAGTGTGATGGTTAATTTTGTATGTCAATTTGGGTTACAGGGTGCTCAGATATTTGGTCAGACATCATTCTGGATGTGACTGTGAGAGTGTTTTGGTGAGATTACCATTTAAATCAGTAGACTGAGTAAAGCGGATACCCTTCATAACGTGGGTGAGCCTCCACCAATTAGTTGAAGACCTGAATAAAACAAAAATGCGTAGTAGGAGGAAACTTCACTTGCCTGAAAGATTGAGCTGAAATGTTGGTCTTTTCCTGCCCTGGAACTGGAACTTATATTATTGACACTCTTGGTTCTCAGGTCTTTGGATGTGGACTAGAATTATATCCCTGGCTCTCCTGGGTATCCAGCTTGCCAGCTACATTTGGGGACTGCTCAGCCTCCATAATCACATGAGCCTATACTTTATAATAAACCTCTTTATATATTAAATTAAAATAGGACAAAAGGAGATATATATATACTATTTATGTGTGTGTATATATACATTAACATATATAGTTTTATATATATATGTATATAAATCTGTATATATATATGTGTGTGTGTGTGTGTGTGTATAAATAAAATGCATATACTAACAAAGGAGCAAATATGGGTGATTCAATTAGTAGTTTATTATAAAAGTCCAGACAAGAAATTATGGTAACTTGGACCTGGGTCTTAGCGATTGATATAGAAGATAGTAGAACTATTCATTAAGTACATAGGTATTAAAAATATGAACATAAATAGATGATGAATTGGAATGGAGTAGACAGTGGATTAAAGAAAAGGCTCGTGTTGAGGATAATTCCTGGCTTTGTCGTTTACATAAAGAGGTGGATGGTATATATTCACTGAGATGCTGAATACAGATATGGACTGAGTTTCTTTGGGAAAAGCTCATTAGATTATGAGGTCACTTTGGACAGACTGAATTTAAAGTGTCTTTGGGAGGAACAAAAATGACTGCTTAGGTTTCCAGACATCATCTCGGTATGTAGTTTCCTACAGATGTGCATGAACCTGATGAATAAGTTTAGGGCATAGAAATATAATTTTGAGAGGCATTGGCAAATAAGTGTTCATCGATATGCTGTAATCAGATTGCCTACAGAGAGAATATTTAACAATTACAACACTGAAAGCCAAAATAGAATGGTATGAGAATGAACCATGAGGAACTCTGGTATTTTATGATCTACAACAAAAAGAGGCACCAGAAAAAAAGTTAAAGAAGTCAGAAGCTCAATGAAGCATATGTTTCAAGAAGGGAGAGTAGTTGGCAAGATTGAGGTATATTGAGAAGTCAAGTAAGATGAAGACTTAAAAAAAAAATCCCATATGATTCAGTGATACGGAAGTCTTTGATGACATTCGTGAAATTTTGTCTGGATTCACAATGGGCATCAATCCAAATGCATGAAATTGAAAAATGGGTATAAATTAATAAAATCAAATATATACAATTCTTGAGAGACTTATCTGTGAAAAGGAACTAAGGGACAAGGAAGTAGAGGAAGGATATGGAGGTAAGACAGTTGTGTTTTTGGGTGGATTTTGGACAGTGAGACTTGGACGTTTGTAAATAACAAGTGGTCTGTTGCAATTAAGATGGAGAGACTGAATATACAAGAAGAGAAACATTGATTATCAATGGTTACTGAGTCTTCACTTTCTTTCTGTGGTCCTGAATTTTATCACGTTTTGTGGGTTGGATGACTCTGTGAGTCAGAAGTGCCCACAGAAAGGGCACTTGCTGTATATTTTCAGGTTGCACATTTAAATAGTCAAAGGGAAGAGATGAAAAATAAAGAAAGTCACAAGAATTTGATATATGAACCAGGCTGATTCTAGTTTCTATTGTTTGGTTTGCTCCTGAGTCCCTGCCTTTTCACCCATCCCTAGTATCTTTACAATCTTAGCCTCTTCTTTTTTTTTTTTTCCCAGAGACTTAGAAATTCATAAAACTCTTCACTCCAGTGTCTCACAGAGACTCATACTCTTAAATGAACTATTTGCAAAATATCGGTTATTAATATATTAATTTAAGCATAAAGAAACCTTCCTTAGTGCTCCTGTAGCCCTTAATTTGCCTATATCTGAAATCATATAATCTATTTCTCCAGGTAAAGAGAACATTTAAATTCATTATACCCCTAAACCAGGGGCCTTATTTTTCTAGGCCCTAATTGCCATCTAAATGGCAGTGGAACAGGACCCCAAGTCATCCCCTGAGCAATCAATATATAAATCCAATGACTTCTAAAGCCTCAGAATCATTGATAAGGTCAACCATTGGAGCAGCCATAATTTTTGAAGCCAATTACTCAATAAAACATAGCTCCTTAGAGGCAAGGATCTTCTGTAATTTGTCTTCCACTCCAGATCACCTTTACATAGTAGAGAAGAGAAGATGCCCAGGAAATATTTGCTGAATAAATGGTGAATGATGTTTATTCTCTCAGCTCAGACTTGCCCTTTGCAGGAGATATATTCCTCAACATAAACCTCCAACAAACGGCACTGCATTG
Source organism: Camelus bactrianus (assembly GCF_048773025.1). Taxonomy (NCBI): domain Eukaryota; kingdom Metazoa; phylum Chordata; class Mammalia; order Artiodactyla; family Camelidae; genus Camelus; species Camelus bactrianus. Next base: position 19,337,461 of record NC_133548.1, read on the forward strand.
AAGCAACTCTCAATGTCATTCTCCAGATGTCATCATCAGCACGTGATGCGTTCTTACTCTTAGAGTCCTGAGATGTGAAACATTTAAGGTTTCAGAGGCATAAAATAACAAAAGTATCCTGTCGAGAAATGTTTTATCTCTGAGGATTTGAGGAAGCCAATATTTCTGTCTCTAACTCCCTGACCTAGAGTGTTACTATTTATCAGTGGATTCCAACAGGGGTGCTGTTATCATTTGGGGCAGGACAACTCTTTGTGTGGGAACTGCTCTGCAGATTGCAGGATGTTTAGCATCCCTTCACCCTGCCCTTGTATGCCCATAGTACTTGCTGTCCTAGTCATTGTGAAAAAACAAAACAAAACAAAGTGTTCTTGGAACCAAAGGAAACTTGTAGGAGAAGGCAGCAAACTGCTAAGAAAGAAGTAGCAAAAATTAAGCTCGAAGAGCTTGCGTTGATTCAGCTAGCTAACTGTGAGAGCAGATAGAGGATGACGGATGTGACTAGCCAAAAAGAGAGAGAGACAGAAAGAGATGCAGTTTATTTTCTGAGGGAAAAATATAAGAACAGCAGTGGACTTCTGAGCAATATAATGATTCTTCTACTAACACATGAACTTTCAGGCAACGTGTAGTGAGAGAAAGCCGCAGAGACAGGTGAAAGAAACAAAATGTAGTAAGTGTGAGATAATTCAGAAATGCTACCCTCATCCTACTCACCCTCATTCCAAACTTCTGTTATCAAGAAACGAATTTTTAGAGGAACTAAGGCAGTTGGTTTCTGAACTGTTTCCTTCTTATAACTGGGGTTAAGAAGCTGCCATATTCATTGTCAGTCATCTAAAAGGACCAGTCTCAACAGAGGGCACGTAGAATGAAAAGGTGAGGAAGTCACGTTGTTAGATTGTAGTGGGAAAGAAGAAGAGTTTTAGGAGTGATGTTTGTGTGTGTGTGTGAGTGAAACTTGCTTGTTCAATCATGTAAGCAAAGAGACTACTATACCTGCAAAGAAGGGCGGTGAGCAAGTGTTGTTGTGGGATGTGCCGTTTTGCTACCCAACCGTGATGAATTCCTAGCAAAGCATGAGAAAAGAGCCTGATGAAACGGGCAGAACACTAAAGCCCAGCACTTCCTCTTGCCTCAATCATGCTTCCGTTGGCTTTCAAATGGTTGGAATGAAAAGTACTGGTTTTTAAGATCAGTTTCTAAATATTGTTAGAGAAAATGATTTTTAAATAGTATATTGTTTAGAATGCATCATTATATCTATTAACAAAGCCAAGACTTTCACATTTTAAGGAGGTTTCCTGGGACCTGTTTAACTTTTTAGGTAAGCTATTTGTCAGTCTTTGAAAGACAAAAGCTTTCCAATTATCCGAATACCAAGGAATCTTTTTCTTGTGGAGAAACTGCCTGGCTCCAGCTTCCCCAGTGCACACGGTGTGTTCACTGGAACAGGACACTTGGATGTAAGCTTTGAAATGTTTTAAGTTCCTTGCAGCCTGAAATGGGAAGCAAAAGTAGATTTGGCTCCAAAAAGGAAATTAAGGCAACAAAGTGCTGCATAATAAATGAAGTTAAACCCCAGTTTGACTAAAGAGGTGAACCATGTTTAATTAGCATAGCAATAGACTATGTAAAGGATACTTTAAGCATGCTAAACGTTCTTGAAAATAATTTATAGCCTTTAGTAATCTATTTGTTTGTTAGGGCTGCCATGATGGAAGTACCACAGAGTAGGTGGCTTAAACAACAGAAATTTACTTTTTTCACAGTTCTGAATGTTAGAAGTCCAAAATCAGGGTGCCAGTGAGGTTGGTATCCTCTGAGGACCATAAGGGAAAGATCTGTTGCATCTTTTCTCAGCTTGCAAGTGGCCATCCTCTTGCTGCCTCTTCATGGGGTTGTCCCTCTGTGCACACCTTGCATTTCTGATGTCTCGTTGTTGTCGTTGTGTGTCCAAATTTCCTAAAAGTATTGCAGGAAAATGGGGCACAACAGGATGGTCGTGTCCCAGGTCTCAGGCAAGTCTCTGGGCTGCACCCCACCAAGTGATGATCCTTGGCTTTGGGCAGGAAAGAATTCAAGAGCAAGCTGCAGTAAAGTGAAAATAAGTTTATTTAGAGAGAGAAACATTTCATAGGCAGAATGTGGTCTGTCTCAGGAGGGCGAACAGTCCCAGGGCATGAGGTCATCTTGGAAAGTTAGAGTGGTCCCCAGAATGCAGGGATGGTCAGTTTTTATGGGCTGGGTAATTTCATATGCTAACAAGTGGGAGGATTACTCCAACTATTTTGGGGAAGAGGCAGGGATTTCCAGAAGTTGGGCCACTGCCCACTTTTTAACCTTTTATGATCAGCCTGGGAACTGTCATGGCACCTGTGGGTGTGACCTTTAGCAAGCTAATGTATTACCATGAGTGTTTAATGAGGCTCAAGGTTTACTGGAAGCTGAATCTTCCTGCCATCTTGGGCCTAGCTGGTTCTAACCAGTTTTTGTCATAGCCTCAATAACTGTACCCTGCCCCCTTCCCTCCCGCTTCATAAGACACCAGTCAGAATGGATTAGGGTCCACTCTGATGGCCTTATTTTAACTTGATTACCTTTTTAAGGCCTTATATCCAAATAAGGTATATTCTGGAATACTCAGAGTTAGGGCTACAAGATACGAATTTGGGGGAGGGGATACACAGTTCAACTCATAACAAGTACTTTAAAGATTCTTCCTAGGATCCTGTTTTTATTTTCTCATATTGCTGCCAAATAAAGAGTTTTGGAACTGACATGGTCAGTTCTCTAAGGCAATTTACCACCCTTGGCACTATCGACATGTGGGCTGGATAATTCTTTGCTTGACCAGAATTTTCTGCCTTATAGAATGTCTATCAGCGTTTCTGGCCTCTCTACTTACCAGATGCCAGCAGCAACCCCCCTGTAATTATGACAATTTAAAATGTCTCCAGACATTCCCAAATCTTCCCTGGGGTCCAAAGCTACCCCTAGTTGAGAACAATTGCCCTAAAGTGAAGGAAATGAAAGAAAAATAAACGAACACCCAGGGCAGTAGTAAGAAGAGTGTTGAGAGTAAATGGAGCTTATTATGACTTTTCTTCTGATAACTATCTATCACCTTTAGCACTAGACCAGCTGGGGTTTGTACTCTGGCTTGGACAGATGCTAGCTGTGTGGTTTTACTCAAGTTTCTCCTAAAACTGGGTCCTTTCTGTGTCTTAGTTCTATTATCTGTAAAATGGCAGTGGTAATAGACTCTACTTCCTAGGATATCAGTGATAATAAATAAAGAACTCACACAGTGTCTGGCACATAGTAACTCTGGTGGAAGCCTTCTGTTGCAGCAGCAGTGGTAACAGCGCTGGACGAAGTAGTAGGAGACCTTAAAACTTTTAAAGAGTGTCTTTGATTGTAACATGTCCTGTGATTGGGGCTGAGCTGAACTTTACCTTGCAAATTCGACAGATATGCTTGAGAACAGGACTTCTAAGTGAAGATCCGTGAATGAGTGTCAGTCTGGTAAATAAAGTCCCTAAAGTCAGCATGCAACTTTTAGAGAATGTGTGAGCGTGTGTTATTTTTCAGAAGCAAGGACCGGAATTTTTAATCGTGTTCACCAACAGACCTAAATACTACCAATCTGTAAAGTGCTGCTTCGCACCTATTAATGAATCAAAATGCAAAATTCTAAACCTGGTCTTTTGGGGAAAAGTTGTGAACATGATAAAGCATTAGCTAACCCAGTCGTCAAAAAAGGAAGTGAAGTACAAATACCCAAAATAAGAAATAAAACCAGAGATGTTAATATAAGAGCAAAAGAAAGGAAAGAATAAGTCTGAAGAGAATGCTTTGTTCATTCTTATTCTAATAAATCAATATTCACTATATCTAGTGATATTTTATTAATAATCATAAGGTATGTGATGCTTAAGCTGGGATCTCTGACCTCTCCTTGCTCTCACACTCTGACAGTATGTGGCCTCTGGGGAAGCCAGGTGGCCTCCTAGCCTGGGGCTTTAGCCTGGATTCCATCAACATGTCACTCCCTAGAACCCTCTCTTCATCCCTGAGGAAAAGGACCCAAATAGCCTGTCATTCCTTGAGGACAACTAGTCTGGGCCAAGATATCTTAGTGGTTATTTGTCTGTCTGTCCGCCGATCATGCATCTATTGATTATGTGTTTGAAAGGAGACAATTTGCTTGTTCCTTCTAGACGCAAATGATGCTGCTGTATCAATTAAGGATGGCATCATGCTTCATAGAGCTCGTTAGAAGCATCCTCATTAAAATATTAGAGTCAGGATTAAGCCAGGATGTCCTTTATCACCAATGGTGTTTAACGTTGTGCTGGAATATTAACCAACAAGATTAGAGAAAGATGTATGAACCATGAAAATTTAAAAGAAACATGGAAATGACCACTTTCTGCAAGTGATGATTGTTTATGTGGAAGCCCCATGAAAATCAACTGTAAAACTCTTGCAAATTATAATTCAGTAATCTATTTAAAATAAATAGGCAGAATGTATGCATATTTACATATATATATACAAAACAGTCACAAAATGTAATAGATATGGTCCATTTTACAGTAGCAAATAGAAGAATATTTTAACTAAAGTAAAATGTCAGGACATGTATATATATGTATATGTCTACATGCAAATTATTTGTAGAAGGATATATATAAAAACACTGTCTGTGGGGTTATGAAGTGTATAAATAGCTCAGGGTATCAGAAGGAGACTTACTTTTTGGTTTACATGACCCTGCAATTTTGAGTTTTATACCATCTGCATATACTGCCTTTGTAAATTGTGTAACTAAAATATATTTTTAAATAATCATTTCTTTTGATTAATAATACCAATGTTCGTAATATCCTGAATTAAACTTTTCTTCCAAGAACCACAATAAGTTTAATTGAGGATGACTCAACTCACACAATGGAATGAGTCACATATAATTTAAATGAGGTTAATGTAAGCAAAATTATATACAATGAATAACAAATGATATTCACTGTATTTCTTATATAAATAAATTTTCTCCCTGGTAAAGAATTGTGGAAAACTCTTAGTAAAAATATATTCAGAAATTTCTCTTCAAGGATGAGATTCTTTCAGCCTACATTGTTCAAATTACCATCTACTGCCTGTTCCACCCAGAAGTTGTTTCATGCTAATTCAGTTCTTGTTTGAATTATAGCCCTTATTAATATGTTAAAAAACTGTATTCAATTTCTTTAAAGGTACACTTTAAGTCACAACATCTGTCAAAGTTATTCTTGGTATACTTGTACCAATACACTTTGCACATTTGCCTTCCAAAATATTCTTTGAATTCTTCTCTGCCTGTCTCATTCTCTCTGTTTGTAAAAACCCCTTAATCCCTGAGATGGTTCACTCTCTCCCAAAGTTTGGTTTTCTCCATAGGAATAAAAGCTAGTCCACCCCTTTTAGAGGGAAGAGTCATTTGCTGATGAGGTTATGAGCAAAAAAGAACAGCCAAATGTCATGCATACCTATGAACACGTCCACACTTCCTGTGCAATGTCACTGAACTTGTGTCAGGATCATAAATGTCTCAGCAGCTCTACTTCTTATTTATTCTATATGCAATATAGTATTGGCTACAGAAATGTTTTACCATTCTATTATCGTTTTCATGTTTATTATCTTATTTAATGTCTTATTTCTTTAACCAAGCCTTGAGATGGTTATTAATCTCACCATTTTATGAAAAGACCAGGGCTCTGAGCAGCTGTACCTCTGTTCATGCAAGAGAATACAGTAGCTGGTACTCAATTATCGATCTAGCAATCCTAAGTTATTTTCCTCATTAAGAGGGAGAGTTGATGTTAAGCAGCACCATGGAAATCAGTAGACAGTAGAGCAGAGTGGTTAAGAACATGGACTGTGGTGTCAGATAGCCTTGGATTTAGGGCATGGATTTGCCCTAAATTAATTAGTTATATGACTTTGGAAAGTTATTAAGTACTGTAATCCTCAGTTTTCTCATAAATATGTCAGAGGTCAAAATAACTTTGTGCATAGGGGCTGTTTACTTGTATATCCAACAAACATTTATGAGGGTTCACAATATGACAAACAGCATGGATACTATGGTAGGTAAGAGGAAATAGTTTGCTCTAACAACTCTGAGATGGAAAATTAACACCACCATGTTTACAATGAAGTAGAGATTTGGGGCCAGAGCACCAAACACAGTCCGTCTCTGAGCCTTCACACTTAATATTGCTTCTTCCTAGAATGTGCTTTCCTAAGAAATCTACAAGAATCACTCTCCCTTCTTCAAATATCACATTACAGAATCCTTGCCTAGCTTCTTTGTCTAAAGTAACCCCCACACCCATTTCTCTCGTCGCTTACCTGCTTTATTTTTCTACATCACACTTATTCCACCTGATCTATTGAATGCTTACTTACTATATATCATGTCTTCCATTATCAGCGCATGAGCTTCATGAAAGCCAGAGCTTTGTCTGTTCTGTTCCCTGCTGTATCTCCAGCACTGAGAGAGGTGCCTGGGACAAGGAGAGCACAAAAGAAATAGATGCATAAAAATCACTTAATAAATGAGGTCATTAATTAACAAGAGGGTGATCTGAAGTTCGGGCAGGATTCCCCGAGGGAGTGGCACGTGGCAGAGGCAGAAGAATAAACAGAAGTTGATCATGCAGAGTGGTGCTGGATGAGCATTCCAGAAGACAGCAGGTACCAAGGCTGGGAAAATAGGAGTGTGTGTATCAGGCCCCAAGTCCAGAGCAAGGCAGTGTAGCTGGAGCAAAGACCGTGAAGGGGACTACAGGAAAAAATAAGGGAGGGGGCAGTGAGACTTGCTGGATCTTGAAGGTCATGTTAGAGGATTTTGTTTTCATGCCAGTAACAAGGATTTGAAGCAGTAAAACCAGAAAAAGGCTGAAAAGGGGGAACGGAAGGCGACAGGCAAAGATGTGATCGGGTTTTTTTTTTCATGTGAAACCCTCACTTTCACTGCACTTAGAGGTTGTGTTAGACGGGGTCATGACCCTCCAGAGATGAGCAGGTCTTAGCCCCAGGACCTGTAAATGTGTCAGGCCGCTTGGATGGATGCTGAACGCCAAGGAATGCAAGTGGCCTCTAGAAGCTGGAGTAGGCAGAGAAATGGATTCTCCCCTAAAGGTTCCAGAAAAAATTGCAGCTCTGTCAACACCTTGATTTTAGCCCAGTGAGATCCATTTTGGAACTCTGACTTCAAGAACTGTGAGCTAATAAATGTGTGTTGTTTTAAACCAATAATTGGTGATAATTTCTTACAAGAGCAACAGGAAATTAATATAGAGGGGTCACAGGATTAATTGTTTGAAGAATTATCACATTACATAGAGTGCTTAGTAAAGTGCTAGTCCTAATACATACATTCATTAAATGTAAACTTTAATTTTTACTGTTGACATCATTTAAGGCTGTATTAATGTCACTAAGAAATACATATTTATTGGCTACATGAAGCTCTCTCCCTAATGAACCTTTTCCTATATTGAAAACAGTAATCAAACAATATTTTAATCTTCATAAGTTCTCCTCAAACAACCTAATGGACTGTAATTGACCTAAGGACCTTGACTCCTTCTACCTTTCACAGGCTGTAGATGCAGATGAGAAGTGCAGGATATAAAACATGTAAGAGTCACTTTGCATCCCCCTTCCTGGTGCTGATGTGATATGTGGACCACAAAACCCCACTGCAGAAACGCAGGAGGGGGTGAGGGAGGGAACAGGCTGCTCTGTACTCACACGTTGTAAACCTTCATCATTGTGATGGTTTTTATATGACCTCATCACAAAGAGACTCAAATTAAAAACAAGTGGTCTTCACTCAAGTGTATAACAATGGAGCACTAGTCTGTGGGCAGAACTGTCAGAGAGTGGAACAGAAAATCACAGATCCCAAAGCACTGAAGGAGCAGATATATAACTGCCCTTTATCTTTACTCTGAGGAGTATAACTATCAGCTCTAAAGATAATTAGGGGTATGTGATGGTAAATGATTGATTGCTTAGCCCTTGAACTGCCCAGTCTATCAGGATATACCATCTACTTGCTGTTTATTCCTTCTTTTAGATGACTCTCGTTTATATCTCTAATCATTACTTAAGAGGTCCTAGTGAAAAACATGAATGAATGAAGACATCGGTAGCTTTTGACAAAGGAACGTGCCTTAATTACTTGGGGAACCAAACCTTAATTAGAAAATTGTAATGAATTTGAATAAGAATAAAAATATTTCGAGACATCCTCCTTGCCATGTTTTGCATCCCTCTAGAAATGAGAACCAATCCTGTTCTCAGATGCAACAGTCTTCTTGGGAGTCTAACTCTACTAGATGCTCTCTGTTTAAAAAGTCTCAATGATGCCTCAAAGACAACTTTGAGAACCACTCAGCATAGTAGCTATGCTGATCTGATTTCAAAGCTAGAGAGATATGTTATCATGGAAACAGGATCTAGGCTGATCTGAATTTCATCTGCTTCTGCTGCTTATCCCTTCCCTGTGAAGTGATAATGCTCCTTTATGACTTCAGTTTTTTTTTCTGCCTTACCAAAAGGTATTGTCAGGAATAAAATATGGTGATTCTAGCTAGAGGAGCAAGGGCACGTGGAATTCTAAACTACAAAGATTCCATATTCTTAGATAAAAAGAGCTCTCTCTATTCTGGTTGAAATTCTATCTTTAGCTATCATGAAAGTGAATGAAACCAAAGATCGCAGTGAACAGCAGAAAGTCTTCTTATTTGATATGGTAATCAATGGATTTTTAGAAGAAGAGTAATGATCAGATCATTCAAAACTGTGATTAGATAACAAAACCCACATTACTTGATTAACAAAATCCTTTTGAAAAACAAAATCTTCATTAGAAGATAAACTTAAAGTTCATATTTTTATGTGTATAATAATATACTGCTAAATTTATAAGGGAATATTTGCTCTGTGCCAAATATAAAATTATGGATTAATAAGTAGCTCTGTAAGAGGGTGACCACTGGTTTTATATAAATAGAAAAGTTACGGAGGTGTGTTTCTACTCTACTATCCTAAATGGGCTGTGCACACAAAGCACTGAAAGTTGGGCTTGGATCCAGTTTGGATTCATGCTAGGGTCCTGCATTATCATGGAGTTGACCCATGGAAAATGCTGCGATTTAGTCATCCAGTGGATTTCTAGGTAACACTGTGGAATGTAGAGGGGCTCAAGTCTTGGTTTAAAAAGCAAAAACAAAACTAGAGTAATGATGTGTGTATTGGAGGCATTGGGGATAAGCACACATTCCTGAATATTCATTCAGCTGGGGTGACAAAAGGATTGATAGTATTATTTCAACACACTTCTATTCAGCCTTCAAAATGGGTTAATATATAATCTTGGCTCTTCTCTCTTCCTCTAATTGCTTAGGATCCAATATGTTCAGTTGTTTTATTATTCTTATGATTGTATGGACAGCCTATCAGAGCTCTTGGCTCAGACTTAATTTTATCAGCCAGAAAGGTCAGCAGCAAAATCCATTTCATGGCTGTTCCATAAGAGTCAAAAGATTAGCGATAAAGTATTGATGGTGATGGCCTTAAGAAAATGTCAGCTGGTGCCCACTTAACACTTGGGGAGGCGTCCATTCTTTACCTCTGAAAGACAAATTTATCTTCATTTTTGAAGACATTTTTTGGGAGAGAACACTTATTAACCATCTTATAATTACCCATGAGTCTGAGTTTTCAAATTACATATCCCTTGCCTTTATTATAGACCATCAAACTATGGTATAGTATATTATAGGCTATCAGAATTTCCTGAACATTATCTCATAACCTTTCCAAACTAAGCTTCGGATATCATGTGATTGATCCATACTCTCTGTTCAGGGTTGTTCTTGGAGATGACTGAATTGACTTCGAGGTGTTTTGTGGATTTTAAATGAAGAGTTTGCTTTCTGTTTTCTAACTCCAAGCATATTTGGGGTCCCTAGTTGTTTGTCATATTTAGTCATGTTGCATAATTCTCTCGTGCAATGACATTGGGTGAGGCAATGACCATATAATTTCTACTCTAATAAAACTGGCATGAGTGTAGGGGACAATTTTTTACTGTTAGTTTCTGTGAAATCTCTTCTGCAGGTAAATTTACCAACCCTTGAAGCTGACAGTAAAGTATATTTCTTTCCTTGAAGGTGAATGTGTATTGTTGCTGATTCTCTTGTGGCTCAGGATTGGGGATAAAAAAAAAAAAGAAGGAAAAAAAAAAAGCTTTGACCTCTTAATCTTTGCAAACATCTTGAAGACTATCTGAGAGATATATTCTAGGAATGAAGTTAGTTCAATGTCTTTTAGCATTCTGTAGTATATTGTCACTGCCAAATATCATATACTTTTTTTTTTTTTTTGGCTCCCAAGGGCTTTAAGAATAATAGAATCCCAAATCCTTCAGATTCTAAAATGAAATTAGAAATTTCTTTAATTTTTTCCAGCTCCCTATATTTTTTTAAAGTATCATTTTTTTGTGGATGTTATGCCTGATTCTCTGATCTCCTTTCCATTGGTAGTTTGCTCTTACCAAGTTTTCAGTTTCCCTAAAGTTGTAATAAATTGGTTCTAATAATATTTTCAGAAATACCATAGCACTTAAATATACGGGCTTTTTCTTACTACCTAATGTGATAAAACTACGTGTTTCTCAAGTGACATATCCCTCCAAAACCATGTGTGCTGACTTATTTCCTTCAGAATTTGTTAAGGATTCCAGACTCTAAAGTAATTCTTAATTGTTTCTTCTAGTGAACCCTAAGAAGATTGGATTTTACCATTTTCTTAATGAATTTAGGTACATTTTAGGGGCTTGGGGGTCACAACATTGATGGGGAATGGACATTTGAAGGGGCTAGGTCTTAATTTCTTGATAGCTAAGCATCTGTAAGGTCAAATCTATTTTAAAAAATTTCCACTGGGTTAGTGGGCAAGGGCAAAGCCCAGCATTAGAGCTGAGATTTATAAAGTCTGGCATAAAGGGTTGGGCTTTATATTCTGTGCCTGAGACATAGGAGTCTTATCTTTAATTATTTGACTCATGAATAAGAAAAGATACTGTATGATTCAGGAAATTCATAATTAATAAGTCAAGCTCAAATATCTCTTTGGGCAGACATACAGGCTAAATGGGCTCAATTAGTTCTATACCTTGGGTCCAAAATCAACTTCAACGTAGAAAATTGGACAGATTTAATACATATATATATATATATATATTTCTGAAAATGATATAAAGTTATATAGCAGAACTCCATAATAACATATTTTGTAACCCATAGCTGGTTTCAGAGCCACACAGAACTGGCTCAAATCTTTATGCCAACAGTTACTAGCTGTGGAGCCTTGGGCAACATATATAGTCCTTCAAGTGTCCCTACCTTTAAAATGGGAATGAAAGTATTGAGCCCATGGTGGTTGATGAAAGGGTTAAGTGGGGGTGAGGATGCCTTAATCCAATAATTGCTCAACTAACGGTTAAAATAATCCGTAAACAGTGGTAGTAGAACTAGACAATGTGGTAGGTACTTTACATGACCTCATTTAACATTTGAAACAACCCTGGAAGTTAAGTATCTCCCATGCCTACTTAAAATATTCATGTTGTTATCTTCAAAGAGATTAAATAACCTGCTAGAATTTGAAATCCAGAGGTCATCACGGTGAAAGGGCTGGTGATGGGAAGGATGATGGTGCTGGCTGTGACTGTGAAGGTGATGGATAGAACAGCAATCAGACCAAATCCATCATTAAGTGTCTCCTCCTAGCAAGCCTTCTACAGATGCGTGACCTCCCACAGATCCTAGTCTCAACACGTAGGAGGAGAGCAAACAGTAACGACTGGTTGAGCTTGCTCTTGTGGGAGAAAAACCCACCACCCCTTCCAGCTGGGGGATTCCATGTATGAAGTCTGAGCTTGCTCTTGGTGTCATTTTCGCTTGTGGGCGACTGAAACTCGATCAGGAAAGCCCATAGTAGAAGATGAGCTAGAGAGACCATCATCCAGAAGGAAAATCAGAACTTACACCTGTTGAGATTTTTGGCACAGGCTTGCGTTTCAGAGGCAACTGTTTATTCTTTGAGAGGATTTCCATCCAATTGTCACCTCCTTCAGCAAGCTACAGTTTGAGTTAGCTGAAAGATGATTTCTTTTCTGCCAGCACAGTGTGAGGCTCACACTTTTCTTTTGAAAATGGTTGCATGAACTGTTCAGCATTTTTGACCTTAGATGACGTTTAGTCAGACTTTAACCATAATAACTTTTTTTTTTTAATTTAATGGAAGAAACCCAATTATAGGAACTTCTATTGAGGGTAAGCCTTAAATGTTTCTTGTATTTTACTATTTTGCTTTTTCCGTAGAAAGGATGTGTTCCCAGGATAGACAACTGATTGCTTGATTTTTATAACTTCTTCACAAAAAGTCAACTGAAACAGCTAGCAATGTTTTAGCATTGAGTCAGAGGAAAGATCCATTCAGGAAATAACCAAGCTCCTTTCATTCAATTAAAACAAACAAATCGGAATAAAGGTGCTTAGAGTGAAGCCGCACTCAGTTATCCATAGCGTCACGAATGCTGATGATAATTCATAACCTAAGTCCCATTAGTTTCTTCTTCCAAATATTATAACAAAATCTGAAATCAAACAACAAAATCTGCGTCACGTCTACTGTGATTCCCAGAGGAAACATCAGACCGGACGGTGGGATACCTGGGTCCTTGCACTATTTTTTAAAATTAATTTTCTGAGTGAATTTATTCAAGTCATGTATTTTCTCTAAGTCTATTTATCTATTTGAAAATGGTGAGAACAGGCTCATATGCCTTCCACAGTCTCTTCTATCTAAAAATTCATCTACATTTCTATTTCTATGGAAATATATTCATTTCTTTCTTTGTCAAGAATATATTGAGAGACCATTTTATGCATAATATTTGGGTTCTACAGTGGCTACATAATGAGTGGTCTAAGAGACATCCTTATTTTGGGGAAGTTATAGGGCCTATAGGTCCTAAGACTGAAGTCATTTTCAGCATCTCTTGATACCAGTTATTTCCCTTTTCCCCTGTTTCACAACCAAGTCCACAGAAAACTGAAGGATCGTTATAAAACTATCCACGGGGTGGGCTTATCCACGTCTTGCTTGAATTGGGCACCATAATCCCCTGTAATAGTTTCTATTATCCATTGATTCACTCAGTAATTCTTGAATGAACAGTTACTGTAAGATTAACATTGTGCTAAATGATGAGAATGTATTGCTGGGGCGGAAAAAAAAAAGACCTTGAAGTTGCTCACAGACCGATTGGGAAGACAGAGAACAACAGGAAAACAGAACATTAGCTCATAGTTAAATTTAAATTCCATAGATGTAAACAAACATGCAAAGCGGCAGAATTACATGAATGATGGGAATGAACTGTTTAGATAGAACCATTAGTTCTGTGAAAACTGAGATTTGAAGGCTGAGATAGAATCAGCCATGGGAAGGGCAAAGGGGAGGATGGAGAAATCCACAGACGGGGACGACAGCCCATGGTGGGATGGGAAGGGAGGCTCACGATGAGGTTAGAGAAGCAGGGAGATGGAAGACACAGGACGGTGGAGACTGTGGAAAGTTTTGATTTTTTTTTTTCAAAGCACAGTGAGAAGTTGCTGAAGGACAGTAAGTTGAAAAATGATCTCTTATGCTTTCGGAAAGCAAAAAAAGCCTATCTGTACTGTGGTGCTTGGTCCCGCTTGTCAGTTTGCCTTAGAGTTTTGACCATTTTATTGACAAGAAAACTAGAGTCATGGGAGTTTAACAGCTGGAAAGCGGGGCAAGCCAAGGCATTAACCACTTTTTTTTTTTGACTCGGAAGCCCTTTCTGCTGTGCCTCCCTGCCTCTCTGGAGTGTATCAGTTTCATCATAGGACGTATTTCTTATGAGATGCTCGAGAACACAAATTTTTTTCTATTGATAAAGTGTCACCAATGGGGGTCTAATTGCAAAGGGATGAGACAGTCAGGAGGAACCTCCAGAGGAATTCAAGAGGTAATATCTGTGTATTTGCAGAGAGGAGGGGATGTGACATGGCGGAGAGAACCTCATCTGGCCTCGGGGACTGACCAGAGACAGGCAGGTAATGGGGGAGAGACAGAACGCAGGCTTTGTGATGTGAGCACCCTGGCACATTGCGTTATGTAAGGCAAGGCCGGAAACGGGAAACGGGAGTTGGGGAATCTGAAGCTGGGGTGATGATTGCTAGGCCAGGAGAGAAGGCAGAAAGGTCTGGACTGAGATTTTATTTTAAAGGGAAGTGGAAAGGAATAAAAATGCATCGCATATGTTTGTTCTCTCTCGACACCAGAAGGTCAGGCTTCTTCTGCATCTTCCTTAGTCCTTAGTCTTTTATTTTGGCCTTAATGAATCTATAAAATATTTATGCAGCATTATGTCTTGCAACAAATTCTAGTTTGCATTAAAATACATTGACTGAGACTAAAATACATCAGTAATAATTACTTTAGAATGAACATGTGTTTAAAATTATTTTTTTCAGAAGTAACATATGTGCATGATTACTATACAGTAATACTACTATAAAATACACAAAATTTAGGAGTCTCTAAGTCAGAATCCTTCCCTGTCCACACCTACATACATGTATATGCTCCGCAGGAACAGCTGCTGTTAGCAATGTTTAAATATATCCATCTGTGAATTTTCTGTAGATGTAAAAACGTAGGCAGAAATTACATCTACGCATGAATCTAACCAAGGTTTCCCGACAGTCTCCCCTGTGAGCTCAGTTTGAGTGGCAGTGCTGTCAGTGCTCCAAGCTTCCTTACTTCCTGATGTGGTCCTGTTTCACTGGTGACCCCAATCACCCTGTTCTACTGCTATCAGGTATCTGCCCAGCCTCTGTGCTCTCTGTGGCCACAGTGGCACCAGTGTGGAAAGAAGAAGAATGAAGCTGTTGGAGGAGGCTGGCAAGAGTCAGGCAATGTCAACTGCTCTTGCAACCCTGACCATGTGAATGCTTTTCTTACGCATTTCTGAATCACACCCTAAAGGTCTCTGTGGACGACAGCGTCCTGTGGGCTTCTTCACTGAATGTGACTGTGGGAAGGAATGAGTTCCCTTTAGACAGGGTCAGATCCCTCTCTTGCTATAATTAATAGTCTCATCTCCTGTGGCCAAGTGTCCCTTTCAAGCAGCAGGAGCTGCAGACTTAAATTCTTTAATTTAAACTGAAATGAATCCCCCTGGCCTCACTTGAGACATCACCCATGAAAATATGATTATGCACCTTTGCTCATGAAAAGCACCTATACATCATACTATAAATCATGGAGGCTTTATTTTATGAATTAAATATGAGGCTTTTTCTTTATGATCAAACTATTCCTTTAGTGGAAAAATGGGATGATGCTAATTCTATACTGTTCTGAGAACTTTATCAAATAACATGAAATGATCACTCCCTTTTCCCTAAGTGTAGGTCATAAGTGAATTTCAGTTACCTAGAAGGTGAGGATGAATTGATCCCTGACCTGCCAGTGCGACGCCCCTTCCCCCTTATCTAGACTCCTTGGTACATAATCCCTGTGATTCACCTGGTCCCTTAGGTATTCTCTGGTACTGCTAACAATCTTTTCATGAACCTCTGTCTCTTAAGCAACCTGAATGCAAAAATCAAGTCTACTAAAATTTCAAATATTTTTTCCAGAAGATAATGATGACTATACAACAGGAATCAAACCATAAATGTTTTGGTTTTGTCTTTCTTGCATGTCCTTGGTAGCTTTGGCAAGCCAGAGGGATCCACGATCCTTTCTGTTGGTCCGAACTTGGTTTCCCTAGGGTGAAACAAAGGAAACAGGTCTGTGTTTGAAAGAATCAAATGGAGGATATGGTTATAAGACAGTAGAATAATGAAGAGAGCCTGGATTTTGTAATTCAGGTGTGTGATCTTTCGTGAGATTAGGAGATGAAGTAGCTTTACAACTGATGGGAAAAGGAGAAGTAAGAAAACGGGAGAGGGAAGGGGAAAAAGAAGT
This sequence comes from Camelus bactrianus, assembly GCF_048773025.1. Classification (NCBI taxonomy): domain Eukaryota; kingdom Metazoa; phylum Chordata; class Mammalia; order Artiodactyla; family Camelidae; genus Camelus; species Camelus bactrianus. Next base: position 19,353,598 of record NC_133548.1, read on the forward strand.
GAATTTTGTGAGAAAAAGAAGTGGATAAGCGTCAAAGAGGAGGGAAAGCAGGACAGAGAGCAGAAAGGACAGGGTTGAAATCAGAGGCAGGGATTCACCAAGAGCAAACCATCTGCTTCACAGTATTGCCTCGGAACTCCAGAAATTCATCAGATCAAAGTTGCTTTTTTTTAATTAAGCAAAGGGAGGCAGATCATTTTTCAAAAGAAATTTTGATTCCCATTCCAATCTAAGTATGATCTCACTAGCCATTTTGAATAGGATTATTTTCACTGCTGCAAGGGAAGATTTTAAAGGCCACAGTGTGTCCACAAAGCTCTACCACAGACACCAAGAATTGTGGTTTAAAGGGAGATAATGATTCCCAAATGACGGTGTACACGTATAATTTCTTACTGCAAATGTTCTCCCCTAATTCTCTGTTGCAGGATGGGGAGCAGTATACAAACGTGGCAGTTGCACAGACAAACATCATTTTGCTCCTTGTAATTACTGCAGCCAGTCTCGGTATATTCTCAGTAGTCGGATTTTTTGCTCCCCTCAGTAATATTCAGGACAGATGGAATTGAATTGCTCATTCTGTGCCTCTTTGGAATATTGCAGACCTCACATTAATGTTGTTAGGTATGACTCCAAGATCTAATGAGCGCAGAAGTTTACTGGAGAAAAGACTAGGTTTCTTATGGTCACTTTTCCAACTTTCACCATCTTTGTTTAGTTAACTTTATTGTCTGATACTGAACAATTGACCTTTATCTTCTTTCCCTTAGAAGATTAGAATTAAAAATATTTATGGTGTGCAGTAATGCATTCACTTCTATGCAAAACGTTGCCAAGTGGTGTTTTTCTCCTCTTTTTCAAAAGATGATTACATGTTCACAATTTACAAGGTATTGTACACATTTCAGCAGGAAATTGTAAGCCTTTATCTTTTGACAGCAAGAAGGAATTACTGCCCTTTTTCAAAATAGCCTCCCCGTTTTGTCCAAATAAATGATTTATGCTGGAGACTTCACGATGTCTTTTGTTGGTTTCTGTGAATTTCAACACAGGCAGTCAAAAGGGGGAAAAGAGGTTATGCATTTCTGAAAATTTCAGAAAATTATAGGTTTTATATGGGAAGGAGGATGCATTCCAATATCTTTAGTCCTGGTTTCTTCATCCTTCTATGCTTTTTTAAGACAAAGCTTAGAGCAAGGAAGAGAAGATAAATGACAGGGTAGGGACTGAATATTTTTCCTTCTCTCTCCAGGGAATGTTCAGTGCCTAGATTCATTATCCTCCTGGGAGTAAAAGAAAGTAAGGGATGGCTGCAGCCATGCTGACTAACACTTATCACTGGTGTTAGAGAACGCCTCCATATTCAAAAGTGATAGTTGTCTTTGCTAGTTTGGCTTCCTCCAGATGCTTCTGAAAATATTTTTTAGTTAAAAAATTAAAAAAAAAAAACCCACTGTTGTTAAATGTGTGCAGTAACATTATATTTGGTGCTGTCTTACCTGGAGTTCACTTAAACGCTTTCAGGTCTTGGAAATACATAGTTAGCAGGTGTCTTAAACGTCCTCTAATCTCAGTAACGGTTGTACGTTTGCATATAGCACGTTCCTCTGGAGCCCCTGCTAGAGGAGAAGTAAGCAGTGGTTAAAGGTTTGTAATACTTTTACTGAAGACCGAATCCTGGCACTTTGCTTCTACCTCTCATTTGCCCAGGGCCCCGGGGTTTCTCAGCCTCAACACCGCTGACATTTGGGGATGGGTAATTGTTTGTCTGGAGGGTTGTCTTCTGCGTTGTAGGAGGTTTAGCAGCATCCGTGGCATCTGCACATACGATGCCTACAGCACTCCTCTCATTTGTGACGAATGAAAATGTCTACAAACATTGCCAGCTGACCCCTGGGGACAAAATCACTGCCAGCCCGTGCACACCTATCTATGTATATACTTGAAATTCTTTGAAAATGATTACAGAGGTTTCTCCCATGTCTTCCACAGTATCTGAAGAATGCAGGAACTTGTGAAGTATACAGGGTCTACATAAAGGTCCTCTTTTGCCTAATCTGAACAGATAAGTTGCTGAGCTGTTGTACATTTTACACATACACACATATGTACACACACACGGACACACACACCCGCACATATGCCTCAAGACTTGTAAATCACAATGTCTGTTCTACATCAGCTGTAGTAAACAGAGTAGTGGTTTTGGTTATATTACTAGGCATTGAAGTCACCCTTGCATTTTCAGAAATAATAGTACACATCTCCATATCTTATGTAACTTGGAAGCCAGGTGTGTTCATAGCAACTCGGCACTATATTTAGACAGAATCTAGTTTTAAATTTCCTCTGCTACTTAGTTGTCATTCAGTCCTGCCAGAACCTCGACTGTAAAACTCTGCCAATAACAACGGCAGAGTTTGTACATACAGAATAATACTGCTGTTACTACCGCTGCTACTCCTGCTACTAATGTGATCAGATGGTTGAAAGGACAGAATGGGAAATGTGTGTGAATGTATACAGCGCAGCGACTGACACCTCAGCTGAACTAAAAAAAAAAAATTACCTTCAACCGTTTAAATTATGAAGTGTTATGAAGGTATAATTTTCCTACTCCTCAGACCTCTTCATCAAGCATATATTTTGAAGAGTCTTTGGAATGCAATGGAAAAGGCTTAAAGCTCTGGGACTTCAAAAGACTTCAAAAGACCTGGGACTGACTTCTAGCTCTGATTCTTATTGGATGCAAGAATCTTAACAATTGTTAACTTCTTAGAAGCTCCGTTTTCTTGAAAAGATGAAAAAAAAGACATACATTTAAAAATACTTATAAATTCTGAAGCATGGCAGAAATACACGATTCTTTTTTTTTTTTTTTTTTTTTTTTTTTTTGTGATTGGTAAATAATCCAGGAAGACAAGCAAGTAGAAAGATTTGCCCCCACTGAGTACTGCATTCCTGCGAATGCCAAGTAATTTATAAACTTGTAAGCCCAGGGAGGGCTTCAGAGAACCTGGGGATGCCTGTAATCACAACGCAGAGGCTGTGAATGAGTTGGAATCTTCCAGGGTCAGAACAAAGCCTCTCAAAGGGTCAGCCCTGCAGAAAAAGGGCAAGGTAATGGTTCATTTCTCTGTGTGATTGGCAGCAACCTTCAAATCTGAGTTGCTCAAGCAGGTCCCTGCTTCCCTGTCGGGAGGCACAGCCAAGCATCAGAATCCTCATGTTTATTCTCTTGTCACCTCCCTACAACTCTATAAATAGCGGTCCCCCCCCACCACCACCACCTGTCACAGTCTCCTTCGTGGCTTTCTGGACCTAGAAAGGAACCATTCCTTTTAAAATAAAAAAGGTTAATGGGTTTGGCAAATGCTCAGGAAGAGGTGGACAGAGGAGGATGCTTTTTCAATATGGTTTTAAGACATTTATGAAGGGCATTGTTGAGACTTTCAAGAATCCATGACCTCTTGGATGGAGCACATTATTGCTTTTCTTTATATGCTGACTTTAATATCTCTGCCAGGGTGGGAGCAATGTCATAAGCACTGCTCTTGGCATCTGTCCAGCTTCCTTTCAGCTCATAGCAAACATCTGCTATGACCCCCTGCCCAGAGGCCCACATGCGAAGCACAGTGCTTTTATAGGACCCACGGTAAGAATTACTGGCATGGAAAATTGCTTCCTTAATCATCAATTCTGATAAGAAAACTGATGCCATAAGGTTTTCTTTTAAAAATAAATTATGATTTTTAACACTGAGTTAGGTATAAAGGAATATTTATAATATACATAAAATATAAATAATCACAGTACTACAAAAGCTCATGTGTCTACCACACGGCCCTTAAGGGCCTTGTCCATGGTTCTGTTTACATCCTCCCCCTACACAGATAACTGCTCTACTAAATTTTGCGTTTATCATTCCATTTCTTTCTTTTTAAGCTGTTAATGCATGTGTGTGGATGTCCTTTGCCTTTTTGCATATTTTTGCATAATTTTATAAAAATAGGCCTATACTCTGTGATTTCTTCTGGTAGGTGTCCTTTTAGATCACTCTTAATGTTCCTGAAATGCATGCATATTGTTGCCATTGATTTATTTTCCCCGTTGTATATGAGTCCACCCTACTCTTGATGGATCTGTGGCATTTCTAGTTCTTGTGACTGACTACAAGTTGTGCCTATGAACATTTCTCGTCAATGACACCCACTGCTTACGCAGAGCAGTTTCCTAGGCTGTGGACCTAGGAGTGCATTTATCGTGTCATGTGGTGGCTGCACATTCAGTTATTAGATAGCATCTAATGTCTCTCCCCAGGAAAGGGGTTGGTTTTCATCCCAACCACTGGGGCAGTTGTTGCTCCTGCTCTTCTTATACCCCCACCAATATTTGCTGTCATCTGGCTTTTAAAAATAATTTACCATACTCTGGTTTCTCTTTAGATCGTATAAATCCTTTTAAAAATAACTTGCCAATCTGACAACCTAAAATGGCATCTTCCCGAGGTTGTGGATTATAATTCCGTGATTACGAACGAGTGAACACTCTTTGTTTAAGCTTGTTGATGATTTGGTTTCCCTTTTCTGTGAAGAGCCTATTCTGCACTTTTCTCCTTTTCCAACTTGGAGTTTGTTTCATATTCAACTGTAGCACTCTTTATGTATTTTGGAAAATAATTTTTGAGAGCAATATATGTTCCTTGTCTAAATTTGTAGCTAATTTTTTTTCACTCTGCTTTGGTACCTTGGATAAATAGATTATCATTATTTTAATATAGTTGATTTTATCCATTTTCCCACTGAGGGTTTGTGCTATATGTGCACGTATGTATCGTAAGAAAAGCTTTCCTGCCGTGGTCATCCAGTATTCTCCTATAACATCCTCTAAACATTTATGGTTTGTTCTTCAAATGTCCAGCTTCCAGCCGTGTGGAATTGCTTTTGTCTATAGCATAAGGTAGTGGCAGAGTATTATTATTTCCGTATGAAGAAATAATTTTTCCAGAAACCTCTACTGGAAATTTTCACTTCTCCCACTGAAAAATACCACCGGTCATAATCAATCGAGTTTCCTTAAATACATGTGTCCCTTTCAGGTCTCTCTTTACTGTTCCATGGATCATTTTTTATAATTTCCTACTGGTACTATTTACTCACCACAGCGTTTTAATAATTATTGATATCAGTCCCTCCCCATGTCAACTTGTTTTTTTAGAGAGTGTAATTCTTTTCGATCTTTTGCTCTTCTATAAGAACTTGAGAATCAGCTTGGCAAATCCCACAATATAAAACAAAGATGATATCTATCACTTCGCTTTTGCTGTGTAACTAACAACCTGAGACTACTGCTTTACAACAAACATTTATTTAGCTCCCAGTTCTGTGGTTTGCCAAAGTAGACTGAACTCAGTTGAATTGTCCTCCTCATCTGAGCCAGGACTGGCTGCTGTTAGATAATTAAGTTGTAATTATATAGATGTTATTACCAGATGCAGGATTAAATCTGTAGCAAATGTTTATTAATGCATAAGAATCCACTGTAAAACATAAGAGGCTTAAGAGTAATACACATTTGCTTCCTTGCTTAACATTATAGTCAGAAATTTGGAAGTGTCTTAGGTGAGTGGTTCTGGCTTGGAAATCTCAGTGAGGTTGCCGTCAAGGTGTTGCCACGTTGCTGTCATCTGAACGCACGACTGGAGCAGCAATATCTCTGTCCATGGTGGTTCACTCACGTGGCTGGCAAGGTGGTGCTGGCTGTTGGACACCTGAGTTCTGCTTCTCATGGTTCTTCCCATAGGGCTACATCGCTGTCCTCACGATACACATGCCTCACAGGCATCTGGCTTCCCCTGCTCCTTCATCTGAGAGAGCAGAGTAAAAACTTGACCATCTTTTATGAGAGCCATGAAGTTACACTTTGTCATTTCCACAATATCCTACAGGCATCCTTATTCCATAGAGAAGAAGAATGAAGGGGAACATGAATACTAGGAGGCTAGAGGGTGAGAATCACCCAGAGCAATCCTGGAGAATGTTTTCTACAATCAACTTTTGATTGAAACATAGATTGCAGTAAATCTACATATTATTGCAAACAGCAACTCTTTGGATTTTAAAATGCAGATATTGTTAAAGGCAGATTTATATCAGGGAGGAGGGAGGAATCCAAAAACTAGGTTTATATCTTTAAATGTCTTACTCAGATTGTGGTTTAAAAATAGTCCCCATTATACAGTAATTTCTCAGTACAGAATTATTGACATGTTATGTATTTTAATCCTCATAACTACCTTCCTCCTTTGTAAGTAGATATGAATATTTTCATTTCAAAGTTGAAGAGACAAATTCAGAGTGCCCATGTAACTTGTTCAAATGTACATGACCACAAAGTGGCAGAGATGTGCTTCTAAAACTGGGATATTAGCCTCAAATCCCATGCCCCTTCCAGATAACCACTTGCCCAGTTGATATGTGGAAGAAGTTTCTTAATTTTCCCAGGTGAAAGTGTTGGGAGTCTTTAGGTATAAATTTTCTAAAGGGCATGCTTATTTATTCTGTCCAAATTTCAAAAAAGTGACAGAACTTGCAGAAATGGGTTAGAGTCATTCTGTTAAGAACTGTCTCCTCCCTCAACAGCACCAGAAGAAATTTATTTAGATCAGAACTGTAAAAAGAAATAGCAAAAAGTTCCACTGAAATGAAAATAACTTCAGGATGGGATGCTATTTTTTCCCTACATGTGTTTTCAAATATATCAGATACGTACAATATGTATGGCTCTAGTGTAGTGAGTTTATGCTACAATTAGCATCTTTCTTTTAAGGGAGTCATGAGATGGTGTCCTAGTCTTGCTATGCCTGCTCTTCCTTCTTTAAAGGTTTGCTTTTATTTTCTACACTGATCCACACTATATTGGTAAATTCTTCATATTAAGGTGAATACAGTGTTAATTACACAGGTGGGCTACTATTGAGAAATGAAACACCCCTATAAGTAGTACCTATTTGTGAATTTATTCTAGAAATAGCTTTGTGTGAAAATTGTTTTTCTGCTGCCTCGAATGGTATTTAGAGTTGGTCTTGGGTTCGGCAGAAAGATAATGTCTTTTGGGGTAAGTGGTCCCTAAAAGCACCATGCCAACTTTCAAAAGTTCTTTTTCTTTATAATTGTTTCTTAATCTTATCCTCACAAGTAACTTTGGCTACAGAAGCTCCAGATTAATACTTCTTTCAAAAATATTTTGTAGCACTTAATTTTGACTTTTAGCTCTTTAAATCCTCCTCCATATGGATTATGGAAATGTGTTCACTTTGGGGCACTTGGCAGATTCAGTAAGGGAAAATGAAAGTGTTGTTAGTCAAAAAAAATTTAAGTTCTTTAAACTAAAATGAAAATACAATATATTCAAGATAATAATGTTAGCAGTTGAGGAAATATTTACAATGGCTTGAGATACATGCCTTTTCAGAAGTTGTCTAATAAATGAAGCAAGGCAAATGTTCACCTTTTTTTTTTTTTTTTTGATATCTTGGCAGACTTTAATTACATCAGTAACTTCATCAAACCTCTTTGGAAATTCCTTTGTAATTTCATGTGGCAACAATTTGTCCTTCCCTTTAGCCCTCCTGAGTTATTAGATATAGTTATTTTGAACAATTACCACATTGCCCTGCAAGGAAGTTTGCATTTTAGTTTTAGGGTTTTAACTTTTACTGCAAATGTTAATGCAGCATTAAAATTGAACATTTAAGTTCCCAGGAGCAAAGAAATGCAAAGGGCAAGGTTCTTCTAATGTGATTAATTTGTTATTCTATCTTAGGCTTCTCGTTAGGACATGCCTTTATGTTTTGAACTTATACATTAAAAAACATTAAGCCCAGTACTTTCATGATTTCACTCAAATGGGAGAACATTTTCAGTTACTATCCACAATAAAAATCTCAGTGTTTGTGGTGTGTGTGTGTGTGTGTGTGTGCGTGTTTAAATTCTGTGTCCACAAATTATATTTTCTTTCCCACTCACAGATTTCCCTGTTTCTTTATTCAGGTCATATCTATACAGTATCAACCAAATTAATTCAAAAGGAAAAGGTCCAGCAAAGCATTCTCTTTCATGTCCATAAGATAACCCATAAATGCAATTTTCTATTCTCTGTTAACAAAAATTCTACATATTTCTCAAAAACATTAAAACTGTTGCCTCCAGAAAACTGTTGCCTCTCCACCATAACCCACATTATTTCTAATTTCCAATTTACAGTTTTCAAAATACTTTACTATATCAAAATGTGATCAGTAACTGTGCAAGATGTGTTAGCCTTTGGCATATGACTAAACAAAGATTAAGATCATAACTTAGATGTTACACAAATCTGAGGTTCAAACTCAAGATCAACTGAATAGTAGTGTTATCTTGAATGAATTACTTTATCTTGAAATTTCCATGGGTAAAAGGGGAATGCTGTGGAATTTACCAAGCTGGATTTTTATAAGAATTAAATCATATAATATGTACGTGTGTAAAGGCACTTCATTATTCGTATATATATATTACATTAATATTCTTATGAACGCCTGTAAAAGTTAATGTTCACATTCCAGTATTTGGATTGATTAATTGTTAACACGTTTCCTCTTCAATAAAATACTTAAATTCCTGAAGAATAATGACTCTTATGTTTTAGCACTTGACCATAAATATTCATTTAGATCTTATCATGATGAAATATATGAATGGCATACAGATTACGCTGCAAGTTAATCGTCTTTAAAATATAATAAAGTAATGATTATCTATAATGGATGTGTATATGCACACATATACACACACATACATGCACACACACGTGGATGCTTGTAAAAAGGATTAGGTAGATTTCAGTTTTTAATGTAGTGTGATTTACTGGGGAAAGTGTATATAATATTATAAATACTAACATTATCAAAAATAATATCTAACAAATATTGAGCATTTACAGTGAACTCGATGCTAACCTAAGCTCTTGACTTACTTATGGTAAATTACTTAATTATCACAATTTTATGATACAGGAATTATTAATATCTCTAATTTTCAGTTGAGGTAACTGAGGCCCAGAGAGATGACTGCCCAAGATTATGTATGTAGTCAGCTCCTGTATTCCAGGTTTCACGGCTGAACTCTGTAACCATCATAGTCTATATGCAGAATTACCTAAAGTATTAGGCCGAAGCCCCGCCTCGTGGGAGATGAGCTCATTATTAAGCTGGTAAGATTAATTGCTAAAACACACAACATCAATTTAAAAATTTAGCAAAATTGAAGAAAAAGAAAATCTCAGCATCAGGGGGACAGCTGAGGACCTTGTACCCTGATTATTAGCTGTTATCAGTCACTGCTTGATTTAGACTCTGCTCATCTCCAGGCTTGAATGAAACCTGTATTCTCAATCGTCGTAAACTAGCTGGGGCTTATTTTTGCCTTGTTTGGCTGCTAAACTTGGAGTTCGCCTTAAATTGCATTTTTTTTTTTTGTCTCTTAGTTAAACGCTATGATTATCTCAATCACTCTCAAAGCATGTAAGGCTGTAAAACGCCCCATCTCTTTACTAAAAGGGAAACAGCTCTTCCTTTCTTCCTCCTCCTTCCTTCTGCCCTAATTTTCTCTTACATTTTCTCCTCCTTTTTTTTGGGGGGGGGAGCATTTTCAATCCCTGCTCACTCCCCTCCCTTCTCACTTCGTTTGCTAATATTTTCCATTTGAATAATAATGAACAGGGACAGAACTAGAAACATCATTTCATTAATTGTATTGCTCCTTGCCAGATTCTTTGATCATATGTGACCTTCCTATAAAGAAGTGCAGAGTGGAACATGTTTCTTCTTCTTTTTTGGGTATATAAATAATATATATATAAAGTGATATTTCACACCTACTGGACCACTTCTTTGAATCTGAACTTTGCTACTAAAGTTAGGCTAGGGTTTCTCAATCTCAGTGTTACTACATTTGTGTCCAGATAATCACTCATTGTGAGGGCTCGTCTTGTGCACCATAGGAAGTTTAGTAGCCTCCCTGGCCTCTTCCCACGTGGGATGCCAGTAGCATCTTTCTCCAAGTTGCAATAATGCATAATGTTTCCAGAAATTGCCAGATGTCCCCTGTGATGTAAAATGGCCTGCTAGTGAGAGCCACTAAGTTGGATACTTCAATTTCTAATGTTTATATCTCTTCAGTTTACTCAGAACTTGCTAATATATTGCCCACTTAGTCTCATAACATTTTAAAATACAGGTTTGTAATATTCTTTCCACACTGGGATGCAGATGTAGGAGCCAGCAATAATGAGCTAAGAAGCTTTCATATGAAGGATATCAAAGTGGAAATGTGCAATAGGCAGCTATACCTAGGGGTGCATTTAGGACACAGATCAACACTGGAGACACAAGTTGGTAAATGGTCTTAGTGGTGATATCATGTGAAGACATGAGGGTGTGTAAGGTGACTGAAGAAACTGTGTGATTAGAAACGAGCAGAATGCAGAGGTTTCAACTGAGGAGATCTTCATAGATAAATATTGCAAAGGGAATTGGAGCTAAGAAAGAGACAGAGACGATGTTAAAGATGAGGAAAGGTAATATATAAACCATGGTAAAATATACTGCTATGTTACTGAAGTAATAATAATAATAATAATAATAACAATAATAATAATAATAATAATAATAAATCCACACATAGCACTTACTATATGACAGAAACTGGAATAAGAGTATTTATGTGTATTAATTATTTTAATCTTCCAGCACCTGTGTGAGTAAATTATCTCTGTTTTATAGGTGAGAAAACAGTATCTCTATCTATCTATCTATCTATCTATCTACCTACCTACCTGATGGACAAATCAAGTTAATCATTCTGTGCTTCATTTTCTTCATTTGTTGAATGGGGATAATTGTGAAGATTAAATGAGTTAGGATGTAACTCAGGTAAACTTAAATTGCCTGTTATATAGTGATAGTATAATATGCATATCTATTATTCTATGTAGGTTGTGTTTAAAGTATTTATCTACTTATTAAGTAACTTGAACTCTTGAGTGCCTCTTTGAATCCATTGTGGAAAATTACAGAGTAGCAAGGTATAAATATAGAAATAAAATAGAATGAGACCACACACACAAATAATCTGAGTTGTATAGTGACTGTATGGCCCTTAATGAATGTTAGGTATGCATGTTCAGCAAATGCAGTCTGCATTACGTAGAATTAAAGTTAAAAAAAGTACAGTTCAACCAATATTTGAGTACCTTTAACGATTTGCCTATAATAGTAGCTGCTAAGTAATGAGCAGTAGAAAAAGCCAGTTTCAAACTGTATCTTTAGAAAGTGCGATGCAAGGACAGAGGATGGAATTTTCAAAAGACGATTCATTTCAACGTATTTCAGCTGTCTACTGCTTCTTAGGTAGTAGTTTGAAATTAATTATTAATTACCTATTAGACAGGAAGAGAAAAATGGAGGAACTAAAGAAGAAAAGAAAGAAGATAAGTAACTAAAATGTCTTCAAAAGCTAAGTAAGATAAGTTTTTAAAGTTTGGTAAAACGGTTTGTCGTGCAGTATCTAGACTGATTATTTAATTGAATTGATTTTTTCATTGGAAGCTAGCCAAAGAGACCTCTTGTTTTAGTGCTGGATAGAAGCATCCATGTTTTATTTTATATTACACTTTATTTTTGTCTTGAGATCCTTGTTTGATAGAATAACCAAAATGATAAATGACAACCTTGAGATATACAGATATAGATATAGATATATTATATATAAAATATATAATGTATATTTATTTATTTATTTGTGTGACTCTCAACTACTTTCAAAATCCCCAGCTGCATAATAGCCTTTCTTTCTGTGACACATTTTAAACGATAGCAACATGTTTTGCAAAACAGTTGTGGCATAGTTTTATAATTTTAGGTATGACTGCTGAATTAGAATGTTTTTAAAGATCTGGGTGTATTATTTTTACTAATTATTTCATCTCCACCTATCATATAGGTATTTTTTTGTCTAGCATCCCTTAAGTGATTTTTTGTTTCTAGTTGTGTATTATTTACCTCAGAAGCTCAAATCATTTAGTACATATTTCGTGTGAAGAGATGAATCAGAAAAAAAATTTGTCTTTAAAAGGAGAGATTATTTTTTAAAATCTCTATTTGATTCATCTAACAAATAATTAAATGCAGTGACTCTTTTATACAGATTTTTAAATACTTAACCGTTTTAGATTGAAGAGGATTTTTCATTTAAAAACATCAGTTTCCCATTTCCAGGAGTGAACTTTCTTAAAAAGAACAATAAAGCCATAATGTTCATATATACACGGAAAACATATGCCTAAGAAAAACATAAATATATAATTTATATTATGTGGAAATTCCCACAGGTTTATAATCTCATAAATACAGACTAAAGTCTTTAGACTTTCAGGTAAAACAACAGTGTAAACATTTTTTGACTATTTTCTCTACCTTCGTTGTACAGGCTGAAAAACTATTGTATATTTTTCATGCTGCTCAATATTAACATCTATTGAGAAAATAAAAAGGTAGTGCATCTTTGGGTCTCTTTTAAGTTTTTCTTTTACCTAGTGTGTCACATTAATGCTGCCCTACAGGGAAATAATCAAAGAACTTTAATATAATGCTGTGGTTCAGAAAGGAAACATGACAGCAGTACATTACTGCAAATTGAATTTAATGAGCTTCTTAGCACTGGGAGAGTGACTCTTTGAAACAGAAGCTATTCAATTGATCTTTTTTATTTTAATTAAATCATTTTTCATTTACCACAGGTGAAGCCATATGATTTATATTTTCTTGATCATATAGTGAAAGATTCAAAGTGTAAAGGATGAAAAACAATATGGCAGCCCTTTCAAGGGAAAACGGAGATAAGTATTCTCAAAAGTCTTTGAGGGGAATGATTGCGGCAGAGCAATGTCAGGGACTTGATCTCGGTGTTGATACAGGCAGATCTGTAAATGGTTGGATAAACAAAAACAGTATTCATTTTATTTTTTATTCTGTGGCTTTTTCTTAAATACTGAAATTGTCCTTTGTGTAAAGGATTATTCAGTTAAGGGATAAAGCTATCTATGTATTGAGTCCATTATATGCATCCTTGTTTGGGTAGGTAGCACACGCAATTTGGATTCCCAAGACAATTCAAGCATTCATTCTGTCATTTTCTAGCTTTTTAATCTTGGGCAAGTAACTGAATCTCCCTGGACCATGTTCCATTCCCCCTAAAGTAGGACTAATGTCTCCCTTTTAGAGCTAGTGTCATAATTACATGAGCTAAAACTATGAAATTATATTGAAACCTGAGATTGATATATGAATATGGCTTATTAATATTAATTTTAAAACACAATTTTAGATATTTCTGTAATTTATGCTACACGGTGCTGAGATTTCACCTTTTTAAGCATTCTTTTTTCACATGCTATATGCATGTTTGAACGTAAGTGAAAATTACAATAAAAGGAAAAGAACAATAAAAACCAATGTGTGTTTCTATCATTGATGTTTTCCCAACTATGAAATATTCAAAGACTGTTTCATGTTTAAACAAAATGACAAGACAGGAAAGTGGATGCCTCGAGAGATTTCTTGAGGATTAGTCTGTTCAGCATTATACACAAGCTATAAATCTAAGCTAAGTTATCTTCAATCATCTAAGACATTCAATCATTTCCCAGAAATTGAAACATTCAGAGAGTATCCTTCTTGTTAACTTCATGTGGGAAAAATGGCTGCTCAAAATACCATGGAGGGTATCCAATGGGAAATGTTGAATAACGTTTGGAATTTTAAAGCAATTTTAACAAAAATAATTTTTGCTAAAAAAAACCCTGTTTTTTAAACAGACTTTAAAGCTTAATTATTAGAAATTACATTTCTTTACATATATTTAATATGGGATTTTCTATTTCTATTCTTGAGTACCTCAATATGATATCTTTGTAGCAGTGATAAATGTGTAGTGAATATCCAACAGGTTAAAATATTTGAATTGCTTCCTGGACTGCCATTTATGCAAATGGACATTAACTCAATATTCCTTAGAATAATCTTTATGTAGAAAGTCATTGTGTGTGTGTATGCGTGTCTATTTCTTTGCTGTGTCACTAGCATCTAGCACATAATTGCTGTTATTATTTGAATCAGTTAATTAATTGTGGAGGTATTATCTCTAAGATATTAAATGGATACACTTGTAGAGATTTTACCATATTTCTATTTACCTAAAATCAGAGGCAGCATGGTATTTGGGAAAATGAACAAGATTGAATTGGTTACTGACTTCCTTCATTTATTTCCTATGTGTCTTTGAACAAATCGTCTCTTTTAACTTTTTGATCTTCAAAAAGTTGGATGTGATAAACTTTCATTTCTCTTTCCATTTAAATGATCTAAAAAATTTAGTGGGTTTTCCGTATCATATTGCGGGGAACTTTCTTTGCTGGGCTGCATCCATCTTTGTTTAGTCATTTGGTGTGCTTTACCAAAGATGATTTGACATCTTCAATCGTTAATTCATTCCTGGACAATGTTGTAATTGATCCATGGCTATGGAGAGAATAAAGAGATTCACTGCATATTTCCCACAATTCTTTAGTGTGAGATTTTGTTGCAAATACTCCAAAATTCTTCAACAATCAGATGACTGTAATAAGTGGAGGTAGGAAAGCTAGGGCTTTAATGTTTTTCTGTCTGCTGAGCTGTGTGTATGGGGAGGCAGACTGCATTGATGGTGGTAGATGGCAGGGGACTCACCCATGAAAACTTGCCTTTGGTATTCTTTCATCCAATTCCACTCAGTTTTGTTTTGCTTTTTAATTTCCCCTCCCTTTCTTATTTCCAGGAAGTTTTTCTTGTCTTCTTGTTCTCCTCTCCCTTTTTCCATTCTCCTCTTGAAAACAAGGCATGTATGGGGAAGAGGGCCTATAGCTGAGGCAGGATTGGTCAGGATTTGAACAAGGGGAAGAATAAAAGGAAGAGACGTTCCCTTGATTCACCAGAATAGTCTTGTTCTCCAAAAGCCAAGACCTGGGGGTATAGAGAAGAAATACAATAACTAATAAGCATATGAAGAAATTTCAACCTCAGTTCCAATATGAGAAATGCAAATTACACTAATGAGATCACATCCTGTAACTGTCAAAAGAGTGAAGCTCTTAAAATAATAATAAATGTTTGGAAAAGTAAGATGAAGGGGGCATTTGCTTGTACTATCCTGCACAATCATATGGAAAAAACAGTTTTTTAAATGTTTATTTGTTTTGATATTTTTAAATGTTCTATTATGAATACATCACATCATCTTTCAGCATCACAGATGTGAACAAAGGTCTATGTTACAAGGCACTGCAGTGGTTTTAACCATTGCAAAAAAAGTGGAAATAACTAAGGTCAAAGGTAGCAGAATGGTTAAATATTATTGTACATTCATGACAGAATACTGCAGTCATTAAAATGACATTCCTAAACAGTATTTAAAGCGAATATGCTCACTCTAAGGTGATGAAAGTGAAGAAACAAATTCAAGTGTAATCTACAGGTTATAAAATATATTCAGAGAATCAGAGGAAGTATGTAGAATCATTAACAGTCATCTCAAAGTGTTCGGATTGACTGTGATTGTTTTCTCCCTTGCTTCTTTTAGTGTTCTCAAAATTTTCTATAAAAATGTTTTCCTTCATAAAGAGAAAGGCTATTAGAGACTTACATGTTCCTTAGTTAGAAGATAATAATAATTTATATCCAAGTAGTGCTTTGTAGCTTGAAAAGCATTTCTATCTACATCATTTTATTTGAATCTAAAAATATCTGCACTCCTGCCCAGCTTCATCTGTGATGCTCACCTTACTTCTTGAGGCTCAGGCCAATTTCATTCTTGCGTGAAGTCTTTGCTGAATCTGCCACTTACTCCCTTTCAGATGATGTTTCACTTCTACCTATTAAACCAAAGCATCTAACACAATATGTTTATTGAATAAATAAAGGAATGAACAGCCCAAATGCCACAGACTGAATGTTGTGCCCCTCACCCCCAAATGCATATGGTAAAGCCTAATGGCTGTTGTGATGGTATTTGGAAGTGGGGCCTTTGAGCAGTGATTAGGTTATAGGGAAGGAGCCCTCATGAATGGGATTAGTGCCCTCGTGAAAGAGACTCGAGAGAGCGCGTCTATGCCATATGAGGTTCCAGCAAGAAGAACAACCTGGAAGCAGGTCCTCAGCAGACACCGAACCTGCCACCTTCTTGATCTTGGATTTTCCTGCCTCCAGAACAGTGAGAAATAAATATGTGTTCTTTAAGCCACCCAGTGTATGGTACTTTTGTTATAGCAGCCCCAGTTGACCAAGACATCAATGAGCAAAAATACATTGTATGTAAGTTATGGGATTAATACTTTTTCTTTCCACTTTGTAGATGAGAAATTGAGACTCAGAGAGTTTCAGTTGCTTTCCCAAAATTCAGATTAATGAAAATCAAAATTAAAATAGAAATTTCTACTCTCCAAACTTTGTGCTCTTTTTAATATTCTAATATTTGGAAGCATGGGGCTACTGGAGTCAATAAGAAGTTTAAGAATTATCAAGTCTCTTTCCATATTTATTGCTTCTTGGAGTTGGTTAATTCTACAGATACTTGGATTCATTCTCCATGTCCCTTTCAGAGAAATGTGTAGAAATGAAAGCTAGCAAAGGGTAGAAATGTGTTTCATTTCTTAAAATGGTTGAGGGAAAGCAACTAACTGAAAGAGGTGAATGGATAAAAAATGAAGAAATGTAGTAAGGGTTGTGGCAGAATAACAGTCCCTGCCTCCAAAAGACGTCCACTTCCTAATGCCTGGAACCTATGGATATAGTACCTTACATGGAAAATGGGACTTAGAAGATGCGATTCAGTTAAGGACCTTGAAAATGGGACACTCTTCTGGATTATCCAAGTGGACCCAATGAAGTCACAGGTGTCTTTATAAGTGAAAGAGAGAGGTGTTAGAGTCAGAGACAGAGATGTGATGACAGAAGCACAAACTACAGTGATGTGATTGCTGGCCTTGAAGATGGAAGGTGACCACTAGCCAAGATTGTGAGAGACCTCTAGAAACTGAAAAGACAGTGAAAAGGATGTTCCTCTAGAGCCTTTGAAAAGGAATTCAGCCCTGCCAACATGATGACTCTAGCCCCATGAGACATATATCAGATTTGTGATGTGTGACACATAAGACTGTGAAATAAGAAATGCATGCTCCTTTAAATCATGAAGGTTGTGGTAATATATGAGAACAGCAATAGGAAACTAACACAGGGGTGTTCCTTTTTTGCTCAGGATTTTTTTACCTTGTTTCCTCTACATCACACTTCACAGAGTGGTGCTAGTGATTCAGTGGCAATCCAAAGCAATGTGGTCTCTTCCTTCCTGGAACTTATATTCTGGCAGAAGAAGACAATAAACACATAAAAAGGCATGAGTATGTCAGGGAGATGAGTGCTATAGAAAAAGTGGAAAGTAGGTAGTCAGATTAGGGTAAATAGAATTATTGGGTGGTTCAAAAATAAATGGAGCCAACATGTGGAAAATTCCCCCTCTGGCATGCTGTCTCACCAGGATCTCTCAGATCCCCAGCAGGGTGGGTTATCTCCATCACAAGTTTCTCTTGGCATTTTGCTCCTGCCTCTTGATCTTATTAGTGTTTGTGGATGAGTCATCAACTGCAGAGAACAAGTGAAACCTTTTATTGCACACTGTGTCCCTAGCACATGATATCTGCATCACGTTGTTCAAGAAAGAAGAATGAGAGGAACAGAATGGTAGAAATCAAGTTGGGAAAGAACAAATAGAGAAAAAAGACAGGAAAGGCTGGGAAGACAGAAGAAAGGAAGGAAGAAAAGAAGAGGACTAAGGGAATGATGGCGGAAAGGAAGGCTGATGTTCAGGAGCAGAGTTACATGGGTGAACTCTACATACTGGATGCCCATGAACAAACCACTCAACAGCAATGTGCGTGGTGTTGCCCTTAGGAGGCAGCCCTCTTATGCTGCAACACATAGATGCAACATTAAGTAAGTCCTGTTGGCTGTGGGACTATGCCATCTCCTTAAAACAGACCATCCCCATTAACCTAAGACATCCTGTTGCCTGTGACACCTGGCGCTCGACATCTGTAATGTTTCCGTGTAGCCATGGGAGTCAATAAAAGAAAAACAAGGACAACAACACATCTCTGGCATTTTCAGGGTAATACATTGTGGGTGTATCAAATACAAAGGCAGCGTTTAGCGGCTCTCACCCCTAGCAAACGGAAACTCTTGTTTCTCTGAATTATACTCATCAGTGGACTGGGATTGATTGCTGCTCTCGAATAATTTATTTTATAAGACTCAATAAAAGAAAGTGATGAAAATGTGCCAGATGATTTCTACAGAGGGTCAAAATGAAAGAGCTGGGAAAGAATGCAGCTCCATTCATATTCACTGCTTGTTTCCTCAAATGCTGCCCCGGTCCTGGATGGAAAACTGTTCATCTCTCCTCAGCCTTTCCAGACCTAAGGGTGGAGCAAATTTCCTTGATGTTCTGTTTACCTTATTCTTGCTTTTATTTCCTTTGATAAAGACCTATTAGTATTAAAGATTGCAGGGGGTTTATTTTACATCGCAACGCTGGTTCAATTACTTCCAGCTACATCGGTACACCGCGGAAGAGAGCTTCAGAAGGTAACAGAGCTAGCGGTGCATTGCCTTCCGTCTCCCAGGTAGCAAATGCAATTGTTTTGTTTTCCACGGTCCCGAAATGACTAGATATCAGCAGCTTACACCCTGCGGGGCAAATCAGGATGCGGCAGAAAGTGTTCAGAATTGCTATGTTGGCCCCGATAGCAGAACGGTAATAACAGAGTGTGTCTGGACACAATAGGGCTTTTGGCAATGTCAACGCTCATTCCCTGCTGGAAAATAGACTGTGTCATTGTGTCATTCCAACTCCCCTTTCATTTTCCCTCCCCTTCCTTGACCTGGAGAATTCTTTTTAGGATGAATTAACTCCGCCCTCTTTGCCACAGACGCACTGTTACTCAATAGCTGTCTCTACCACCCCATGTCTTTGCTATGTAGCTCAAAAATTACTCTCCAGTAATCTCTCTTCCCAAAGGGTTTTGTGCTTACCTGGCTCACCTCCCTGCTAACTCATTGTAGCAAATTCCTAGGTGTATGTAGCAGCTAACAAACTCCTTGGCTGCTTATCCTCAAGGGTATACGAGGGGAGCAATGTAGAGAAAATCCCTAAACAAGTTACTCTCTACACATAGCCCCCCTCCACACACACACGCTTTGCTTTACTTAGAGCTATTCCACAATTGGGAAGTAAGCACTCCATTTTATTTAGTCATTTTTAGCTAAAGAATTGCTGCCTGTAAACTCAATATGTGTTATTGCCAACACTGTACAAATAGGATGCTGATCATTCTATACAGCTTTCTACTTTGTTAGCATTCTGTCTGCCCAAACCACATTATTTGCAATGGGATGAGTTTGGTCAGCCATCTAGAGTTTATCTTACTTGTTTAGATCTCACTTCTTTATAAATCTACGTGATACAGCTGAGCGATTCTTCTCTAATGCTACGTAACAACTTATTTAATCTTTTAACCTTTATGTGTGTGTGTTGTAGGAAACAACAATAACAGTCATAACATTGCATAAAAATCTGCCACAGCGTGGCCCAGAGACAATATCCATGTGGTTCATTGGTTTTGCTGTTACAGAGGACTTCCAATTTCACTTTCTGTAGTAATCCCATATTTTTGCGATGTATAAGGCATTTGCCTTCTTTCTGATTCTCCACAAAAAGCTTATCTTACTACTTTTTTTAATGTATAAGTTTTATAGATAAGGTTCTTCTCATACCATGAATGCATCTGTAATGGAAGCAGACGTCTGGTTTCCTGGTTTCAGCCTATGCATATAATCCAAATAGGAGCCCATTTTGTCTTATTAATTCATGTAAATATCAAAAAAAAATCAGCAAAGAAAAAAAAAGTTGAGATAATGTGGTAAAGCAGACTGTTGCTTGGTGACTGATCTGTAGAGAATTTTCCTTAAATTCCTAAGAAGATGTCAGCATCATCCCATGAACAAAGAGAATTCTTCAAGGCTTCCCGTGTAGAAATGATTTCTGCAATAAAAAGCCTTTCCTTTGACCTCCTGATCCTCTAGTGGTTTGCAGTTTTTCTCTAACTTTCTTTGCCTTTTTGCCACTTCTGCATTGCTAAATTTTCATATTTTAAGTTCTTTGAACTGTGACCCAAACTTTTCAGAAAAAGAGAATGACAAAGATGTAACTTTCAAAATAATACAGCAAGATGCTAGAAACTGCCCACCACCCGTGTATTGGAAAAACTGGTGAAGAAGCAAAGAGAGCAGAGAGATGCTGCGCCTTGTCTCCCTCCCTTCATTTATCCACCCCCTCTGCCTGGAGATTGAACACTTCCACTGCCATTGTCAACAAAGCTATTATTCCACTCATTGGTCAGTACATGTTCATTTTCTGCTGAATGCCTGGGGAATTGATGCATTGTATGCTGATCTCTCTCAGGGTCATTTTCTTAAGGACAGTAATGCTTAATCTGTATCATGCACATCCCTGATTGGTAGGCTAGGGTTGGGGCGGTTAATCATAGCTTACCTACACCAGAACTCAGACACAAAGGAGCAAATAGAAATGATAGGTTTTTGTTTGTTTGTTTTTCTGAAAGGAAAGGGGCTGGTCACTTCAGTCTTTCAAGAAAAGGAGATTTCTGGCTTATCTTCAAGAAAATCTCTACCTATCCATGGAGTCAGTGGTGAAAAAAAAGACTGTCAAATGCAACACACTCCCAAATTACAAGTCATCCATTTAAGAGACTCTTGTGTTTTGTGTTTTTTTTAAATGGGTATTACGTTGGTTTCAGGTGTACAGTATAGTGATTTAACATTTAAACACAGTTAGAAATGATTACCACGGTAAGTCTAGTAACCATCTGTCACCATAGAAATTATTACAGTATTATTGACCATAGTTTTTGTGCTATCTATTACATCTCCATGGCTTAGTTATTTTATAGCTGGAAGTTTGTACTTCTTGATCCTCTTCACCTATTTTGTCCACCTCCCCCTACCCTTATCCACTTTGGCAACCACCAGTTTGCTTTCTGTATGTATGTCTGATTTTGTTTTGTTTTGTTTTATAGATTCCATATATAAGTGAGATTATATGGTACTAGTTTTTCTCTGTCTGACTTACTTCACTTAGCATAATCCCCTCTAAGTCCATTCATATTGTCATAAATGGTAGGATTCTCTGCTTTTTTTATGGCTGCATAATATTCCTCTGTGTGTGTGTGTGTGTGTGTGTGTGTGTGTGTGTGTGTGTGTGTTTGTGTGTGTGTGTGTGTGTGTGTGTGTGTGTGTCTCCCACATCTTCTTTATCCACACATCAGTTGATGAACCCTTAGCTTAGTTTCATATTTTGGCTATTGTAAATAGTGTAAATATGTGTTTTTATGTTTTTTTGAATTAGTGTTTTTGCTTTATTCAGGTAAATACTCAGTAGTGGAATTGCTGGATTGTGTGGTAGTTCTATTAATTTTTTGAGGAAGCTCCATACTGTTTTCCATTGTGGCTTCACCAAATTATTTTCCCCAACAGTGTACAAGGATTTCTTTTTCTCCACATCCTTGTGAACATTTGTTACCTGTTTCTTTTTGATGATAGCCATTCCAACGTGTGAGGGATATCTCATTGTGGTTTTGACTTCTATTTCCCTGGTGAACAGTAATATTAATCATCTTTACATGTGTGTATGTGTGTGTGTGTGTGTGTATATATATATATATATATATATATATATATATATATATACACGTATTTATTGAAGTATAGTCAGTTATAATGTGTCAATTTCTGGTGTACAGCATAATGTTTCAGTCAATGTTTCATTTGAATATATATTTAAAACAAATATACATATATATATTCATTTTCATATTCTTTTTCATTATAGGTTACTACAAGATATTGAATATAATTCCTGGTGCTATGACAAAGAAATTTGTTTTTTATCTATTTTATATATAGTAGTTAGTATTTGCACATTTCAAACTCCTAGTTTACCCTTTTCCACCCCCTTTCACCCCGGTAACCATAAGTTTGTTTACTCTGTGAGTCTGTTTCTGTTTTGTAGATAAGCTCATTAGTGTCTTCTTTTTAATTTTTTGTAGATTCCATGTATGAGTAATATCATGTAGTATTTTTTATGGCTGAGTAGTATTCCATTGTATAAATATACCACAACTTCTTTATCCAGTCATCTGTCAATGGACATTTAGATTGCTTCCATTTCTTCACTACTGTAAATAGTTCTGCTATGAACACTGGGATACATGTGTCTTTTCAAAGTTGAGTTCCCTCTGCATATATGTCCAGGAGTGGGATTGCTAAATCATATGGTAAGTCTATTTTTAGTCTTTTAAGGAATCCCCATACTGTTTTCCATAACGGCTGCACCAAGCTACATTTCCACCAGCAGTGTAGGAGGGTTCCTTCTTCTCCACACCCTCTCCAGCGTGTATCATTCCTGGACTTTCTAATGATAGCCATTCTGACTGGTGTGAGGTAATACCTTATTGTAGTTTTGATTTGCATTTCTCTGATAATTGGCGATATTGAGCATTTTTCTCATGTGTCTATTAGCCATTTGTATGTCTTCATTGGAGAATTGCTTGTTTAGGTCTTCTGCCCATTTTGGGATTGGATTGCTTGTTTTTTTGTTATTAAGTTGTATAATCTGTTTATATATTCTGGATATTAAACCTTTGTCAGTTCTGTCACTTGCAAATATTTTTCTCCCACTCTATAGGTTGTCATTTTGTTTTGCTTATGATTTCTTTTGCTGTGGAAAAGCTTATAAGTTTAGTTAGCTCCCATTTGTTTATTTTTGCTTTTATTTCTATTGCCTGAGTAGATTACCCTTAGAGAACAATACTAAGATTTATGTCAGAGAGTGTTTTGCCTACGTTTTATCCTAGGAGTTTTATCATGTCTTATCTTATATTTAAGTCTTTAAGCCATTCTAAGTTCATTTTTGTGTATGGTGTGAAGGAGTGTTCTAACTTCATTGATTTACATGCTGCTATTCAGTTTTCCCAACACCACTTGCTGAAGAGACTGTCTTTTCTCCATTCTATATTCTTGTCTCCTTTGTCAAGGTTGATTGACCATAAGTATGGGTTTATTTCTGGGCTCTCTATTCTGTTCCATTGATCCAAATGTCTATTTTTTTGTACCAATACCATGATGTTTTGATTACTGTAGCTCTGTAGTATTATCTGAAGTCTGGTAGGGCTATGCCTCCAGCTTCATTCTATTTCTTCAGTATAGCTTTGGCAATTCTGAGTCTTTCGTGATTCCGTATAAATTTTAGGATTATTTGTTCTAGTTCTGTGAAAAATGTCCTGGGTAATTTGACAGAGATTACATTAAATCTGTAGATTGCTTTGGGTAGTGTGGCCATTTTAACAATATTAATTCCTTCAATCCAATAGCATGGGTTATCTTTCCATTTCTTTAAGTCATCTTTAATTTCCTTAATCAATGTTTTGTAGTTCTCCATGTACAAGTCTTTCACCTCCTTGGTCAGATTTATTCCTAAGTATTTTATCGTTTTGGATGCAATTTTAAAAGGGATTGTTTCTTTACTTTCTTTTTGTGCTATTTCATTGTTAGTGTAAAGAAATGCAACTGATTTCCATATGTTAATCTTCACTCCTGCTACCTTCCCAAATTATTTTTTCAGCTCTAGTAGTTTTTGTGTGGAGCTTTTAGGGTTTTCTGTATATAGTATTATGTCACTTGCATACAGTGACAATTTTACCTCTTCTCTTCCAATTTGGATCTTTTAAATTTCTTTTTCTTATCTAATTGCTGTGTTGAGCATCTTTTTATGTGTCTGTTGGCCATTTGTGTTTCTTCTTTGGAGAAATATCTATTCAAGTACTCTGCCCTTTTCTTAATTGGATTGTTTGTTTTTTGATATTGAGTTCTACAGTTCCTTTGTATATTTTTTATATTTACCCCTTATCAGACATATTGTTTGCAAATATCTTCTCCAATCCAGTTGGTGGCCTTATTATTTTGTTGATGGTTCTTTCACTGTGAAAAATCTTTTTTAGTTTGTTGTAGTCCCATTTCTCTAGTTTTGCTTTTATTACCTTTGCCTGAGGAGACAGATTAAAAAAATATTGCTTAAACTGATATCAAAGAATGTACTGCCTATATCTTCTTCTGGAAGTTTTATGGTTTCAGGTCTTACATTTAAGTCTTTAATCCATTTCATGTTTATTTGTGTATAAGATGTGCGAAAATCACCTGGTTTCATTATTTTGTGTTTAGTTGTCCAATTTCCCTAACACCATTTACTGGAAAGGCTGTCTGTACACCATTGTATATTCTTGCCTCCTTTGTCATAGATTAATTGTCCCTATAAGAGTGGGTTTATGTGTGGGCTCTTTATTATCTTCCATTGATCTATATGTTTGTTTTTGTGCCAGTACCATACTGTTGATTACTGTAGCTTTGTAATATAGTTTGAAATCAGGCAGTGTGATACTTCCAGCTTTGCTCTTCTTTCTCAAGATTGTCTTGACTATTTGGGATCTTTTGTGGTTCCACACAAATTTTAGTTACTTTTTCTAGTTCTATGAAAAATATCATTGGCATTTTCATAAGGATTGCACTGAATCTGTAGATTTCATTGGATAGTTTGGTTCTTTTAACAATATTAATTCTTCCAGTCCATAATCACTGTATATCTTATCATTTACTTGTGTAATCTACAATTTTTTTCATCATAGTTTTTAGTGTATAGTTCTTTTACCTTTTTGGTTAAATTTATCCCTAGGTATTTTAATCTTTCCAATGCATTTGTATATGAATTTTTTTTCTTAATTTCTCTTTCTGATATATTGTTATTAGTATATAGAAATGTGAAAAATTGTGTTTTAATGTTGTATCCTGAAATTTACTGTATTCATTTATTAGCTCTAGTAGATTTTTTTTTTTGGAGGGAGGGCTTTGAGGTTTTCTTTATATAGTATCTTTTATAGTATTATTTGTCATCTGCAAACGGTGATAGTTTTACCTCTTCCTTTCAATCTAGGTTGCTTTTATTTCTTCTTATTTGATTGTTATGGCTAGGACTTCCAATATTATGTTGAATAAAAATGGGAAGAGTAGACATCCTTGTCTTGTTCCTCATCTTAGAGGAAACGCTTTCAGTCTTTCACTGTTGAGTATAATGTTAGCTGTGCATTTGTCACATGTGGCCTTTATTAGAGGTATGTTCCCTCAGTACTTATTTTGTTCAGAGTTTTTATTAGAAATAGATATTAAATTTTGTCAAAAGCCTTTTTTACCTCTTTTGAGATGATCATATGATCTTTATCCTTAGTTTTATTAAGGAGGTGTACTATATTGATTGATTTGTGGATATTGAAATTTCCTTGCATCCCTGGAATAAAACCCAATTGATCATGGTATATGATCCTTTTAGTGTATTACTGAATTTGGTTTCCTAATATTTTGTTGATGATTTTTGCATATAAGTTCAGCAGGAATATTGGCCTGTAATTTTCTTTTTTTTGTAGCGTCTTTGTCTGGTTTTCATATCAGGATAATTCTGGCTTTGTAAAATAAGTTTGAAAGTCTTCCCTTCTCTTCAATTTTTTGGAATAGTTTGAGAAGGATAGGTCTTCAAATCTTTGGTAGAATTCACCTGTGAAACCATATGGCCCTGAATTTTTTGCTGTTGAGAGTTTTTTTAATTACAAATTCAATTTCATTATTAGGAATTGAGCTGTTCAGATTTTGTATTTCTTCCTGATTCAGTCTTGGGATATTGTATGTTTCTAGAAATTTATCCATTTCTTCTAGGTTGTCCAATTTGTTGATATATAATTGTTCCTAGTAATTTCTTAATGATCCTTTTATGTTTTCTGTCTGGATGACCTGTTCACTGATGTAAGTGAAGTGCTGTGTTTTTTAATTGGAGCATTTAGTTCATTTAAGTTTAAAGTAATTATTGATATGTGTGTACTTATTGCCATTTTGTTAATTGTTTTCTTGTTTTTGCAGTTCTTCTCTGTTTCCTGCTTCTTCTCTTGCTCTCTTCCTATGTGATTTGATTACTTGCTTTAGTGTTATGTTTATATTCCTTTCTCTCTAATTTTATCTATTATCAGTTATTGGTTTATGGCTACTAAGAGGTTCTTATGTAAAAACCTATGTATGTAGCAGTCTGATTTAAGTTGATGTTCACTTATGTTTTAGTATGTTCTGAGAGCACCACACTTTTACTCTATCCCACATTCTGTTTTGATGTCATATTTTACATCTTTTTTTTTTTTTTGAGTATCCCTTAACTAATTTTATTAATTTTGTCCTTTAACCTTCATACTAGCTGTACAGTTGGTTGATCAACTGCTTTTGCTACATGTTTTCCTTTCTTGGTGAGGTTTTTTTTTTTTTTTTTTTTACTTTTATGATTTTTACACTTTTAGTAATGGCCTTTCATTTTCTGTTTAAAGAAATCCCTTTAATGTTTATTGTAAGGTTAGTTTAGTGGTGATGAACTCTTTTAGCTTTTGCTTGTCTGAGAAATTATTTGAATTCTTGTTTGTAAGGCTTTTTTCCTTTCAGTACTTTGCATATGGTGTACCACTCCCTTCTGCCCTGTAAAGGTTCTGCTGAAAAGTCAGCTGATGATCCTATGGGGGCTCCCCTATATGTAACATGTTGCTGCTTTTAAGATTCTCTCTTTATCTTTAACTTTTCACATATAATAATAATGTTTCTGGGTGTAAGTCTCCTTGGTTTTATCTTGATGCTTTCTGGACTTTGATGTCTCTTTCCTTTGTCAGGCTAAAGAAGTTTTCAGTGATTATTTCTTCAAATAAATTTTCTGTCCCTTTATCTTCTCCTTCAATCTCTATCATGTGATTCTCAGTACATTTGATGTTGTCCTAGAGATCCCTTAAACTATCCTCATTTTTTGTTTATTTCTTTTTTATCATTTTGCTGTTCAGAATGGGTGAATTTCACAAGCCTGTCTTCCAGATTGCTGATCCGTTCTTTTGCACCATCTAATCTCTTGTTTCTTCCATTTAGTGTATTTTTTATTTCAGTTATTGTATTCTAAGGATCTGATTGGTTCTTTTTTTTTAATAATTTTTAATTCCTTTGTTTGAGTTTCTCCCTGTGTTCCTTCACTTTTGAATGTTTAGGACTATTACTTTCAATTCTTTATTGGAAGATTTCTGATCTCATTTTCCTTTAGTTCTTTTTTTTAGAGGGGGTTTCAGTTTGTTCTTTTGTTTGGAACATATTCCTTTGTTTCCTCATTTTGTGTGACTCTTTTAGCCTATTTCTATGTATTAATTAGATCAACAACATTTCCTGGTCTTCAAAGAGTGGCTTTATATAGAAAGTGTCTTGTGGGTTCCAATAGTATGGTCCCCTATGGTTGCAGGAGACTGGTGCCCCAGAAGTGTCCTCTGTGTGGGCCACACATGACCTTCTGTTATCACTGGATGTTGCAAGCCCACTAGTGTGGGCTCTGTACCCAGAGAAATTTCCAACAGATCCCTGCCCCTGGGCACACAACCTGAAATTAATCAATGAATTTCCTTCGTGTATAATCCAGTTGCTTTGCAAACTGCTGCCTCTGTGCAAAGGCCTGTAGAGAGTGAGTTTTTGTGTGTGTCCATTAAGAGGGGTTTCTCAGTTTCCCACAGCCCCCCAGCTCTCCCAGACATAAGCACCAGGTTTTCAAAGCCATGCATAGTAGGGGCTCATTCTCCTGGTGTAGGTCCCCAGGCTGGGGAGCCTGATGTAGGATTTGGAGCCCTTGCTCCTCAGGGAGGTCCTCTGAGCCTGCAATCTCAGCACCAGACATGTGAGTCCTGGCCAGACCATGTCCTTGTTTCCCCTACCCATCTCAATGTGGCCTTTTAAAATTTTTCGCTGTGGAAAATCTTTCCTGCTGGTCTTCAGGTCATTCTCAGTGATAGTTTCTCTGAGATAGCTGTGATTTTGTTGTATCCCCGAGAAGAGGCAAACCCAGGATCTTCCTACTCTGCATTTTCTCCCACCCTTCAAGAAGATAATTTATTTAAAATACATACATACTTAGGGAGACCTTTGTTAACTGATTATTTTTGCAAGGGATGTAAATGTTTGATGTTAGTATATATTTAAACTAATCCTAGTTCTTTTCCAGCTTGTAATGTGAGGTAAGCCTTAAATTTACCAATTCTGGTCACTTTCTTTGAAGGTCTTCCTCTAAGTTCCACACCTTTGAGGAGAAATAATTAACCTCATTATGCACTGATTGTTTCTTTCCTGTGTATTTCCTCTGCACAACGGTGTGCAGTTATTTTCGTACCCTCCTGCACAGTAGTTTGGTTTTTGTCTCTAGTTTTGTGAATGCCTGAAGGCAAAATGATGCCTAACTCATTGAGTTGCTGTGAAGTTGATGTGAAAGAACATATGTGGATCCCCACCTCCTGGTCCTGTTACAGCTCAGGAGACGGAGAGGAAATTGGATAATTGGGAATGGGAAAAGCTTGGGTAACCTACTTAGCCCAGCATAGGTGAAGGGGGAACTACCTGTGAGTCCCCTGTGAGCATTCTGGAATGTTTCTGTGCATACTGGTTTGTATTGGTGGCCACTGGGCTGCATGAGACTCACAGATATGGTTTCTTTGGTTACCGGAAAGGTTTATTTATTTTTGACGTGCTTTGTTTTGTTTATCAAATAACTTGTTGTCAGTATTTCAAGTTCAAAAGTTTTCATATAAAAATCTAAATTTCCTGCTACCCTTGGCTGCAGTTCTATATAGCTGAAGCTGAGTAAGAATACAACTTTTATGTTGCCCAGGGATTGGATATCAAACAATTCCTCTGTAGTTACAGAAGAGAACTTAGAGCCTATGGTCACAGAGCTCTGTAGGTGAGTATTCATAGTAATGGAAACTTGTGGATGCTTCTCTTCAGATTCCTTCCATTTTCTTCATAGAAAAGGGAGCCAGGACACCAGCTGAGAGTGAGGACTGAGGGAGGGGGAGTAGGGAGAGGTACGGCACATTTCACTAGCAAACACTCCAATTTCCACTCCTCCTGAGATAAGCAAAGTCTAACTTCTTAATTTTCTATAACTCATGTAATACTCTTCTCAATACTCTCTCCCAATGAGGGGGAATGAAATGACAGAGACTTTTCCGAAAACTGCTACTTAACAGCTCCAGCTTAAATAGTGTCTGTAATGCAACATATTCAGTCACCTCACAGGTTAGCTCCCTATCAGAGCTGTGTTCTCACCCTCCTCTTCCCACTGACATCTGAGTACATGGGAAAGACAACAGAATTCAAGGGAGCCTCCCTTCCATGCAGCCTGCCATGCTTGTGCTGGGCTGCCCTGAGGGCTGGCGGATGGGATTGCTGGGTGTGTGAAACTGTACGACTGAAGAAGACAAGTTATCTTTACTCGGTCCTGGTCTAGTGAGTCTCCACCCTCACCACACCCCACCCTCCATGATTCATCCGCCAATCAGAACTTGCCTGCTGTGCAGATGTCTTCATGGAGTTTGGAGGTGACTCCCATTCAGTGTCTGGCCTCACCCACCACTGCAGCAAGCCATGTTGGGCAGGTTCCCAGCAAGAGCCCTTTCCAGACACAGCTGGACTGTGGGAGCCAAGAATGCTGCCTCAGACTCATCATTCCATCCACCCTCGTTGACTGTGGCCACACTACTGCCCACCCCATGTTGACCCAAAGCAAGGCTAACATTCCAAAAGGAGAATGGACAAAAGCTACTTACGATTTGCTTTCTTACAAGGTTATCAGCCTGGAGCAGAGAAGTCAGACACAGGTCTTTCCTACATGCTGTGGGACCAGAAGAAATAGGCCTGTCACTTTCTTCCGGCAGAGTCTCCCAGAGCAGGGCATCCTCCGTTCCTTATGGGCACCAGCCCTGATGTTCTCGGTCGGCATGGTTGAAGGATTCTCTGTGCTGTATTATTGAAAGAATTAGGTGATCTGAGCCATCTCGGCATAATTCTAAATAACAGAAGCCTTAGATCAACTCTGAACTAGGGATTACTAAAGATGAAAATATATTGGTTTAATAGTCCCAAGGCATTATCCTCTACACCAACAACTACTTTCTACTTGCTCTGTGTGATTTGGAGCTGAATTAAAAGTACTTGACTTTCCACAGCAGTGTATCATTAAAAGGGTGAGTTTTTCAAACCGATGTTTCACTCTATGGTTGTTTTAGTTGTTCACGCTGTGCTGTCATCACCGTTTTTGTTTTGTTTTGTTTTGTTTGCTTCAATTCTATACTGAGGTAATTACCCGAAGGCACAATTTTTAAAAAATCAAACCAATAAATATGCTTTACTGCTACATAAACTGTAAAAAAAAAAAAAAAAAGAAAGAAAGAAAGAAAGAAAATACAGCTTTTAAATGGGTGCTTGGCAGTTTTTCACTCTCTATTTCCTTATTTCCTGCTTTCATTCATTAGTGCTTCCCCCTTGCCCCCGGGGCCATTTGAGTTTGAGACTTCCTTCTAAAATTAGCTTCTTTCTTCAAAGATTTCATGGCTCTTGTATCAGCATCCTTTTCCCACGTTGTTCTTTTCAAACTCCATCTTTCAGTGCTCTATATTTGCTTACCTAAGCTAAACAAAAACATGTACATACAGAATAGTTTATATTTCTTCCTTCTGAAATATTTAGTGCAGTGTTCTGAATTACACTAATTTCATAATGTCATATTGGAGGTTTATAATTTATATGAACGTAAATTCTTTTATGAAAAGTAGAGTATGATTCAGAGAGTAAGCTTTTGAAGTAAAAATCTCTTAGTTCTGAGAGATTCAATAAACCAAGGTACAATGGCCAAACAATGCATGAAATTAGAACTCTGACCCCCAGCCTGGACCAGGAAGCTAAACCCCTCTCTAGGTAGCAGTTGGCCCCATAAAGTCAGGGCTTGATCAATAATTGCCAACTTCCCTAATTTTTGCCTGCCACTTCCAGCTTAGGACAGAGAAAACCAAACATGCTCCCCTCACCAATCACATAGGCTGTCCCACTTCTGTTTAGCCTGCCTCCAGCCTCTGATTTCCTGATTTCCTCCAATCAGACTACACCCTAAGCCTTCCCTTTTCCCCAGAATTTTTTCCCCAATGCTAAGCCTCCCTGCTCCCCTGCCTGCCTTTGAGTCTCTGCCAAATGCAAGTGATGGTGGCCGACCCCCCAGCTTTAGCAACTTCTCAGTAAATAGATACGGCGTGTTCTCCTTTGGGTGGTCTTTATTTATCTCCGCAGTTCAAATCCTATTACTGTCACTTATTACTTATGTTACTTTGTGCATGTTTCTTAACTTCTGTGAGTCTTAGTTTCCTCATTCTAAGAGAGAGATGTTAGTGACACCTGCTGCATAGAGTCAAATCAGTTCATAAATTACATGGGAAACCCTTAAAAACCTTCTGGTATACTCTAAGCCCATAATAGTTCTCAGTATTTTTATTCATTATACTTAGTTATTATTAGACATGAGGAAATAAACTTAGACGATAAAAGACTTGCTTGAAGTCCACAGAATGGAAATGTCCGAGCTGGGTGCAAACTGTGCTGGGTTCAAGTCTAGTGAGCTTTTTCTTCTACCCCAAGCAACCTCTCCTTTGCGTGCAGAGCACAATCTGGAAATGTTTTCTGAATGAATCTATGAAAGAGTAAGTAGATGAGTGAGTAGACTAAATTGTCACAGAAGAGGCAAATACAAGTATGGATAAGGGGAGGAATGATTCAATCAACCAAAAACCCAAATTGCGTTAAATCTTACCAGGAGGTAAAATGATTTCAGAGCTGGAAAGTGTATTAGAGATCATTTGGTCCTCTGGTTTTCAAAGTTTTCAAACTCTACAATAATAAAGATTCAGAAAGGAGAAGCTTTCACTGTAATATCTAAATAGCAACAAAATCAAACTAAACTCTAATCATAAGTCATTTTTGGTTTTAAATGAAAGATTGAGAAAAATTTTCAATTCTTTCTTGAACTTGATTTTTTCTGTAAATATTGTTGGTTAAACATCTACCACATCAGCTATAATTTTCAGGAAATGGGTAAATCATGACCAAAATAAAAAGCCACTGAAATGCTTGAATGATACTCATGTATTTCAGTTTGGATTCCTTCAATAGCAGACCCTGGGACAAGGATTTGTGTAGTTTATTTGAGAGACAATCCCAAGGAACACTCGAAGTAGTGCTAAGTGAGGGAGGAAAGAGGGTAGAGTCAGTGAAATGTGTGTTAATAACCGTATTACTGTGATGGGCACCTGGGGCTCAGTTAATCTGGGGACACCCTGAGAGACAGTGAGGAGTAGTCTACAGGGTTGTGGGTTCGTCACCAGTTGTGGGTTCTGGCCAGGAGAAGTCCCACTGAGATGGAATGAATTACTCAAGACTCCATGGAAAAGTCAAGAGAGCGAGAGGGAGTCGGGAGCCAAAGCCAGGAGCCTCTCAAATCTCCTGTATTTATTGAGTACAGTCAAAGGACGAATGCAGGAATTTAGGGAAGGACAGAGTGGGATCACAATGAGTACAAAGGCTTTGTTTATTGTTGGTGTTTGGCTCAAGGTCAGAAGACCCTTCTGGTGGATCATGTTCGTGTTGAGCCCATCAGCTTATCAGAGTGGAACATATGAGAATCAGCTGCTTAACAGCTTGGACGCAGGTGGCTGTGCCTGTCTTAGGTTGCCCCCTCAGGGGGTCTTACCCGTCATTGGCTAACCAGCCCTCTCACCTCTGAGTCTGCAGCTTTTTACCATTCCAGCCCAAGGCTGTTTTGGGGATAGAAGACTAACAGCAGGCATGCCCAGCGTTTATAGCCAGGGGCCTGGGTCATTGCTAAAACCTCAAGGCAGTTACTAAGCACATCTTCTTTAAGGAGACAAGCGGCTGGGATCTGTTACAATTTGTTAACCCAATCATGGGCTCCCACAGTTGTTCCCATGAGATATGAGGACGCTGAGAATTCGGGCCCTCCTACATTGATGGATGATAACCCCCGTGCACTTCTAGCTTGCATCTCTTACAGACCAGGGACACTCTGATGACAAGACAGCATGTCCAGTCAGAGATAAGAAGTGATAGGGAGTCTTGGCGGTTGTCTGCAGGTGACTTCCGGGGTAACCCAAGGGGCTACATCCTGGGCAGGACAGCGTCTACTAGGCAAGTCTTCACGATGTTTGTTCTACCTTTGTGTCTTTATCAAAATTAGTGATATTATAGAGGGAAATTATAAACTGGAGTAAAACTAAATATGGCAAATTATTTTAGCTTTCATACATAAATTATGCATAAGGAAAGAGATAGAAAGAAATTTAAAAAAAAACCAAAAAGCCTGACAGAGAATAGGCAGAGTCATGAAAGCTAACTCGTAAAGGATAGAATGGAAATAGTACAAACACTGGGTAGATGTTCACTGTTCATCTAAAAAGTTTGTTAAACGGAGATCAAGATTTCTCACAGAGGCTGCCAAAGGTGCAGTGAGAGAGGATTCTCATACACCACTGAGGGGTACTGCCTTTTGGAAAACGATTCTTTTTCACTATGTCAAGGGCTTAAAGTCCCTCATTCCCTTTGATTCAGTTATTCTTCAGTCTAGGGGAAAATTGGAAGTACATGATAAAATGCAGTTTTTCCTGGAAGCATTTGGAATAGTTTAAAATAATAAATAATGTATGTAGACAATATTATGCAGATGGTTAAATATAGATCCATGTGAAATACATTATGCAAGCACTTTGCACAGTTTTCACTGCATGGTGTGCTTGTCTGATTTGCTTGAAAGAAATAAATAAAACCTATGATATAGCTGTGAGGGCTTGATATGTACCAGTTACTATCCTAAACACCTTTATACGTATTAATTTAATCCTCTCAAGGGCCCCATGATGTACTATTCTTATCATCCCCATTTTCTGGATGAATATACTGAGGCCACGGAGATCTTAAGCACATTGTCCAAGATAGCACAGATAGTGAACGGTGGAATTGGTATTCAAACCCAGGCAAAGTGTGTGCAAAGCTTGCGAGACTCCTGGAAGGCTCCTGGAAGGACAAACTGAACTGGGGATACTGCAAGGTCATGGGCAATAGGAAGGACTTATAATTAATTCTCTCTCTCTCTCTCTCCCTCTTTCTTTCCTTTCTTCCTTTCCTTTCTCCTCTTTGACCTCTGTGTAGAACCATCTCCCCCAGACTGTACCATAAGGTACCAGGGATTTTATGGACAACCCTTGACCGGTGCCCATTCCCAGTTCAGTTCATGGCCACCCCAAATTTAAGCCAACCTAGAGCTCTCTGAGCTAAGAACTTCCACCTGGAGAAATCATGGTCATTATTAATGATACTACTTACTAATGCTATTTACTGCTATTAATGATAACTATTATAAGATCTCAAGTTTATAACATTTTATACACCCATATTCCCTCACATGATAACTATAGTAACCTTGTGAAGCATACGGAACAGACATTAAAATCCCATCTTTGGGGTGAAAAAAATGAGGGTTAGAGAGACTTGCCATAACATATTTCTTACAAGACGGACCTGGGTTCAAATTGCACGCTTCTACCTACTGGCTGACTTCGGAGGGATACTGACCCTCTGTAAGTCTCCTTCTGTAAAATAAGAACATTCGTAGTATAAACCCCATTGGTTACTGGGAGAGTCAAACAAGATGATGCAGAAACTCGAGAAACAAAACCATTGTTCTTTGGGGTTTCGTTTGTTTGTTCACACATCTGAAGAGCAGATGCTGTAACCGCTACTACAGGAGTAGTAGATAGTAACTCTCAATGGTCCTTTGCTATTGTTACCAGTTTTGAAAGTAGAAAGGAACCATTTGTTTCCTTTTAGTTCTTGAGGCAAACTCAGCTGGCCCTACAAGAAAGGACTCACTGCCTAGAAGCAAGAACTGTGGTGAGCCCAAAACCTTCAGTTGTTCATTTTTTCAGGCTCTGTCATGGCTTTTAAGTCCAGGTCATGCTCTTCTTGGGCCACACTCCAGCCAATGACCAGGCAAATCAATAGTAGCTGACGTCAGCTCTTCTCAGAGAAGCCCCCCAAAAGTAACAGAGCAGGCAGTGATACAAGGGTACAAGGGCTCAGTCATTTCCACCCAAGGTAGGCTTCCTCCGGTGGGTACTCTATCCACAGCACTTGCTGGACTGAAAGAGATTTTGTTGGGTCTAACTCTGATCCTAACTGCGTGTCAGCATGCTTCCGGCTCACTGCTTGATGCATTTGGTAAAGACTGGGTTCAGGCGAAGGCTTCTTGACTTTGGTACCATTGCCATTCTGTGTCGTGGGGTGTGATATGTGCATTCAGGCATCTTCAGCAGTATCCTTGACCTCAACTACCTAGATACCAGTAGAGCTCCCTAAGTTGTGACAACCAAAATTGTCTCTGGACATTGCCTAGTGTCCCCAGTTGAGGACCCCTGAGGCAAATCCCTTCACATTACCAATGAGGAAACTAAAACCCAAAGAGTTAACTTTAGTTGCCCAGTTTGGATAGCTAAACTAAAGACAGAATTGGACCTAGAACCAGGTTTACACTGTTTCTACTTCTGGGATCTTTTTAGATTTTGAATAAGAAACCACGGACTTTACAAGAGAAATACTGTCATCCTCTGTCTTCAAACTGGAATCTCCATAGGTGAAGAATTCCAGAACCAAAGGTCCTTTCTTTGCTCTGTTTCTTGTTTACACCTCTTGTGAACAGGTTGAATAACCTCTGCCTCACCCCAGCCCTGAGATCTGTGAAGTTCCTGCACCACCTGGGTTGCAAGTTTAAATTGCTCCTTCTTCTTTGGTTGCTTACGGAAGCACTTGGAAGTCATTGCAGTCCTTTATGTGGGACTGTATATTGGTCTCCCTCCAATCAACTGTATCTCGTAGGTATCTGTCCAGTGTAGACTGGCCTTCTAAATAACCTTCTGTGTCATCTCCTGTAAAAAGTTTTCCTTGGGGTTCCACTACCCTGAGATGGGGAATATTCTGTGTTTTTCTGGCATCCATCCTGTGGTTACTACAGAGCTTTAAGCCATGCCTATCACTACTCTTTCTTTGTCTGATTTCTCCCTCTGCCATGTGAACTCCTTGAGCATGATGGTGTGAGCCTTTCAACACGTGGTGTCTAATTCCTGCATTCTTAACTCAGTAAATGTTTTGGGAATAAATTAACGAATGCTTAAACCGTTAAAAGCCACCAGATCACTCTACCAGGAAAAGAAGTGTCAAAGGAAAGAGAAGTCTTTTCCCTTGTTCTTTGGGAGTTTGCTGTGTCCCTCACCCTCATCTTGACTATATCCACAGGCAAAGTTAACAGGAAAGTGTCTTGAAATACTTCTGTCAAATCAAATACATTTGCAAATGTTCAGCTCTGGCATTCAGTTCCACGCTCATCTAAATATGATGTGGGCAGCTCTGTGTGATACCGTCTGACCTTAGCAGTAGCTTACTTTTACCTTCTGCTCTGAGATTGAAGGACCTGATTATGGGGTAATGAATTTTTTAATGCTGCACAGGAAAATCTGTTGCTGAACAACTGACAAAAATAATTCAAATTCCTTTCATAAATCCCATTCTATTCATTGCCAGGCATTATTATGGAACAATAGTGCTTACAGTATCCTGAGGGAGAAAAAAAATCTGTAAAGCAGAATTATGCTTATTTAAATATTGTTTATCCAGGTATTTATTATAATAAGATAATGATCGTTCTGTGAATTAGCTATTGAGTGAGATGTTCTGGTTGTTTGTAAAGTTTAATTCTATACCAAAAAATAATCTTGGGATGTAGTCTCTGCAACAACTAATGAATAAATATGAAGCTTATTTTCAGGCCATTTACACATTAGAAAATTTAGGTTTTTAGCCCCCATTATTTTATCACATTCAATATAAAATTAAAGACAGGCTTTGTCTTGATAAGTGAAATAATTTGCATGCATCAATCACAACAAGAAAGACAAGATTTAAAATTTCTCATATTTTAATACTAATGTGCAATTTGAGTTTCAGCTTGAAAGGGCAAAGAAGTATTTCTCCGGTACAATTAGTGTGGATCTCATTGTTTAAAAAGCAATGTGTGTTAATCAAACAGTATTCAGTACGCAACAGTATTTATTTAGCACTGTGCTGAATGTTGGAGCACAGGGGCATATAAATAATTTTAAAATATGCTCATGACCATCAGAGACATTACACTTTCATTAAGAAGATATATACATATATACATACATGTTTACGTATCTTGTATATAATATATACATATCTTATATATAATAAATACAGAAACACATTACTTGATACTTTTATTTGAACTTGAGGGTTTATTAAATCTAAGAGGTATAATTCAGGAAGGGACATGGCACAATGGCTTGGGAGTCCTGATTCAGTATTACTAGCTCTGTGACCTTAGACTTATGATGCAAATTTTCCAGCCCAGTGATTGTCAAAGAGATGCACATCAGAACCACCTAAGGCAGTTTTTAAAAAGCTCCCCTGCCCAGACATCAGAATTTTTTTTAAAACTTAGGTTTCAGAGTGATTTCAATGAAAATACAAGATAGAGAATGATTAATCCATTTCTCAAACTTTAATATGAATACAGAGAATGATTAATCCATTTCTCAAACTTTAATATGAATACCAGTTGCCTTGTTGGCTAGGGAAGGTGCAGGGGCTCATCCAGGAGCCCTGGCGTGGGCCCGGAGAGTCCTCACAGGCTCCCAGATGGAGTTTATGCTGCCTGCTGGAGGGCCACACTCTGAGTGGGAAAGTCCAGCCTACAATTATGTCCTTTTAAAAACAGAGATACTTCTCGGAGGGCTGATGGAACGGCCAGTCACATGACATGGGTATCTTATAATAATGACTTCAGCTCAATCTTCCTCAAAATATTGACACAAGTAAGGAGAGTCATCCCTGGCTAGGGCAGATTATATCTGATTCTTAAAAATTTTATCTGAAATCCCTTCTCCCTTCTTCTTAATTAGGTGAAGGCTAGTCACTGTTCCAGGCCCTGATGCACTTCAGCCCATACCTGCCATCCTCTAACTCCACGGGTCGCCATCCTGGCGCCATAGTGGAATTTCCTGGGGAAATTTCACAGCGTACCCAATGCCTGAGCCCCGCACCAGACAAATTAATCAGTATCTCCGGGGGTGATTCCACTATGCCTCAATGGTTGAGCACCAGCTCTCACCTGATTCCCTACATTCCATTCACTTCGTCTTTTATTCAGTTAATACACATTGAGCTTCTACCACATGCCAACATTGTGCTGGACGGTGGGACTGATAACAAATGAGTGATGAATCCATTTCTTTACTTTACTATTTTTACAACTAATTTATAAGGTAGATATTACTAGTATTAACATATTATAGTTGAGAAAACTGAGACTTAGAAAGGTCATGAAACCTGTCTGGGGTCCCGAGCTAGTGAGTGAGAATTCAAACCCCACACAGTTAGCCACATGACAACCCGGGTCCCTAGGAAGCAGGCTGAAAAAATAATGTAGTACAAAGCTGTGGGAACATGGAATTAGTTTAATTTTGGAATGCATTCTTCACAATTCCCCGTCTTGGATTTCTTTTCCTTTTTTTTTATGACTGTTAGGTTAATCTGCTCAAGTACAGTATAAAATCCTTAAGGTCAGGGATCATGGTTTATAATGATGTGACTGAACCTTTTTTTAATAGGACATAGCATGAGATTGAAAACAAAATGGGTTGTCTTGTTTTGTCTTTCTCCATTTCTCCCTGTATATATACACATACATATATGGTCACGTTTGTGTTTATATTTAAACTGTCAAGTATACAGAATTGGATTGCCACTATTGCTCAAATCAAGTTCTCTTTTTAATTTAATAATTTTTCTCCGTCAGTCTATATCTTCATTCTTATCTCCCTCATCCACATTACTCTTCACTCTAATGTGTTTAATGCATGTCCTCTCACTTGACTTCTCACATTTATTAGGCGTTGGTACACTAAAATTGACATGCATTCTTGTTCTGTGCATTTTATATTTATGTAAATGGCATTTCACTCTAAATTTTATTCTTCTTTTCTTAAATTTTCTTTAAATACTGTTTTTGGATCTATCCAGGTTGCCAAGTTTCAAACTAGTTAGTTGTTTCTGATGATTACATTTTATTCCATGGTATGCATTTATAGATTTTATTTAGCTATTTCCCTTTTTTATAAAAATCTAAGTTACTTTATCCATAGTTTCCACTTACATACATACATACAAAAAAAGCTGCTAATAGGTTTTATTAAGACATAAAATGGAAAAGTGTCACTGAGGGATATATATATACACTAAGGAGGTACTGTTGGGTCAAATACTTAATATCTCACATAGTTTCATCTCCAGAAGAACACTGTCAGTTTACCCTCCCACTGTGATTTTAGTTATTCATATCTTCTGTAGCATTTGATTTTTATAAAATTGCCAATGTGATTGGTATCAAATGCTATTTCACTATTTTGATTCTATTTTTCTGATTATTAGAGTGTGATCATCTCAGTATATTTATTAGCCATTTGTGTTTCCTCTTTTCTGTTTCATATACCTTACTCATTCTTTTCTTTTCTTTTTTCCAGATGGTAGATATTTATTTATTCATTTATTTATTGAAGTATAGTCAGTTACAATGTGTCAATTTCTGGCATACAGCATAATGTATCAGTCATAAGTATACATATATATATGTTCTCATATTCTTTTTATTATAGGTTACTACAATATATTGAATATAATTCCCTGTTCTATACAGAAGAAATTCATTTTTTATCTATTCTATATAGTAGTTAGTATTTGTGAATCTCGAACTCCCAGTTTATCCCTTCCCACCCCCTTTCCCCCTGGTAACCATAAGTCTGTTTACTGTGTCTGTGAGTCTGTTTCTGTTTTGTAGGTAAATTCATTAGTGTCTTCTTATTTCTTATTTTCTAATGGGTTAACCGTATTTTCACTGTCTTAAAACTTACAAAAGTTCTTTATATTAATCTCTTTAGACTGCAAAAATCTTATTCCAGTATGTTACCAATCAGCTCTCTTTGCCTGTAGCATTTTTTTCTGATGAGAAATATATAGTTGGATCTAGACTTATAGGTTGATATTATTGTCTCTACTTTCATTGTCTTCTAGCCTCTATTGTCATTGTTTAATTTATTGTCAGAGTAATTGTTGTTCTTTTGCATGTAACCT
The DNA here is from genome assembly GCF_048773025.1 of Camelus bactrianus. NCBI lineage: Eukaryota > Metazoa > Chordata > Mammalia > Artiodactyla > Camelidae > Camelus > Camelus bactrianus. The sequence continues at coordinate 19,394,051 of NC_133548.1, forward strand.
ATTTTTTCCTCTCTGATTTATTTTAAAATATCTTTTGCCTTTGATATTTGGTATATTTACTGCAATGTATTTATTTTATTTTATTATTTTGTAGTTTTCAAAATGTTTGTGCTCTTTAATCTAGATATTTATGACCCTCATCATTTCCAGAAAAAATATATCCATCAACTTTTTATATATTACTCCATAAAAATTGCTCCATATCCCCGTTTATAAACTAGACCAATGTTGGGTCTTCTGATTGCAAATTCTGATTTTCTTAACTTTTATTCTTATATTTTTCATGCATTTATCATTTTGGAATAGATTATATATCATTTCCTCAATTCTATCTTTCATTTCACAAACGTTACTTTCAATTTTGTCTAATTAAAAATGTAATACACACATTGAGGTTTTTAAAAAAAATCAGATTGTGCTTTTTAAATTCTAAGTTCTACTTTGTTATTTTTCAACTCTTCCTGTTCCTTACTCAAAATTTCTAATTCCTGTCTTATATTTTTTTATGAAATCATTTTATGTCTATAAGATTTATAAACATACTTTGTATAGTCATTATTCAGTTTATTTTCTCAATTTTAAAATATTTTGGTTTTACTTCATCTATGTGCTATGGCTGCTGAATTTTCATTCATGGCATGATTATTATGAAAGTGTTTTGTAATATCGTAAAATGAGCTTAGTTTTACTGTATATGTAGAGATCACTCCAGTGTAGTTTTGCCAGTGCTTACAATAAGAGTTGTACCAGAAACATCGTTAAACTTGGCAAAGGTTTATGCTGATTTGGGGTTCAAAGGACAAATAGCTATGACACATTTAAACTCAGCACCTAAGACAGCAAGCCTGACATTTCAGCAGAGTCTATGTTTTTCCTTCCAAAATTTCTAGTTGTGACATATTTCCTCATTGGTTTTCTGTACTGTGGGTGGATTTTTCTAGTCTTTCTTTTTATTGCAAGTGAAGCCCTTGTGGAGTTGCAGCTTTGTGCAGGTTCCCAGAACTGCCTCATCCACAACCAAACCTTTTCAACTGTTTCTGTGGAAGCTTTAATGAACATCTACTTTCCCCCTCCATCTCCAAACCTCTGTACTTATCTGGAACAGCTGCAGTGTTTAATAGATGTAATTACATCTCTGTGATTCAGTTTCTTTTCGTCCTTGGTACCTAGGGATTTCTTTTTTCTTGTGTCTATCATTTATTTTAAATGACAGTGTTTTATCCAGCATTTCCACATATTTGGTGCAGGATTTTCAAAATTTTTGTCAGTAATTTTGCCAAATATAAAGCTATCTCTATAAGTAATTGGAATCAAGATTATAATAATATTGTAAAGTATCTTAGGCAACAGTAAAGTTTCAAACAACAGGAATATACTATACTGTTCCTTGGATATTTTTTGGCATAGTTCATGTTGTGGGGGGGAAGGGGAAGGGGAGGTGGTGAAGACTGAAAGGTGAGACCTCGTCTACCTATACCGTTTTGTTCCATGCTCTCCAGCACAAGGGCAGCATTGCCCTAATTTTATCCATTGTGTCCAGCATTCGTTTCTTTCCTGCACTGTGCTATGATGAGGGATACCATGTGGAGAAGAGCGGGGCTAGACAGTGCTTTCTTGAATTATCCTTATATTTGTCATCTGGTGTTATTCTATTCTCAGCCATTGTTTCTTTCTCAACCCTTGGGTCCATCCATCTATTTCCCAAAAGTTTCACACAATTCCATCAACTTTTCTCTCTCTTCCATAGTTTTTTTCTGCCTTTGAGGGCAAAGACCAGCCCGTAACCAAGCTAGTTCTCCATTCAGCTTAGAATATCTCAAATAAATATTTGTTAATCACTCAATCACTTGATTATCAGAAGATAGATTAGTAGACTATTAGTAGTTAGACTATTAGTAGTTAGTTATGAAAGAGTATATAAACCAAGATGCTGTTGGGTAAAACATGTTACATGATAAGAAAGTATTTCTTAATGCCTATGCTATTGGTGTGAGGTGCCCTGTAAGAACCATACTTGACACATTTTATGGGTTAATATTTCTATGAAAGGCATTTGTTCATTCATTGCTCTATTAAATATTTACTTACCCTGTGTCCAGTGATGCCATAATGAAGTGCTTTTAGGTCCCTTCCTCATTTTCATGAACTCCTTCCCCATTCTTTGAACTCGATGTTACAAAATTATGTAAAATCCTTTACAAATGAGACTTGAAAGCCTGCCTTACTACCACATTGCCAGTCCAAAGATTTCCTCCTAGAGAATGAGAAGCACTGTATTTTATGTACCCTTCATTTTATAAGTTATTGGATTACAAGAAATGAAAACATACAGGACTCTTTTCACAAGAAGAATACTGTACATTGGGGCAGGCAGTTATCAAAGGATTAATTAATAATAGTTGTGATTTGATTTTTTTGGAAACGTTCACAGGCGTGGCTTTTATGCAACCTGTAGTTATGTACTCTTGACAGGTTGTTTCGAATGATGTCTTTTCTGATGGGACTGGTGTCTGTTTTGATTTGTCAGTACCCATGCTCTACTGGCTATTAAATGTTTTTATTATCTCCTCTGTTAGGCTGCTCTGAGAGTTCAGGGAAGCATCACTTGAGATTTCTAGCCACTGCTGCTGCTTCTCCTCCTTCCCACGCAACACAAACATGTGTGTTTTCATAGACCCATAGGTGTGCCTGGGTTGTGTCATCCCTGACCACGAGGCACAGGTGTCTACTGAGCACTAGAAACGTGGCTTATTCAAATTGAAGTGTGCCGAAATGTCAACTACACATCATATTTTGAAGACAGTAGAACTGAAAATATCTCATTAATTGATTTATTCCTGTTGTGCACTAACGTGATATTATTCTGGATACACAGGGTTAAATAAAATCTATCATGAAAATTGATACAGTTGTTTCACTTTACCTTTATCAATGTGGCTATAAGTAAATTTAAGATTACACATGTTGCTCATATCATAATTCTATTTCAAAGCATGGTTTGAGATCTTATATTTATCAACAAAAAATGATATTTAAGTTCTCTTATTTTGTAGTTTTGCACAATGAGGTCCAGTAATGGGAAATTAGTTACCTAAGAACATAGAATGGAGTAATACTAGAAATAAGCTTGTGACCAGAGCCTTGCTGTGTGATGCCTTCTCCTGCATCCAACATTGCTTTTAAGGTTAGCCCTGAGGATAGTCAAAGGAAAACGTGTTCATATAAAAACTGTTTTAGAGATATGAAATCATATCTCTTGAACATTAATCATAAAATGTTTTATAAGTTATATTTATACAATGGAATACTACTCAGCCATAAAAACTGACAACATAACGCCATTTGCAGCAACATGGATGCTCCTGGAGAATGCCATTCTAAGTGAAGTAAGCCAGAAGGATAAAGAAAAATACCATATGAGATCGCTCATATGTGGAATCTAAAAACAAAAACAAAAACAAACAAAGCATAAATACAAAACAGAAATAGACTCATAGACATAGAATACAAACTTGTGGTTGCCAAGGGGGCGGAGGGTGGGAAGGAACAGATGGGATTTCAAAATTGTAGAATAGATAAACAAGATTATACTGTATAGCACAGGGAAATGTACACAAGATCTTATTGTAGCTCACAGAGAAAAAAATGTGACAGTGAATATATATATATTCTCATGTATAACTAAAAAATTGTGCTCTACACTGGAATTTGACACAACATTGTAAAATGATTATAAATCAATAAAAAATATTAAAAAAATGTTTTATAAGGTAAAAGAAAACTGGAATCATAAATGTTTGTCTGCTGATTAATCATTCTCTTTTATCACAGGTTTCGGGAAATTGAGCTATTCAGTATAAACCCTTTGACTCCTTATGGCAAAACAAACTTTAGGTGCTTAAAATTGTATAGTTGCTAAACTGTGTAAATGGAAGGAACTGAATAGTGAAGTAGTCTAACACTGCAGATAATCCCAAATTCAGTTATAAGTTTGTGATTTCATATACCTTTTGGGAGAATGACGTGAGAGCATTTTCCTTCATGATTATTTATTATATATTTATAACTTAATGGAAATTATTTATTCTAGGCCCATCATATCCATTCACCATAAATATGTAGGCAATAAGCACATTCAGTGCTAATACAAAATTTATGAAAAATAATGGAATATGATATGTGAATAACATTTGTGTAGCTTAGCTTATAATATGCTTATTTAAATGAAATGAGATAGAACACATACATTTGAAACCGTTTAAAACCAATGTTAGTTTCAAAGATGAAAAGGAATAATCATTTAGAAATACCATGAAAGGTTATTTAGAACAATTGAAAAGTACTATGTGAAGAATTGTGAGCATCTGAGATTAGCAGAACACACCTCTCCCCTAAGAGAGTGGCTTACATCTCATGATTTTATCCTTTCATGTAAAGAAAGGTGGGCATTGGCACTCAAGATTTCTATGGCAACCCCATGATACCATCAGAAACCATATTCATTTTTTTTTTTTTTGGTTGGGGGAGAAATTAGATTTATTTATTTATGTATTTTTTTAACTTTTTTTTATTGAGTCAAAGTCATTTTATAATGTGTCAAATTCCAGTGTAGAGCACAATTTTTCAGTTATACATGAACATACATACATTCATGGTCACATTTTTTTTCACTGTGAGCCACCACAAAATCCTATATGTATTTCCCTGTGCTACACAGTACAATCTTGTTTATCTATTCTACATTTTGAAATCCCAGTCTGTCCCTTCCCACCCCCCACCCCCTTGGCAACCACAAGTTTGTATTCTGTTTATGAGTCTGTTTATTTTGTATTTATTTTTTTATTTATTTTTAGATTCCACATATGAGCGATCTCATATGGTATTTTTCTTTCTCTTTCTGACTTACTTCACTTAGAATGACATTCTCCAGGAACATCCATGTTGCTGCAAATGGCGTTATGCTGTCAGTTTTACAGCTGAATAGTATTCCATTGTATAAATATACCACTTGTTCTTTATCCAGTCATCTGTTGATGGACATTTAGGCTGTTTCCATGTCTTGGCTATTGTAAATAGTGCTGCTATGAACATTGGGGTGCAGGTGTCATTTTGAAGTAGGGTCCCTTCTGGATATATGCCCAGAAGCAGGATTCCTGGGTCATATTGTAAGTCTATTCCTAGTCTTTTGAAGAATCTCCATACTGTTTTCCACAGTGGCTGCCCCAAACTGCATTCCCACCAGCAGTGTAGGAAGGTTCCCTTTTCTCCACAGCCTCTCCAGCATTTGTCATTTGTGAACTTTTGATTGACGGCCATTCTAACTGGTGTGAGGTGATACGTCACTGTAGTTTTGATTTGCATTTCTCTGACAATTAGTGATATTGAGCATTTTTTCATGTGCCTATTGATCATTTGTATTTCTTCCTTGGAGAACTGCTTGTTTAGGTATTCTGCCCATTTTTGGATTGGGTTTTTTTTTTTCTTATTAAATCATATGAGCTGCTTATAAATTCTGGACATCAAGCCTTTGTCGGTTTCATTTGCAAAAATTTTCTCCCATTCCCTAGGTTGTCGTTTTGTTTTACTTATTTTTTCCTTTGCTGTGCAGAAGCTTTTAAGTTTAATTAGGTCCCATTTGTTTATTCTTGCTTTTATTTCTATTGCTTGAGTAGACTGTCCTAGGAGAACATTTTTGAGATGTATGTCAGATAATGTTTTGCCTATATCTTCTTCTAGGAGGTTTATTGTATCTTGACTTATGTTTATTGTATCTTGTCTTATGTTTAATTCTTTGATCCATTTTGAGTTGATGTTTGTGTATGGTGTAAGGGAGTGTTCTAGCTTCATTGATTTACATGCTGCTGTCCAGTTAGAAACCATATTCTTTCAAATGTCGTCTGCCATTCCTGAGCTGTGTGCCTTTTCTTCATGATCCAAGGTAGCAGGTGAAAGTCCAGATGTCAAAGCTCTGTTTCAGAAAGACAACTGAGGAAAGCATAAATAATTGTATCATCGCTCTCTTTAAAGAGATGTCCCTGAAATCTCATATGACAACTCCACTTACAACTCACTGGCCAGAACTCAGTCACACGAACCCATTTCAGTACATGAAGCCTGGAAAATGTGTGTGTGTGTGTGTGTGTGTGTGTGTGTGTGTGTGTGTGTGTTTGCGCGCGCGCATTTTAACTGAGCAGCAAAAGCACCATTAAAACTTGATGTTTTTGTTATTAAGGAGTATGAGAAAGCAGATTCTGGGCTCAGCCACCAGCAGACCATGTCATGATCTATACATCTGCTTCTCTAATATCTATGCATACACTTTCTTCTGGAACCTCAAAGTTGTATCAAGTTACAGTATCCACACTTAGTCCAGGAAACTGAGGGATAGGCAGTCCTTTCCTACAAGTTCTGATAAAATTTTATGTGATTCAAAGACCAATAGACTAAAATTTTCCGTTATTAAATGCTAACACATCTAACACGTTAAAAGTAAGAAAGAAAATTTAAGCTCCCTTTTCAGAAAAGGAGAGAATATGAAACTCAAGGGTGGTCATGGGTGGAATCAAAATGATCAAGGCTGGGCAGGAGTAGTGAAAGCTCGTTGCTGTGGTTCTGTCATTCAGGAGATCTTCATTATCCATTCATCTCCATGTCCATATTTTAGAGGGGAATTAGAAAATATAGCCTTCTAGGGGCTATAGCTTTGCTGTAAGATTAAGAAAACAGAAAATATTTTTAGGATTAATAGTCGTAGACCTGATATTATCTTGGTAACATAATTTCATTAAAATTTGTTAATGGCCTGGTCCTTTGGCTCATAGCCCATCCTTGGTGTAAATAACCATGTCCAACAATCTCATCTAAGGTGTATTAAGCCATACTTGTTTGAGATAGCCAGAATCTGGAAACAGTGTGGCACTAAGTGCCAGGTTGGATGCATGTAGCCTGAAGAAAATCCTGTTAGTCATCTTGTAATACTGATGGACTGTCATGGAGCAAAGGGGCATATTTGTCTTGTGTTGTTTGAAGGCAAAACAATATCTAGCAGAAGTAAATCATAGGAAGGCAGGTATTGACGAAACTTGAAAGAATCAAAAATAGAAACAAAATGAAAGAAAAACACCCTTTCCAATAATTGGAGCTGCCCCAAACCTGGAAGTCTGCCTGGTGAGGTTCCCTCACTAGGTTTCAGGGCTGCCAAGGAGAGAATTTCTAGTGTGGGATGTTAAATTAGATCACCTCTAGGGTTCCATCTAACCCTGCCTTGTATATTTCTATGATTCTGTGAAACCAAAGACAAGAATTGGACAAGTATTGATTCTGAAGAACCCAGAGAGGCATGAAGCAACTACAGAAACATATCAAATTGTCTTGCAAGATGCCCAGAAAGATTTATGCTACTCCCTTAAGAGCAGCCAAAAAGTTAAGATTGTTCAATCTTTATCTTCTAGTTGACCCTTTGATCTACTTGAATTCCTGACACAGGGTTTTTGTGGCCATTTGATCTACTTTGGATTCCTAACACAAGGAAGTTGTCATGAAACAAAAGGTCTCTATAAATTACATTTTGTTCTTTAGGAAATATATTTGGTTCTATAGAAAATGTGTTCATTTTTTTGTAAATGCGTGTTTAGTGAGTCTTGGTATCTGTGTTGTTTGGTGACTTGGGGACAGTCGTCTTTAGTGACGTCTAAATCCATGTTGTTGTATTTTGAAGTTTTCTCTTTCTATTGCTTTGCCTGTTCACCTGAACAGTGTGTGACTTTCCTGTCTGCACTTGTCTTCAAATTCAAAATGTTAGGCTGAGTTCTTTGATAAGGATATACTGCTGTGAAAAATGTAAGGTTAAAAAAATTCGATATTTGGAGGAGGGTGTAGCTCAGTGGTTGAGCCTCTGCTTAGCATGCACGAGGTCCAGGGTTCAATCTCCAGTACTTCCATTAAGAAATAAAGGAACCTAATTACCTTCCCAAATAAATAAACAAAATTAAAACTTTTTTTAAAAAAATGAATGCATCTAAGGAATGAGAAAAGCATTTGCTTATTCAGTATTTATCTACTGAGTTCTTGCATACCTACCTTGGGTCAAATGCTGCACTTGGCGCTGTAGATAAAATGGTAAGGAAGTCAGACACAGCCTGTTTTTGATGTACATCTTATATTACTTTATAACATATATAATATATAATATATATAATATAATATATTTATAATATATAATTATAATTATAATATATTATATTACTCCCCAGTAGCCTAGCAGCTGGGGAGTAATATAAGATAAATTGTGAAAATGCAATGATAGGGAAAACATTGTTCCTAGAGAGATCACAAAAAGGAAAACTAACCTAGATCAGATAAATCAGAAAGTGACGTCATGCCGAAGCCTGAAGTACGAGTAGGAGGAGAGAAGCGTGAAAACACTGTGCTTTACTGGTTTCCCAGGTACCCTGTCCTCTCTGTCCTAACCTAACCTCCAGCATCAGGGCAGGTTTTCTGGGACCCAAATGCCATCAAGTTTTTAGAGGAACAAACAAACACGAAATTATAAATACACAACAGGGTACAAAATCAAGTAGTTATTTCAAATGGAAAGAGGAATCATAGGAACATTCTGAAATTTTAGAGACTCAGATTCTTTTGAAGGTTTTGTGGGCCACTTTCCAGAAACGCTTATGTAGATATGCTCTCTGACGGCAACCCAGCTTTCCCTCCCCACCTAGAACATTCTGTGGCTCCAAGTAACTCTCAGCGCTGGCAAGGCACTATGCAAGTAAGGGACCTTGACATTTCATTAAATGTAAAGTAAACCCACCCTACTAGTGACTCTTAATTCAAAAGTACCACAAGGTAGAAGTCCAGCCTTATGTGTTATGATTTTGGGGAATTTGCTGCATATTCTTAGTAAAAGCCATACTTCAGTGACCAAGGTGATGTCACAGGTTCTGATTTTGACACCCTTGGGTTTGAATTCTGGTTCTGCTGCTGATCAGCTATGCAAGCTTAGGCATGTGGATTAAATTCTTTGAGATTCAGTTTTCTCATCTATAAAATGGAGATAATAATTAGACCCACCCCCCATTTGGAGATCTGGTAAATTTAAATCAGCATGACAAACACATCATAATCACTATCATCATCATATATTTAAATGGAGAACATCAGGATTTATAAACATGAAGATATAATATGCACAGAATTTATACACCAATATTATAATCACATATAAATTTACAATAACCTTGTTGTTAACAAAGTGTCTCCATGTCTACAATGTCACCAGGTCTCACCTGCTGCTTTCTGCGAGGACTGCTATTCATCTGGGCTATTTGCTGTCAGCATCCATTCTGACTACACGATGCCCTTGCCATACTTGTTGTTGGATGTTTTTAATAGAATTCATTAGAACAATATAATAGATTTTACCCCGTCTTAATTTTTTTGGAAGTTTTGAAGACTGAAACTGAGAAGAATGGCTTGCCCAAAGACCCATGCAGTACAAAGGAGTTGATGTACCTGGATTGGAAATGAACTGACCAACTCCAAACCCAGTGCTTATTCCATTACAGCAAAACTCAATAGCTCTTTTGACATTAATCTAACCTCAGATCATCTTGGAATTAATCACAAAAGTCAAATCAGTTAGGTAGGGCAATGTCAGAAATATTCTAAAAGGCAATACTTTTGCTTCTTTCCTCCAGTGGAAGAATCACTGACAGGATCAAAGATGTTTCTATAATGAAGAGCATTGCATTTTATTTTACATGACAGTGTGGATATGCTAGAGCAATGCCTTATGGCAGACTGAATGACAACTGAGTTGAAGGGACTGGTGAGGAAGAAAGAGAGGAATTCATCAGTTTACACTGAAGGAAGCTATGGTTAATTAACATACAATTAATGCAATGAGTCCATTCCTAGCATTGATGTCTTCATCATTACTGTTAATTCCTTTCCTCGCAACCCTTCAGCCTCACCTGTAAGGTGCACCAGTGGATTTCATACCACACAGTGAGAAGCCCAGGTGTTTCGTTTGGGATCCCCTCCAATCACCAGAGTAGGGGAAGGAGTTAAAGGGACTAGTAAAGTGTCTAACATCCTTCATAACTGACAGCAGTAGGTGTCTATTTATCTCTTTTATATATTGGACTTGTGCTTAAACTTTCCTTTGAAAGTCTGATGCTTCTCTGGAAGTAAGTTTGTAAACTGCTGTGTAAGCTTCCAGGGCCAGCACCTAGCTGGAAGACCAGCCCCACTACTTTCTAACTCTGATTCTGAGTAAGTTACTTCACTTCTCTAAAATCCAGTAAAAACTAATGTTAGGGGGTTGGAAATCCCTTCACCAATTGTCGGTAAACAGATGAAGTCAGATATGTGTTGTTGCCTTTTCACCTGTAGAATGAAGCCATCAGTGTTGGTTGTTCTGCTGTAATCCTATCAATGCTATATTTGATTGCCAGTCATTACACCTGACTTAAGAGTATAAATATTCTTGATAAAGAGAGGCCAAAAGCTTCAGGTGATTACTCATAAGAACTGTCGCTCCCTTCCACATGTTGAATTGCCTAATATTGCGTAAATTTAAGTTGACTCTGTAAGGTCCCACTACAGTAAATTGCTTGGACAACCTGACTACAAAATGGTCCGTCAGCAAGCCAAACGAATCACTCATAACTCAATTAAATCATATAAATAATCAGAAGCTTCATCTTTTGTTACTTATATATATATATATATATATATATTTTTTCTTTTAAGAGGAAGCTTGGGTAATGTTCTAACTCTGATTTTCTAATGGGTCCGTACATAGTCTTCCTATTTATGCCTCCACTAAACCAGGACTATTTCTAAGGCTCAAATCCAAAGTGAACTGTCTAAATGTCTAACGTAGTGTAAGGTGAAAAAGTCAGGGTCCCTGGGTCCCCTTTTAAGTGTTACTAATCCTGGCCAATACATTACAAACTGTCTATTTTTTCACAAAAACATGATCTGTCTGACATTTTATTCCTCTGACAAAAAGCAAGCTCAATTTACTCTTGCAGTATGTGATGTTAACTTGTTTTCACAACTGTAAGAACTCTGAGAATGAGATTAGAGAGTCATTGCTAACGGATATCCAGAGAGATCTGTCTACCTGACAACACAGTGCAGTTTGGACATTTCCGATTTATGGTGTTAGAAATAATTTTCCTGTTGAGATCCAGGAGCTGCTCTATAACTGGAAGGACAGAACAAGAACTTGTCTTCAAAGTAGAGATGGTTATTATATCTCATTTATCCTTTACACCACGTGCTCCAGTGATGAACAACTAATGGCACACCGTGTCTTGAGACTAGGCCTACAATCTAATCTCAGGGACAAGAAAGATATTCATCCGTTTAACTAATACTTAAGAAGTGCCTGCTATATGCTGGGAATGTGAATAAGACAAACAAAATCCTGACCTTGAAAAATTTACATTCTTGAACAGAAACAGGGATCAACGGGAGATAAATATATAAGGAGATCAGGATTTCTCTCTGAGATGGTGATTCCATGCTGAATAAGGAAAAGAATGCACAGGTGAGCTATTCAGAGGTGTTGGGTCAACGAGTTCCAGGAGGAGAGGAATGCAAAGGCCCTAAGGCAGAAATTAACTCGGTATGTTGTATAAATACAAAGAGGGCCAGTGCTGCTGGAACAGAGTATATGGGATTAAAAGTAGTATGAGCTGGAATGTTGAAAGCAGCATTTCTCCACCTGCTTATCAGTCTTTTCATTGGGATCTTTACAATCCTATCGTTTGGCTGAACTCTGATTCTCTAATAATTATGTCCCCTCCCTTAAGACCTTTACATCAGTGGAGCTTTTCTAACATTTAATATCCCCAGATTAACAGAAGATGCTATTTCAAAGACTAGTAATGCAGTCTCTGAAATTTTTGCTAAGAGCACCTTCAACAATTTAGAAATAATAAAATAACTATGTGTTGCAGTTCCAGATGTTATATTTCCTCATAATATCCGTATAGTTACAGACAGTTAGAGAAGTAAGTGCAGGTGTAGGTAAGGGGAGAGGCATAGATCTGTACACTTTTTTCCCCAAATGCAGTCCTTGCCCTTTTTCACCCTGAATCAGCGCTCATAAAACGGATTCCTTGTCACTGGTCTAATTCAATTTCCAGATTCATAAATGTGTAAACAGAGGTTCATGGAGGTGAGTGACCAAATTGACAAATGAGAGGTTGGCACTTACCCTTCCTTACCTCCACATTCTGCAATTTTGCTGCTGATATTTCTACACCATATACATTGTTTTGTTTTGTTTCTGAAAGCAGGATTGATAGTGTGCCTTAGCAAATGGGCAAAAAACCTGTTCAATTCCTAGAAAGTCTCTATTTTTAGGCAAGCATACCATCAATGTAGCCACATAAAAAATGATGCTTGAATTGGTCAGAGGCAAATGTGGTCCTCTTCAGAAACACATCCCTTCCCCTAATGTTCACAGTTTGCAGGAGGACGTGTTAAGAGAGAGAAGTCTATATTGTATCCTCAGAGATTTACTGTGTGTCTGGAAGATCACTTAAATGCAATCCCCAAGTGGAAAAAACCTTTGGTGCTTTTTTTAACCAAAGCACAGATTTTCCTTATGGGTGAGGGGACCCTGAAATGAAAGAGGAAAGCCTCTGTCTAGTGAAGGTGGTCATGTAGTCTAGAACTTACTGCTGAGTTTGATATATTGTTCCCTCTTCTCCAGAATGCACAATGCACCTTGTATGGTTTTGAAGTAACAATTTTTTTTTTTTCCTGGTGGAAAAGTTGCTCCTGGAAAAGGAAATGAACAAATCTCATTTTGGTGAAAAAGAACAGCTCTGAAAAAAATATTGTTCTCAGTGACAATTAAAGTTATTATCAAGGAAATTAAATGTTTTAGTGGCAGTAAGAATATGGTGTGGTTGATTGGGTTTATTATAGAAGAAGACATATCATATCCACTATCTCTATAATGAGTTCAATGTTAAGTGAGTGCATCCTGGGGAGAGATGTTAGATTCTGTATCATAGTTAGAAAGGTAAGTGTAGCCAGCAGAGGTTTAGATTGAACATAAATATTTCCACAGCAGAAAAGAAGTACAAGTGACAGATGATATCCCATCATCAAAGTGCCAGGTGGCACAGCCCAATCAGAATTTGCAATGAGAGGTCTCGATCTGAAGTCATTGTTAGAATTATTGAGAGTATAAATGCTGATTGAAATACAATAAAAGGGTCTTGTTAAAGCACACAAGTGCTGATTGGAGCTCAGTCGTTGCTCCAAAGGCAGCTGCAACAGAGCAAAAGTAATAGTAGACCTTGGGGTGGGGGTGACGAGGGAGAAGGGGCAGTGCTGGAAAGAGAAAGGAGAGGAAATAAAAAACAGTCCCCCCCAAGCTTTCTGTTTGAAGCATCAGCTATCTAAGAATTCCTAAACTCTGGCCATTGACCTGAAATCTAAAAGCAGGGAAAAGGAGTCTCTGAGAATCCTTTGACTTTGAAGATGAGACTGCAAAATATTTGCTTCCTTTCTAACTTTTTTTTTTGGTTTATTGGTGTGTTCATAAAAAGAAAACTCCACTTGAGTTTCTAGCAGGCTGCCTTCTGATCTCCTGAAAATTCACTTGGTCCCAGTATGTGATGAGTGGATTTTATGAATTCTGCACGGAGATTATGGTTAGGAGAAAGGGAGAAAGAGTTCATTCAGTCATTCATTTATTTTTTTCAGCAATATAATACATCTGCCTGATTGGAAATCTGCCAGGAAAGTGGTTTGACCCCATTCAAAAAGAGAATGAACCACCTATTCTGGTTTATATTTGCCTTTAAAAACTCAACAGATAAACAAGATTGTACTGTGTAGCACAGGGAAATATATACAGGATCTTGTGGTGGCTCACAGCGAAAGAGAATGTGGCAATGAATATATGTATGTTCATGTATAACTGAAAAATTGTGCTCTACACTGGAATTCGACACAACATTGTAAAATGACTATAACTCAATAAAAAATGTTTACATACTAAAAAATTACAGTTTAAGAATTTTATATTTTAAAATTAAAAAAGAACAAAAAAATAAAAACTCAACAGCCACAGGGCCTTGAACCATGGGTAGAGAGGTCAGCACATCAAACCAAGATCATCACTGAGGCACGTGCCCTGATAAGTTACCATCTGATGCTCTGTCTGCTTCTATTACTCCTCTTCTTTGATGACGAAAACCAAAAATCAATTCCTCTAGCCTCACAGTTTCTACCACTTTTCTCCACGATACCTTGGCTTTGGGAAAATATAAATTAGAAGTGAATGGAGGAAGGAAAAGCTCTCTGGTCTCTATTCCATTGGGCTATTGCTTTTAAAGTACAAGTAAGACCACACTTTAATTTATAGCTGAGAGTTCTCCATGGTTTAGTTCCTCTGCTCCTTGCCCATATTTTCCTCTCTCATTATAGATTGATGATGGTGAGCAATAGTTTTTCTCAGGTGTTGGTACAAAAAACAGTCAGTAGAATGTATGAGGATTTTGTCCAGCAGGAGTTGGGATGAGAGAGAAAGTTCTGGTTTTAGAGACAAGGAAAATGAAAGCAATGAGATGTGCTTGTACCCCCAGCCCCCCCCCAAACTTCCTTTGCAGCCACTTTCTGTGCAGGCCACTTAAAATCTGTATGTTTGTATCTGTATATGTCTTCTTCTTTCTCTCTCCCTCTCTCTTTTTAAGAGGGATAGCAAATAAACACACACTGGTTGAGGACATATTGGTTTGGAAGATGGCCAAAGATAGAATTATTTAACAAGCACAACCATTTTCATTTTTTTTTTAAATTGGTCTCTGGAGCTACAGCAAATATCATGTGAGATTTACTGTACAAAGAAATGAGAGGAAGTAAGTGCAGCAACCTCTGGATGCCAAATGCCATTTATAAAGGTATTTATAACTGAAAGGGTTCTTAAGGATCAAATCCGTGTCATCAGAATCACCTGGGAATCTTCAAAAAATTAGTGTATCTCAGCCTCATCTCTCAAAATTCATCTCAAAATTCTGATCAGTCAGTTTGCTGGAGGAGTTCAGACTTGCATACTTAATTTTTTTTAAAAGGATGTGTGTAATTGTGATGCACACTCAGAATCGAGAATTTCCAACAACCCAGCTTTTTTTACACAGGAGAGGATTGTTTTAGTTGTCTATTGCTGCATAACAGATTATCCAAACTTAGATGCTTCACACAACGTAAATGTATTATCTCACAGTCCTGTGGATCAGAGATCCAGGCACAGCTTAAGTGCTTCTCTGCTCATTGTCTAACAAGGTTTCAGCCAATTTATCAGCAGGGCTGTGTTCCTTCCTGAAGTTCCGAATACTTGTCCAAGCTCTTGTGATTTTTGGTGGAATTCCTTGTGGTTCTGGGAGTGAAGTCCCTATTTGTTACTAGTTTGGCTGAGGGTGACCCTCTGCTCCTCCAGGACACTGCAGTTCCTTTCCACAGCCTTCTCAGAGATGCCCTCATGGACCATCTGACAAGATGGTAGCTTGTGTCTTCAAGCCCAGGAGGAGACCCTCTTGCTACATTCTAACAAGATACATTCTTTTGTAATGTAACATAATCACAGCCTGACTGTCCTCATCATCTTTGTCATAGTCTGGTGGCTAAAAGCAAGTCTCAGATTCTTCTCACACTCGAGGGAAATGGATTTAAAGATATGACACGTTGGAGGTCATATCAGAGAGTTTGTCCCTCATAGGGAGCTAAGTTCCAAGTAGCTTAACTGATAAGTTGGGTTTATATAACAAATTGGTGCAACATGGATAGTCTTATTCGCCAGGATGGTCTTACAGTAGCAAACAAAAGTAAAAATCTCTCATTTCTCTCTCTCTTTAATAGGGCATTCAGGGTGCCCTATAAAAGCTGGTATAGTGAGCATGTATTTCTGCATTCTAACTGAGCTTTTCATAGCATGTGCAAACACTGGTTTATGAGTTTGCTCATTTTTCTCTTACCATGTAGGTAAAATATTTGTGTAAAAATACTAAAGAGTTAATTTACAAAGAGCCTTTGGCCCTAACATATGGCGATGGTTTGGAAAATACTACTTTCTGCTAAAGTATGATTTTTTTGTGGAGAGTGCAACCACATTTTGAATAGTCTGCACGTGTGACTGGAATCATTCATGCGGTAAACATTCCAGCCTAAAGGAAAGTTAAGTATTTGGCAAAAAACATGGATGGCAATGTGAGCTGAAGGTATTTTCCCATTTTTAGCATTTTTATAGCTACTTAAATATATTTTGGACTTAGCATTTCACAAATATGTGGAGGCACCTCAGGAATAAGTTGGTTATTTTAACTGACCCCTGGCTAAGATAACATAGACAAGTCTGAAATTTTGTCGATTACCATCTGTCTCTAAATCTCTAAGGTCTCGTAATTTTGCAATTGGGAAGTTCTTTCCAATATCTTTTTTTTTCCTATTTAATTTAAAGTTATTCCATCTTGACATACAAGTAACAACCACAGGCATATGTTGAATGTATTTGGGGAGATACTTTTTCTGTTGCATTATCGGTGTGTTTAAATATGGGTGCTATGATTACAACTAGCTACCATTCTCCTCGTGCCCCAGGTGTAATTCCTAATGTTAGTTCATCTCATTTGATTAAAAAAATTATTTTTGAGACATTGAAAACATTCAAGTATGTCAATGTAATATTGTCAGACCTGTCTTATATTGGTTTTTTTGGAAAGATATAAATTTGTAGTTACAGCTGATTTTTTATTACCCCCAATCGTGACCTGCTGTCCTTATCAGATGAAGATAATCAGGCTAGAGGTAACTACTATCCTGCAGCATATATGTATTCTCAGTGTGTATATTTTGATACATTTATTCCATATGTATATATCTATAAAGTTGTATAATACTGTTTTATGCTTTTCATTTGCACATATTTTATAGATACACTTTTTCACCTTGCTGTTTGCACTTAATATTATAAAGTAATTCTAAGGAACTAGTTCAGTTATTTTGACTGCTGAATGGTAGTATTCTGTTGTATAAGTCTAATACGAGTTATTTACCCATCTTTAATGGAGGACATCTAATTATTTACCATTACTCATGATTAGAACAAATGCTTCAGTAAACATCTCTGGACATGTCTGTATGTACTTCTGTGGGTGTGTTTCTCCAGGAAAGTTGTATTTGAAACTTGTGGTACTCTAATCCCACAGAAGTAAATATATCTTATCTTGGGATCTAAGACCTGCACACATGCATATATACCTATATGTGGAAAGAGACTTACCTTTAACTTTTCTGCATTCACACGCACACACATTCACATACACACGCACACACACACACACACACATATACACATGCATATGTTTACTCCGGGATTTTGTATTCTATTCTGATGTGGGTAAATTAAAGTGGGTAAAGAGGCCCACTGAATTGAATTGGCAATCTCTTGATGGGTTGTAATGATCTGTTTGAAAAATGATGGCGTAGGCGCTATACTTAGTAACAGAACTGCTGTAGAAAATGGGCATCCTCAGCTTCTTCATATTGCGGAATTGCTCTTTAAAGAGTTTTAAAAATGCACACACTCACCAGTGGTGTAAATAAACTTCTATGCCCTTGTGTTTTCTATTTTCTTCTCAGTTTCCTACATCTTGTGTTGTTTTTTTTAATTGAGGTATAACTGACAAATAAAAACTGTATATATTTTAAGATGTACAGCTTGATATTTTGATGTATATGTACATTGTGAATGATCACCACAAAGTAATTAACATATCCATCACTTCACACAGTTGCTTTTTTCTTTCTTTCTTTCGTTCCTTCCTTCTTTCTTTCTTTCTCTCTCTATCTCTCTTACTCTCTTTCTCTTTTTTTGTTGTAAGAATACTTAAAATCTAGCTCTTTAGCACATTTCGAGTACACAATACAGTATTGTTAACTACAGGCATCATGCTGTACCTTAGATCTCCAGAACTTATTCTTCTTGTACAATCGAAATTTTGTGCCATTTGGCCAACATCCCCTGCTCCCAAGCCTGTGGCAACCATCATTTTACTCTGTGTCTCTCTGAGTTTTGGCTATTTTAGATTCCACGTGTAAGTGAGGTGATGCACTCTATGTCATTCTCTGTCTGGCTTTTCCAGTTTTCTCAAACTGTCATTGTCTGGATTTGGAGAGATACGGAGATTCTCTGAAAGAATCAGGTTGGTTTTGGTTAAGACCCATCACACTGAAAATGTGCATAAACTTTATAACACAGTAGGAAATAGAATGTGGAATTACCTACCTATGGGTAGCAGATATTTCTTTAGGGTGCCTCCCACTCTCATTCCTAATAACATAAAAGACAATGAACCCAGGTCTCTGGGTTCTTCTCAACCCAGGGCTTCTTTGTAAAAACTTTGCAGAAACCACCAAATTCAGTTTTTTCCAAGTGTGAAAAAGGGCAGGTTTCAGAAGTTACACACTCATTCACTTACACCTTTACTTTCCTGAATATATTTTGCAGGGCTCATTTGTAGGTCTATTATTAAACCAAATTCAAAGTACTCTACCAGAAGTCAAGTCGTCAATCTTACTAAGCCTCAAAAATGAACAACTTTTTTTTGCCTGACATAGTTCTTTGGGGTTATTTGTTCCTTGAAGATTTAGAAGTATTTGTCTATAAAATCATTAGACTTGACTTTTGTTTGGATCAGGGGAATTGTAAGGGGGAGGGGTGGTAGGTGGTTGTGCTCATTGGAGAATGTATTGTTTACTTCCAATTCCATTTCTTTAATGGGCATTCGTTTATTCATGTTTCCTACACATTCTTTAATCAGTTTTGATATTTAATATTTTTCTTAAAAATTCTCTTTTAATAGTCTTTCTGATATTTTTGGCATAAAATTGTTCATGGCACTCTACTACAATTTTAAAGTATCAATTCTATTTCTAATTATAGTCTGTTATTTCTCTGAATTATTTCAAATGTTTCCTTTCCATTATCTGCTTTTCCATGGAGAAAAATTCACTATTGCTGAAAATCTCTGTGATCATTTTGTCACTGCTGCTGTTTTCTTTAATTTCTGTATTCATCCCAAACCGGTTTTCACATGTTTCTTTTTTAAAAATCTAATGTATTTAGTTACATACAAAACCCACTAATAGGCCATGTTTCTTCTTTTATAATATATGTGTGTAATTAAAGCTTAAATTGTCATCATGAAAGTCTTATCATTGTAACCCTTAAATATTAAAAGTATAGTATATTCACTGTCATTCAGTTCCAAATATTTTATAATATTGAGTATAGTTTCTCTTATTTTTACATGAATAATTTAGTTGGCACAGTGTTCCATATATGTCAGTTAGGTTAAATTCATTCATTGGGTTCAAATCTTCCATAAACTTGGTGTTTTAATCAGACAAAGTCATCAACAGGATTGGAACTAGTTTTAGTTTTGCTGAGAAATCTTTATGATTCCTTTATAGTGATTGTTCCTATTTTTCTTAATTTGTCATATTGCCTTGCTGTTTTGCTTTAAGTGACTAAGTGAGGTGTGTTAAAATCTGCTATGATTATTGGATTGCTTATTTCTCCTTTTACTTCTTCCATCTTTAGCTTTATATGTTTTGGGGCCATGTCATTGTTATTAGGTGCATCCAGATTTAGAAATCGTGCGCCTTACAGTTGTATAACTTCAGGCTTAGTAGGGGTTCCCTCTGCTGTTGGAGTCTTTTTCCTGTCTCTATTTAGATATGCATCATTTTATTTAGGTCATCCCACCGGCTAAATTTCCTTCTTAATCCCTCATATCTGGCAGTTCCTCCTCCACCTAATTTTTTTTTTCCATAGCTGTGTTATTTATTGTTATCTTTCTTAGATTCATGTCCAACATTTCTATTAGTTTTGTAATGGGAAGTGTGTTCAGGTTAGTTTAATCTCTTATGTGGTCAGAATTAGAAATCCAAACCATAATAATTTACCCAAAGAAAGGACTTCCATTCTAACTAAATAAATCTTGTCTAAGGGGTTCTTATTTCAAACAAAACAAGACAAAATAAAAGCGTTATTGCAGTCTATTTTTAGGAGATCTAATTTACTAAATGATTTCAGAACTAGCAACTTATTACTACTATTATCCCTACCAGTAACAACCCTACTACTCTTTCTACCCAAAGTAATAGTGGTTAATAGCTAATACTTGCACAGTGCACACTCTACGCTAGCTGCATTTTAAACTCCTTTGCCTGCATTAGCTCCTCACTTAATCCTCACACAAATACTCTGAAGTAAATGTTATCACTGTTCTCATTTCACAAAGAAAGAGACAGAGGAATAAAAGTTAAGTAACTTACCCAAGATTACTTAATTATGAAATAACAGAAACAGAATCTGAATGCAGATGATTGGACTCGAAAGCCCCATTCCTCATCACAACATCAGGGCAGCATTTCGATATGGGTGTTTGGTCATTTCTTCCTTCAACCAGATGCAAAGACATGACTCTCAATGCGGATTCCTTTCTTTATTTCTCTCTGAGAATTCTCTGGTGCTTTGTGTTTGAGGTTGGAGTTGTGTGTGACAAGAGAGGGACAGAAATGACACACAGACTATTAGCAATCAAACTCAGAGGACTGCTGTTCTATCTTTATGTTGCCTAATGTGTGATAGGCATTCCAGAAAAAAAAATGTGGATAGTGAAAAATAATAGCTATCCTTAATTAGCATTTATCTTACATCAGAAGTAGTGCTTTTTGCTTTCCATGGGTTATCTCATTTAAGATTAAAACAAGCTTTCTAAGTAAATACCATTATTATACCCTTTTGCAGTTGAGGAAACAACTCAGAAAGTAACTGTGACAAAGTCAGTGATCGCCACCTGGATTTGAACTGAGGCCATGTGACTCTATCATGAGTACAGATGATTATAAAGTGATTTTGCCTCCCCAGGAAAGAATGAATGAAAAAATAGCCACGATTTTCCTTACAATCAAGCTTAGCCTGAAAACCTAGCTGAAACAGTTGTGAGATGTGGCATAATCATATGCTCTGCTCGTCTTATTTTGATGTGTTCCTGGGCAGGTGGAACTTTAACAACTAGAGTTCCATAAGCGTATTTAAACTTAGATTTTGTTTCAAAACATTAAGAAATAGACTATGGTAATGAATGAAAGAAAGGTACATACTGACATCGGTGTCTTTTCTGAAATCAATATATTAAAATATTTGATATTGAGTTATATAAATTGTAATTATATATCGTGTTTCTGATTGAAGATAGCAGATAGGATATTATCATTATAAATATAATAACTCAGTTCTTGATTGTATGTTTCTGTCAAAAGTCTCATCGAGATTTGGAATGCTGATGACATAAATACAATAAAAGCACCCTTTATTCACTTATCTCCAATAAAACAACATTAGAAGGAGATACACTCCCTCTTCCTTATGGTCAGCACTTCGGGTCTCGTGGTTCTCTGTTAAATTCCTTATTTGTTGGGATACAATTTGCAGAGATTCTGTCTTTTAGCATTAGTGTCTCTGCTTTGGCTTTCAATATAAATTATGTCTTTACACTTAAGTGGTGAAAACAACTTTGGAATGCCTTTGGGCTACTTTTGGAGTAATCGCGGTCAGTGGGCACCCAGCGACTGTCAGGTCTGAAAAGGGGGCGGCCAGATGTGCAGGAAACGAGAGCGTACGTTCATATCAGGCCTGTGGGGGTGTCGGTGTCTTCTGGACCCTAAGAACCAGGAGAACCTCGCTGCACCTTCACTTCCCTTAACTCTGGCTCTGTGTTATATACTCTGCAGAGTCAACAGCATCATGTGGCGAAGCGCGCAACTGGAGACGGAGAGCAGGGCCCTTGTTAGACTGGGTCCCCGAGACAGATCTGCCACCAAACCCGAAGGGAATGAGAAGAGCTGTAACTACTTAAGAGTCCTAGTATGTAAGCAGTATGATGAGGCACTAAATGCACCTCTTCGCATTCTCATATCAAGCCTGGATGGCAGGCAGGGGTGGAGGGTAGTCGTTATAAACCCCGTATTAGATGTCTGAAGCCACATCTGCCCGTGGTTGGACTCCAAAATATCGCCCTTCCTTTTGTATGCAGGACACATATAAGGAAGAGTTAATATTTTCCCTGGTCTAGTGTTTACTATAAGATAAGTTCCTTTATTTTAATGATGTGGTATAGCTTTGTAAGGAACTATTAGCTCTTTGATTCAGATGTATGGAAAGACTACAGTGATTGACTGCATCTAAGAAAACGTCAACCTGCACCCTACTTCCACGTGAAAAATCTGACTTTATCACCGAATATTTCTTACCCTTGCTCTTCTCCCTTAATCCAGCTGTACTAATACCATGGATATAACTGGATACAAGGCTAGATGGGAGCTTCCTTATTCCCTTTAGGTGGGACATTATTCTCTTTGAAATATCTTAACTTTGTGTAGAACATATTCACTTTCAGCATTCAGAGATATTTATACCCAGAAAGTCCAACTTGGGTCAGTCATTAGAGTAACCATTTTTAAAGTCAAAATATCTGTGGTGTAAGCAGAAAAGAACATGGAGACCAATGTAAGGTCTGGGTTTTAACACTTCTTAAACAAGTCACTAGCTATATATTCTTGGTCATGTACCTTGTAATTTCACTAAACAGCAGTTGCTACAATTCATTCTAGAGCCTTTTAAATTGTCTTGAGAATGATGTGGGACCACACATAAAAAATACACTGCTTTTTACTGGCAACTCAGAGGTAGCCAAATAGAGCTTATTAAATGAAAACAGAAGCAAAAATATTTAAAATTCATAATGGTGGGAGATTATGATTAATTAAAAAGCTAAGTTTTCTTAAGAATGTTTCTCCATTAATTCATTTTAAATACTAGCTGTAATTCAGCCTCGTTCAATTCACCAGCCTCTCTGGGGGGATCCTTTATTCCTGGCAGAAGTTTGACAACTTGTGGCTTCATGATATATGGATTATATTTTAACAGAGGGATCAGCAGCTCATCCAAATACCTCTGATTCGGAAGGGAAATAACACTTTTAGGTGGAAGCCTGCGATAGACTTGGACAGCTGCATAATGACAAATTAGCATAGGTTTACACAGTACACAGCTCCATTAAAATTTTGATGTCTTAGAAAGGAACAGAAGGTTGTTAATTTCCTAAGGGAAAATCTCTGGACGATGTGAAGACCTGAAACAAAATCCACCCAATGTGACAGGCGGGTTGTGAATGACTGAAAAGACGGAAAAGCCCAAGTTCATCACAGGACAAGTGTGTTGCATTATTCCTAACAAACAGTGGCCCGTTGCAGCTTGGGTGATAACAGCCCTCTCATTTTTTTAAGGGAGGCTAAGAATGCGTAGGCTCTCTCTCTCCTGTTTGGTGAGAGGTGACATAGCATAAGCCTGTTCATATGACCTACGACCATAGCTTTCTCATGCAAATACCTGTGCAAATGGAGAGGAGGAAAATCAGGAAAGGGGGAGGACAGAAACGGGAGAAGGAGGAAGGGAGAGTGGAGGAGGGGAGGAAAGACAAGAAGAATTGGGATGAGGTGGGGGCAGAAAAGGAAAAGAATAAAGGAAACTAGGGAATCTGCTTGATTTTATGACTTAGCAGCCACGGGCTTGTGGCTCCAAAAGTTACTAGACTGTGGGACAAAAGGTGGCTTAATGTGTCAGAGGTTCTGAGATCTGCTCACACGTCCAGCCACACTCTGCAAACGGGAATAACAAGAAATCACTGTGTTAACGGAGAGCGGGTTCTTGTCCTGTGGCAGGAAGAATCCAGAGATGAGAGAGGAGGTCAAGGAAGCAAAGCAAGGATTTCCTAAGCGATAGGACACTCTCAAGGGGAGAGCGGGCAGAGCCAGGCGAGGAGCTGCCCTGAGGTTCTTCTGCAAGCTGGTTATATGGACTGTGGAAATGAACGAGGGGAATATTCATAGGGGAGGCAGGGGCTTTGGGTCGTATTTCCTGATTTTCATCCCAGTTCCACCCTCCTAAGGGGAGGAGGGATTTTTGTCCTTATTTAGTCTTGATTGGAAGTGTCATGGCGTCAGTGCATGATGGGTACTTCTGATCTACAAGGCTGATTTTATTGTAATGAGGGCATCATGAGCAAAACTTCAGACACCAGAGAGTCCCACCTTTCCCCACCTTTCCTTGTCTGCCTCTAGGATTTTTGTCACTCCAGAATGTGTGGTTGTCTGTCAGTCCAGAGGTTCCTGCTTTTCTCTGTCCAGTGATCCCCATTGTTTACAAGGTGTATACTTTCCTGCCATTTGGCCCACGGCCCCTTTCACTGCTCACATCTAGCTCTTTTCCTGCTCTAACAACTCCTGTCCTTCTATTAGGACTAACAGTAGGAATTTGTGAGCAAAAGGTGACTTCACTGCAAAGCTGTCTGGGACGGTGGGTTTCTGTAGAGGTCTTCAAACTCCACGGGCAGCAGGAGAACATAGGAAAGTGATTCGCAAAACTTGCGCCACCCAAAACTCCTCTAGCATTTTCCTTCTGTCACATGAACCCCATAATTTGAATTGCTTTCTACTGAATAGAGTCCCTGGGTTTAATGATACGTAGTGTGTTTTCCACATTCTTATTAAGCAGTCAGCCATATATTTCTATTGTCATTCCAGATTGATACTAGAAAACACAGTTTCCTCCCTGCGTTGATTTAAATCCAGACACAAAGACACCTGGCCTTTTAGATAGCCTTTATCTTGTTGTAGATGATACTAGTCACGGCCTCTTTTGAAATATTGACAATAACACCGGGTATTGTTTAAGTGGGAGATTAATAAACATATAAAATGATAATATTCAAGTAAAAAGAGGAGTGAATTGAGACAGAAAACTTCAGACCAGCTGGGGGAATGAATAAAGATGTAAGTGAGGTAGGAAAGAGACCCTGGGGCCCCCTGATAATGTTAAGCCAGTGTTAACTTTCCCCTCACCTTTCTACCTGATTATGACTGATATGTGGCCCACCCTTCCATGTTATTAGCCCCAGATAAGTGGAAAGATGCATTAGAAGGTGGAAGCAATGGTTATAGAGTCAGACCCTGCTCCTTGCTAGGGGAGAGATTTAAGAGAATCTCTTGTTTTCCTGAGCTCTGCTTTTCCAGCTGTAAAATGTGGACACTGATCTGTGTGATCTTGATAGCTCCTATTCTAACGTGCAGTCAATTTTTTTTTAATATCAATTTCTCAGAGCCTCATTTTTCTTATCTGTAAAAATGGGAAGAATGCCTACATCACAAGGTGACTTTGGGAATTAAAAGATAGCAGTTGAATATCTTTCCCTATACGAATCTATGTAATTCCTGAATTTAGTTATCAAGAATTTACTGAACAGGTATGACACTGTTTGAGTCTATTTGAGTCCGGTATTTCACATAGCAACTGATGAGTTTTTGGATAGTGAGGATTTATCAGATGCTTTTAGTTCCTGGATAGCTATGGAAGCACCTTGCACGTAGGCAACCCTCAGTGAAGATTTACTCTGGTTTCCTTGACCGTGAGGATAGAGACAGCCTTGCTCAGCTTTGCACCCCCAGTACACAGCACAGTGCCTGACAGTCAGGAGCGCCCCGTGGAGGTCTGTGGCCCTCAGGCAAGTCATGGGATCTTGTTGGGTCTCAAGTCCTGGGCTATAAAATGTGCTCAACAGTATCCATCCCCCATGGAGTGGTTGGAAAAAATGGTAAACGATTGTTTCAAAAAAGGTAAAATCACGACTGTCATACAGATAACAAAGTGAAGAAGTGTAAAAGATTTTACATAACTCATTAATCAGTGAGAGAACCAGGAGTGATATAACCAGTTAAAAAGAAAAATCCAAAACAAAGACACATTTATAGATTCAGAATATTGAAATTAATGTGCTAAGGAGGTAAAACTAGCTTCTTGCACAAAGTTAATTGAACCTCTACTAGACAGGATAAAATGTGTCTATAGAGAATTATTTTGTACTGCTAACAGCTATGTATATTTTACAGAGTTGTAAATTCTGTAGAATTCTTCCATAGAATCAGAATCACATAAGCAGAAAGGTGTGCTGTGGACAATGTATACAGTTTTCCATTGAAGCACAACATTTTCCCCACATAAGTAAGTTAGATAATCATGTAAATTACTTAGCTTGTGCCTAGCACATAGCAGATTTCCAATAAATGGTTACTTTTAAAAATTGTAACCAGGAAGCAGTGACAATGATACAGACTATTTTGTGTAGAGACTCAGTAAATTGAATCAGAACTTCAACTCGAACAATGACTTAATCTATATTTTAGATGAGGTATTTTTCCCCTCATGAAACTCAGGGTCCTCCTCCTCTTTTTAAACTCTTAGCTCTACTATATTTCTTTAACATGTGCTAAGAAGAGTCTGCAAATTGCTGAGCAAATTTAGACATTTCTCTCTAGAGTTAAATATTGTCCTAAGGGGAATTCTTACAATAACACAGAATGACGTTGAGGAAAACCAAGTTCGACACAAACTTAACAATGGCTGCTTATTTATGTATTTACAGAGAGAAGACTCCTCCGCTGTCACTTTTGTTTAAGCAATGGTTCAAAGTGTTGAAAAGGGGAGTTAATTTTATGGAGTCAAGGGACATATTACTGAGACTGTATCTAATTGGCAAGGGTTCTATTAAGTTCAGGAGATTTTCTAAATGGTACATTTGACAGTTCTTGGTTGGCTGTAAGGGAACAAGAAAGAAGTTTGGGGATGTTTCAAAAGAGGAAGTATTGTTCACTGTGCAAGCAGAGGATTTTCTGTGTCCGATCGCCTAGAACAAGAAGGGGTCCATGGGGTTCTTTGTTGATGTCATAATGATTGTAATAGGTTTGGAGGAGAGAACCACAATGACTGATGGTTTCTTAATATAAACCAGTTAATATAAGAGAGAGTTAAAAAATTAATATGGTTTAAATGTGAATGAAATGATTTTGTTGAATTTAGTTAAAGTAGCCCGTGAATCCAAAATAGACCTTTGAAATTTCAGGTCAAAACAATTGTGATGGGGAAAAGAAAAATTATGTGGTTAAGGAATCTGACCTTATGATATGACATATAACGACATGAAATTTATTACAAGTTTTTCCCTGGAAGTCAGCATAGCCCAATGTCCAAGTCACTCTTTTTCTTTTGTCTTAAGACAGATTCAGTGTGAAAGTGTTTTTTGATATTAATTATTTAGACAAAGCAAAACAATAATTGATGGTCCTCTCCCACTCCCGAGTAACAAAAGAGTAAGAGCAATGGACTGAGCTTAGCTGGTCTTAAAATCTGACCTCCCTGACTTCTAAGTTTTTTCCCTATGATCTGAAAAATGAAGCTAATAAACACATGCCAGACAGAGACCTATAGGTAGTGAGTGCTTAGAAAAGTGGTTATATGAATTGAGTAAGATTATACATATTGTATATATTTCAAATGTTATACATATATATGATATATGTTTATATATATTACTAATATATATTATATATATGCTAAATAACTAGCAAAACCTCAGGCCCATGGTAACTTCTCAAATTTAAACAGTTTTTCACCTTCTCAGGTCATGCAAGAACAAGAACATTTAGTGAAGTCTATTACATTGAGCCCCTAATCAATACATTTTTAGGAAACCTTTATCATTTACCTGGGCTTCTACTAGGTGTTAATTATAGACACAAAACCACATTAACATGTAATATAGTTCTTAAAAGGGAAATTTTTTTCTTCCTACCCCTTTCTAGTCAACCAATAATAAAAATATTCAAGTATTTTTGGTGTGAGTTATGGGTGCTATAATCTATTTGATCAACCAGCATTTATTGAACATTATATATTCCTAAATATATCCTTTTATTCTGTTTTATATAGGAGTTACTGGGAGAGCAGAGATAACCTATGTAGAATAACAATATGGAAACATCCTGAAACCACGTTGGAGTCTCAGTAAGTTGACTGGATTCAGATTTCACAAGCAGGGATACTGGTCCGTGGACAATTGGCTACAGGTAAGTGAGAGGTATCATTTACTCCGTTAGGCTCTTGCAAAGATTGATTGACTGTGGGGTTGTTAATCACCTTTCAGATGATTGTAATTTTCCTTCGGCACAGCTGACAGCTTCCCTTCCCTCCCAAACGTACACGTGTGGATGCGAACATATGGCTAAATGTCTGGCCATTTCATCTTGTTCATTTGGGCTTCAGTCAATTACAAAAGGAGGAAGCAGGGGGAAAGAAGGACCCACCTCATAAAACTTTTACTCGTAGTGATTTATGCGGAGGGGTGGGAGTCAAACTGTTTCTGGAACAGATGTTTCTTTCCACTGCCCCGGGAGTTGAAGGTAGCAGACTGGTCTGCCCAGGATTCAGGACGGAACAAGCAGACAAATGGTGACGCTCTCCTCCCCCCCCCCCCTTTTTTTTTTGAAACTGGGGCAGCAGTTGGGTCATTAATATGAAACAAAGTGTTTGGGAAAGGTAAGCGGCTTTTTATTCTCCCTTTGAAAACCTGGTGAAAACCTGGGAAGCTTGGTGGGGTGACAGCATGACAGCGTTTTCTATTGGGCTCTTGGGAAAGCTGAGCTTGTCTGAAGGAACCAGTCTGGAGCAATCAAATTCCAAGCGACTCATACAAGTGGCAGTTTGTGGGCTGAGGGCATGGGACGTGGCATCCTCTGTAGTTAAACGTTGTCTTATCAATAGTCAAGGCCACTTGTGCCTAGAAATAGGAGTTGTCCAGCTCTGTGAAATGGAAATAATCTGTTCATTCATCTGTGGGGTTTCACAGATGTGTTGAGGCGAAAAAAAAAAAAAAAGTAAGATCAAGTTATAGTGGCATTAAGCTGCATCTCTGGCAAGGGAGACATTTATGCTTGCCATCGTAATTGGCAAATACTTACTTGAATCATTCATGCTGTTTTAAGAGGGGAGTAGAAATATTATTAGAACCTGGCACCAGGGCAGGAGGAGATGCTCATACATTGTCTTGTGAGTATCTAGCTCTCTGGGTCTCATGTCTAACAGCTCTCGGTCCTGAATCCGTAGCTGAAGAGCTTCCCTGAAGACAACTATTCTTCCTTGCATCAAGTCCATCGCATTACGTGGATTAAGCTGAATAGAAGGCATGTTATCTGTCTTCCAGGAAACCACTTAGTCTTGAGAGTCACGTAAGAACATAGATATGGAGGGTTTTTTCTAGCATGTAAAGTGCTCTCTAAAGATGAGGAGGTAATGGTAAGATGGAGATAAGGCAGCAGCCCCTCAAGAGGTACACGAGCCAATAAAGAGAAAAGACTTGACGCGCTCTTGGTTGTTTTGTTCACTTGCTTTTTGTTTGGAGGGCTTTTTGAAGTGCATGTGATGGTCCTCTGTCTTTGCCTTCACTCTCAGTCCTTCTGTCTGTTCAGAAGAGAGGGTGTTGTTTCCTTTTACTTAGACTCTTGTGTTTGTAGAGGAG
The DNA here is from genome assembly GCF_048773025.1 of Camelus bactrianus. NCBI lineage: Eukaryota > Metazoa > Chordata > Mammalia > Artiodactyla > Camelidae > Camelus > Camelus bactrianus. The sequence continues at coordinate 19,423,558 of NC_133548.1, forward strand.
AGACTCATATAAGTGACTCAAGTGGAAAGAGAGTTATTCTGTTAACATGTGTGGGCTGGCACTGAAACAGAATTTGAAAACAAGGGGGGAAAGAGAAAGTTCTAGAACCCTCTTATATGTTTGTACCATCCTCATAAACAACAGGGAACTTATCCTCTTTGCGACTCTGATTCTCCCTGAACATATATTCTATTCATTCTGCCCCCACTCCCCATCTCTCAGCTTCTGATTGCTTTTCTGCTCCTTCTTGTATTTGCTTCTCTCATAATTTTGCTTTGTACATAGCTTCTCATGGCCCCTCTAGCCACCTCCCATTTATTCAGCTTCAAATCCTGCTGCTAACTGCCTGCATCTGTTGGGTTACACTCAGGAAAACAGAAACCACACCAGTGATTTTAACAGATAAATTCTAAGAATTATTAACCAGATATTGGAGAATTAAAAATGCAAAAAGGGACGCCAATGAATCACTGAGGTAGAAGCTGCAGGGAGTGGCTACTAGGCTGGCTGCAGGGACAACAGGCAAGAGTTTGAGGTGATTAGAATTCAGAATGTTGGAGGAGGGGCTTTACAGAACTGGAATTCAGTAGCTTTGGGTAGAAGTGTTAACTGAAGGTAGAAGAACTTTAAAAGCTTGGAGGGGGCCGGGGGTGGAGGACAGTACTCCATTTTGCTGGAATCCATGTCTCTAAGAAGTTATGTCAGCTAGCTGGTGTAGTGGCCTCAGGAGCTCAGATTAGGGAGCACAAAGACCTGGGACTCAGGATTTTGTGAGGAATGCTGTTGAGCTGATGTCACAGTGTGGAGAATTAGAAGGGAACCCACAGGCAGAGCTGGGACCGCATCTCTGAGGAAGGGGTCCCAGGCAGTGAGCACTGTTGTATCACCTGGAGAGGGGGCGATGGGCTGTTTCTAGGCGTGCAGACAAAATGCAGAGCGGAACCAGCTGTTGCGTAGGGAGACACTGTTGGGAACATTCTCTCTGACTGTCCAGTCTCCCTCTAGCTTTCTCTGTTGGCAGAAACAGGGAGTGAGGTGGCAAAGGAGAACTGCACTTTGCCCAGACCCAGGCTCAGTATTTCAAAGCAAAATAAAAGATGGATTTGAACTGAGACATATTAATTTAATAGTGGGCACACAGCCTATCCCCTGTTTATGTGTAAAGGGGTATGTACGTGTGTATGTGTGTGTGTGTGTGTGTATGTGTGTGTATGTGTGTGTGTGTGTTTAAATTTTCAAAAAGTGAGACTCTGATTGGCTTGATTCATCTGATGACTGAGGTCACAGATGTTGACTTAACTAAGATGTGCTGACTTTTAGTCCAGTGCCACTCCCGGCTTAATCAAGCGGCATCAGATGGTGGGTTATAAGAGAATGCAATGGAAAGCATTCCACTTAAGGCTTTAAACCAGATTGTTTTCCTGAAAATCAACTGAGGACATTCATGTGATTGCTCGGTGGAACAGATATAAAATATGTAAATGTGACATAGTTAATGATTGACTTTTTCATTAAGCTTTTTATTGTGAACCTACTGTACATGAAAATGTACTTTTAAGAAATAACGTGGAGAGATCCCATGTACCCTTTCCTCCATCCCCCCTAATGAATTACCTTACAAAACTACAGGACAGCAAGACTACCGTGATATTGACATTAGTACAGTCAAGGTACAGAGTTTGTCTGTCACACAAGGGTCCCTTCTGTTGCCCTTTCTCGGCCACACCCACTCCATTCCCACCCCCAACCTCTGCCTGAAGTGTGGGCAACTATTAATCTGCTCTCCATTTCTACAATTTTCTCATTACAAAAATATTTGATAGATGGAGTCATGAAGTACGTAACAGTTAGGGACTGGCTCTTCTCACTCAACTTAATTCTCAGGAGATTTATCCAAGTTATTGGGTGCATCAACAGTTCATTCGTTTTTTTCAACTGAGTAGTATTTCATGGTAAGGATATACAAGTTTATCTTCCCATTCTCCTGTTGAAGGATGTCTTGATTGTTTGCAGTTTGAGGCTGTTACAAAGTTGCTGGAAGCATTTACGCACAGATTTTTGTCTGAATATAAGATTTCGTTTCATTTCCTGGAAGTGTAGTTGCTAGATTACATGATGGTTGCATACGTAGTGTTTTTTCCCCAGGTTTACTGAGATATAATTGACATATAACATGGTGTAAGTTTAAGGTGTACAGTGTGATGATTTCATACATATACACACTGTGAAATGTTTAACACACGCTTCATCTCAAACAATTGCCATTTTGTTATTGTTATTATGGTGAAAACATTTACGAGCTACTCTCTTAGCAACATTTAACTATATAATGCAATATTTTTAACTGTAGTCACCATGCTGTACATCAGATTCCCCAAAACTTATTCATCTTATAGCAGAAAGTTTGTGGCTTTTGACAAGTGTCTCCCTATTACTCGCACCTCCTACCCTGGGTAACAATGAATCTACTATCTATTTCTATGAGTTTAATATTTTTAGATTCCACATATAAGCAAGATCATACAATATTTGTCTTTCTCTGTCTGACTTATTTCACTTAGTATAATGCCCTCAAGGGCCACCCATGTTGTTATAAATAGCATGCTTTCCTTCTTTTTTATGACTGAATAATATTTCATATATATATGAGATCTATATCTATGTATTACATTTTCTTTATCTATCAATTCATTGATTGACACTTAGGTGGTTTCCATATCTTGATTATTATGAATAATGCTGCAGTGAACATGCGGCTCCAGATAGTTCAAGGCAGTGATTTGATTTCCTTTGGTTACATACCCAGAAGTGAGAGAGCTGGATCATGTGGTACTTCTACTTTTAATTTTTTGAGGACCTTCTGTGATATTTTCTGTAGTGGCTACACCAATTCACATCCCCACCCACCAGGATCCCCTTTCTCCACATCCTCACCAGCATTTGTTATCTCTTGTCTTGCTGATCATAGCCAGTCTAACAGGTGTAAGGTGATATCTCATTGTGGTTTTAACTTGCAGCGCAAACCGCTGAATTTTGATGAAGTCCAATTCATCAGTTTTTCCCTTTATGGATCATGCTTTGGTGTCCAGTCTAAGAACTCTCTTCCTAGCCTGAGACCCCAAAGGTTGTCTTCTGTTTTAGCCCCCTAAAGGTTGTATAGTTACATTTATTCTATTTAAGTGCATAACCCATTTCAAGTTAATTTTTGGATAAGATGTGAGACTTAAGTCACATTAGGGACAAGCCTGTCGATGTCCACCTGCTCTTCTTGGTTTGGACATCTACTGATTTTTCCGTCCATTTGAAATCGCCCTTATTGTTAGTGTAAACAGTAATTTGCAGCTGAAATCTGGACATTTGGGGTATTGTATTACAAGACTCTATATCTTATTTACACCTTCTGTTTTTGCTGCCTTCTTCTGATATTGATTCAGCAGGGGAGGTGGGGGTGGGAGCAGAAATTCGTGTTCCTTACTTGGCCTCTGTTGCAGCATGAGTGCGTGGGGGCTCCTCATTACCTTTGAGTGTGGACCGGAGTTCCAGCCCCCACTAGACGTGCACTGACATGTCCCCAGCTGGGAGGTACAGGAGGGTGGTGTGACTGCCACCCACTTGGTCACCACTGACGTCATGGGCGAAAGAGTGGCCTCATTACTGCTGGAGGTAGGGAAAGTCCTTGCGCTCCCTGAAGTTGATGCCTTTCCAGCATGTCGGGATGTCTAGCATGGAAGGGCCCCCGTTCTGCTGAGTGAAGGCAGAGGGACAGACTCCCTGTGTCACCTCAATTAGCAACACAAAGGGTGGAGAGTGGGCTTGTTGATACAAGTTCTGGTTTCCTACCTGACCTTGCCTGATGCCTCCTCGGTGGGGAGTTTAGGGGACCTTGTCATAATTTGGTGAATGTGAAGGTCTAGGGTCCCATTAGGGCTTTTCTGGCTTGGGTAGGGATAAAGCAATAGTTGTTTTTTGGTTTTTTTGTTTGTTTGTTTGTTTGTTTTTTGTGCTGTTCAGCTGGATGAGAGTCACTGCTATCTTGCTAATAAACTGCCTTTTCCTTGTCCTTTGGGTAGAGAGTAGACATTTGTTGTTTCTTTCTTTCTTTCTTTTTTTTTTTTTTTTTTTTTTGTCTATAACTGTTGGAATTTCTAGGTTTCTGGTCTCTTCTACTCCAAGTCTGGGATCTGTAAGGCAGAAGGAAAACCCAAGAACTCACCATCATGTCATTACTTAGATCTCAGCTTCCTAGACCATCTGCCTCCTACTCTCCAGCTTTAAAGGTCTTCTTATATATTTCTTATTTACATATAACGTCCAGAGTTTTTAATTGTACTTAATGGGGTGAATAGGAAAAACAAAATCTACTCTATCTTCCTGGAAGTGGGAGTCCCTTGGAAGCATTTTTGATGAAATTTTGATGGGTCCATTTTTATTGCTAATTTTTAAAAACAATAATTCAGTGAGAACCATAAAGCTATAAAAAAAAAAAACCAGCAAAACAAAGCAAACAAAAAACAAAAAAATTCAACCTTTCATTAAGTCCATTCCCCTGTATTCGGATAGGAATGCATGCAAACCCATCTCAAAGAGACGATTACTTTATACAGTAGAAGCTTAAACATAATTATCGAATGAAGGACTAGTTACTAAATTAATTAATTTAGCAAATTGTCTTCTGCATGCTAAACAATGTTCCAGGCACTGAGGAGGGCATATTAAGTATGTATGTGTGTGTGTGTGTATATATAGATATGTATATATAGATAGATATAGTTATACAGACATAACTATCAAGTTATATAAAAACCATTAACACTGCTATAATGGAAGGACTATCATAACTACAATATATAAGGTAGAAAAAGTTATCTTTCATCTCCTCCGAGCAAGGCAGTGTCTTGTTCCTCTTTGTCTACTGCTTGTGTCTAATGAAGCACATTACTCATCATACATGACATGCTGAAGGAGTTTAGCAGGGGAGGAGAGAGCACTTTGAGCTGCTGGGAAGTGATCTGTCGTATATTTTCCAAAATTTCTGTAGAAAAGAGGCCTGTAACATTACTAAGTAACACATTCTCATATTGCACATTCCTTTACCAATTTAGAAACTTTTATGTGAGTCCTGTCCTTGCAAATGAACTGAGGCGCTTATTGTTCTGGCCTTGGTAGAAGCAGAGGAGAGATAAGCAGCCTTTTTCACACATATTACTTTTAAATATTTAAGATCAAGTGCCCATCTATCTCATCATAAATGCTTTGACTCCAAATACCAACCACAAGAGCTTCATGTTTTACTATATAATATATATATATATCTGTATATATATATATACACATGCCGATGGTCTGTGAGTCAAATGTCAATCCCACCCATCCCAATACACACAAGACAAAACAAACAAGTGCACTGAACAAACAAAAAGAGCAGCATATGGTAACAAGATGATTTAACATCACTGTCCTTTAAGGCAGGTGTGAATTCTATCCTTAAACATAGTCCAAGGAGGGGTTCTGAGTTTCATCAGTTTATTGTAAAGTCTGACAGGCTGGGCATCCCATAAACAATGGCTTTCCGATTACCCAAGGATGGAACTTTATCCACAAATATAAAAAGCCCTTGGCAGGAAGTCAGAATCACAGCTAACGAACTCTCCAGCATGTCACTCCTGGATCAGGGGACGCCAGAGGCGTACAGAAACCAACAGGAACCCTGATGCTAAGAATCTTGATGGAATAGAAACAAGCCACGTTTAATGCATGGCAAGGAGCCGCCTGCTAAAGAAGAGTCCTGCTCATCACAGGCAGATGAAAAGAGATCCTTCTAACCTATATCCTAGACACTTAGAGGACATCAGCTTTGACTTGTGCATTTGATAAGCAGCGGTAGACTGAGGAGGGTTTTCTAAATAATGAGTATTTACAGGACCAGTTTTTTAAAAGAGCATCCTGGTGTTTGTTTGGTTGGCTTACTCTTTGGGTGAAACGCTCCCCGTGAGTTCCCGTGCTGCAAAGTACAGAGAGATGGCAAAGTTTGGAGTAGGATGAGTTCTACTTTATACGATTTTCAGTGAAAAAAAGTATAGCACATTGAACTAGACAGGCTATATTTACATGTGGTTCATCTTGTTTCACGGAAATTCATTTTAATAGGTTCCTGATACAGAAAAGCACACTTAGAGAACACACCCTTAACACTTCCAAGAATGTGCAACCTTATGACAGCATCCTACCTGTCATTTAAACTTTATAGTTGTCACAGACTGAAATGATCAGGATGCCATATAGTATTCAACATAGAAAATAACCTGTATTAACAGAAAATTGCACTATCCTGTGGGTTTTAAGGTTTATAAAAGTGATTAGACTTTAAAAATTTGCCATGTACCCAGTTATTATTTCTTTTCAAAATATGAATTGAAATATCTTTTAAAATATATTGGCATGATCATAAGCAAAACATGTTTTATTTTTAGAAACTTAGAAACAGAATAACAAGATAACAATCACTTTGTTACAGAAAAGAGATTAAAGGCATCAAAAAGATATGTGTGAGTGGCAGTTCCTTCTCATGGCCATCCTCCTGAACGTGATTTGGCTGTTTTTCTGATTGTGCAATACAAGATTTAGCCAGTTTTCCTGAGCCACCTTCACATGACCTAGTTGAGAGCTGAGAGGTGGAGGCAAGAAACACAGAGAATGTCCTAATCAGAGCCATTGCATCTTCTTGCCGTATTCCAGCTTATCAAACATTACTTCACATGTTTCCAGGTGTATGTGACGCACTTTTTGAAAGAAGAATCAGACCCTGTCTGTGAAGTCTCCTATCCTGCCCGTCCAACCTAAGTAAAACGATCATATTATCAACTTTTTTTTTCAAAATGACAAATGTGCTAAATATATGGGAATTCCTTATGCTTGATTTCTCACATTTTGTATCTTTGGGCTTCATATGCACATTGCAAATACAATGAAATATCTCTGCAGGAAAGCAAAACATTTCACAGTGGGCTTTTACTGTTCAAAAAACCAAACCAAAAGTCAGAAATTTCAAGGCCATACGACAATTTAGGACAGGCATTCTATTCAACTGCATGGTATACGTCTATTTCGGAGAACAACTCCTAAGTGGAGTTCCTTGCACGGAGATGGCACAGTGGTAACAACTTGTTGAATGAATGATGGTTTATTTCATACACTTGGAAATAGCATGGTAGAACCAAAGGTGTGCTGGAAAATCAGCTGAGGGGGAAAAAAAGCTCTGATTTAGTGTTTTCCTGTTTCTGTGGGATAAATACTCCCCCTATGGCCCATTTTAATTACCAGTGTGGTGTCACTGAACACAGAGGTGGGAAGAGATGTGCAGAATGTTCCCTTGCAGGCTGGTACAAGCCGGCCCCAGTGCCCTCCCGGCGGAGCCCCCTTGACTTGCTTTTGTGTGCTTTGGCGAAGGAAAATCATGGCGCAGACTTCCTGTTAGTTAATTAGCTGGCTTGATTTTGATGTCTTTCACCGGTAATGATAACCAAGTGTCACTTTTCCAGGTAGGCTGCCTGCAGAAAGAAAAGTTGTAAGAAAACCTCCCCAGGAGCTCCCAGGCTTTTGACAGCAAATAAAAACCAAGGAAGGCCTGGAGGATATTCCTGAAGTTGAAAAAGAAATCTCTTTAACTAGGGCCACCTACTCTGGGGCCTGGGAGCAGTTAAGCATGCCTTGAAGAATCCTTATTCTTAGCCACTCTAAGCTCCAAAACTGAATAGGAAAGCCTTAGGCACACTCTTTAGCAACATGGTATGGTAACTCTTAGAATTTATAAAATCCTTCCAAGGCCCCGTGATGCTGAACTAGTTTTGAAGTTAAGAAATTTAGAACATAGAAGCTTGAGGATAGTTTAACTCCATTTAAAACAATCATTCATTACAGAACTTCTGTGGCTCATATTCTGAGCTGGACATTCTCACTTATCTTATATTTTTCATTTAATTCATGTGCCTTTACTCTTGATGGCAGAAGTAGAAATTCTTCCATTTATTGAAGATCAAAAATGGCATCCAGCATGTTGGTTAAAATAATATTTTAGTAACAACCATGGCAATCACCACCTGTTAAATGTCTGTGTCCAAGCTAGTTGACATTTATCATTTTAGTTAATACTCAGCATAATTTCTATTTTGTAGATGAGGTAAATGAGACTGAGGCTGAGAGAGTTTTATTCATGAGGTCAGCAACTAATAAATTATAGAGAAGAAATTGGACCACAAGGCAGTGTTTCTCCAAATTCATTGCTTAGCATGTGTTAATTAATTCAGTCATTCCACAAATGTCTATTGAGCATTCACTATGAGTCAGGCTCTATTCTTAGCTTTGGGGATACAGCAGGGAACAACCTCAATAGAAATTCAGGCTCTCACTGATCCCCACTTTAGTGGGCAGAAGCAGTCGACAGACAAGTATGTAAAACAAAATCATATCAAATAAATATTATGCTGGATGGTGATAAGTTCCACAGAAAAATACAAAATAGGGAAGGAACAGGTCGTACAGCTGTAAGAGTGCCTTGCAGTCTTAAGCTGATAATTAGGGAAGGCATCACGAAGAAGGTGAGAAAGATCAGAAGGAGGTGAGAGACTGATGTAGGCAAATATTTGGGAGCAAAGAGGAGGCAAGAACAGAGGCTTTCAAGCAAGAGCATGCTCAGCGCATTGGAGGAACATTGAAGTCTACACAGTGGTAAGCAGGGGAGAAGGTGATGGGAGTTGAGGTCCTAGAAGTGAGAAGTATGGAGTAGGATGCTGGATCCTTTGACTTCTATGATTGAGTATAAACTGAAGGGAGGTGAGGGCAAAAAGAAGAGAGAACGATTAGCAGGCTGTTGGAATAATCCATGTGAAAGATGACAATCTCTTGCATCATGACAGTGGAGATACAAGTGGTAAGAGTTGGTTGGATTCTGAATATATTTTGAGTAGATATAATTTGTGGGATGATCAAAGGCAGGATGTCTCTGAGAGAGCGATTGAGAATAACTCTACAGTTTTTGATCAGAGTAAACGGAAGACCCCATTAATGGAGATGGGGAGGACTGTAGAAGGAGGAATTTGGGGTGGAAGATAAGGAATTTGTTTTTTAAATGTGGTAAGTTTAATATGGAGGAGATGCAAGAATAAAATAACGTCTACTTCAAAGTATAATTAGAAGTTTCAATAAGTTAATCTATATGAAATCACTATAAAAGTTAGCTCTTTTTCTTCATTCTTCAGCTGGGTGATATAATTACGTCATAACTAAGTTTTAGAGACAATTGAATTGGTGGACTGTGAGCAACATTTCATATACAGAAGAGAGGCCGTTTTTAAATCTGGCTTAAAAAAAATCAGAAGAGACTGATGTGTAACTGTGGACACTGAGTTTCTATACTCAGGATAGAAGTGAGAGTCAAGAGAGACGAAGAAGATGGGATGGAGCTGTCCTGCTGAAGTAATTTTTAAATGTCTGCAGGCTTGTTAAGAACAGAGCCTGATGAATCTGGGTGACTAAAAGAGTAATTGACTCTGAGTATGAGCCACGCGCTCTGGAAGTCCAGATGCCCAGGTCAGATGCAGGGTTAAGGAGGCAGTGACTCTCCGACCTCGGATGCGAGTGCGATGTTGTCAGCTGAAGGTGTTAAGGAGCCATCAGAAGAAGACTGTTGTGCCTCAGAGCCACATTCTCAGGGTGCTCATTGCCAAATGGAGGCTGTGATGCAGCACCTTGACCAAGAAGACAGAGTGAGTGGACACTTCCTGAGCAATTTGAGACATCCCAGCTATTCCCAGCAATAACTGCTAACGTTTTCAAGAAGTAAGTGCGCCTTTGACTCTGAGCAAGTTAGGAAGTGTCTTACCTGGCCATTAACAAGGCCTCATTTGTACTCTCTAGTTGGAGATGCCAAGAGTTGTCCCTGCGATGCGTTGTAAACAATAGCCATTTCTTCAAGCCACCCTGGTATGTTGCAGGTGGCTTGCCCATCTGGAGACATTAGGGACCTCTGTGGACACTTTGAAAGCTAAATTCAGTATCACTTCTCTATCCTCATCCTGCTCCTTGTAGGACATTCTTTAGAGCTTCCATTGGCTTTTCTTTATTTCCTGGGATTCCTTTCTCCACGTCTTTATACTCGTAGTTGGCCCTAAGATGGTGCCATTTTACCGGCTCTTCCTGAAAAAGTGACTCAGTGCTCCCACCTGGCCTTCCCTTACCTGTGTGCCCCACTCCTTGGGCTGAGTGCTTTGAGCCCCTGCAATGCAGGCTACTTCAACTCTTCCAGGTACCCGTTTTCCAAGATGAGGGGAGACTGTTGGCAGCTGGCTGTTGATACAGATGTCCTGTCAGCGGGAGAGCACTTCCTTGGGTTCCCACCCACAGCCGAGCCGAGCAGTGAGTGTCACGCCTGGGTTATTTTGGGGGGCAGGGCAACCCTCGCCCCTACTAGGTTACCACTGCATCTGAGGGGTCAATGTTTTGCTGTTCTCTGCCCAGGCACACCAGCCATGGGAAACTCTCCTTTTCTCATGTCTGCTTTTTACTCATATATGGTTCCTTCTGCCTGAATGGCCATCTCCTCACTTCTGCTTTCAAAATCCAGTCTTTTTCTCAATCCTGGGATGACTCTCATCTTCAGGAAGCTTCTCCTGATTTTCCTCTAATGCATATAAGCTCCTTGAATTGTCACTGCATTTCAGTGGCCGTGTCTGATCATATCTTAAATATACTACTTTAGATGTGTTTGTGTAGATGTTCTTTCCCTCCTACTTGAAGGGTGAGCACCTTGAATAAGGCTTGAACAATAATAAGCATCACTTAGCTCTCTGAAGCCAAGAATCCCTAGGGCAGCTGAGAAATTTAATGAGGCCCCGAGGCCAGGAGCCTGGGATGCATTAGGAAAGGCTTAAGAAAAATCTTCCTGTAGACTCGAGGTTTAAATTCGTCTTGGAAACACACATTCACTTAGGGTACTAGAGCTCAAGGTTGTGAATTTTATCATGGATCACCCGGGTGAAACCAGCAAGACAGGAAACAGCTGGTTAAATATTAGTAGGCTGCTCAAGTTATCAGTTTGATTTATTTTGCTATTATTTTATTTGGAGGGGTAGTGGTGTTGAGAATATCTTTACAAGACTGCCTTAGGCTATGAGGAAAAGTTTGTGGCCATAGACAAAAGCCTTTCAATTTGTAGCAGTTTGATAAACACATCTTATAATTATCCATAGACACCCACTCCTCCTTTTCTTTAAATTGCCTAGAGGGAGATCCGGTAAATCTAAAGAAATAGAGTCCAGGTTTTGTTACTAGCCACACATGTAAAGCAATTATTTCTCTAACAAACTATATCTCAATGCTAGAAAAACATAATTTCCAGGCTTAGGAGAAAGTTACATTTTACTCCATGAATACATTACCAATAAAATGAATATTTGACTCGTGATTTTTTTCCATAGATCATTGGAGAAAACAACATACTTATTTATTAAAATCTACAAACGCTGAAAATAGTTTTCTTTCATCTGTAATAAACTTAAGGATTCTTTTATATATATATATTTGAAGTTGCAATATCTTCAATAGTGAGAAATCAAGCTCCTTTCAGCGTAAGACATACACAGGAATTTCACAGCCTTTCGATTGGAACTAGTTGAAATTAGAAATGATGGAAATGACACTCAGTCTGTACTGCTTTCCTACAATTCTCCATTCTTTACTAGTCAGGCTTTCTTCATTCTGAAACCTTTCACTTCATACTAATGCTATCATGGGCCCTCGTATCCAGGAACAAACAAAGACACCAAAAAATCTGGCAATTAACTGTGAGAAACTGAAGCTCTTCTAAGTGTGAGTATGACTTGGCACAATACTCTACCGACAATGGTATACAGGAGGGAAGAGAACCCGCATTTACAGGTGCCACTATTTACCCAGCTTTGCGCCCAACTTCATTTAGTCCACAAAATGGGCTTTTAATTTAGGGATAGCTTCCTTTATTCCCTCCTTCCTTTCTTCTTTCTTTCTTTCTTGTCCATAATGTCCTCAATTTTCTCATGTAAAATGTGCACATAAAATCAAAATCAAACATTGTGGACGTACAGATATAAAAAAGTCAAATGTCCCGTCACTCCGTATCCCCATAGTAATGTGTACTATTTGTCAATTTCTGTTATAGTCCCATCTGGGAGAAGTGGTAACTGGAGCTCAGAAATGTAATTTGGCTAAGTCGTGATTTACACCAAGACTTCTTATTGCAAAGCCCACGGCAGGCGCGGCCGTGTGTGTGTGTGTGTGTGTGTGTGTGTGTGTGTCCATCCCTTTCACATTCTACAGACAAAGATGAATTCTCTTTGCCTGTTTGATAACATTCTGTGGACCCTACCTGTTCGTTTATTTATTTGTTCATCCATATATTCATTCTACCACATGCTGGGTAATATATCTGAGTAAGAATTAGAAAAATAAAAGACATAAGAAGAGGGAAAAAGAGGTAAATGTTTGGGAAAAGGGAGGAAAGTAGCCTTGGCAAAGATAAAGGGACCGAATTTCAATTAGGAAAGAAGGAGCTGAATTAGTGTTAAAACAAACTCCCATTCTAAACCCTGTCCTCTTAGGCACCGCACGACGTCTCTTACCTCTGATGCGCTGTTTAATTGATATGTTCCCTTGAAGCCTTTCATTACTAAAGTATCGTCATAGCTCAGCCCCTCCAGAGTCACAGCCCACTGGGCGGGGAAAGCACACTTTCTACATACCACACACTCTCCTGGGCATCGGATGCAAAGATAAAGCAGATAAAATCCCTAACTTTGGATGTCCAAGTTCAGTAATAAGAAGCCCTTCATGACACTTGTCTGTGAGGTTTTACAACTTCCTCAGATTATGGAAGAGTTTCAGCTGCTATAAACAGTATTTAAGGCCACATCTAAGGTGTAGACTGTGTTCTTGTCTGTGTCCCTACTTCTTTATCCCATCCCTGCATTCCTTTTGTCTTCATTCTATGGAGCTTGAACTGATTCTGGCACCTCTGAAATATAGATGTGGAGAGACCAATAGGAAGAGAAGGATGTCTGCATGGGGAACATCAAGGAGCAATCCCAACAGTCTTCCTTCTCGACCCCAGCAACTCTTCAGAAGCTTTGAGTCAGTTCCCTTGGTCACACAGGGCTCTCGTGGGCAGTCAGCATGTGTGATTTTGTGGATTTTTTTTAACCAATTCAAGAATATGTCTCCAGCCCAAAAGATCACACAAAACATTTCACTTCTGAGTCTGGACCAGCCTTTTCAAAAACAGTTACCGAATTTTTAATTCATTCTCCAGTATACCGCTGTATTTTCCTTGAATACAAATTAATTTAACAAATATTTTCCCAGAGGCATAAGGTGGTAAGGACAGCAGACTAATTAAAGTCAGTAGTCCTGGAGTACAGATCTAGGGTTGCCACTTACTCTGTGACTTTGGCCAAGTCACGTAACTTCTCTGAACCTCAATTTTCTCTTTGTTGAAATGATGCCAATAATACCCCACTCAAGTGATTGTCATGAACATTGAATAAAATAACATTTGATAAGATAGTTTTGTGTTAAGTACTAGTTGTGGATTATAGCCATATGTCACTCGCTGTATCTGCCAATAAGATCATTACAAGATTCCCTGAAACCCAAAGAAATTACTTTTGGGGGAGAATATGCTTTATGTGCATAACGTAATTGGCAAACAATAGACAACTGACATAGTTAAGTGATTCCATGCTAATTAAATTACTTCAGATCCCAGACAATACTTCCGGAATGCGATTCCAAGTAGACATTTCTCTAATTCCACTTTGCCAAGGCTGCATTGTTATATTCTTAACGTAATACTCAGGCAATCCTTTATGCGTTACAAAAAAATCAAGATGGAGTAAAAGAAGGAGAGAAAGAAAGAAAGAGAGCCTGGAAGCTTTCTCAAGTCTCCCATGTGCAAATACCTTGATGCAGCATCAGGGGAAAGAGCAAAAGAGCAAGAGATCCCAGACCTTTCCCATTTTGCAGCCATGTCTGTCACAATATTGAGCCATCACATATTGAGAGTGCTAGTGTGACATCTTCATCCGTGTCAGACTGACTCTAACCCACAACAGCTCCGCCAGTTACTGGGGCACCACTCTCGCTCCATCCTGCTTATCTCTGGCAGCTTAAGAGTATCCGTGCCCTCCGTGCTGGACACATCCCCAGTGTGATTCAACGTCGGTGGGCGTCAGCCAACACTCGGCCCATGTAAGAAGCCCGGTCAGCCTCATCCCCATTTTTACCTGTGATGAGAGCCCAGAACAGAGCATCAGAAAGGCGGAGGGCAGTCCAGCTCATTTCAGACAGTAAAAGCCGAAGCCGCTTTGTCCCCGCAGCGGAAGGAAGGACCACACATCAGACGTTCACAAGATGGATTAGGAAAGTCAGAAAACTCCCATTATTCTCTAAAGGAAGCGCAGTAAATTCTTTTCTCTCCTTTTAAAGAGCTTGTATTTAGTTTTTAAAATACTGTTATTGTTTTGCATTAGGAGTTACTCATAGGAATGAAGTTTCTTTTAAATTTCTCTGTTTCAGAAACTGTGCCCCCGGGGAAAATGAGTATATTCATGAGTGGGTTATAAAGGTATAAAGCACATTTCATATCATAAATACCTCTGTCTGTTACAAAGTGAAATAGATGAGCATTGTGGGGAGCTTTGGGAATGTTAAGATCACTGATGCTTTGGTCACTGAAGCCAGAGTCCACTTTAGATTCTGAAAGACAAGCTGCCAAAATACTGAATGTGGGTGTATTTTGAGGGAAGTAATGATAGAGGATCTACTGGCAAAGGAGTCACAACACTGAGATGTTATTCTGTCGCTGCTCTGAAGTCAGAACCCCAGATGCACCACTTTTGTGTTGAGTGACTGCAGACAATGTACTTAGCCTTTCTGAAATGCAGTATTACGAACTGCCAAGTGGTGGTAATGAGAGAACACTTTATTCAGCATCGTTCTGGTCGTGTAGAGTAACTACATGAAATGTGTACAATGCTTGCTGCATAGTAAGCTGCAGTGAACATGAGCTAGTAGTAAAAGTGGTACTCGTGGTAACCTGACTATGAAAACAAAACAAACAAATAACAAGTAATAAAAGCGAGAGAATGTCTTAAAGCCCTGGGGCTTCACATCATAGATGATCTTAGTGAGTTGTCTGGTTTTTTTTTTTTTTTTTTCCTTTGTGGTCCTTGAATTTGTCCTTTTTTGAAAAAAAAAAGTTCATGAGATTTTCTTCAATGTGGTTTTGACTTTGTCCAAATATAAGAATTTTCTTAAGAAGAATGCATCATAAAATTCACAAAGCCTACAACCAGAGGTTAAAAAAAGGACAATAAACTTTGCTTCAAAATGACACATGAGAGATGTCGATAATTTCAATATTGAGGAAGCACTTTAGAGAAGACCTAATTTGAAACCTGATATATCCTCATCAAATACAGTAATTGAATGTTGAAACATGCTCTGTGTCTGTCTCTATCTCTGTATCTCTGTGGATGGTGATGTAAACTCTGTCTCTATCTAGACAAAGATGCTTGTGTTAAGTAGAATTAAAGGCAAAACGCTTTCACACTCTTAACCTCCGTAATCGAAGCTGCTGGAGTTGTAGATGATTCAGGCCGACATGAAAAGGATCAATGAGGTCAATACCATTCCATTTGCGTGTGGTTGAGAAATCTGTACCCTGTCAAATGCCCATACTCAGCGTTCCCAACCGAAGCCGTAGTGACACAGGCGAGGGACTTAGAGTGCATGACGCAAAGTGAATCCATTCTTGTCACCAGAAGGGGTATTTCCTGAAGCATGCCTCCGTGGGCGCCTATCACTGTCTTTTTACAAATGACTTCAAAAGACAACCACATGCCTTAGTTTGGAGAAAGAAGGTAGAATTAGGTAGGGCACAGGGAAAGACACTTAGATCGTAAAAGCCACATTATATGATAAACCCAACCTGGGCAGTTGCAAGATATTTGGTCCAGGGCATCGGAAACTTTTTCTGTAAGCATTTGGTTGGGATGCTTACAAAGGAGCCAGCAGACCTTTTCAAACAATATTTGTGAGAAAAGTGGATAGCTACCAGAAACAGTTTATTTTCAATAGGGTGAAGAGCCAACTGTCAATAACAATATTTGAATGACTAATTGTTATTATCAGCAGACTGAAATCAGAACCAATTTTCACACTGTCATATAAAAATCAACTTTTAAACATTTCTCTGAAGTTAATAACAAAGGACAAAGATGGTTTAATTATAACTTGCTAAAGGATATATTATAAGTTGGACAAAAGATGAGAGCTCAGATTTTTTTGTTTGTTTGTTTGTATTTTTTACCACAACAGGCCAAAGTTTATTTAAGATAACAAGTGAGATAAAAGTGGTATTTCATACTGACAACTGAGGAAATACAAGATTTTCTACTTTATATAAACAGACAAATAAAGACAAATACATTGTATTAACTCAAGACTCAAATTTTCAAATTTTCAGACTCCATCAAATTCAGTGGAAATATCTCAGATTTGTCTAGGGATCTTATCTCTTCTGATTAGACCTAGGTTTTTTGTTTTTTTTTTTCTTACTAGATATCTGGAAAATAGCAGTATAAATCCATCGGCCTTGCAAAGACTTCTGAAATAGTAAGTCTACTTCGTACTGGTTTTCAGTTAGATGAGCAATGTGTTGCTAAAGATACGTGAACTCAATACTTAACAATGTACATAGCACAGTTACAAAGATTGACTAGCAAAATCACTGTGAGGTAGGTAGTACCAGGACCTCTAATTTATATATAACAAAAATCAGGCATGATTAAGTGATTCCCCCATGGGTCTTATAACCTAAAAGGGGCTGAGTTAGGTCTTGATCTCTCCTCTTTGGACTCTATGTTCTATAATCTTTTCTAATATCATGCAGTGCCTTTCACATGGTTGTGGTAAAACTAGCCCTCAGTTTAAAATCACTGTTTCATTCACAAAATTTTGCATTTGCTTAAGAGCTTTATAATTTTCAAGTGCCATTATGTCCATTAGCAGATTTGATACTCAAATCCTCCGGGATAGGTTTGAAACCTCTGTTTTACACATAAGGAAATTAAGACCCAGTAGGGCACCAGATAGTTCCTAAAGACCAATTTGGGACATCATTACAAAAGGACATGGCTCTACGTCCATTGCTGCTTCTGTGACAGGAAAGAGAACTGAAGCTTTTCTATAGGAGGAATAATTGTCCAGAAGGATGAAATTCTGAAAAGCAGTGTGAATTTAGAACAATGTTTCTTCATGTTTGAGTTTCTGAACATCTAAGTGCTTGAATGGCGGCACAGAGGCGGAGGAGAAATTGTATTCTCTTGAGTGTACGTGCTCCCTAGAGAGGCAATCACCCCTGGCTCCAATCAATCAGAAACACCTAAAGGCCGACTCTTCTTCACGTGCCATCTGGAAGGAGGTCTTAGGATCAGAGTGCAGCTTCCTCTCTAGGCAAAGGCAGCTCACGATGTAATTTCCACCCACCCACCCCGAGCAGTTTAGCCAGAATTTTATTCCCAAAGTGCAAAATTCTTTAAAAATGATATTTTGCAAAATGAGACATACTGAAGACTCACTTCATTCCAAAGTCAGACACTCATTTTTACAATGCTTGCTAAACACACACGAAAGACATTCACTGTGGACTCCCATAGCTTCCAGTATTGAACATTATAATCTGTCTTTTAATATCAAGCTATTTCTCCCCTGCCGCCTCATTTAATTAATGATGTCTCTCTCTCTCTCTCAATCGCTCTCTTCCTCCCTCCCTGCAAAGAGCTTGCTCCTAAAGGGAAATATATTTTGCTTATCATTCTGTGTTACTGTAAGGATTCCTCTGAGGATAAAATGTTACCCACAGGGTGATATCTACATTTGTTTCGCCATTTGCAGACCCACCCTACAATGTGGCCAGAGGAAAAAAGCAGAGATGATATTTTAAATTTGAAAGGAAAAAAAAAAAAAAAGGAAACCTTGAATTACGTGGCAGATAAATGATTAAGAATTGGAACGTGGTGTCAGACCTAAGAGACTTAAAGCAGGGAAGACATAGAACTGAGAAAGGAGGGAAGAAGCATTAGTGTTTCATGAAGAAGAGGAAACTGTTTCTGCTTTATCTTTTGCAAATTGAGAGGCGTGCCACTTACGCTGGGGTGGCACTTAGGTGGAGAGCGCCTGGGCTGGCTTGAGGAGGAAGAAGCATTCTCCTGAGAAGGCTTTAGGCGGAAAGTGATCCCGAATTGCTGTTGTTTAAACAGAATGATTCTGGCACAACTAAGCTAGAAGCAAGAGAAGGAATTAGCATATGTGGATCTGGACGGCAACTATCAGGACGATGTGTGAGGCTTGTGAGAGCTGGGCAAAAGTTTTAGCAGCTAGATGTTAAAGGTGTACAAGTCTTAGCATTTCCTTCTTATATAATGCTTCCTGCCTGTTGCAGTGACTGGGGAACAACATAAAAGGATTGCCCAGCACTGGGCAAAGAGGAGACATTCATTTATTGGTTCATTCATTCCTTTGTTAAATGTTTATTGAAAGCCTATGATATGTCAAGCCCATTTATTCAGGATTCAACAGCCAACAAATGTCCCTATAGAGTTTCTCTTTGAGTAAGTGGACACAGAAGTAAATAAGAATAAAAGAATACATAGGGTTTGAGGGCAGTAAACGCTAAAGAAAAACAATAAATGAAACGAAAAGAAAGTAGGGGGTATCTTTGGGTTGCAATTTTTGATAGAATGGCCAAGAAAAGCGTCACTGAAAAGATGGTGTTTGAGTAAAGACAAGAGAAAGGTGAGGAAGCAAGCTATGAGGTCTAGGAAATGCACCTCCAGCAGAGGGAGCAGGAAGGAGGCTAGTGGGTTTGAAGAGCGAGCAGACAGCAGTGTTATCAGAAGATGAGTTCACAGAGGATGTGGGTGGCAAAGGGTAGCGGGAGGAGAAAACCATGTGGGGTCTTGGGCTCCTTGGTAAAGCACTTAGAATTTTTATTCTGCATGAAAAAAGAAAGACCATTATGTAAGTTTGAGCAGAGGACGGAAACAATCCAACTTATGATTTAATGGACTCGATTTGTCTGCTCGTTTGAGATAAGACTGGGTAAGGGGAAATGAAGAAGACATGAGGAAACTGCTAAGACTACTAGGGAGAATATTGAGCTAATCCACATAAAAAGATGCTGAGTTTGGGTAAGATTGCTTACAGTGGAGGTGCAGAGTTGTCATAGTCTGGATAGTTTTTGAAGGTAGAGATGCCTGGATTTATTTTATACAGAATAGCAAGTCACTTTGGCTCGACTACTTTAACTATTTGGAATACAATGGGCAAGGAGGTTAGGAAAAAATTTTTTTAATTGTAACAGGAAATTATATGGTATACAATAGCTCCAGATGTTACAGAGTACTATGAAAAATATATGATAGCAAAACTTGGCCATAGTTATTTTAATGAAAATTGAATATAATATAACAATGGTTTTTATCTATATGGCATGGGCTATGACTACATTAAAATTTTAGCCACGTGACCTGAAGTGTCTTATTTAAAATGCTTGTGGGTGGAGAGGGTTTAGCTCAGCGGTAGAGTATGAGCTTAGCATGCACAAGGTCCTGGGTTCAATCCCCAGTACCTCTGTTAATAAATAAATAAACCTAATTACCCCCCCCCCAATTTTTTTTTAAATGCTTGCTTTTGTTATCTGGAAAAAAGAGCAATCATACCAATGTCAGAATATTTTTCTAAATATTCTGTGATCTGAGTTGCTTATTGCAATGTTTGGAGTCTAGTGAATGCTGAGTAAATATTATTATCCATTCCATTAAGCTTACAACGGACTTGGGCATTTGTTGAGTTTAGGCAGTAATAAATGAGCTTGAAGACCTCGTATTAGAGTCAACAAAAAACAAGAAACAAACACTGGACTTGAAATTAAAAGACCTATGTTCAACTGTGGTGGTCATTTATCTTGCCTTATGGTTTGTAGATATTAAGGTTAATTCAGGTCTCATGACTTCAGTCCACCACTTTTTCTATTATGCTCACATTTCTCAGGAACAGAGGTTGCACTGTACCCAGCAGGATCCCAAACCCTGCATCCCAACCAAATTTATTCTTCACTACTCAGGAATCTTTGGGTCTGAACAAGTCAGTCAGAGTTGGTGTTTGTGAATCTTGTTGGTACGTCATTAGAGAGAGAAACTAGAGACTCAGAAACTATCAAAGGAAAAGCCATTTGGGACACATCCAGACTAGTTTGTGTCACTAAACGAATTCTCAAGTTACCAGGATTATTTTGGGGGGCAGGATTCTGAGAATACAATTTATTACCAAATTGGGAGATTTTGTTTTGAACATAAACTGCTACAGAGTAGCAACAAAGAAAAAAAAAAATACTGTCCTCAGGTACTTTTTAATCTAGTTGGAATTAGTGATGGGAGAATAAGTGAACTGGAATCTAATTCAAACGTATTCATTAAGGCAACTTCTTTTTAACAAAATTTTATAACACTCTCTATATCATTATAGTAATCTGAAGTGAAGCAAATATCTTACAGTGATTGCAGAGTAGGAGTCTGGAAACTGTATGATAATAGAACATTTTTCTCATTCTCTGTTCAAAATTGGGGTACATTGACCAGAATAGTAGCCAGCTTTCTAGGTACTGTTTATTTTTGAATGAATGAACAAATTTAAATTTGCATATTCAAATGGATTTTGGTACACTGAAATGTAGAAAAACAAAATTTTTGCCTCCTGGAAGATGTTCCAATATGATACTGGAAAATTTAAAGGAATTTTTCATTTCATAAAGTCTTTTACCATTTTAAAGCAGTTGTGTTTAATTTGTTAGTTTCTATAATGTAGAGAGCTATGATAAATGATTTTTCATTTTCTCTGTTGGGGTAGGAGGAGGGTTCCCATGCTATTGTTGAAAAATGGAAACTCTCATGAAGAAATACATTCTCATGTGGTCCCTGGCCAGCATTTCCAGGGAGGACATGACCTCCTGTTATGAAGAGATAACACTTGTGTGGTACCCATGCTCAGTTTGTTACTCAAAAGCCAGGACATCATTAAAAAACAGGCTGGCACCTCAGTAGGTTTTCTTGAGTAAGTGGAGTGTTCCTGTAGCCTTCAGTTAGCAGGAGAAATTAATTTTGTTAATCAGAAATCAAAGCTTTGAAGCTTGGCACCACTACAAATAAAGATGGTGAATTCCAAAATAATATTACTTCATGGATCTTAGGAGTTACTTTAGGCATTCATTCCAAACTTCTGTTAGAATCTAAGGGACAGGCAAGAAAATTAGTGCAAACCAAGAAATTTATTTCTGTGGCTGGGTAATTAAGCAAAGAAAATTAGGTCAAAGAGATTCCCTATTGTTGGAACAACATCAAGAAGATCATTTAAACTTAAAATAGAGAGAGCGGTTTCTATGCCTCAGAATTTTCTGAATTGTGTCTCCCTTTAATTCCTTTTCTATGAAATGTCAATAGATGCTTTCTTTAGAAAAAGGTTATTGAGGTTAAGAAATGTTGCCACCTGTTAGTTGAATAATATCTACAACTATTTTTAGCTGAAGAATCTCTCTGGATCTCTGGTAGACCACATAGTATGAAAGCATATCCACTGTATTTGACAATGGAATCCTTTTTTTTTTAATTTTTGCTCTTAATATTAGACAGAATCTGGTATCCTTTCAAGACAATTTGGGAAAAACAAATTTCCTTGTTAATTGGTTTATTTAAGTAAAAGTTAAGCGTTTCTCCAAAATGATTTGGTTTGATTAAATGGCTGTAACTGGTGGCCTGGTATAGACATTACCTGAGTGTATCCTGTATTCCTTCAAAGGGGACAGATTTCTGTTTAAATTCTTCAAGAAGTATTTTATGTGTGTGATATTACAACTGCTTATTGAGAACTTTCTATATACCGGGTCCCATGATAAGTGCTTCACATTTACTCACTCAGTTGATTTTTTAAATTTTAATTCATCCAGCAACACTGTGAGGTAAACACAATTATTATCACTACTTTATGGATGAGAAAACTGAAACAAAATTTATGTGACTTTCACAACACACACAGTACAAACATGGGCACATCGAGCCATTGTTTCAGCTGAAAACAACTTAGTGACCATTTTCTCCAACTCATTTCATAAATGAGGAAACAGGGATTTGTCTCTTGTTAGCTAACTAACAAGATCCTGGCAGATCTTGGCAGATCCTGAAATAGAATATAAAGCTCTTGCAGAATTTGATGCCATAAACTAGATATGTCAGTAAATGTCTATAAAATAAACGTTACAAACTTATAGTCATCCCCTCATGTTTAAAGATTGGGTAAAGGAAATTAAAAATGGTAGGTATGTGTATGGATTATTTTTTAATGTGAGTTTTAACAGGTAGATCTTCCCCATAGGGAGTTTATTATTTTTGCTACCTGATTATTGAAATATTTGATAAAAATAGTCACTACTAGGATTTTACTAGCCATAATAAAGTTATTCATTAGCTAAGCGTATTAAAGTTGCTCTAAAATACAGTTATTATGGTTACACTATTTTACAAATAAGAAAACAAGACTGATGCTAAGTCCTTTGCCTAAAATCTCATATTGAGAAAGCAGGGGGGCTGGGGCTTAAACCCAACGCTCTTCTCATTCTGATTACTGCTTCCTTTAGCAAAACGTTTAATCAGTGTGAGACTGGGCTAATTCGTTCAGGTTATCGTCTAAAGTATGTATGGGTCTGGGAATTGAAAAATCAATTAAAGTGGAGAGAAGATACGTTCCCTCTATGCTCAAAAACTTTCCAGAAACACAAAACTGGAATGCAGCTCATCTCTTTCAGTCTGTCTTCTCTGATGGCCAAGAGACGAGCCTAATTGTTCTAGGCATGGAGTGTATTATGGGGTAAAAGGCAAAAGACTGAATTCACAGGAACAGGTCCATATCTCCTCTTGTAATTCTCTATAGAATCCTTTGTGTAAAAGTCTACTTCTACACCTTACCCTCACACCCACGTCTTTGTGGGCCGTACATTTTCTTTCAGTTGCTTATATATAACTACAATAAAATAAAACTCTTTTTAACTAGGAAAGTTGATTTTGTAGTGTACATTTGGAGCTGAACAACATAAAATGCAATTTTATAAAAATTTTTAATTTATTATATTTAAATTAAGATTTAATTTTTAAAAGCTCTGTATGAAGGAAAAAAAATGCTTAAAATCATAATAAATTTGTTTAGTTTGTGATTAAGTAGATGGTGGAATTTGTGTTATGATAAAGTAGGAAGACCACTGGGTTGGAGACCATGATAGATTGGTTTTAGCTACTTTGCCATTAAATGTAAAATGGACTTGGATCATGTTGCCTTCACATGCTGTCTTGTGGTCTGTGAGCCCAAGCTCTCGAACTAGACTGCTCAGATTCTAATCCCAGCTCTCCATCCCAGTTGGTTGGCCTAGGGGAAGTCTATAAGTTCTCTGTGTCTCAGAATCATTTGCTGAATAACAGATACAAAAAGAATACCTATCTCCTAAAGCTAAGGGGAGGATATAGCTCAAGTGGTAGAGCACAGGCTCAGCATGCATGAGGTCCTGGGTTCAATCCCCAGTACCTGCATTTAAAAAAAGAAAAAACAATAATAAATAAATAAATAGACTAATGACCTCCCCCCCAAAAAGATAAAAAATAAATAAAAATTAAGAAAAAAACCTAACACCTAAAGTTTGTGTGTAAATTAATTCATTTAATACATGAAAATTTTCCCCAGACAGACAACAGTGCCTGACAGATATTAAGCACCCAATAAATTCTGACTATTAATAATTTAGATCCAGTCAACTATTAATTGAACATATACTGTGTGGTGGACACTGAGCAAGGAACTGGGGATAGCATACAAGAATAAGAAGACCAGGTCCCATCCTATGTGCCCCTTGTAATTTTGCATATCACATGTAAGCAAATACAGTCATGATTATAGTTGATGTGGAACAAACATTAAAAGTGTCTCATAAAAACAAAAATAAACAAATGGGACCTAATTAAACTGAAAAGCTTTTACACAGCAAAGGAAACCATAAACAAAACAAAAAGACAACTTATGGAATGGGAGAAATATTTGCAAATGATGTGACCAACAAGGGATTAATTTCCAAAATGCATAAACAGTTCATACAGCTCAGCATCAAAAATAAACAACCTAGTCAAAAAATGGGCAGAAGATCTAAACAGACAATTCTCCAAAGAAGACATACAGATGGCCAATAGGCACATTAAAAGATGCTCAACATCACTAATTATTAAAGAAATGAAAATCAAAACCATAATGAGGTATCACCTCACACCAGTCAGAATGGCCATCACCAAAAAGTCTACAAATAATAAATGCTGGATAGGGTGTGGAGAAAAGGGGACCCTCCTATGCTGTTGGTGGGAATGTAAATTGGTGTAACCATTATGGAAAACAGTATGGAAGTTCCTTAAAAAACTAAAAATAGACTTACCATATGATCCAGCATTGGGCATATATCCAGAGAAAACTCTAATTCTAAATGACACATGCACTCCAATGTTCATAGCAGCACTATTTACAATAGCCAAGACACGGAGACAACCTAAATGCCCATCAATAGATGAATGGATAAAGAAGATATACACACACACACATACATACATACAATGGAATATTACTCGCCCATAAAAAAGAATGATGCAGCAGCATGGATGGGTTATTATACTAGGTGAAGTAAGTCAGAAAGAGAAAGAGATGTGTAATATGATATCAATTATATGTGGAATATAAAAAGAAGGGATACAAATGAACTTATTTACAAAACAGAAATAGTCTCACAGACATAGAAAACAGATTTATAGTTACCAAAGGGGAATGGGTGGGAGGGATAAATTAGGAGTTTGGGATTAACATATATAAAATAGATAACCAACAAGGGCCTTCTATATAGCACAGGGAATAATATTCAATATCTTATAATAATCTATAAAGGAAAATAATCTGAAATAGAAGATACATATACATACATATACATATATATACATACACACACACACACACACACACACACATACACATATATATAACTAAGTCACTTTGCTGTACACCTGAAGCATTGTAAATCAACTATACTTCAATAAAAAATAAAGAAAACAAGGTGTCTTATGATTCAGAAGTAGTTTGCAGAAGAAGGCAATTGCCTTTAAGATTTTATAATGATTTTCATAACTGAACAAGATTTTAACTGATGACAGATGAGCACTGGGAAGAAAGGCTTTGGGTTTATACTGGATGGACAGCAGGTGCAAATGCCCGATGTGAATACGACTGAGTATGAAATGGAATGTTTCAATGATAGGTCCAGGCAACTAGCGGCACTTGATATAGCCGGTGGAGACGGGGTGGTGAGTGGTAGAGATAAGATTAGAGCTGTAGGAAAGGGCTACATACAGATAGACTTTATGTTGTACCAAAAAGTATCCTTGTTATTTTCACTCTGGCTGCACTGGGTTCCCAATGGATGAAGAGAGCAAAGAAGGGGGCAACTTACTGAGAGGATGTTCTTCTGATTCATAATCGAGATGAAGGAGGCAGAAGAGAACAAAGGAAAATGTGAGTGTTTTGTCCTCAGTTTACTTGATTAAATTCAGTAGTGTACACACCTCCGAGACATCACGTCCTCACAGGGCGAAACAAACCTGTGGAGCACGTGAAGCAACGATGCATGAATTTCCCTCTTGGCTATGGATTCTCTGAAAAACTGTTGTAAATTGACGGTAAATAGTGTTACTTCTATCATTCCACATTTTATAATGCGGAGTCTCAGATATTATTATGCTTTTCCTACCAATGAAAAGAGAAAGCTTTGCAGTGTTAGGATCCTTATATGCGAGCCTTAATGACTGCAAAGATGTTTCCTAAATGATCAATGCATAACAAAGAACGCCAAGACCACGGTCTCTTAAATACACATTAACTGAATACATAGAAAGTAGCAGGTTGAATGGGGCTGCTATGAGACTGAACTCCTGTTAGTCCAGTGCAAAATGACAGGAACTCACACTTCTTTATCTTTTTATTTGTAGTTCTGACATATTCTTTCATATTCTACAATGAAGGGGAGTTTTGAATGGAAGATTTATTTTTATTGTCTCCTGTCCCTCAGTGATCCCAGTACAACACCAGTTGAATCAAAGAAATTCAGCAGGCTGTAAAGGGTCTGAGAGGGCTTTCTAGTCTACCTCCTTCCAGTCCAAGCTTTTGACTCAGGTTTAGTGACTGGCCTAAGGCTATTGAGCAAGAGAAAAGCAGAGGAGATTCCAAGACTTCTTGCCCTGTAGTTTGTTTTTCTGTTTGTTATTTATTTATTTATTTATTTATTTATTTTGGTCCACTACACTGCACTGTAATTATTTATTGTGGTCTCTTATAGTTAGCTAATTTCTGACAGTTTTGTTAGCACATAAAATGGAAGCCATAGATGAGGTCCCACAAACAACTTCCTCTCATTAACTCCAAATGCAAAAGCAGATTGCAAGCTTTAGAAGGCCATAGACAGCACATTGCGAAAACAGAGCCAGCTCAGCTCCTGCTTGACTCTTTCTTTTCCTTTCACATAGGTTTTCTTTCAACTTCCATTTCTCACATCTGAAGATGCTACATATGTAATGGACTTTTTCATTTGTTGGTTAATGCACTCCTAACAGCCCGTTTCTGCATGAAATGTAAACCACCTGCAAGGAATAGTAAATACCAACATTTTATGCACATTATGC
The DNA here is from genome assembly GCF_048773025.1 of Camelus bactrianus. Classification (NCBI taxonomy): domain Eukaryota; kingdom Metazoa; phylum Chordata; class Mammalia; order Artiodactyla; family Camelidae; genus Camelus; species Camelus bactrianus. Next base: position 19,450,446 of record NC_133548.1, read on the forward strand.
ATGGTTTGAAGAATTGAATAAGCATGTCTTGACACTCCCTGTGAATTCAGTAGCGCTTCATCCTACAACAAGCCAGGTTAAAAGAAGAGTTACTGAGATAGTACCAAATGTGGAAAGTTTCTAGGAAGCAAAAGTAAACACTGAGAACGATAAGCTTCTAGACCAGGACATCAGCACAGAAGAGGAAGGCAATACAGCTATAGGATTTGGGGGGAAATGTCTACCAAGACAATGGAAAATAATCGCCAGAGATTGAGCGGCAAACTATAGAGATGGGCAGATTTTACACAGACTTCTAGGGACAGAAGAGCTACTGGGGGGTAACTGCATGTGCTACTCAGTTGAGAAGGAAACTGAGGCTCCATCCAGGCTTAGTTAGAAAGAGTACAGTGGTTTCACAGGGGTATTGGCCATGGACCTCAGAATGGACAGTTACGACACTTGGTTCTCGTATTTGGTGATTGTAATCATGATTCAACCTACTCATTTATAGATGAAAACATAAAAAACAGAAATCCCCAATGCTATCTGCTTTCCTAAAATCTGTAGTCATTCAATGGCAGAGCTTGTCGTAGAAGACAAGTGATGTAGGTCATGCTAATGGCAGTGGGATAAACCTCCAACCCAAAACTGATTCAGATGTTGAAGCTGAAAATGCCACACCTCATTATACCAAGAGGGTACAATGAGATTTATTACTCACAGGATGAGGCTTTCTGGGGAGAGCAGAGCAGGCTCCCAAGCAGATCCAAAAACGACTTGAGAGAAAAAGAAGGCTCTGTCTGTCTTGGGATTTTATTGTGGTTAAGTGACAGGACTGGGGTAAGGTTCTGTATGCTCGGACCAGGGATTGCATGGTATCTTAGTGTTTTTAGAGTTGTTGTAACAGAATGAAACAAACCAGGTGGCTTAAACACCAGAAGCTTTTTCTCTGACATTTCCAGAGCCTAGAAGTCTGAAATCACGTCTGTGGTGCCAGTGGCAGGCAGTAGGCTTAGCTCATCGTGGAGGCTCTGAGAGAAAATCTGTTCCGTGCCTCTCTCCTAGTTTCTGGTGGTTGCTAGATGTCCTTGGCATTCGTTGGCTAATAGCTGTCGCGCTACAATCTATGCCTACATCATCACATGGTCTTGCTCTCTGTGTCTCTCCTCTTCTGATAAAAACATTAGTCATACTAATTAAGGGCACACCCTAATCCAGTATCACCTCCTTTTAACTCAGCTGATTACATCTGCAAAGACCCTGTTTCAAAATGCAGTCACATTCTGGGTTCCAGATGGACATGAATTTTGGGGAGACATGATTCAACCCAGTGCACGTGGTTAGAGCTTCCTGCCTGTGCCAAACAAGAAAGCTCATGGATTTTCTTATTATCTTGTCAATGGAGGAAGCTGTTAGCAATCAAACATTAAAAACAGAGTCAGACTCTTTAACGCAAAAATCTCTTGAGTCCTCAGTAAGTTACAGTCTCTGCTTGTTTATCAATAAGAAGGATGCCACTAACATTTATCTTTCAAACGTGTACCCTTACGGCTGTGAGAAAAGGTTGCTACAGTATCGCAGGTGTTGAATTATGTCTAAAAGCTGTACACTAATCTGTCCTAGGCAAGTATGATCATACGCCCAACCTACCCCATAATAAAGAATCCAGAATTAGGAAATATTTGAAGATAATTTTCAAGCAAGTAGATCACATCAGGCCAGGAACAATGGTGCACCTATGATCAGTTCCTTGACTAGGATGCTAAAGGAAGTTGGAATAGATACCAGAGCTTAGGTCAGCCATAGGACAATGAGAACTGTAGCTCTCCGGGGCCTTGGAGCCCTCATGTCCCCTTTGTGCACCAAGTATCAAATAAACCACCCCTTTTCCTATCTTAAAAGGAAATGTATAGTTAATGGTATCTACCTGGCACGTATAAGACTAATACTTGGTAATTAATATAATTATCTAAGTGTAATAAAAAAATACAGAAAATCAGTTTTTTTAAATGTGTGTTGGTATATAAATAACTAGACCCTTCCACCCTAGACATCACCATGGAGCAATCAGATGCCTCCACCTAGCTGTAGAGTTGCTGAGAATAAGACAGCTGCAAATGCAAGTCCATGGTATTGGTGACAGGAAAATCATAAGCAGAGTGGCCAGCTGGGATGCACATTTCTGAAGTGATGGCCAATTATTGGTAAAGATCTGAACAAAAGAGAGTGTCTTCTCTTGATTTATATGGTAGTTTAATTCCTTGTAAAGTCCATGCATAGTTAAAGCTTGCAAAAATATTTTAATTTATATGTAAACCAGAATTAGAATCCAGGCTTAATTATATTCAGAGTTTTCTTACGTATTTGAGTGTCTGGTGGGACACCTATGTATCTAATATGCATCCTGACAAGCAAAACGTGCTTCAACAAATATCCAAAATCCCACAGAGACCCATTAGACTAGAGTATTTCAAATTTCTATATTTAAAGAGAATGCATTTCTTCCAGTATAGCAGGTGATGACATGAACTTTTTAATGTAAATTTTGAAAACTGTCAATTAAAGCCAATTTTAACAGGTTCTATCAGGCATAGAAATTAAAATGCCCTCACCTTTCTGACTTAGCAGATTTATTTAATGCAGTGGAAACACTTCACTCAGCTTAGAAAGGGAGACCAGTGTCTGTTGGGGTTTGTTTATTTTAATCAAATGGAGATAAGGGTTATTCAATAAATATTGATGTGAATAAGACTGTGATGTCCCAAATAGATTTGGATGGAGAAATGGAAACACATTTCTATGTGATATTAATGAAGCTAGTGATCAGAAGCAACACATGCCAGCTTTATTTTGTAAAGAGATTGGACATAGAGTTCAGGTTGGTGGAATCCAATGTGTAGGAACTGGACTGCAAGCTTAATATGAACACACTGTAACTGGTCAACTGAGAAAGAGTTTATGGAAATATATACAATTATGATAGATATTAAATATAATATAAATTGATTGGGCAGTGTTCAAAGAAGTGTAGTGTCTAGAATTAGAAAGTTCTCTGCACTGATCAGACACTGTCAACTTTTGTGCTTATTCTGGATCTTGCATTTGAGAAAATAGAATAGAACATTTGCATGCATGTATGTGTTCATGCATATGAATTTTTTATGTATGTAGACCATCAATCCTGAAAAAAATACTTATGTTTCATGTTCTTATATTTGGATTCTTTTCTTTGACTATGTATACATATACACACATTGAATTTTATTTTCAAGTGTATTTTTCAATTAATATTCTTTGTAAAAATTGTGGTAAAAAGTACATACATGAAATTTAACCTCTTAACAAAATTTTAAGTGTACCATACAGTGTGGCTAACTATATCCACATTGTCATACAGCAGATCTCTAGAACTTTTTCATCTTGTGTGACCAGAAGTCTATACCCATTGAATAACGCCCCATTTATACCTCCCCACAACCACTGGCAACCACCATTCTACTTTCTGCTTCTATGAGTTTAACTACTTCATAGACCTCTTATAAGTGGACTCATGCTGTCTGTCCGTCTGTGACTAGCTTATTTCACTAAGCTTAGTGTTCTCAAGGTTCCTCTGTTATAGCTTATGAAAGAATTTCCTTTTTAAAAATTGAATAATATTCCACAGCATATGTTAACCACATTTTGTTTATCTGTTTATCTGCTGATGGACTTTCAGGCTGTTTCCACCTTTTGACTGTTGTGAATTATGCTGCAGTGAATATGAGAGTGCAGTTATCTCAATCCTGATTTCAATTCTTTTGGGTAAATACCCAGAAATGGGATTTCTGGATCATATGGTAGCTCTATTTTTAATTTTTGAGTAACCTTTATGCTGTTTTCATAGCAGCTGCAGCATTTTACATCCACCAAGACTGCACAAGGTTTCCACATTTTCCACATCCTCAACCACATCTGTTATTTTCTGTTTAAAAAAAATAGGTGTATGCCATCCTATCCTAACACATGTGAGGGGATATCTCATTGTGGTTTTGATTTGCATTTCCCTGATGATTAGTGATGTTGAGCATCTTTCTGTATCCCTGTTGGTCGTTTTTATGTCTTCTTTTTAGAAATGTCTATTCAAGTCTTGTGTCCATTTTTAAGTGGATTCTTTCTGGGGTTGTTGTTGTTACTGAGTTGCAGAAGTTTCTCATATATTTTGAATTTTAACCCTCTATCAGATATATGGTTTGCAAATATGTTGACCCATTATGCAGACTACCTTTTCATGTTGTTGATTATTTCATTTGCTGTGTAGAGCTTTTTAGTTTGAAGTACTCCCACTTTCCCATTTTTGTCTTTGTTGTCCTTGCTTTTGGTGTCTTAGTCAAGAAATCATTGCCAAAACCAATCTCATGAAGTTCCCTCTATGTTTTCTTCTAGGAGTTTTATAGTTTCAGGTCTTACATTTAAGTCTTTAGTCCATTTTGAGTTGATGTTTGTGAATTGTACAAGATGAGGTTAGCTTTCTTTCTTTCACATGTGGAAATCCAGTTTTCTCAACATCATTTGAAGAGACTATCTTTTCCTCATTGTATAGCCTTGTCCCCTTTGTCGAAGATCATTTGACTGTATATACTTGGATTTATTTCTGGGCTCTCTGCTCTGTTTCATTGGTCCATATATGTTTTATGCCCGTACTAAACTGTTTTGATTATGGTAGTTTTGTAATGTGTTTTGAAGCCAGGTAATGTAAAGTCTATATTTTTGTTTTCATTCTCAAGTTTGTTTTGGTTATTTAGGGTCCTCATCATTCCATAGGAATTTTAAGACTGTTTTTGCTCTTTCTGCAAAAATTACCATTGAGATTTTGATAGGGATTGAATCTAAATCTTTAGATTGCATTAGGTATTAAGGACATTTTGACAATACTGAGTTTCCAAGCCATGAACACCAGGAGATGTCTCTCCATTTATGTGTGTCTTCTTTAATTTCATTCAGAAATGATTTGTACTTTTCAGTGTATAAATCTTTTGCTTCCTTGCTTAAGTAAAAATCTTTATCAATGTCAGAAAGAAGAAGATAAGAGGAGAAAATGATACATATTTTGGAAATCTATCAAATTGAAAACTTCTTTAGATAACAAAGTTTTATATAGTATTTCTTTTTTCAAGCATTATTTTTCTTAAACAATTTAGTGATTTCTTTAATATTTATATTTAAATTTCAGGTTGAGTCTTAATGCTTGGATAAATGTTTTTTTTTCCCTCTCACTTTCTGTCTATATGTGCTTGTATTTGTAATTGAGCTGTGATATATAAACATGCCTAATTAGATTGCACTCTGTGATGACCCAAGGTCAACAGATGATAATTCAAAGAGCTTTTAGCCAAGAGTTACATATAACTTTTAGCAGCTTCAGAAGATAAACCCAGACTTCTTACATTTTGAATTATTCTGCCAGGCTTTTGGAGTGTTTAATGAGCTTTTATTGTTTTCTGTAATTTTTGTGTTTTCTCACAGCAGCCCATCTCCACTTCAACCTCCAGTTTATTCGGGGCTGCTTTGGTTTTGGAATCTGATAATCCCTTGACTGAAGTACTGAAATGTATGTCTCAATTACAAATAAATTGGCTCTTAGTGAAAGCTTGAGGACCTCTTCTGTGTTATAAAAGGAATAAACCCAGCGAAGGCCCTTTGTGCCCTACAGAAGCTTTTCCTAACTTTCTTGCCATGTTCTGCAGAATTGGGGTTACCCTGAATCTCTGTACACAATCCATATCCGCTCACAAGTCTGTGCTGACATTTCGCCACCTTCTGCTCTGTACACGAGCTTTGCATTTTCCATAAACTCTGTTAAAATCTGTATTGGCTTTCCCATATTAGCATTCCAAGTCTGTGTCTGCACACCTTACATGTAGTGTGGCTGGGAATTAAACTCACTTGAATATTAGGACAGGAGCCAAAACAGTCATAAGATATGACTGAAGCACAGGAAGCAAGTCTTGGCAGTGAGTGGTTCTTTCCTTGCCTGCCTTGGCAGGTGCTCACCAGCCCGCTTCAATTCACACATCAATCTTGAAATGATGATTCCTTTGGTAATTATCAAAAGTCACTTCTGGTGTAAGTTCTGGAGGGAGAATTATGTCTCAGTGGCTTGATGTTACCATAATGGCATATTTGGTGTTCAAATGACTGCATCTGCACCGCTAGTAATTGGCTTTGGACTCCTCCCTCCTCCCTTCTATTTCCTTGCTTTCTGCCCTTTGTCCATCCTTTTCAGTTAGAGCAGCTCAGGTACAAACTCTCCCAATAATAAAGAGACATACTGATTATCGTTTATCATTGTCCTTTTGAGATTTCCCTTTATCTCTTACGAATATGTCTTCCTGGGAAGTCACAGTGTGGAGAGGTGGCTCAGCAAAGGCAGATTCAGGGATTTCTAGGGCCCATGCCCCAAATGACATCAAGATTCACAATCAGAAGCAGAGACATGGTGATGTAATAAAACTAAGCTTCCAGCTCCTTACTGACAGGATGCCTTCCAAGACCCAATACTGTATACGTTATTGTGCATTATTGTACTTAAAGACACCTGTGTTGGAATAAACTCTAATGGTTTTAAGAGCCAGTGGCCACCATGCAGATGTACATGGTCCATGAAGACCTTTGATGATATCTTTTTTCTCTTTCCCTTTTTTCCTTCCTTTTAACTCACCATTACCTTAATCCTTCTTTATTTTCTTTGCTCCATGTCTTCTCATTGTCTCTTTCTTTTTTTCTCTCACCTCATTCTCATCTCTTTCCCTGTCTTACGGCCATTTAAGACCTTTTCTTCTTCTTTTTTTTATTTTTTAACTGTCATGGGTACCATCAGTGTATTAATCATTTGACTAAAAATATCCAACCTTTAGAAGACTAGCATTCATTTTCACTTTCGTTCTTTTCTCATGAACACAATTTGCACACGTAGCTTTTCGCCTGCATCAAAGCCATACAGAACACACATCTCCAACTGGGATTTCAAATGAGTTTATCAGGAAGGAGCCCACAATATTTGTACCTGTGAAAATACTTTGTGAGACCAGCATGACACAAGAAGAAAGCTCTGTTAAAGGTTCCTAGAAGTTTTCACTTTGTAGATGTTCTTACCTTTCTTGAGGTAAGAGAGAGGCATGTTAGCCATACAGTTTAACATTCTGATATAGAATTGGCCACAGTACGATAAAGTGAAATTTTTGTTTATGATTTGAATAAGACATATTCTCATATATGTATTCTTTGGCTGTAAGAAAAAAATGTCAAAATAATTATCACATGGAATGTTATTAAGTAATTTGCAACACATTCATCAGAAAAGATTTAAATGCCTTCAGTAAATTAAGACCTTGATGGATTAGACACAGATCCACCCATCAAGAAATTTTGGTGATATATGAAATGATAAAGAGATGATGATGATAATGATGATGATGATAAAATGAAAATGAAGCCATCAAAACAAAATAATTAAATGTTCCAGTTGAGTAATTTCTGAACTTGGTTGACCATCAGAAATCACCTAGTTTTATATATATATATATATATATTTTTTTTTTTTTAATTAAGATTCATGGACCCTACTCCAGATATGTTAAATCAGAACTTCTGGAGTTGGAGACACAGAATTGTACTTTCAAAAATATCCACAGGTCATTCCAATGACCAATGAGATTGGAGAATTACTGACAGGAGGGAAATAAACTCTGTGTCTTTAGTGAAGAGAAATGGTTTCAAGTTCACATGGCCACGGAGGAGGAAATATTTGGCCAGTGAAGGATTGATAACACTTGGATAAGCAGAGGGTATTAAGAAGGGAATTCTCAGCAGAAGAAAATGAAAAGACTAGATATCTGAAGGTGAAAAGTAAAAGGCATCAGGGAATAGTAAAGGGACTAGACTGACAGGAATCAATGACACATGGTGAGAAACTGAAGCAAAAGCTAGAGCACTGCAGTCTGGAGTCTGGAGGACCTTGAAGATGGAGAAGGGGAAGCATAGAGTGTTTAATTAATGGGACACTATTGCATGTTTTAGTGTAGGTTACACCATCATGAAAGAAGCATTTTAGAATGATTCATCTATAAGGGAGTAGAGGCTGAGTTGGAGAGGAACAAATATTAAAATAGGAATCCGATTCCCAGTAGTAAAAATCTCAGGTCACAGTAGTAAAACTCTAAGTTGCATTTCTATGGGGGCAGAAAAAATGTTTTGCTTTCCTTGTGTAACAATGCAATCACCTCTAGCTACTTAAAAAAAAAGGTCAGATTGGGGAGGGGGTAGAGCACGTGCTTAGCCTGCAGGAGGTCCTGGGTTCAATCCCCAGTACCTCGGTTTAAAAAAAAAATGTCAGATAAATAAACAGTGTACGGTAATTTCCAAAAGACAAAAGCAGGGTCAAAAAAATGGAATAAGGTACTTTGATGAAGAGTAAGAAGATGGAAGTGGGGAAAATACAATACTCAGGAAGGCCTCTCTGAAGGGGACATTTGAGCTGAACCTTGAGGAGCCATTTAAGTGAAGATGTGGGGGTGGGGAAGGGAGTGTTTCAGACAAATATTCTAAGTACTGGAGTTTCAAAAAAACTTTAAAAGAAAAAGAAGCAAAAACAATCCAGCCATTAAACAATAGCAAGGAGGCAAAGTCAGTAAGGAGGTAAGCTCAGAAGTGCAGGCAGCAGCCCATTCACGTACCACTTCAGGGTCTGAATTTTATTCTAATGCCTGGAGCAGATCCAGTGCTAAGCCACTTGGCCGTGTTCGCTGAGCTCTCTCCCCAGCGTGGCCCTGTTTAGCTTTCTGACGGTGAGCACACCTCCTGTGTCTTCATTTGACAGTCCGTTCCTCCCCAGCATCCGAGCCCCACAGGTCGGGATCAAAGTGGACTTCAGGGGAAAGATTGTGGTTCATTGTACCCATCTTTCCTTTGTGCCAGAACCAGCAGCTGATTAAACTTCCCTGCGCAAAGCCAAGACGGAGTTAGAACAGAAGATGTGAATCTAATAAAGATAAGACTTACATACAATTCAAAACAATTAACTAAAAAAAAGTAGTGTATAATAAAGAAAAAGGTGGATCAGTATATAATAAAAAGCCCTTGAAAATATGAATCTTAGATTGTGGGATTAATCAGGGTCAGCATCATACATGTTGACAGAGATGGAGGATTTGGACTCACTCTGAGGATAGCACAGAACATTCTAGATGGGCACAGCTTGTTTTGACCTTTCGTCACCTGGTATTTAACTGCCAACACGTTTTGAGTGCTTACTAGGGAGTGTGCTAAGTGGTTTGCCAGTGTCTGGGTGACAGACTGGTTTGTGACATGGCTACCCAATGTGGGATGCTTTGTTTTTTTCCAGAGTGGAGGTTGATAAAATAAAAATGCTTTTCTTAAATCATACCCCCTCCACCTTTTTTTCAGGAAATAAAATCATCTTTAAGCTTTTTTAAAAATTTGTTTTGTTTAAGCCCTAATATGATTGAGTAGAATAAAGCTGGATAAGCAGAGATGCTTCAGAAATTTTTCCCTTTCTTTTCCGGCTCATGGGAAGAGAGTAAAAGCAATGCTTTTCTTAGTTTCAGCAAGAGATGTCCACTCAACATCACTAAAAATAACTAGACTTTCAAATGTCTCGTGTGGCCTGTTTCCTCTAAGGAATGGTTCCTCTGCTCCTTCAGAGGGGCATTCTGAAAAGCACCTGTGAGCGACAAATGATAATGGATTGCATTCCGAACTATGCATCCAAGCAAATAAAAAAGGCTTTCAAACTTTAATTGATCAAACCTCACAACAGTCATCTGGACTCCATGCTTGCTTATAGATTTGATGGTAATAAAGCCCTTTCAGGGACAAAAATATTATGCAAACTGTTGGCCAATTTTGTTCTTGTTATTGGGCCCTCAATGACTGCAATCCCTTTTCATTACGGTATTATTACGGGACTGACTGCTAAGTCAGTGTGCACGAGGGCAGTCAGCCAGGGGAAGAGGCAGAGTGATTGGCTTTGCCTGACCCAACGTTCCTGAAGCCCTATTTACTGCCTTATCTTCCTCCTCCCAGCAGCAGTCCTTGCCCTCTCGTGTTCCTGTGGTGACTGGGACTTGAATACTTGAACCCGAGGCAGTGGATTTCTTCCTCCCTGTTGGATGTTTCTCGAATCACTTCTGCTACCTGTGTGACTTTATTTTATGAAGATTTAGTGTCTCTGGCTTAAAAATGCTGGATGGTAAAATAGGGTGGATTGATGGTAGCCCAACAGAGATGATGGAGCTGTGAGTAGCAGTTGGATAAAACTCTCAGGATACAGGTCTTGGGTACTTTGAAGTTGGAATGGAAAGATCAGACAAGGAATTTAGAGTCCAGTCAAGTCTGGGAGGGAATCCAGGCACTACTGCTGAACTGGGTGATATTGGATGCGACAACTCACCTGTCTGAAGCTTAGTTTCTTTACTGATACAGTGCAGATAATTGAAAATATTTTAAAAATTTAACTGACCCAAAGTGCCAAGGAGAAGAAAAACCTATGACCAGGTGCTGAGTACCCTGTGATCTCTTCAGTCCAATCACAGAACTTGTCTAAATGTAGGCAGAATAGAGATGAACATGATTCCAGGGCTGATGGCTTCCCCGTTAATACATGTGGCAGTTTGCATCTCAGTCCACAGATTCAGTGAGCAATATGACATTTCGATTTTTTGGTAAATATCACATTTCTATTTGTTAAGAATAAGAACTATCAAATATCTATAATTTTAAATAAATAACCGAATTTTGGATCTCCGTATTGCTGGAATGGTAGGTAAATTGAACTTACACATTCTTAAGGCTACTCCCTAGATATTTGCCAACAGTTCCGGGGCTTTTAGCCACGCAAGACAGAGTCCTTCTCCCCTTAGATGCCACTGTTTCTCTCTCCATAATGCAGAGACTCGCCTTTCTCCTGTGTTCATGATCATTTCAGCTTGGGTGGTTCTATGCAGGTTCCGTGCAGCCCTGGGAACGCAGGACTCTTTGGTAAGGATGGGCGTGTCATGGTTGACATCACAGCCTGCTAGCTCTCCATGTGGCAGTCAAGGATCTGACCTGCTCAGGCACTGCCCCATAGCTAGTCTCCTTCCCTCAGCTTCTTTCAGCTGCCCCCGTTCTACCAAGAAACACGCTTTCCTTCCCTTCTACCTCTTCCAAAAGCCTTGAGTATCCCTCCAAGTTCTTGGATTTTGGGGGGAAGAAGAGGAGGCAGAAAGACCCGAAGGATATTTCTTCCTTGTGTCGCTATGAACCTCTTGGGAGGCAGTGATGTACAGAGAGAGCTGTTTGAATGGGGGAGGCAGACGGGATGGGAAATCAGAGAAAAAATCCTGGTATCTTAATACTTAAAAACATGTTGACCTCCTTTATTATGAAAGTATCACATAGATCATGCACCAAAGAACATCTCTGTGGTTAAAGAAAGAGAAGGAGTTGGAGAAAGAAAATATGCAAAGTCGAAACTGCATTTAATACACCTGCCTACCAAACCTCGTGCTTAGCCCAGTAACCCCAAACGTGCTCAGAGCACTTAGATTAGCCTACAGGTGGGCACAATCATCTAGTACAAGCCTATTATAGGGTGAAGTGTTGAATATTTCATTTCATGTATTAAATACTGTACTGAAAGTGAAAAGCAGGATGGTTGGATACAGAATGGCTGCGAATGTACTGGCTGTTGCCCTCACGACCGCTTGGCTGGCTGGGAGGTGTGGCCGCCCAGCATCATGGGAGAGCACCCTACCCCATAGCCCGGGAAAAGATCGCAATTTAAAATCCAAAGCAGAGGTTCTATTGAATCTCTTTCATACCATCGTAAAGTTGAAAAATCTTAGAATAAGTGACAGTAAATCAGGGACCACCTGTATATATTGTATAAATGTGCATATTAAAACTAAATATTTTCTGGGTAGCTCACTTTTATAGGATTTTCTTCCTTTTTGCTTATTTATTATTTGCTAATGTGCCTATAAAAGTCTAAAGTAATATGGGGGCGGGGTATAGCTCAGTGGTAATGTGCCTGCTTAGCACGCACAAGTTTCTAAGTTCAATCCCCAGTACCTCCATTTAAAAAAAAAAAAAGTTGTGTATATGTCCATGAATAACTGAAAAATTGTGCTGAACACTGGAATTTGACACAACATTGTAAAATGATTATAAATCAATAAAAAAAGACAACATAATCAAAATAAATACTAAATATAATCATATAGAGAAAGACAATTTCATAAAAAAATATATTTCTGCTTCTCTAGTGCTTATAGCTTGGAATGTCATACATTTTCAAGATAAAGAACAAAAAACACCTACAAAAAAAAAAAGTTGAATAAAAGTAAATAAATAAATAAACCTAATTCCCCGCCCCCCAAAAAGTCTAAAATAATATTAGAAAATGAGAAAGAATATTACATGCTATTGGGATCATTGCCCAGTATGTATTTAGTTGACTGCAGACACCAGAAGCTGTCCCTAATCAGAGACGTCGGTCACTATGTGGACAACCTGTGTTCTCACCCTAGTTGTGTTACATACTGGGCATGTGATCAAAGTTGAGATACTTAATCTCTCTTTATCTTAAGAAATGGGGATAGTACCTGGCTTTTGAGAATTAAATAAAGTAAAATACATGAAATGTTGGTATAAAATCTGTCGCCTAGTAGGTCAACAGTTTACATTGGTTTTCTGCTCTTGCTCTTGACTGTTAATTGCAGAGGCCAGCTAGAGCTGTAGAAAGAGCATGCGGCCCCCCCAGTCCGGGAGCCCCGGACTCAGAGGAAAGCTTTGCAAGTGTTTGATACGCCCTGGGGCAAGGGCTCTCGTATTCCTAAAGTCTCTTATTTCCTCATCTTTAAAATGAGGGTGATTGTTCTAGCCCATCACAGGGAAGCCCTGAGGACTATATAAGAGGATGTACCAAACAAGCCCAGCACAATACAGGACTGAGCACACAGCAAGGGGCCGGAAGCTGTTCGCTCCTTCCATCTTTCCCAGCCATTAAGGAGCCAACGCTTAAATGAGAAGTGTAGTCTACTGCAGAGATGGCAGGGATGAAGGGGCTCATGGGGTGAGGGAGGGTCCTGGAGACTTGGAGAGGCTTTGCTGAGAAACAAAGCCGGCCAAGAGTTATGCTGTTGAAAGTGGCCTAGGTAGCAATCCAGCTCCCAAAGCTCCAGCTTTGGGTAAGTGCGCTTCACGTCATTGCTGATTTCATGTAATTGCAAAGAATACGGCCTACGTGTTTCAGAATAGGGTTTTCTTCTAAAACGATCTTCTCTTTGATTTATTTCAGTCCCATGTCAATTATTTTGAAGTTTTAAATAACCCTAAAGGATATTGTGAGATTTCCATTTTAATTAAAAGGAGGCATGGGTTTAAAAATAACGTGAAAAAAGAAGAGTTTTCAATCTTCATACGTAGGGAGAAGAAATTTTAGAAGATGAAATGTGTGCCTGAGCAATTTTTCAGCCTCCTTGTAAACAGGGATTATCTGTCTAGAAAACTCTTTAGATGTTGTATCCAACGCGCTCATTTTGTAGATGGAGAAATGGTGGTGTAGCAGAGGTAACTATTACACCCAGAGTTACACAGTAACTGAACGCAAGTGCTAGAACGAGACTCTCGAGGAAGCATGATTTTCACATGATTGCACGTTCTATGTCTAAGCCTTGTCCCCACTGTGTACTTTATGCCATTGTATTCACGTTTATTCATCTGTGTGTAGAGATGTGGAAGAACATATAATTGATAATTGTGTGTGTTATATGTACAAATTTTGTGGATGTGCCTGTAGAGAGTGTGTAAGGGATGGAGACGGAGAGAAAACAAACACCTTGCCTTTCAAGAAGTTATTAGTCCATCCCCTAAAAGCACAATGTTTGATAGCTCTCTGGAAAGCTGTTTAAGCCAAGGTAGCTTTTAGGAATGTACACTTTATTCCTGGTCGTGTAATTATTCCCGTGTCGAGTCCCTCTAAAACCAGCTCTCCCGTCTCCGTCTGTGGTTTCCCTCTGTTCCAGTCCTGAAAGTTCAGGCGGTGGATACCCAACTGGCAGAAGCTGTGCCTGGCTCTCCGTGTTACCCATTGAGAAATTGTAATTTGTATTGATCAGTAAATTCACCCTCTTCAAAGGCACATCAGAGAGCCCCACTGGAGTCAGAGTTCCTGCTTTATTAGTTCAAGGGCACTCTGGAGAGAAGGCATGTGTTTTCAGGAAGATTAAGTCCTCCATCTCAGAGAAGAGGGAGAATATCCCGAAGCGTTTCTTTAAATAGCCAGCATTCTCTCAACCAAAGACAGGATGCGCCAGGCAGAGCTGGCTCACTTTTTTTTTTTTTTTTTTAAGGTAACAGGGCTGCTGTTTGCCTTTCTCTGGATGGCAGTCGAGTCCATAAATCTCAGACATGGTGGAACGGCCTGACCCACTGGGAGGGAGGAGATTGCCAGGCTGGAAGTTACCAGACCTGGGAGTTGGTCCCCCATCTGCCATTTGCTTGGAGTGGTTAAGGCAAGACACTAAAATTTCACCTGTAGATCTTCCTTGTGTAAAAAGGCAGGGTAATGAAAGAAGAGCACAGAGAGCCTTGATTCCTCCCACTCTCTTTGCTCCACTTGCAATGTTCCCACTGTGGTTCCCAAGCCAGCAGCAGAAGCAGCACCTGATCTTTTGGGACTCTGTTAATAATGCAGATTCTCAGGTCTGCCCTCCATTTATCCTTTAGGGGAAAGAGGATCACTGCTCTGTGTTTTAGCCGTCGCTCTGGTGATTCTGATGCCCCCAGTTGCTTGAGAACCACCACCCTGGGCAACATTCTAGTTTATCCCTTCCTAGGGAAAACCTTCTCTGCCCTCTCCCACCAGATGAAATGCCCCCATCACGAGCCAGCTGAAAGCTGCAATTTGCAGTTAATTGTTTGTGTCTAATTGCTCCACCGGGTCAGGGCTGTGTCTGCATTGGCTCGTCATTGTGCTCCCATCCAGCAAAGCACCTGCCACCTAGTAGGACCACAGTGACCATCGGTCATTTAGGTGAAACAAATCACTTAAACTTGTGGAGACTCAATTTATTTCTCCTTAAAATGGGCACGATGAAACATACCTTTGAAGATGGAGCATAAGGGAGCTAAGAGATAATAAATTCAAATCTCAGGCAACAAACCCCATGTCTTAAAATTAGTTAGTTAGTAGATTATTCAATGCTAGTTTCTCACTGAGCGCTCTTCTGCTGCTGGGCGTCCGCCTGAATCTTAGTCTTCTTGGAAGATCCTCCCCAGCGCTGGGGTGCGGCCCCGCTCCAGCATTTGAGGAGGTCTGTGATGATACAGTGTGAGTGCTGGGAGATACCTGATCTTCCAATTTTATGCCATAGGAGGACCTGCTGAAATGCCCAAATTCTCAACCTGCACCAAGCCCCTTCAAATCGGATTCTGTCTGCTGTTTCTGTGATTCATGTATTTGTTAAATATCCATCTCCCAGGGTTGTGCAGCTCTATCTGCCTAGGCTGGATCGTGCCCCTTCCGTTCTGAGAGCTTGCCTGCACTGGCAGGACACAGGGCTCCCCTGCTCTAGGATCCAGGGACCTGTCTGCTTCTATTCCCCGTCTTGCCTCTCCCATCCCATCAGCCTGCAGGAATCTCTTTTTCACTGCAGGCTAAGTTTTCTACTTTCGTGTTTCTGCCTAATACCTTGTCACCATGCGCCTGGATTCTCTTTCTTTTGAGCAGTGTGTTTCCTCTCTGACAAGTTCTTCCTCTGTCCTGGGACTTAAGCTTTTAGAAACAAAAGCCAGGAAAGCTAGTAAGTGTTTCTGTTTTTTTTCCACCCTACTTCATCCTCTTTTTGAGACAGTGGGCTCAAGAGTTTCTACCTTTGGTGGGGAAAAATACTGTCATCAAAAGTGCAGCCCTCCACACCAGTGATTCTTAAATGGGGGCAGTTTTGCCCTCCAAAAGACATTTGGTAATATCTGGAAACATTTGTGATCGTCACCTCGTAGGGGAATGTTCTACTGGCATCTAGCGAGTAGAGGTCAGTGATGCTGCCAGACGTCCTACAGGGCACAGGACCGCTGCCACTACAGAGAATTAACAGGTCCAAAATGTCAGCGGTGCCATGCCAAGGCTGAGAAACCCTGCTCCCCACGAAGGTACTCATTAAATACTGTGAAGACTGGCACAACACAGGTGTTCCGTAAGTGATCATTGACTTTAAATCTTGGTTTCTTCTGCCCCTGATCTCTTTGCAACCTTGGCAAATTGGAAAGACTTGAGAAGTTTTGTTGTGTCACTGACTTCAGCGTGGAGCACCCGCCCCCAGCCTTCTGCCACACTCCTAGTGAGCAGATTCACATGCCACATATCTAAAGTGTTCCTCCTGCCTCAGAAACAGTGCATTGTATTCTCAGTATTTGATCTGATGGCATATTAGTGTATCAGGCATCATTAAGTACCTACTTAATAGAGTAAAAGTGGAACTGAAGTTTGACCTTGACTTCAGCGCATCCACAGTTAAATGAGAAAGGAAAATAAATATATTACCAAGATTTAGTATGATGAGATTGGCTAGAGAGCTAAGCTCAGAGTGCTAAGGAGGCAAAGAGAGAGGATTACTGACTCTCAGGTGACTGTGCAAGGGGCAAGGACACAGGAGAAGTTAGTGGGATAAGAAATGGGGTAAGTAGGAATTTCAATGAGAAAAATGAGGAGTTGGATCTGTCAGGCAAGGACATGGAGCGTGCCCACGACGTCGCGATGAGAAAGACGATCAGGGGCAGGCAGGGCCAGCCACAGAATTTGTGGAGTTTGGTGCAAAATGAAATGCAAGGCCTCGGGCTGAAAAAGCAGGAAAGGAGTTCCATTAATGGTGTTCAAATGCGAGACTTTTCCTTTCTTCTCCAGTCTCTCTATTTATCATTCAGGACTTTTTAAAATTTGCTATTTATTGTTACAGGAGCTGTAATCTCGGTTAGAGGCCCACAGGTAAAACTAAAGAGTAAGAGGATTCAATTTACACCAAAGATTGACTCATTGTAATTGACTGTACCTCAATTTAAAAAAATAATTTAAAAAAATTTTTAAAAAGAGTAAGAGGAAATTGGTGGTCTAACCAGTCAGAGATTGCACAGGTAGGAACCCTGGAGGAAGGTCATAGGATGAGCATTGCCAGTCACCCTCTGTGAGGTAAGCCGAGACAGGAGTTTGCAGAGTGGGACGTGGTGAGTTGAAGGAGAGGATGTGAAACTGAACAAGGCGGGAGACGTAGGCACAAGGACAAGACAGTTCAGCTCTCCAAACAATACTAAAAAAAAAAAAAAAAAAAAAAAGGAAAAATGCTATGGATTGGTTTAAGCCTGCCTGTGACTGAATTAGTTTATTTTTTCTTATAACGTTCAGTGTTTCCAAGTACAGCCAAGTCATGGTTTGGGACTGTTTCTCAAAACACGTGTCTAACAACCAACTCATTGATAAACCTGGCATTGTGATTTTGCAGTTGTAAAACTGATTAAAAATCACAGCTTGAAAGTGGAACAGAAGTTTGAAAACATATGAAATTATTATTTTACACATTGCCTTTCAGTATCTCAGGATCAGCAGTAATAGTTACACACTGTAGAAATGCTAGTATATAACCCTCCTCTTTTTCAAACTGAACACTACCTGTAAATATTTTCTGTCTAGCTACATAGTCTGAAATTTTATCCCTCCTTGTGAATAGATGATAACCCACATAACAGAAGGATTCTGAGTTTTCTAAGATTTATCCCCAGGTGAGATACCTGGGTTTGTTTTCTTGGCATTCCTCCCAATACATAAAATTTCCAGGAACGTCAGTATTTCACACATAGAATTTTATTCTTTTCAATATTTAAGCATTCTTTCGCAGGTGATTTTATTGGGAGGTGTCAAGACAACATACCATTGTTAAAAGATAAAAACAAAACAGAATTAACATAAATTGCTGTTAACCAACCAAAAACAGGACAGAACAAAACAAACATATATAAAAGAATAAACTCCAACCCTGCTAGGAACATAAGCTAGGTTTAACATAGAGTCAACCCCGCTGATGGTTAGTCTTTGAAGACAGCTGCATTTTTTAAAAATCACCAATATTGTTAGAAACATTTCTAATAAAACAGTACAGTCCAATCCCCCCAAAGTTATTTCATCATTCACTTTGCAGAAGATAACTCCAATTTGATAGGAAACGAATTTCCACAGAATTTGCACTGAGTTACAGTTTTCACCGGAGTTTCCATATTTGAACACATTGTCATTTGATGGGGCAATTTTCTGTTGGTGTGATTAGCCAGTTTAGACTTACCATAACCCATTTGCTATGCCACAGAGAGAATGGTTTCCAAACGAAGAGAAGGGGGAAAGATTCAAAGGAATGAAAACAGAAAGACCAGGCCTCATGCATGAAGGAGGTAAACAGTTTAGGAAAATATCAATATCGCCTGCCTGCACAATTATTCACTGGACAGTATCTGGGAGCACAAGGTCACACTTAAGTGGCAATAATACACCTGAAATAGTTCATGTAACAAAAAGAAGCAGTATTACCCACTCCGAAGTAGCTGTCAAAACTTGTTTAACTCCTTCAGAGCAAAGTATTGAGAGGCAGGCAAGAGCATTTAAAGTGAATGCTCATCTATTCAGTCCTTCATCAAATGAAAATCCCATTTATCCAAGTTAAGATTTTTGAATTGGACTCTTATCAGTGCCATAAATTTCATCAGCAGCAATTCTTTCTGAAGTGCTGAGCCATTTAAGAGGTGAAAATTGAGGATTTGCCTTTTAATGGGGACTCTACACCTGCATTTCTTTGTAAAGATGAAGCATGTCGCCAAGTGAAAAAGGTTAGAGTGCTTGTTTATTTTTGGTTTTGGATACTGGCAAAAATGGAGACGATGCAGATTATTGCTGATGTATTTTGAGAATGGGAAACTTGAGGCACACATTCAGGAAAAGAATGTGTAGTCCGTCCTCAGAGGACAGCTGGTAAACTTCAGAGGGCTGCAAGGATTTTTATATGGTGTTCTTTTTCCTGTACCCTTTCTTGGTCTTTCAAAAAGTGGGAAAGCAGCATATGAAACGATGGTACTAAATTTAGGTAACACTTAGAGTTTTCTTGTTTAATAAAAAAAGAAACTTTTAGGAATTTCATCCTTGAATAAAGAAGAGATTATTCCCAGCTCAGATACATTGCAAAATTTCTACTTCAGCTCTGAACTCTACTGTTCTGAGATTTGGCCATGATCCTACAAACACTTAGATAATTATTATTTAGATAATTAATATTACCTAAACATTTGTATAATTAATATTTTACTTTATCCTTAAAAAAAAAGATCAGCTTAACTCTGGATATTAAATTGAAAATACAGTTTCTCTTCACCTATCTGCTGCCACCTCCAAATCCAGAAAATAGTATATTCTTCTTGGCAGAGCTGGCCCTTATCAAACCTTTAGTTTTTTCTTTTTCTTCCAGCTTTTCTGAGATATAATTGGCATATAACATTGTGTAAGTTTAAAGTATACAACGAGTTGATCTGATACATGTAGATTGCAAAATGATTTCCACCATAGCACTAGCTAACAACTCCATCACATCACATAATTACAGTTTCTTATATGTGATGAGTATGTTTAAGATCTACTTTCTTAGTGACTTTCAGTATCATGAACTACAAGCACCATACTGAATATTTGATCCCCAGAACTTGTCTTATAACTGGAAGTTTGCACTCCAGCCCCTGATAATCACCGCTCAGCTCTCTGCTTCTGAGCTCCTCTCTAAGATTTCACCTTTAAGTGATATCACACACTAGTTCTCTTTCTCTGAAAGCAAAACTTTCTTTTCTTGTCCATGGTAGAAAAAGATACCCCTGTTTGGAACGAACAGGCTTCTGGGGAAGCTCCATGAACCCAGTGGTACTATGAGTTGAGAGGATGGCATGGACAACCACATGGCATTGTGCAAAGAGCACCGTTCTTAGTCTTCTTTTAGTCTTAGTGCTTTCATTTATTTAGTCTGTGACCTTGATAATAAAATGTAATTTTATTGGATTATAATTATGTTCTGTTAAGATATTAAAAGTAGCTAATATCCATTGTTTGAAACAAGGAATTTTACCCTTTTGTAACTATTAAAGGTTATATATCATCTTTATATATATATATATATATATATATATATATATAAAAATGAGATTTTATATATATATATATATGTTTATGTTTATGTGTATATATATATATAAAATTCTCTGTTCTCATCCAGCACCCAAGACAAGGAATCTTACCAGATGATTTAGTGCTCCTCACCTTTGGGCTATAGCAGTAAACTGCCTGAAAACTACTGGGTTAAAATAATAAACATTTACTTAGCTCACAATTCTGTGAGTCAGTAAATTTGACTGAACTTAACTGAATTGTTCTTAGTTTTGCTCAATTATGCATTTTGGTTGGTTGGAAATGAGGCTGGATACGCAGAAGGGAATAGAATAAAACATGGAAAGTCTGCTAACCCACCCTTTAATTACATCAGGAAGGACCTCTTTAAGGAACAATTAGACTGGATCCTAGAACGTGAAAAGGAGTTAACAGTAAAAACAAGTGGAAACGGGCTACAGAAAATATTTAGGCAGGAGGAACAGCTATTGGAAAGGAATGGAAATAGAAGAAAGCATGTTATAGTTTGAAGATTGAAAGTAGTATAGTGTCTTAATTTTAAGACACTACCAGTGCACCATTCATTCAACATCAGATTGGGGGGGTGGGTGGGGTTGGATACTACAGAGTCAATGGTAAGCAACCCGAATCCAGAAATTATAAATTATTTGTTGAAAACTGCAACTTATATGTCAGAAAATAAAATTCTTCCATGCAGAGGAGTTGTATAGAGTTGGAAAGTAGCAAAGAATGAGGATACAGTCCTCCACAGGGACCAGATCAATACACTGAAAGCAACGAGATGCTAGAAGACAGTGACTTGCTTCAAGGAGAGTGACATGGTCAAACTGGAGTCATTAAAACACTACTCATTATTACTCATTTTCTAAGTATGGAGCTGACTGGCCGGAAACTATCCTAGAGTTTGGGTAGCTGGATTTAAGAACCTATGCCAATAATCCTGATTAGGTATATAAGTTCCCTGGGTTACCTGGATGAAGGCAGAAATAGAGATGGAGGAAAATTAATAGATTTTTAAAAATTAGAAATTAAAATGGAAAATATTTGAAAATTGATTTAAGTCAAGAATGCTTTATTAATTCTTCAGGCATTTTATCATCCATGTACTCTCAATCTTAGGACTCATTTCCCCTTGAGGCCAGTGGCATTTTTTTTCTCATTTTCTTTCATCTTGAAACACACATACACACACACACACCCCCCACTGGAAAAGCACATTTTAACAAATAGCCTCACCATTTTCTTTTCCCGTAGTCTCAATCATAGCTTTAACTATCTCTACATCCTCTCCTCAACTCTATTTCTGCCAATCTCAGGTGAGTTACTATGATTGACATGAACTTGGGCCAGAAAACAAAAGGAAAAGAAGGCAGTGATTTAAACTGCATTCTTTTGGGGGGATGCTTTCCTTTAGAGGGTCACTCCTTGTTGGCTTGGAGAGTCAGCTTGTCCAAACACATTATAAATATAGACAATGGCTGACAGGACTGGACAGGGATTAACTGGAACTAGGCGCCAGACAACATTTTGGAGTGATGAAAATGTTCTAAAGTCGGATTGTAGTGATGATTGCACAACTCTGTAACTCTACTAAGAATTGTAAGATTTTTACACTTGCAGTGGCTGAATTTTGTGGTCTATAATTATACCTTATCAACACTGTTTTAAAAAGAAGAAGAAATATAGAAAGGTCACTATAGATCGTTGCTATTTACTTTCTAGGCATTTCCATAAACCTGTTTAATGCTTGCCTAGAATATCTGCTGTATTTTCTATTGCTTCATTCATTATAGCTTAACCAACTCAGAGACTTCAAAATTATCACATTTCTTTTAAAGATTTCTGTGACAAGGGACTTTTTGTCCAATAAGTTTGCAGTAAAAAAAGAAAAACAACACTAAAGAAGATGTGCCTGCCGTGTGCCGACTGCGGGAGAGGCTCTTTTCTAGGTGCTGGGTGTTCAACCATGAACGAAACCAAACAAAAAAAAACCTCCAGTTACACAGCTCTGATTAAAATTGCACCTTATAGAGTTTATTGATTTGTAACATTTATAAAATACATGTAGAAAGTTTGAATCTGTGTCATTCATACAATTAAAAGTGCTCTTACTTCTCAAAGTCCCTTTAGAAAATGAGTTGAGAGGCTTTTTCATGGTGGTGTGGCTTTGCTCATCTCTCCTCCGCAAATAGGATTTTATTGCTAATCTTTTCTAGTCTCTTGGTGTGTGTCTGTGTGTGGTGGGGGGTGGGGGTTTGTGATTTTGTGCATGCATGTGTGTGCATGTGTGAGAGAGAGAGAGAGAGGAAAAGGGAGAGAGAAGCAGATATTGGTGTATGTGCGCATGTGTGTGTGTGTGTGTATGTGTGTGGTGTTTCTTTAAAAAGTAAGAAGTAAATCATTTTATGCCTGAAAATGATTACTGATAAGATTTTCCCTCATAAAAGCATCTTCAATAGATGGACAGTCAGGACCCGCAGTCAGATTTAATAAAAATAAGGAGATGTAGAATATTAAAATATAACTGACATTTTAAAAGACTTCCCATTACTCAGGTGTAGTTCCTAATCAAAAATATTTTGCCTGACACATACAAAGTGTTCCCTGTGTTTTAGATCTTTTCTGCCTCCCAGGGGCCATATTTGGGAAGCCAGTTCAGACATGGGGCAGAGAGATGGGTTGAGAGATAAAGATTTCAGAAGGCCAAATCTCAACTAGGGAGCAAGAAAATAAAAGATGATGCAGTTTTAATATTTCAGAGGGTTTTAGAGGATGTAGAACAGAGTTTCTCAAAAGTGGTGCTACTGCCATTTTGAGCCAGATAATTTCTTTTTTTTTTTTTCCCCTGAGGGGCTCTTCTATGAATTGCAGGATGTTTAGCAACATCCCTAGTCTTCACTGATTTGATATCGGTAGCCCTTCCTCCCAGTTGCGACAACCAAAAATATCTCTAAATCTAGCCAAATATCTTCTAAGGGATAAGACCACCTTTTTCTCTGCTCTCCCCACTCAGTACCAGTACCAAACTACTGGTGTCAACAAAGAGCTGTAGCAGATTATAAGGGAAACGTGTGTCCTGGTTTGCCTGGGAAAGTCCTGGTTTATTCCTGTTATCTTGACATGACTATTAACAGTGACCATTTCCCTTCCAATCATCTGTTTTTATATAACCTAGATGACCAGCCTGGTAATAGGCCACTTCCCCTCGATCCACACTGTGACCGTGTGGCGCAGCACAGAGGCTCTTCTAGGACAGTGACTCGAAAGCCTGGCTTTCCATAGCCTTTCTCTTCCATTAAGCCAAGTGGGAGTTGGCTTTATTAGCTTCAGGCTGGGAATGTTGGCTGGGAATGTTAGCTTTGCAGTATCCTTATTCGAAAGTCTAAGCACGCGCTGTCTTCGTGTCAGAAGTACACGCTCTAGGCCACACTGCGATAGAAACCTACTCCGTGCTCGTCTGTCTCTGATTTTCTCTAATATCTTACCACTTTCAAGACAAAAAGCTAAATCCACTCATGTTTACGTTATAGAATTTAATCTGGCATTAAAGGTCCTCTGTGGGGAAATCCCCAAATCTCTAAAAACAGAGCTCGTTTATCATGATGATGGCCTCAGAGACTCATATGTAGTTAGTTACTGAGTCACTCATTCATTGATTTCAAAAACATATAATGGGTACCTGCTCGATATCAGATACAGAATTAGGTGCTAAAGCCCCCAAAATATGACTTCCACTCTGGAAAAGCATGTCCCCTTTTAACAAAGGAGCTTAACAGAGGAACAAACCATTAGAAAATAATGTGATTATTCCCCTACTAAGGTGTAATAAGGTGTAATAAGACCTTAAGGGGAATAAGAAGTCTTCCAAAATAGAGGGAGGAGTGAATCGGGTGAAGGATTGGGTGGAGGCGTGGAATTACTGTACCTTAAAGTTCCTTGCACTTTTCTCCTTTAGAAAGTTTAGCTGTCACAAAGGCTCCCCTTGGCGCCTTCAGAGGATGTGGGCCAGATGTGTGATACCACTTCCCAGGATCAATGAGCTAGCGCCCCTAAGCGCTCCTGGAGACCTGTGAAGTCGTTAAGGGATACAGACTTCAAACAAACGAAGTGCAGTCCTTAAGGCCAAAGGTCCAGACCAAAAATTAGAACAAAGAGCTGCTCTAGGAGCACACATTTCAGTCATAAGCGCAACCCAATGACTGACGATCTTGATTCCAAACGTCAAATACTGGATGCATCCATCAACTTAGTTCCATGATTTGGAAATAAAACGTGAGGTGTTGAAACTTGCTGTCATCCAGCTTCATGGGGTTAATAAGCCTCAGTCCAGGAGAGCACTTACTAATCCAGATAGGTGTTTTATCCCTCTTTATCCCTCTATTAAAGACCTTTGCCTTGACTTAGGTTTTTCCCTTGATAAAATTAAAACAACAGACCCATTTCCAGGGTCAGATTTCTGTGCTCACTTGCTTTACTCTTTAGAAGCAGGAGAACAAAGATAAATTGGAAGAAAGTGAGACTGTGGCCAGGGAAGCTGTGATCTGTCTTCAGTGTTAACTATTTTACATGTCAATTGTCACGATACGATTTTATAAGCAGAAAAATGCACCCATTAAATGAGATCCGGGGAAATGCAGCCACATTTGCAACCTGTCCATCTGCATTATCCAACCCACAGCTTTGTGAAGGTTTTTCCATCTACTGTTTGTGCAGGTAGTGTTTGCTCCCAAGCTTGTTCCTAGAGATACGTCGTCCTTGGGGTAGCTATTGTGTGCTGCCAGTGGAAAAAAAAAACTCTGATTTCCAAATAAGAACGGACCTGTCAACACATTAATGGAATATTCAACCTTAAATCTCACAGGCAACCAAATTATTTTATAGATGAAACCCAAAGGGAGAGGCTTAAATTCCCACAGCTAATTAGCAGTAAACTTCAGACTAGAAATCAAATGTTTCTGCATTTGGTCACATGCCCTTTCCATTGCCTAAAATGAGATCACTTTCTAGTGAGATCACTTTGGAGCCCTGCAATTGTAAAACTAAAGGGATGGACACATCCCAGTTTGCCTGGGCCTTTTCTAGTTTCAGCACGTGAAGTTTCGGTTCCCAGGAAACCCGGCAGAACCAGGACAGCCTGGACGGGTGGTCACCCTGTGACACATCTAATTTCATGTCCTTCCTCTCTCTCTCTCTCTCTTACTGACGCATACACTGGTGAGCTGAGATTTTCCTTAAGCTGGACTGTGTTTGCTTTCTTTCTTTCATACCCAGTAGGGCTGAAAAGCACTGACTGTGTTACCCTGAAATATGAACAAGAGAAGCTTCTGCCTTGGGCTTATCCTTTGACCTCGCCCCAGGCCATGGCATGAGGGGCCTTGCAGCCAATAGGATGTGCCCACGCGGACATCAGGCTTCCTTTCTGCCCAACGCTCCAGCTACCGGGGACCCTGGAGATGACATGGCACACACTCTTCTGACCAGCACAGGCCTCCTCCCATTATATATGCACCTCCCTGTGAATGTGGCTGAGAGCAGCAATCCGCAGGGCCTGGGGAGGAAGATGTGGAAGGAAGCTTCATCTGGGAGCCGGGCGTCCACACATCTATGCATTCATTTCCTGGTAGCTTGGGAAGGAGATTAGGGTGAAGAGAAAGAGGAGGGTGAAGCCAGCACTGGAGCCAGCTCTTCCCTTCCCTTTTCCCAAGTTCCTGCCTTCATTTCCAAGGCTTCTGAGAATTCCAAATTGAAACCTGGCTTTCTACACTAGCATGAGGGGGCATTTGTCAGGATAGGAGGCTTGGGCACTTTTTCTTTCACAGCTGGTGAGCTCGATTTATCATTTTAAGATACTTATTCCTGTGGTGTTTGGGTTTGCACTTACACGATCGCCCTGGACTCTGCCACTCAGAGGAGGGCGTGACCGCTGCCTTTCCTCAGGTCAGATCCGTTCCTATATCACGTCTAGATGTGCTGAGGAACAGCAACTCTGAGCAACAGAATAATCAAATAATACTTAGGATGCATGAGCGACTGTTACTCTTGCTTTTTATGTCGAGGTTTTAGGGTCCATTTTGAGCTCTTTTAAACCCCACTGCTCTGGCTTACCAATAGTTCCCAACAGAGGCAGTCAGGGAGCAATGTGGTCTGCTCTCTGGTTTTCCCCTTCATCGAAAGTAAATGAGAAGTCCTTTCCTAGGATAGATAAAGATGGAGGAAATTGTCATCTGAGATGGATTCAGTGGAATCAGTTAAACTACATTTCTCTAGAGAGACTTATTTTTTTCTAAAATAATTCAGGTGCAAAAAAGATATTTTATGTTTTATATCACACACACAGTTTCTCACATGCATGATCTCAGTTTTCAGCCATACATATTGCTGTGTCTGTAAATTACAGAGACGTATTAACACAGTAGCCAAATTTCATCAATTCAGAATGATTCATTAAAAAAATCTAACAATTAGCATCAGTCACTCTTCACTGAGCATTTATAATGTATCAGTTTTGTGCTAAATGGTTCATGTCCATTGTCACAGTTAATTCCTGCACCCACCCAATGACTGTGTGGCTCCATTATAGAAATGAGAAAACTGAGGCGTTAAGAGTATATATTTTTTAAAAAAAGTGTATATCTTACCTAAGTAGTATAACTAGTATGTAGCAATTTGTCCTCTGTCAAACCGTTAATCTACCCAAGAAACATTCATTGCAAACCTTCCATGTGTCATGGCCAGAGCTAGGCCGTCCTACTGTATTGAGTAAGTGGACAACACGAGCAGTTATTTATGGAATTTACTATAATCTGGGTGGCTTAGGATTTGGGAGGAATTCAGGAGAGGGGCATTGAACTCAACCCTGGGTAGAACAAATGTCTGAAAAGGTTTTCCCGTGGAGTCAAAGCCGGAGAGCTGAGTCTGACAGAAGAAACAGGTATTCTCTAAGCCTGGTGGTGTGAGGACAGACTTGTCAGGCCGAAGGAACAGCATATGCAAAGTCACGGGGGCCTGACTATTTCTGGAAGGGGTCGAGAATAGCAGTCACTTTCCTAGGGTCAGAGGGGCTGTCACGGCAGAATGGATGGAGTGGAAGCACTTAAAACAAGATGGAGAACATAAAAGAAAATGATCTAGAAAACACTCATAGATTTTGTCTTCGTAGGTTCACAGTTATATAAAACATCACTGCACGAAGAACTCCTGAAATCTTACCATTTTCCTTAATATCTTAAAAGAGGAAGAAATGAAACCTGGATATAGTTAAGTGCCTTGCTCAGCCTGACAGCTAAAAAATGAGTAGAATGCTATTCTTCTGAATTCCCAATCCCAAGGTTTAAGGCTCGAATAGTCATCTTTGAGACTGATTTTATTTTACCTTAACTAACCTATCAAATACATTAGGATCTAATTTAATAAATGTTCTCTAATTGCAGACTGGATTTTAGTGAACATATTTTTGTAGAAGACTAAATGAATGCGGACAGACTGCAGTAAGGGCAGATACCCATTTGCAAAAAGATTTCTAACCATTTCGTTTTCAATAGTCACCTCATTTGTTAAATGTAAGATGCTATTATAGTGGCAACTATTATTTGCATCTACAGTGTGTTTTTTGAAATGTGATCAACTCTTATGTTAAAGGTGAGACCTCTCAGATTTTCCTAGTCTGTATCACTCCCATCTCGACCACTCGGGTCCCAATTCTAGGACCAGCCCTAACTCTATATGGAAGGCACTGGGTGTCGACGTTTTAGATTGAATCCCAATTTGTGTAGCCAAGCATTTGTTTCATTCCTCAAACCAAGATCCTGCCTTCTATTCTGATAAATGGGCCCTCATATTATAACCTAGGTCTGTCCTTCCCTTTCCAGTCTTCTCCAAAGATGTTGAATTAAGCACTAAACTGCAGCCTATGATCGAATTCTACTTCCTTTCTATAGATATTGTTGGTCTGGCCATCTTCTTGGATTTCTAAACACATAATGGCCGTGTATGAGCCCTTTCCACCTTCTGGGAACTAACAAAACTCTTCACTCAACCCCTCGGATGCTTGTGGATGCTGAGGTGTCATCTGCTATTATTGCTCTTTCTCTCGGGTGGTGTTCACTTGGATGAGGAGGGATTAATTCTGGCGCCCTTCAATTAAGACCTTTGAAAAATATATTTCCCATAGGAACTTAACTGTTGCTCGCTATGTTAAATCAGGTAGCATCCTTCCTAAAATGCAGGACACGCTAGCCCTTTGTTAAGGAGGAGGGTGTGGAGTGATAGAGATTAAAAGAGGAACAAGGAGATGGTGTGGTGAGAGTCCTTCAGAAGGGAACCAGGGTTCCAGGGGGTGGAGGTGAAGGGAAGCCCTGTTGTTTTTTTTTTTTTTTTTTTTTTTCCTTTTGGTGATGTATCAGTTGTAACCAGGGAAAATTCATCTAGCCAAAGAGCACAGATGTACCTCTGCTGAGGAGAATGGTTCTGTTTGCCAACTGATTTGGAAACCTGCTAGACTCCCCTTTTATTCTTAAAATTGGGCTTCTGAATTGGTCCAGCTCTCACTCTTCGGGAGAGAAAGTTGCCAAAGAAACCTGAAGCCCACATTCTGGGAAGATGTTCTAAGCCACAGGAAATCTTTAAAGATCTATAATTGTCAAGAAGAACAGATGGAAACATAATATAATGGAAAGGTTAGCATCAGATATTGTTTTATTTAGAAAGAGCCTCTGAGCTATTTCTAATTACAGATCACATAGGACAGCATCCAGAGCGATCATTAGGCTGGGAGTCAGGAGCCCCGTGTTCCAGTCACATCTCTCATTGTAACTGGTTCTAGAAGGTGCCCTTGACTAAGTCGGCTGGGTTGTCCGTCCTCAGCTTGTTCAGATGTCTATTGGTGGAAATTAGTGTTTGATTTTTTACAGTCCTGTTCATCCTCTGTTCTATGAGGGGATATGAGCATCCTCTGCAAACACTATTAGTCAACAGTGAAAGTCAAAATGTGAACAAAGAAAACACAATCTAAAAAAAAAACACCTTAAAATTGTGGGCAGTGAACATCAGTATGAATTTTAGTTTTTGCTTTTATAATTCAAACATGCATAATTCAATGTAGTACAAACATTTTGTAATTAGAACAGTTTCCTAACTGGATGCCTTGTTTCCATTCTCATCCTTCTCTAGTCTTTTTTTTTTTTTCTCCTGCATAACAGCTGGGATGAGCTGCCTAAAACCTAATACCATTATATTCTTTTCTTTGATACTTGCCTTGATGAATCCCTTCTGCTGGTAAGACAACATCCAAGCATCTTATCGTGGCTTCTACAGGCATCTATGTAAACAATGTCCTCCCACCTGCCCCGATCTCATTGTCTGCAGCTTGTTATCTCTTCACTAAGTTCATCTGTAACAGCCTTCTTTCAACCCTTCTGAAACCCCCACAGTCATTCCTTATGTAGGATCGTTGTGCATCCTGGTCTGTCTGCCTGCGATACCTTGTCTGAGATCTTGGCATCAATTATCCCTCCACATCTTTGCAAACAGACCTAGTCCAACCAACCCAGCTAATGTAAGGCCCATGGCTGAGTCCTTTTTACCTTGATTCCCTATTTTCTTTCTACAAAACATCCATTTCTAGCTCACTTGGTATTTTTGACTTACATGGTCTGTCTTCTCTCATCAGAATGTGCACCCCATGCCAGCAGGGATTTTATCTTGTTCACTCCAGGGTTTAGGGTAGTACTCTGCACTTCAGGGTGTTGTCATTCCTAGAATATCCATTAAATGAACGGTGATGTCCGTGGAAGGAAATTCAGCCCTAACAATACAGAGTAGACCCTATGTAAGATGTTTATAGACACCCTAATTAAATATCCTATATTACTACCACTAATGCAATTTTATTCTAATCTATTTATATGTATTCATGAGGCTCTTAAGGTACAAAAAAGGAAGCATTAGGGACACTATTTACATACTGGACATCAAAATTTATGTAATATCGCCAACATATATAGTTTTCCATCAATGAAAAAGGTATCAAACAAAAGAAAATTCTATAAGATATTGTATGGAAATTTATTCAAAGATCTTTCTTGTCTTTTTAAAAAATTCTTGAATTTATTACTTCTTCCTTTATTACTTTCTTTCTCTTTTTCTTTTATTTAACAAATCAGAGATTTGATTGCATGCTAGCCTTTTCTGGGATATTCTGTATTCACAATGGCTGATGACACATCAAAGAATGTATTTAAATACTTGGGATCTTTGCAAATAGGTGATTAGAAAGTGTTTTTAGAGCACAGGTTAACAAGAAAAAGGATCAGATTCCAGAGAGATAAGGTGGAGAAGAAAATAAATACATAACATACATGGAGTCCCTATGATTGAATTAGAGGTACTTAAGTATCCTGAATGAATGTTGAATTTCCCCCCCAAATAGACATACATGTGAGGGAGTTTATTCACCCTTTAACTGTTGGTGGCATCACTGTTCAAGAGACGTGCGAGAAAACTCCTTCAAGGAGGAGGGACACATGAAACCACATTACAAGGTCTCAGAGCACAAGCAGCCGGTTGCTGGAGTGTCCTGTGTGATAGGCAGCAGCGTCTGCATCACTCTGCCTGGCAGTCCGTGGACCACCCAGCACAGTGAAAGTCTTCCGTGTCAGCCAGGCCTTGAGGTGGGCACAGCTGTGTCTTCCATCCGCAGAACCCAGCTGAGGCTGGTCTCATCTAATCTTAATTTGCAAGTGTTGGTTTTCCCCAATATGAAAGTGGTATGTATTCAACCTCAAAATATGAGAACCACAAAAAGCATAGAAAAAATAATTGATGCATAATTCCACCACTTAGACATTGTACTATTATGGTACATGCTTTCCTAGTACTATTCCATGTGCATGGATATGTGTGAATATATTTATTTAGAGTATATGTGTACATTTATACATATGTATATTTATGTATATATATTCATATATACAATATGTTCATATTATATATGCAGATATTATGTATATGTATGATGTATAAATGCAATCTATTATTTATATACACATTACAATATTATCGTATGGAACAAACTGCTGTAACTTATCTGATTTATTTTTAGTCAGTGAACATTTCCTATGCCCACAATATTCTTCAACAACGTTAATTTAATAATTGCTTAGTATCCCACTATAGTCCATTTTTGATTGTTTCACAAAATATTACGAATGTTTGATTTTTAGAGTCTCATTAGCACAGATAGAGTGAAAAAGATAGAAATCCACTTTCAACAAACCATCAGTAGAAGGGTTGTTGTGTTCATTCTTTGTACCAGCCATTATGCTAGAAACTTTTTGTATATTATATCATTTAATTGTTAAACATCCATGTAGAACAACAGCTAGTGTTATTCTCATTTTACAGTCAAGAAAACCGGATGATATATCACAGCCAAAAAAATATATAGTACCTATAAATATATACATAATCACACATGCAGATCACTCACAGGCATAAACATATACCAAATGGGAAGTTCTAAATTTGGTTATTTTGCCTTGAAGAGTTAATAAATGAGCTCAGGAAAGAGTTTGCAGTCTGTTGTACTGTAAAGTTTTGTAACACAGACTCTCAGAACTATCTAGGTATGATACTAAATGTCTTCTGACTTAACCCTGTTGTATTGCAGATGAGAAATGTGAACTCAGAGAGTCGTGTTTATATCCGTTTCAGCACCTGAATCTAAATCCAGGCTGTCTAGGTCATAACATCATTTTTTCATGCATTCATTCACTCAGTGATTATTAACTGAGTACCTACTATGGGCTGAACAATGTATAAAAGCCCTGACATGTGAGTAGATGCAATTTTCATGAGCTGCTTATTCCTGAGAACAAGGTAGACTCGGTTTTTATGCACCAAGTCTGCCTCAATGGGCAATATCTCCAGTAGAGTCACTGAATTATTTTCTTCCACCTTCCCCCTTCCCTTATCCCATGACCACTCCTCACAGTCAACTGACTCCACAGGTTGCTCTCCCTGTACGACAGACACTGACAGGCTTCTTCCATTCTAGGCATGTGGTCCTAGGATAGAGATGGTACTAATTTCTCCCTTCTGTGTGCTAGATATTGAGTGTTCCGTGTGGGCCAGAAAGAGTTTCTGCCCATATAGGTCAAAATCCTTTCAATTCTAAGCATATCTCTAATAGTATCAGGCATGTCAGATTATGGTAGGTGTTGAAATAAAGATTATATTGGTTACTTAACAATTACCATTTATTTGACAATGCTGTGTAACATTAGCACCTCCAATTTAGTGGCTTACAACTACAAACATTTATTATGTCATGGTTTCTGTGAATTAGGAATCCAGGCATGGCTTACCTGCCTCCTCTGGCTCAGGGGCTCTGGGAAGCCTGATATCAAGTTATCGTCTGGGGGCATAGTCATATCAAGGCTTTGAGGAAAAATCACTTCTGAGTTTACTCACATGTTTGGGTCTCATGGGCTGTATAATTGAGGGTCTCGTGTCCTCTTGGGTTGACGATCGAAGACATCAGTTCTTTCCTGTGTTGCTGTCTCCATAGAACTACTCATAACATAGCAGTTTGCTTCCCCCAGAGTTAGGGGTCTGACAGAAACAGTGAGCCCTGCAAGATGGAAGGCAGTATTTTTGTAAGCTCATTAGAAATGGCATCCCGGCACTTCTGCTATATTCTTTTCTTTTGAAGCAAGTCACTGGGTCCAGCACACTTTCAAGGGGAGGGTATTACACAACAGCAAAAATATCAGGAAGTAGGGCTCATTGGAAACCATCTAAGAAGTTGCCTTGCACAGAAATAAACCAAAGAAAAGAAATGGATTATGGCTTATTGAGTTGGGACTTCCAAATGTGTTCCTTGAAGATGTAGTATTTGAATTATACTTTGAAGACTACAACCTTAATGTATAAGACGGATTTCACAGGAAAATAAACATAAGAGAAAGGGTACCTGCATAAATAAGGGCAGAGACGAATCGAAGTTCTGGGACCCATTCACGCAAATGACATTTCGGAGAGACTACCACATGCAGAGCAGTAGCCCAGGAGGGCTAGAGCACAGCACAAATCGTACGTCTTAACTGACTCTCAGCAGACAGACCGTTAACCCGTGTTCTTACTGCTGTTAAATGATGCTACATCATCTTTCTAGACCAGTAACTGTATGTCAAACTTCATTATACAATCCTGGGACTGGAGAGCATTGTAAGAAGTCATGTAGCTTATCTCGGTTTATGGAAAAAGAATAGACTTCAATATCTGAAATGCCTGAAACCCATTTGGGCCACTTATCAGCCCTTGGCCCAAATCACTTAACCTTGCTAAATCCAAGTGTCCATAGCCATAAAATGGAGCAATTGTAATTACATCAAACTGCGGCTGGAAGGATTAAAGGAGATAACATTTGTGAAAACCCATAGTTCAATGCCTGGTATTTAATAGACATTCAATAAGCTTGCCTCTCTTGCCTTCCTTGTCTTCCCTACTTCTTTGCCTCTCCTTTTCCTCCAAATCCACTTAGAAATTCTCTTACATCATTACAAAAAAAAAAAAAAAATCCAAGTTTTTAACCAAGCCAGCAAGGAAAGTTGACCGTTTTTACATCATTCCAAAGCTTTGACATCTTTGCTATCCTAGAGGACTTTAAAATTAGGACAAAATTAACCTCATTTTAATC
Organism: Camelus bactrianus; assembly: GCF_048773025.1. Lineage (NCBI taxonomy): Eukaryota > Metazoa > Chordata > Mammalia > Artiodactyla > Camelidae > Camelus > Camelus bactrianus. The sequence continues at coordinate 19,484,366 of NC_133548.1, forward strand.
ATTTTATTCTTAGTCTATATATTGCACTTAACACACACTGGATAGATGCTTCTTAAATAAGTTATTTTTTCACCTTGTCATCAAAAATAATATAATCCTCTGAAAGGTAAAACTAAAACCAATAATTGTACAAAATCTAAAGAACTATAATAAGTACTAAGCAAACAGATGGTTAGTTTAAATGACTTAAGAATCTGTGTGTTTTTATCTTAAGAAAGATGTTTAATACCTGGGCTAATTATAGATACAGCACTGCCTGACACATTGTAATTTATGCTTCTATTCTGATTTCTTCTTTATTTAAAGAAATTAGGTTCCTTTGCATGAGGTGTTCCATGCATCTAAGACTTTTATGCAAACTATGGCTAAGCTTAATTCCAACATTTAAAAATGTTTTCAGCAATAATGCTAGCTTACCCTGCACCTTCCTTAGGAAAAAAAACAAATTGATATTGCTTCTTGAGTTCATGAACAATTAAAGAAAGGAAACAAGATATACCAAGAACTAGACCCATACTTTCCTTGGAAAGTCCCATTACTGCACAAAGAACGTACCTTCATAGTCAATATATTGGAATATATGACTTGTTGAAAGTTAAAGCATCTTTTGTAGTTCTAGATTGATCTAACTAACTTCTAGTAATTAACCTATAATTCGTTATAGATTGCATCACCCTCTGTCATTATCCAAATGTACAAGATTATGAGACACCATCTACCCAGGCATTATCAATTTTATTTGATTTCTGTTTTAATCTGATGCATACAGTAGAAACTTAGTGTTCAGGGTAAGAACACTAAAAAAATTTTGATGCTATCAGAGGAACCCTAAAAGTTCTTGAAATTTTGATGAAGAGCTAATATGAATTAAGTGATATGTAGGTAGTATTACTTAAGTAACGAGCAAATCCAGTTGAACATCCAGCACGCAGACCTTAACTGTGGCTTTGTTCTACTTAATTTCACTTCTCCAACTTTTCCAGGGAAGTGGTAGGAAAAAAAAAAAAAAATGGAGGGAAAAATATGGCACAATTGAAAGGGGAAAAAAAACCTTAGCAAAAGATGAAAAAGCTAATTTATAAAGGGAAATGTATACAGAAGAAACAGATAATTTAATGGAAATATGAATTTTATAGAATAAATCAAGAATCTTTCTAAAAGTTTCTATGATATGAATTTGAGAACGTACTTGGAGTTCAGTTGGGTATATCTAAAATATTAAGAATTTTCTGAAAAATTAGATAGATTACCAGTGTATAGAGATCGTCTTTGCTTTTTCCTTTATGGTCAAAATTTTTAACTGAAAAGCAAAAGCTTTTTATGCAAACCAGATTTTTATGGGATGTGAGAAACTTTTTGCTCCTTAAGGTGGTTTTCATCTGTTGGGGAAATCCAAGAAATGGATGTCAAGGTGGAATCAGATGTATAAGACGTTTATCAGTGGGAAGCACCTTGTAAGGAAAACGGGGATGGGGAGCAGTAAGATGCAGGAGAGCCTTCAGACCGCAAAGTGGATCCGACATCTGTTGAAGGAGTGAGGGCAAGGGGATTTAGGGGGAAGAGCCCCAACTGCAGTGGCCCTGAGAGAATGTCTCAGCCAGGCTGTTGAGTAGCCCCTGAAGAAATGCTTCACATTAAGGAGAATCATGGTGGGCAGGACCGACCCTGCTCTAGTACCCTCTTGAAGCTCAGTCATTGAATGAGAGCAGCCTTGGAAGAGTGTGACCTTCAATTAGCATCTGCAGAGGGTCTGGAAATTGTGGCTCTGGGGGCTGTCGACTAACTGCCCATTACTCACAGCAGTTTTTTTTTTTTTTTTTTTCATGAAAGGAGATCTGAGTGGCTCACTCCCAAGGCAGCCATAGTCTACCCCTTGCACAGCACAGACCTACTTCTCCATCCACTTGAGGGGAGCAACTCTTCCATGGCTGCCGTGGGCTTCTCCTCTTGAAAAGAAACTTTAAAGAAGGAACAAGCAGTATAAACTACATTTCATTGAGGTTACATTCTCAAGGCAGCCATGATACTATTATTTTCTTCCTACACTGTCCATTTTAAACCCTCCTCTTCCTCACATATCACCTCAGCAGGTCTTGGTGACCTATCTGGTAATGTACCCAAAACCTTATCCCTGAGTAGTCTAAGCTTCTAGAATTTATACCTGTTTCAGGCTTTATTTGTTGCATGTGCCCATTCATAGTTAACACTGGGCAAGAAATAACCAGAGACACCCAGTGGATCCCTTGGGTTCTGCACACTTTCCTCCATGCCTGCATTATATGACAGCAGACCCACTTCCTTCTGCTAACCAGGACCAGTGACCCCTGCCAGTCAAAATGGTGGCTGGTTTTCCTGTCTACAGTATGAATCCAGGTGCCTTGGTGGCAGCTTGTCCTTGAATGGGACCTTGCTTTGGCCTCTGGAAAGAATATTCTCGCTTTAGGACTCTAACCCAAAAGAGCCCAACACTGAGAGAATGGGAAGGACAAAGCACAAAGCCCCCCAGTAGGTCATTCAGAGCCATGTAAGTGGGGCCGTGGAATCATTCAGTTGCTATTTCCCCCATCTAAGAGCATATAGTTTGGACTGATATACTTGGCAGTTGGTGCAACCTCCATTGCTCCCATGGCTATTCACAGAACCGTTCCTATGTCCACCTTTTCCACCATGAACTTTGACCTATGGAGGAGCACCAACATTGAACTTCTTAATGATTTGTGTGTCCCTCTCGCCAGTGCATTCATAGTTGCTGGGCCGAACTCTGTGTCCTCTGGGCCTTTCTGTAGAAGAAGAGAATCAATCCCCTGGTGGGTGTTCCAAACTCACATCATATGTCCATTCCAGCATGCCCACAGCCACGAACTTTTTCATTAATTCCATTTCTGGCTTACAGACACTCACACTTAACTCAGCATTGGCCATTGTCTTTTCTAGGCTTCTAAGGGCCATCCTAACAGTGAATCTGTCCATTACCCATGGTCCTTGCCAGGGCATTGAATCCCATATCCTAGGGGAGAGCTCTCAAGTCTACAAATTCTGTCATACGTTCTGGCTTCATTTGATCAATCACCCTCAAAATGCAACTCCAGGTTTTCTCCTCTGGCTCTTGCTAGTATGTATTAGCTAATTCCTGCAGCCTCTTTGGAGTGCAATCTCTTTTCTCAGTTATCAGGCTCAGTAAATCCTCAGCCAATTTACACTGAAATGCACCCCCAGTTACTGGTCTGGCAGATGAGAGATAAAGCAGCAGCAGCTCCTGGGAGCAGCACCTCTTGCCTTGGGGAAGAAGAGGCTTCTGAAACATCTTTCCACACAGGGGGTGCAGTTAGGGAAAGTCCTAACTGAGGTGGTGGGCCATGTCTTCAAACTCAGATGGTTCAAGGGAATCTGCAAAGCCAAATTTCTCAAGAGCTTCCTCTCCAGTTGTCCCTGTCCCATGTTTCAGAGTTTCCCAAATCAGCATAACGGATCTAACTGGGTCTGAGCATTTACTTGTCTGGGAAGCTCTGTGCTTCCAACTATTAACTCTTGTATTTGCTATCAGCTCTTCTACTACAAGAAATAAGGTACCATACAAAGAGGCCCTCTTGCCCTCACACCTAGCCCCTTAACTATTTCTTAACCACCCTCAGTTTTTCATTCTTCCTCTGCCTGATGTCAGTGCAATTTGATAGGAATCAGCCCGCTCTGCCGTCCTTGTGGGCACTGTTGCTCCCACACTTTTCCAGTGCCTGACTCATCCTGCAGGCAAAAGCAGATCCCTCTAGTGCAGTCTTCAGCAGTGGGTTCAAGGCTTGGACCAGGGACTCTTCTTGATCCAAATTCCACACCAGATGAGGCCCTGTCTGCCAGCTGGGTAGGGAGTGATGGAGTCTGAAAATCTCATTCTACACCCTGCCTTGTCAGACAGCTCTCTGTCCCAGCAGAATCAGTTTGAGTGCTCTAAAAAGCTGAGGACAAAAGGAAATTTGATATGCAAGATAACTTATTCACGGAAATGTCTGTGAATGATGAAGGGAAGAAGGAACAGGAGCTGATGAAGGGAGTCTTCAGACCACAAAGTGAGTTTGACATCCAAGAAGAGAGCGAAGGAAGGAATATGATGGAGTGGAAGGAGCCTCAGATGGAGTGTCACACTAAGGAAGTCTGAGGGAGACAGACGGGGAGGCCTGGAGCAAAGATGGCCCATTAGAGGAGGTGCATTCAGGGCAGGAGCGCGTTTGCCTCTGATAACCCCACTTGGCTCCGTCACTGGCTTGGAGCAGCCCTGCAAGGACAAGGTCAATGTGAACCCTGAAGCTGGAGGCAGTTTTCTCTTGTCCAGGTCTAAATGGTGCACTTCGAGGTAGTTTGATATAATGGAAAAAGGAAGCACCCACCCTTCTAGTCTAGAGTAAGATAAATATGAGTTTCTATCCTGGCTCCGTTTCCCTGGATCTGTGATCAGCACCAGTCACTTGATATTTATGGAAGTCTGTTTCCACATACATAATACAAAGACACTATTGCTTTCTTCATAGCTTGTAATGATTCAAGATGAAGTACATAAAATTACACAGCACAATGACTTGCATAGCGTAGGTTTAGAAAAATGTTATTTACCTCTCCAACCTTGCATCGAATTCTTCTTGTCTCCAGTCTTTTTAAATTTATTTTGCATTTTAAACTGGGGATAAAATTAATGTCCTTCAAAAAATCAAGTCTAAGAAATATTTATTACTGAATTTTATTTGTCAACATTTTGGAAATCTGTTTACTCGTAATTGATTAGAGAAACCTACCAATAAGGAGTTTTACCGTTTGTTACGATACGCGTACACTTTTGCTTGGAGATTTGATTGTTGAAATTTGATATTTTTTGTCTTTTTTAGTTCAAAATATTTACTGTTTGGAAAGCACTATGTCTCTAATACTGGCAGAAGACATAAAAATCAACTGTGAACCTTCTCTGAGCTGCATATATGTGTGATGGTTCCTCTCAGTTTATTGCATAATTTCAATACAATATCTAACAATTATGTCTGTGGTAAACATGTCTGCTTTCTCAGGCCTATAATGAATCGGTTCATGTGTTCTATTACGGAGTAACAGATTATGACTGTTTGTCAGTTTCAGCTCCACTGAAGATTACATGAATAAAATCCCCACTAATGGCCACCAAGCAACTCATACTCCGTTTTGTCCAATACTGTGTTAAGTCCTTTGTGTGAGGATGTATATGTTGGTATGTTTATCTAACCTCCCTCTTTAGGGGTCAATCAGTACATTAAAAAAGCAAAGACAACACCAATCCTTTGAACAAAGAATGAACATAATCTGTCAGTGAGCAAACAGGTTCTGGATAATGAGAGAAAATTGCTGGAAGAAGCCTTGCAGCTCATGCAGTCTAACCCCCTCACTCCACACACGTGCAGAGAGGTTAAGTGATTTGTCAGAGGTGACTCAAATGCAAAGTCAGATCTTTGCCCCAGGATAGGTACACTGTCCCATTTGTACATCTGGCTTATGTGTCTAGTGTTGTGGAAAGCCATCTGGGAAATACAAAAGAAATACAGACTCCTTTTCTCATTTTCCTGAGTTTAGTTGATATCAGTTTTGGTGATAACAGTTCTTAATGAAGACAAGATCATCTAAATATGCTCATGTGTTTCACTGAGAAAAGAAAAAGAGAAAGCAATGGATATTTATTGCTCTTTCGTTCTTTGAAAATACTTCTATGTACCTAATCTCATTTATTCTTAGTGACTCTCTAGAGTGGTGTGTTGCATTTCTCCCTTTAGTAGGTAAAGTAACTGAGGCCTGGAGGATTAAGTGGCTTGTTCAAAGGTATATAGTTTCCAAATGTAGATACTGTGACTTCAAAATCCTCACTCCCTCACTACTCCTGAAAGAGAGCATCTGATTGATGGACCTTGATTCAGACTAAAACAATCATCTTTGAACTTTCAGAATAAATGGTGTCATATATAATTTCATACATAAATGTATAAATGGTGGAACCAGAGCTCAAACAGGGGTCTTCTGACTCCAGAGCTCCTTCCCTTTCCTCAAAACAACCCCTCTGACTATTTTCTCCCTTAGTCTTTGCAAATAAAATCTAAGCTTCTATTAGTAAGATTTCTTACTGCATTTCTACTCCAAATAGTACGTAAATGAAATGGGAAAAGTATGGACAAGAAAGTTCAAGTTTTGTTATGGACACACATGCACACCCACACTCACACCCACACATATCACTGGTTGGTTAGATAGGTTAATGGATTACTCTCATTAATTCTTGGCATGATGTCTCTCTACAAAAGCAATGAGTAATTAATTAATTCTGAAACTCTCCCCTTGGTTAAGGTGGTACGAAAATAACAATGTCTTAGGCCATACATGTGTTAATCTTGTGATGGCATCTGATATTTGCTCAAAGTATTTATTTGCCGTGCAGCTTTATTTAGTGTAAAAATGCTTAGAGGTTAGGGTTACCTCCTGTAGCAGTGACAATCCTTGTTGTCAAGCGGTGATTGACAACTGGAAGATGAGAATATTTGCAGAAATAGTCACCTAGACTATTCCCCAAACATAACTTATGAGATAGGCTGTGGGATTTAGAAGAAAGACTGAAAAATGGATTCACATGGGGTATCTGACTCGCGTTTTGTGTTTGCTGTAAGAAGGTGTGAAGATGCTTGGGGGACAGTTCCTTGGTTGAGGCAGCCATAAACTCTGGAGTAAGCAATCTGGACATAAGCCCAAGATGTTTTGATGATTTTCATACGTTTATTTAGTTTGCCGCCTCCCCGATACGTTTTAAAATCCATGTTTGCCTAAGCGAAGGGGAAGCAAAAAAATCTACCTTAATGGACACAGTTGGTCAAGATTAGAAATTGAGAGGAGATAGTACACATCTGAGGGCAAGGGTGGTATCGTCATGGCAAAATTAATCAAAGAGAGACAACCAAGAAAGAGAAAGATGCTTAGGGAGACTGAAGTTTTCCTCATTGAGCTGATTCTTTTCCACCTTGAAATATTTTCCTTCTAGGAGGAAAAATAAAAAGACCTTGAAGATACTGGTTTTGGCTATTTTAAGGGCGACATGTGATCAGTGATGCTGATACAGCCATAAAACAAGAGAAAATCTACACTTTCCAGAATTACTGTACACATTGAAACACTTATTCCTGCAATGATTGGATAGAGTTTACTTATCTAGTCTCCAAAACAATAAATTAAGAGGCTTAAATGTTTTAAGAGTTTGTTTTTGCCTCAAATACGAGTTTGTATTCATTCAGTACATTCATTTTAATTCTGACTCCTAATAATGTGTGTGCTTTTTATCTAGCATTCCATTCTGTTTGAATCTTTAAACTTGTATTTCTGAGCAGTAATTGCAGTTCTAAACAGTAACTGTAGTTGGTGTTCAGAGACGGGTCTTTTCATGACTAATTCTAGGATATAAAGTGAACGATTTTTACAGTGGGACAGGATTAATCTTGGTGGTGTTGCTCTGGCATATTTTGTAGGCTTAATTATTATTAATCTGGATAAATTTTAACTTTCAAAATGTTAATTTAACTCACCAGGTCTCCTGGCTCATTAATCTCTTCAATAGTGCCACTTAGGATAAAATGGCTCATCAAACAATAGCGATTCAATCATAAATATGTGGAAGTGGAAAAGCAGCGACACTGAAGGCTCAGAGGATTCAAAACATTTTTCATTTCTCAGTATTCTTCATTTTTAATAGCATGAGCCATTGCTGGAGATTTTCCCACTTCATTAAAATATAATTATCCACTAATGTGACTTTTATTTTTCTCATACACACACACACAGCTTTACAGAAATGTTAGAACACTTCATTTTCCTCATCTTGAGAATGGGTATAATTCCTACCTCGCCTACTTGAAAAAATACTTGAGATAAGACGATTCTTGAAATGATGAAGTGTAATAGTACTGTAAGCCGGTAAATTATTATTATTGTTAGAAACTGCCTTGTTTTCCAACCCCAAAGATAAATTTGCCAGTTCAGTGACACTTTTTGCATATAATAATCTTGTGTGCCAGATATTACGTTTGTGTGCTTTAAACACAGGGTGCGAAATCTTCACCTTCAAGGTGGAGGTCGTTATTCGCAGTTTGCATAAGAGGAATTTGAAGAGGCTAAATGTCCTGCTCACAGTGGAGTAAGTGGAGGAGCCAGGGTTCATAATCAGATCTGCTCCTAAGATCTGTACAATTCATTCTCATGTAAAAAATGGCATAAGAATAATGCCCAATTTTTGTTATGGAGTTGGAACTAAAAATAGCCACGGTTTTATTTCAATCTTATCACGTGCTAATGACATTACAGAAGTCACTTCAGTTAACTCTCAGATTAGCACAGGGTTATTCTTTTTTGTTTTGTTTTTGATTTTGATTTTGCTTCGCTTCATTTTATGAATGAAAAAACTGAGACTCAGGGAAATTAGCACCTTGTGATGCCTCAGATTGTATGTACAGCTAATAAGATGTGGCAGGAAGGGGCTTCTAATTCTCATCCGTTTGACTCTGAAGCTCTTTTAATTACCTTATTATACAAAAATGAGACATGCCTTGCAATTGTTAGGATTATTGAAACATTTTTGGTTTTTAAACTTTTGCCTACTGTAATTAGCCACTGACTTGAACTGTGGAGGTGGGCATGGCCTCCTTTGTGTGAATTATTTTAGCCTGATTTTTCTTTGGCTGGGGTCACACCGCCAGCACCTTCCAGCAGAATGTCACAGCCCCAGAGAGAGCCAGAACTGCTCGGTAGTTCATCCGCAAAGCCTAGCTCTGTGGAGGGCTGATGATTTACAGTCAGCAGCCGGCACAGAAATGGGAGGATCAGTTCGACGGTGAAGTCTACCGAGACATCTATAAAACCCACTTTCTCACATGATTTATGTCACTGGAGGCAAACAACGGATAATCTTCCTGAGACTATGGACCAGACTTTTTAGACCAGTGAATGATAATGTCTCAGAAGTTATTCCTATCGCTAACTCTTTTTTTTTTTACCCCCTACATCCTCTCTCTAGTTTTTCAGGCTCACTAAGGAAAATATCTCTGACTTCAGATTTCTCATAACAAACAAAAGTTGGTAGGAAAGCTAGAGCCATCTGTTTTCTGTAAATTAAATGTTTCGATTAGAGACCCCTATAGGATACATGCATCAGAAAGGCATGGCATATTACTTACGCAAAAGGAATTTATTTCTTGCTATGACCAAAATATGCCAGTCTTGGAACTTGCTTCTTTTAACTGTTAATTCTCAGCTTTGTTGTTGTTGTTGTTGTTGTTTAGAAGTATGGGAATTAGATGATAATTCAGGGGTACAGATGGAATTATTAGGTTGGAAATGGAGTTGAGAGGACGTAAGAGAAAGAATTTATTAATTTTTTAATTGAGTCATAGTGAGAATTTTACCCTTCTTGTTCTTTTTTTAGAGGGTGGGTAATTAGGTTTATCTATTTATTTATTTAATGGAGGTGCTGGGGAGTGAACCCAGGACCTCATGCGTGCTAGGCATGTGCTCTACCACTGAGCTGTACCCTCCATGTCCTCCCTTCTTGGTTCTTACACAATTGAAAAAAAAAAAAAGAACATTTTAAATAAATGTATTTTAAGACCTAGATTTTTAAAATTTGGTTTCTGATTGTACTGTTTTCGTGGGGGTTTGTACTTAATGCCAGCCTCCAATGAAGGACAATGCCCCACTGCTACTTTAAAGTTGTAAGGAAATCTGCTAAAAAAAATCTTGATTCTTCCTCAGAAATGTCTGCACCTGAGTGTTAGGAAGAAAGGTCCATAAAGTGTGTTTCATGAAAATTGGAGGAGTACATGCTTCTCCTGATGCTGTTACTTGGGTCCAGAATAAGAGCTGCAATAGTGTCATGCTTGAATTCGAACATGTCATCCCTGAGTATATCAGTGAGAACATTTCAGAAGGATTTTACCCCAAATATACATTTTGCCAGCACCGCTGCCACAGAATTAGATTAACAAGTTGAAAACAACAATGCAGAGCCAGGCTTTCCTCACTGGTGAGCTGGCAGTTTGTCTCCCACGTGACAGGAGAGAGCTGCCTTCCCAGATCTGAATGTTGATAATTAACAGATTTGGGATGTCCAAAGGTGGAGTACATTCTTCTGCTGCTATTTCTTAAATTGTTTTTTTTTTTCTTGTTTATTTTTATTGGCAATGTTGACTCTCCTAGGGGTTCACTGTGTGCTGATCTCCCCATCCTCTGAAATTGTACGGTCCCCACTCCCAGAACAACCTTGGGGTGGATGCCTTCAGTTCTTTGTCTTTTCCAGTCTCTTTTTCTCCTTATTTTAAGCAGACCCTCTTTATTCCTTTTCTTCTCCACTGGTTTTCATTCTCTCCTCAGACTGAACCTTCCATTCTCTATAGGGATCCCTAGGTCACTTCCTGACAGTGTTGTGATATTACATTTGGGTGTGGTTGGGAAGATGGAAAATGGAAAAATTTTGTATCAAATGAAGGGAATCCCGGAGGGGAGGGTATAACTCAGTGGTAGAGTGCATGCATCGCATGCACGAGGTCCAGTACCACTATTAAAAACAAACAGAAACATACATACATACATACATACATACATACATACATACATACATACATACATAAATACCTAATTATCCCCCCAAAATTTGTTTTTAATAGGAATATATATCTCTTTCAGAAAATTTGAAAAGACTAAAATAGATGTTAAAAGTATTTCTCCTAATCTCCGTCCCAGAGTTAACCTTTGCAACCCTGGTCGATTTTTGTTTCTGAAAATGTCTGAATGGAATTTCAACAATTTGGTGCAGATATTCATGTTGCTTTGATTTTAAATGTGGCTTATATACAGCGGTGAGCCAGTAAACATTTAGCAGCCAGCTCTCAGGAGAACATACATGATATGAAAGGATGTACAAGACACAATTTACAAATAGTGATAAAATATAAAATGTTCTTTATTATAAATTCCATGTGGCCGATTGATTTTCACAGAACCCTTTTGTTGATTTTTTTACAGAAGTCTTGCATCTTTAGCCAATCTATGGTTGCAACTGACAAATGAATGTACTTTCAGTATGAATATTGACTGATACTTTCATTTACATTAACATGTAAGTCCAAAGTGAAACAACAAAGACATACTGAGACTTCACTAGTTTGTAAATGAAGCAAGCAAGCTCTTTGTTGAATTGGATAATAATATTCAAATACTGAAAGAATATTTTGCAGTTTGCTGTGTTGTCCACAATGTAATGTCTGCAGACAATAGACATGTAAGTTTAATCTGCATTATTAACGTCTTTTCCATCACTTTTTCAGTTTTGACTATGCATTCTCAAAGAGGGTGATATGGCCCCTTGGGGGCAAAAACTGGCTCTTGGGATGGAGCAAAATATGTTGCTTTTTTCATGTATAAAGCTTAGATGTACATGCAGTACACAAACAGTATTACGCCTGTGGTTTAAATATTTCATGAGGAGGGGACAGTTAGGCCAAAAATATCTAAAAGGGCTCCTTGGAGGGTGATAATAATAAAACAAAAAGTCGAGAAACAATCAACCAAACAAGAAATAAAGCCCTGATTCATAACGTTTGCTGATTTCTATTAAGTACTTCCATCGTGGCCAATTTCAAGCTACCAGTGTGACATCACTGAACGTGGCATTGAGAGAAGAGGTACAGCACCATAGCATTATATAACATCCCCCCATGCAGGCATACCAGGTGTCCAAAACCTCAAGAGCACAGAGAATAGTTAAATGTGATAAAGTAATTAGTAAGCAATGAGTTTTAAGTATTTTTAAATAAATTATTAAATTGAACCTTGATATAATTTTATTTCTATTAGACTTTAAGCATCCAGCTCACAAAATTGTTGAAAATTTAACCATCATCTTTCATGAGCAGGTTGGACCTGGCTCCTGTACACCACTGGATGGTAAATGCAGAATTTTAGAGAGGTTGGGGGCAGGGGCTGCCTCAGGGGCACCAGAAAGAGCCAGCTTTTCTTCAGCCCTGTTGAAAGGATTCTTAGAGAGGGCCCAGCTGTTTCTTTTAATTGGCTGACATAGTAAGTACTGTGTCCACATTTTTAATTTAAAAAAAAATTAGTGTGCACTTCTCAGATTAAATTTATTGGTTGAAATGATGTGAACTCAATTTAGGACTTGATACTTACAATCACATTGTTTCCAGTAAAGCTGCATCAAATTGCACTCTCCCAAGTAGGATAGAAGACTCCTGTTTCACTGCACATTATATGTTTAAAAAACATATGATCACCAGAGAATTATAGTGTCTCACTTTTGATCAAATACCTTAAGATTTGCAAAGGCCAATTGTAGAAGATTTTGTTGTACCAATCTATACAACCACATGAAAGATGATTAAAAAACATAGCTCCAAATACGTAAGGGTTAATTGAAAGGCTCATGAAATGTATTGTTCCCTTTCATTTGAGGTGTTTAGATCCTTTGTATTATATAAGATGTCATTTTTTTTTTAAAGAAGAGGTTTAAGTGTCACTATATGCCGACAACATGTTACTATATATAGAAAACCCTAAAAGGTCCACACAAAAACTACTAGAGCTGATCCAAGAATTCAGCAAGGTAGCAGGTTACAAGATTAACGTTCAAAAAACCAGTTGCATTTCTTTACACTAACGATGAATCAACAGAAAAAGAAAGTAAAGAAACAATCCCCTTTAGCACCCAAAGTAATAAAATATCTGGGAATAAATCTAACCAAGAAGGTGAAAGAATTATACACAGAAAACTATAAACCATTGATGAAGGAAATTAAAGAAGACTTTACAAAATGGAAAGATATCCCATGCTCTTGGATTGGAAGATGTCATTTATAAATCACTAGATTCATTCCTACTTGTTTTGCTTGGGACCCCCCCTCTTCCAGTATAGACAATATCACAATTGCTCACAGTTTTATAAGCAATATCGTTTCTATGATAGTGATGATAGAGGAAAAGATACTGTCAGAGTCTGTGTTTCAACTGAAAATTGTGTCATTTCAAGACAGTAGAGAGAGATTAAAAGTTCTCCTGGATGTGAGGTTATATAAAATGGAACATTTAAATGTGAAAGCTTTAAAATGTATTTCTCCAAAAAATTATTGAGACATATATTTTCACTGCATCTAAGCATTTATAATATGCAGGTAAATGCATTGAAAATCTTCATCATCAAAATCTGACATCATATTTTATTTTTCTTCATTTTTATTTTTCAAGACTGAAGTGATTATCAAGTCTCAGGAATTTTCTTGGATGGTACATCAGGACTTAGATGAGGCATAGATTTCTTTTCCACTCCCAAATTTAAAGTTCACCTCAGCTGCAAGTTATATAGTAAGTGTAACACCGTGGCGGTCCTTACTGTGCAGATAAATCAAGGGCAGTTCTAGGGAGCCTCTGCCAGAGTGGCATTGTATGTGTCACTGCTGGGTTGTGATACACTGTAAATAATACTTGATGTTTGAGAAGCTGGGTTGACGAACGCAAACAGCATTGTTCAGCAGGTTTGCGAACATCAATTGATATTCACCCATCTGTCTCTCTGTACTTCCTCCTTCTCCACTTATGCAAATGAGAGTGTCAGTTAGTCTGGAGGTTGGCAGGACAGTGAAGAGTCTTTTGTTGGGATGTGTTTGCAATACATAGACTTTTTGTTTCCTTTTCTTTGGAAAGATCCTTATGAGACTGACTCTAACCTATGGAAACATAAATAACCTTTAGTTACATTAGAGGTAGTGCTTGCATCCATAGCAAAGAGGAAATGTTCTGAAAGGGGATGTATTGGAGATGAATCTGGATAAGCCACTGAATCAAAGGAGAGAAAAAGATCACTTTTAAGGGAGAGGCAGACATCGGATCAAGGGCTAAGCATTTAAAGTCTGCTTCAGTACCATTATTAAATTATCTAATTAATACCATTTAATAATGCATATTAACTAATTTAGAGTGAATAAGCTTGTTGACCTTTAGCTGTATAATTTCCACATCAGGTCTCTTGATATCTGTAACCTATTAGTTTTATAGGCATGTCATTATTATTATTCAATTAAAGTTCTAGGTGTCTTGGGTAGACATGAGAAGATGATAATTAGCTTTAAAACACGGCCTTTCCATTGTTGTTATCAAATAGACAGCATGTCTGTTTAGTTTTGTTAGTTAACGTCTTCATATAACACACATTTTAGCAATAATGAGAGTTTATACTCTGATATAATTTGCTACAATACCTTTAGCATCTATGTATTACCAAATGAAATCATAGCCTACAATTATATGATGCAGTAGATTCAGCAGTACATAAATGCTTCTCCCCTATATAGTCTCACTGTTTTTCCCTCTCAGTGTAGTTCTCTTCACCCCTGGTCTTTAATTTACCCATTGATGTTGTCCCCATGAAGTCATTAGAATTTCATACACAGCTAGTTACAAAATGGTGATTATCAAATGGAGACATTGATAAGCTTACCAGTTCTCCCAAAACTGGGAATACTCAATTCTGTTTCCTAAACATGGCTGATTAATTGTTGATTAATTCTGCTTCCAGAATGTGGTTTGGTTTTCTTATACATACTTCTGGACAGAGTACCAATCTGTCCAGAAGCCCTGTGTAAGACTTTTTTTGTTTAGGTCCCGTGGTTAGATTCCCACGTAAGTTGACATTGCTGCCCGTTCCCACATACAACCCAACTAATTTATTACAGGACTTGTTGTCTGTACCTGCATACACCAAAGGGGAAAGAGGAAAGGTGGGTCATCCTATTTGTATTCCTGGTTGTCTTAAATCCAATCAAGATAAATTGCAGTTGATGTGAGAATAGCCAGGGTAATCTTAAAATACCATTTCAGGCATAGTGTCTTGGTCAAACTATACCCTCCCCGAATTGCATCGTGAACACCATATTCTGTCTAATCATAGATAATGGAGGAAGGGAAGAGTTGCTCTGATTCGGACAAACATGGTTTAAGGAATAGACGTTCCATCAACGCACATGATGTAGAGAAGAACACTGGATTTGTAGTCAGATACTGTCAGCTTAAGGGATTCGTTGGCAGTGGTGGCTTTGTGGCTTGGCAGAGGGAATTTAACTCTGAGAATCTGCTCCTTTCGGGGTTAGGAAGTGCGCACTCTCGCACATCCATGTAGCTTAGTGTAGCTCACACTACACCATGTAGTGTAGCTCACACTCAGCTCACTCGTTACCCAGAGCCGCGGGACGTGCAAATGAAAAACTAACATGAAAGTACTTTGCTGACCGTGAAGCACCAAGACCAGGTAAGTGACCCTGGCTTCTCTCCTCTCTGCCAGTCACGGCCCCCTTGCTCCCCTCTGAGCATGTCAGGAATACTCCTTGCCAGCGCCTCCCCCTTTACTGTTCTCTTTGCCTGGGTGTCAGTCTGCAGAGGATGACATAACAAAGTACCACAAACTGGCTGGCTTAAGAGGGGAAAGGACGTAATCGTTCTGAGCACCAGAAGTCTGGAATCAAGGTGCCAGCGGGAGTGACTCCTTCTAAGAGCTGTGGGAGAAGGATCTGCCCCAGGGATCTGTATTTGGCTTAGAGATAGCTGCCTTCTCCCCGTGTCTCTTCCCATTATCTTCTCTCTGCGTGTCTGTCTCTGTTTCCACATCTCCTCTTTTTATAAGGACACGAGTCATATTGGATTAGAGCCCACAATAAAGACCTCATTTTAACTTGATTATCTCTGTCAAGATCCTGTCTCCAAATAAGGTAACATTCCCAGGTGCTGGGTATGAGGACACCAACATCGCTGCTTTTAAAGGGTCACCATTCAACGCACAGTCCCCAAAGAGCTACACGACCCCCTTACTTCTTCTGGGTCTTAACTGTTTGACGAAGCCTCTCTGGCCACTCCATTTAAAAATATACATTTGAGATTTGCAGATACTAATATATATAAAATAGATAAACAACAAGTGTAAACTGAATAGCACAGGGAACCATATTCAATATCTTGTAGTAACTTATGGTGAAAAAGAATATGAAAATGAATATATGTCATGTTCCTGTATGACTGAAGTATTGTGCTGTACACCAGAAAATGACACAAACATTGTAAACTGGCTGTACTTCAATAAAATATATTTAAAAAAAAAATATATATATATATGTGCATTCTCAGACACATATGTGCCCCTTCTCCCTTTGATCAAGTCAATAGCACTATACTATCTTTTTCACTAATTTACTTGACTCATTCCACTCGACTAAAAGCCCTGTGGGAGTAGGGATCTTGGTTTGTTTTATTTATTTCTGTCCTTTGGCCATGAGAGGAGAAACTGGCCCACAGTAGATGTTCAATCAATGTGTGCTGAATGAGATGCAAAGAGGATGAGGTTGTGGTACCTGCCCTCTGTGAACTCACGCTGCAAACCACATTACCTTCCCTCTCAACAGCTGAGTTAGTCAAAGCACCCAACATGTCGATCACGTTCAGTTCAGTGTGTATTCCTGGGAGCCCTCGATGTCCTACAGCATGTGTATGTTCCCTGTGTTACTCAGCCGCAGTTCTCAGCTGGAAAACCAGAGACAAGTTTTAGCCTTTTTTTTTTTTAAGCTACCAGGGGGGTTTTAATACTGGAAATGCCCATTCAGGTAGCATCAAAGGCAGGAGAAAGAAATCTGGGGGCCGGAATCAGGTGATGGTGAAGTGACAGTGGGGCACTTCTCGGCATCCTTGTATTCCCTTGGAGACGCACTCAGCTCACTGCTTGCAAGGCTTGAACACCAAGCGGCCTGACTGAGCAATAGTACTCATTAAAATAATTATGCTTCTCCACCCAGAATTTGGCTTCAAGATCACTTTCGGTACTTCAGCCTTTCAGTGCCATGATTTTAGAAAGAAATGAAAGGCAGGATTTTTTTTTTTTTTTTTTTTTATCCCCAGCTCGTCCTCAGCAAATGAAGCTCATAAGGGTGCCAGTGACAAAATAAATCAGTTATCCGGTGCTCTTAGCTGAATATAGCTGCTGTTATTGTTGGCTGATGTGCCTCTGGGGAAAAGACATTTCAGAAAGGACTAAATCCACACATCGTGTTGCTGTAATAAAGCAACATTTAGCAAAAAAAATCAAGTTTAGGAACACTATATTAAGGCTGGAAGCTAATTTACAAGGAAGCCTGTGCAGAAGCCATTATTTCGATGCCATCTATCTGTAACGGACTCCAGTGCTGCCAAGGAGAGGTGTGAATTCAAACTTTTGCCGTTTTCTGGTGCAGGCTGTGTGGTGCGCCAGGAAGAGCTTGGGCTTGTAAGTTCAACCAATGCCGCTCGGCTACTGCCTCACTCTGTGATGGTGGTCAAGTCTCAGACTTCCAAAAGCTGATTTTTTTTTTCACGTCTTTTAAGACAGAGTTAATAATATTCTCTCTAGTTGTATGTGTGAAGGTGAAATGAAATTGCTTGGAGAGAAGTCAATGTTGGTTGTGTTTCTTTTATGCTGGTGCTTGGTGCTATGCATTTGTCATTTCTTTAGCCCCATCACTATGGTTCATTTTTCACCCAGGCATTGCAACTCTCGGTTTCTGCGGGTTGGGTGACTGTGAGCACATTACGTAAGTTCTCTCAGGCTCAGTTTTCTCATCTGTAAAATGGGAGATCAGTGACAGTGATAAGAGTTGACAACTGTGGAGCACCTACCGTGGTCCTGTCATGGCCTTATTTTACAGCTGAAGAAGCTGGCTTCCAGAAGTTAAGTAGCTTGCCCACTGCAATACAGAGGGAAGTTGGTAAAAATCTCAAGTGACTAGCATAATGTCTTGTAGAGGTTAAGGGAGATTATTGTTAGTATTAACATCATCAACAGCATGGCCCTCAGACTCAACATCATCCGTCCTCTCCTCGACTGCTGAGTGATCTCTGTGAGAACAGGCTGCAAGCACATCACAAGTATATTGTGTATCATTGTGAACTAGATTCCTGCACAGATGTTCAATAAGTGCACTGAGAGAGAAGTGAAGAAAAAGAAACGGAAGGAGAGAGGGAGGAGGGGGAGGAGGCGGATATGCATGGGTGGAATTCACATGTGCTGCTTTCTCAGACATCTGCCATCACGCTTCTAACCTGTTGGCCATGTCAGGAGAGCTATTAATGTGGAACTGTGCCAGGCCTATTAACAATCGTGGTTTTGGTTGGTAATGTGCCATTTCCCAAAGTGCATCTACAGATGAATGTAGCAAGATGAGTGGCCCTATTTCTTTAATAACTGCCAGAGTTCTCAACACACAGCCTTCAGCCAGCAAGTACCTGCATGAACCTTGAGATATTTGGACATAATTATGTTGACCAAGGCTCTCTACTTAGAGATTCTAAAGTCCCATTTACAAAAAAAAAAGCCTCTTTCCCTTGCAAGGGGAACTATTTTTTTTCTATGTATCCTTGTTTATACTTAATATGTGTCTCTGATGATTTTAACACAGCAATGGGGCTCTCATTCCTATCTGATGCTATCATTCCTGAAAGAGAAGGCAAAAATATATTTCTATTGTGCCTGAACTGCAAAATCTGTGTCCCCTTAACCCGTATTTTCCCCTCCAGCTAGCAATTTTCTTCCTTTTATTCCCCACACTATCAGGTTTTGAATATAAGATTTTGAACTTTTTGAAATGTCAGTGAATATTCAGCAGAAACAAATTTTTTAACAAAGAAATGCTTTAGAAGCCACGTATAAACTCACATGCAGAATCACAGTGATCTCCCTTTTTTAAATGATCACACCTCTTTATTTTTGTACGGGAAGGAAGTATGGAGAGTAAGTTACTTGTTCACAGCAATGCCACTTTTTAAAGAGAACAAAATTAGAATTTAAGTCTCTGACTCTAACACCACAGTGTTAGAACTGTCATATAAAGAAATGTGGGAAGGAAGGAAGAAAGCTGGAATCAATGTTTGTTGGTGATTCATTGGTCATACCAGAAAAAAAAAAAAGGAGTATCGAATATCAATAAATGCAACAAACTGAGTCAAAGACTTAGGTCTGTAGAAGCTTGTTTATGAAGGAGGGATGTGATGCCAGAGAAAATTGCAGTGATGTTCCTGCCCGTAGCATTCTTGGCTTTTATATATTTAACTGGCATTTACTAAGCAGCTCTCACAGGCAAAATGTCTAGGTTCAGCAGTGTCATAGATACAGAGGTGACTGAGTGAGTCGTGGTCTGTCGTTTAAGAAAGAAGCAATTTAGTGAAGAGAGTGCAGAAATAATGGAGAGTTAACTGAGGACAGAGAGTATGCTGTCATACAGGCTGAGTGTGCAGCTGGTCAACCTTCTATCCCAACAGAATATTGGGACTCTCATTGGGGCAGCTCTAACTCAGACCAGAGGCAACATCACTGTTCAGTTAAAGATGATACATGCCATCTGAATTTCTCATATTGGACTTGTTCTTCCTTCCCAACCTGAAGTTACAGGAGAGATGGCTTTCCACAACCTTTTATGAAAGGGCCCACATATTTCAAACTAACAGGCAAAATATCAACCCACCAGCTAACCTGAGGCTATAAATTACTGACGCTCTGTAAAACAAGTAACTATTGCCACTTAGAATTCTTTTTGTGTCGTATTTCTACTAGAGGGGAGATGGATGCCTTCAGAAATGTGTCTCTTAGTGGAAACATGTAATAACGTTGTTGATTTCCAACTCTTACCCAGAGGTGCTTTGATGAGGACACTAGTATCAGGAACGATATTGCAAAGTCACAATATACCCTCTGGGCAGGTTAATACGAACCTTGGGAGGGTGATCACTATGCATGTGTCAGATTTGACACATGGCTTCTAGTACAGTTACTTGAGGACACACCTCCATTTATAGATGACTACACACTTCTATTTATAGAGCTTTATTGTGGAAGAGAAATTCTGTGAGTTTCATGTTCTAGAGAAGACAACAACAACCAAGAACTCTGAACTATGTGAGCCTATTTCTGCTAGAAACCTGAATAAAGAAGCTCAAATCTAGGCTGCTAGATGAACAAGAGAAAAAAAAAAATTATATATATATATTCCTAAATACTGAGAATTGAAATTGTCAAACTGAATTTAGAAGGAGCACTCTTTCCTAACCCAAATTTCAGAGCTCTACAGGTGCAGGTGTCAGGGCAGCAGGGAGCACTGGCTGGCTTTCATGCCCATTCAGGTCTCCCTCCAATTTATAAAATATTTGGTCAGGGTTTACAATACTCCTGACAAAGAAGGAACTTCAGAGAAGCCTTTTGAAAGAGAATGCCCGGCTGTTCGGGTTTGGAAAATAAGAAGCCAGAGGTGAGGTTGACAGGTTGTGTAGGGGGAAACAGACAGACCTGACAGTTTATTTTTAAGCATTTCAAACTTTGGCGGATCAATTTTCTGAAAGGGTTTCCTTCTGATTGTTCTTTTGAAAGTAAGAACTGCCAGGGCTACGACAGAAAGTTGACACCTATTCAGTTCAGCACTTAGAAAAAGCTAAGAGGGAAAAAGAAAGACTTTCAATTCGTGTTCTTTCTATTTATTGTGGTGCTCAAAGCAGTGAATAGTAGAGTTGGTGCTGAAAGGCATTTCCATTATATCTACTGCAAAGTCTCAATGAGCCTCAATGAGTAGGGAGAGTCAGGAAGTAAAACTTTTTCCAACTGGGAGAGTTTGAAAGTGCAT
The DNA here is from genome assembly GCF_048773025.1 of Camelus bactrianus. Lineage (NCBI taxonomy): Eukaryota > Metazoa > Chordata > Mammalia > Artiodactyla > Camelidae > Camelus > Camelus bactrianus. The sequence goes on from NC_133548.1 coordinate 19,505,086, forward strand.
TCTCACAGCACACGGAGCTGGGGTATCTCTTCTGGATCTAAACCTAAAATTAAACTTCTTAAAATTAAACCATAATGCTGTCACTGCATATTATATTATTTTTCAGTCGATTATGCATTTGTTTGCGATCTCTTAGTTTTCAGGGATGAAGTGTGGACATTATTGCCAGCTACTAGCCTGAATTAATGTACTTTGCCAGGAGATTCATTAGTATTTGATTTGGTCACTCTTATTTAGGCTTCATCATCATGTATCTTATATAACAATATTTTTTATCAAGTGTGTGTCCACTTCCTCCACTCGATTGTAAGCTAATGAAAGGACACTTGATACTCTGTGTAGAGAGACCAGCGAGGTGCTTTGCAAGTACTTATATATTCAAGAAACATTTAATGAATCAGACCTTTGCAATCTTCCCCAGCCCTTTTTGTACACGTTTGTATATTCAGACTGAGCACACATGTAGAATATGATGCTAAAATAGGTGCGAGATTTTTTTTTTTTTACAACTGAAGAAAAGAGGGGGTTTGCAATTTATCCATCATTTATTAACCAGAGGCTACGCTGGGCTCTGAGGTTATACAGATACGTGAGACAATCCATGCCCTTTAGGATTCTAGCAGATAAATAGAACACAAAAATAAGTAATGCTAGAAGCATATGGCTAAAGATCAATACAGAGCACTAACAGCGAAGTGATAACTTGCCATGTCCAATCAGCGCTAGACGGTCTCACCATTAAGGTGGTGAAGCATGTGAGAGGGATAATTCACTTTGGTCTGAAAGTCAACACTGAGAAGACAGCAGTGTGTGCAGCATCTGCGGTTCCTGATAAATGACTCACTGATGAAAGCGCTGGTTAATTTGTGTCACATTAGCAGTATCGTGTTTCTCAATATGACCCTTGGAAAAGAGTAATTCTATTACAGTTAGGTTGGCAAAAGCTTATACTCCTCTTGGGCAGGGGACTCGGTATGTGCGGAGGGACTAAAGAATTAGATCAATGTGATGAGAGCCGCTGCTTAAAGAGACACCCAGAGTGACGTGATGAGAGCAGCGTTTCTCAGACTTACTTGCACATCGGAGTCACATGGAGAACAGTATAAAACTATGTCCTGTCTGCGTGCCGTGCTAATTAGATCACAGTCTCTGGGGACTGGACCCAGGTTTTATAAATGTCACGGATGATTCCAGTCTCCAGCCAAGTCTGAGACGCCATGGATTAGAACCCTGCTTCTCAAGCTGTAATAGGCTACAAACCACCTGGGGGTCTGGTTGAAATGGAAATTCTGACCCAGTGAGTCTGGGATAGGGCCTGAGATTCTGCATTTCTAACAAGTTCCCAGGTGACACCTGCTGTGCTGTTGAGCGGTAAGAGACTGTGGTCCCTCGGGGACTAGAAAACTCCCAATTTGCTAGCTTTCCAATCTCTGCCCAAACTCTCAAGGTAAGGTGGTTGTGTTGGTCTTATAACTTTTACATATAAAATATTTTTTTTCCTTTTCTTTCCCAAAGAACTGATCTGTGTAACATAGGATTTTGGGATTTGACATTACGAGCTAAGAGAGTCTGGCCACAGCCTAATAAAAGCATTCAAAGCTGAGATACATTTGGCGAACTGGGTGGAGTTGGAGGCCAAACTCCCTTCCTATAAAAGTGGGTGATTTAAGTTATTGTGAGTTTTCCAGCGTATACAATCTTTGTGAAAATGCCTAAGTTAGCTGTGTTTTGGAATTGTGCCTGACTCTCATACGGCTAAAACTCTCTCCTACAACCCCCAAATAATTTGAGATACACAGTTGTAAAGGGGTAACAATTCTGATCTCTAGTGTCAGGCTGCTTTAGTTCAAATCCTGCCTCAGCAGCATTCTGGACAATAATACCCAGCCTCTCTCATTTCCTTTACAATGGAGATAAAAATAAGACCTCTTACAAGTGGTTGCTACGAGGATTGAATGAGGTGGCGTTCACAGGCACTGAGAATAGAGCATGGCTGTCACCAACCCTGGATGTAATCTATTACGGTCTCACTTCCATCAAAGAGACAGAACCTAAAAGGAAACATACCAGCCTTTCACAAAACAGGCAGCCGTTTTGAGAATTAAAAGATATGGTCATTCTTTGTTAGTAAAGTTCATTAATTTCCTCACTTCCGTTTATCCTCCCATGGCCAATATTTGCTGCTTGTAATTTGAGAGCATTCATTTAATTATTAAATAATATTAAATTTAATAATTAAATATGAGAAAAAGGTAGACTATGTAGTATGCTGGATGATGGTAGCCGCTACTGGCAAGCTAAAGTCGGGGAGGAGGGTAAGAAGTGCGAGAGGATAGCGGAGGGTGAGCAGGACTAATTAAGGGGGTCAGGGAAGCCCTGCAGACACGGCATCGTGTGTTCCTGTACACGAGAGTAGGAAAGCCGTGTGGAGATTTGAAGACAGAGCAGTCCAGAGAGGAAGACGAGCAAGGCCAAGGTTCTGGGGCTGGAAGGCTTGGAACACCATAATGTCAAAGGGAGGCTATGATGTCAAGCAGGAACAGGCTGGAGTTGAGTGACTGAGGAGGGCAGTGATAGCGGACGGGTGAATGCCGAGGTCCTCAGACTTGAGTCTGTGTCAGAATCACCTGAGGGCTGGTAAAAATAAAGACTCCTAAGCCCCGTGCCCAGGCTTTCTGATTCATCAGGTCTGGGGAACAGCCTAGAGAACTGCGTTTCTAATCAATTCCCAGATGGTGGGAGCGGGGCCGGAGGGCACAGTGAGGAACGTCACATGGAGAAACATTAGATGAGACTGAGAAATAGCGGCCGACAGATCGTACTGAGCTTGAGAAGACGTTCTAAGGGTTTCGGTTTTTACTCTAAGTGAAAAGCAAAGGGACTAGAGGGTTTTCATCAGAGCACTAGCTTGATCAAATGCACAGGTTTTGGCAAAGAGTCTTTCTGACAAAATCGAGAAAGGTGGGACACCTTGGCTTCCTTCCTTCCTACAAAATTTGATGTTGTTACAATGTGTAGGAACGTTTCCAAACATCTCAGCTCATTTGGTGAGACATATTTCACCTTACTGCTCATACTCTAGATTTAACATTCCAGTTTATTCACATGTTTGTGGTCCAGTGAGTCAACATCAACATCAACATCAAGCAGTACAATATTTCAGTCTGATTTAAACCCAAAGTCAACCCCAGTGTAAATATAAACCAGGTCATTCAACAACAGGTAATTTGTTTTAAAAAAAAGTTTTCTTTCCAATAATTATGTTGGCATCCTATGGACCAGTTCATCGCACTGGTGTTATCACTTTCTAAATATGACCTCCCACAAGTGTTAATTATGTTCCTGGGTGGTACAGAGGAACGCAATTATTGCCATCGCTTTGTTGAACATTCGTTCTGTCTGTGATACCATACCACATTCAGAAAGGTAGCCTTCTTTTAAGAACAGGAAAAATAAATCCGTCCAACATTGTCTGATCAAAGTTTTCTGTTGTTTGATACTGTGATATTTTAAAGTGGTAAGCGTCATAGCATTTCTGTGGGTTTTTTTTTTCAAAGACAGTCCCTGTTTTTTAATTGGTGTATTTAGATCATTAACATTTAAAGAGATTATTGATATATTTGACTTAATATCTATGTTATTTGCAACTTTTCTATTTATTGTCTTTGTTCATTGTTTATATATATATATATATATTTGAGTTATAGTCAGTTTACAATGTTGTGTCAAACTCCAGTGCAGAGCACAACTTTTCAGTTATACATGAACATACATATATTCATTGTCACATTTTTTTTTTCGCTGTGAGCTACCACAAGATCTTGTATATATTTCCCTGTGCTATACAGTATAATCTTGTTTATCTATTCTACATATGCCTGTCAATATCTACAAATTTCGAACTACCGGTCTGTCCCTTCCCACTCCCCTCCCCACTGGCAACCACAAGTTTGTATTCTATGTCTATGAGTCTGTTTCTGTTTTGTATTTATGTTCATTTATTTAATTAATTTATTTTATTTTATTTATTTTATTTTTTTAGATTAGATTCCACATATGAGCGATCTCATAAGGGGCCTTGATTTTGCACAGCCTTGTTGAAGACAAGAGTTGTCAAAGAGCACGTATGAAGGACACCCTTCATGAGCGCTGTGATTCTAGCCCGTGGCCCCAGGCAGCCACTGTCGTTGGTACAACTTTCTGGCCTCTTGCACTCTTATTTTTTTTTTTTTTCACTATTAATGTTTCTCCAGGTAAAAACTGCAGACCTAACATTAGTTTCATTAAGCTTGATTTTTGAAGTTCTTGCTTATCTAAGCAGAACCTATTTTCTTTTTCTTTTTTTCCCTGTTTCTTTACATTAAAAAAAAAAATCAATTCTTTGGAAATCAGTTCTCCAACGAAGATGGCTGTAACTCCAAATGTAAATAAATGTTGTCTCATACTACACCCACAAACCTAATTTCCCAGACTTTCTAGGATAAATTTTTCCCTGCAGCATTTGTCGTTTTGATTGCTTTGTAAGACTACCGCACACTTTTACCAAAATAACATTTTCCGTATGGAACATACGCTTAGACACTGAAAGCAAAGGGCACTCAGACATTAGAGAAAACAGTATTTGCTCTGAGAGCAAGCTGCCTCCTCTTTGTTTTTACTCCTCTGAAGGCTTGTGTGCTGATATTTAACTGTAGCTTTCATAACTCATCAGCACCATTCTCTCTAACTTCTTGAATTTCAAATAATAACTGACAATTTGCTTTAAAACCGAAGAGAATGTCAATAGTAGCTAACATTTATTGAGAGCTTACTATGTGCCAGGCACAAGGCTTTATGTGTCTGTCCATTATTACCTTTTATCCCCATAATATCCTAGAAGTTAACTGCTTGAAAACCTAAGTGTCCAGACAAAGCCACACAGCTAGAAAGCAGGGGAACAAAAATTCTAACTATGCTATTTGACTTCAGAATCTATCCTCTCAAATAAAATCAGCTGACACTGCTCATGTTTTAAGTATATATCACTAGAAGCCATAAAACTAATAAGCTGGAAAAAAACATGGCATAGTGAAGTAATGATCATTTTGGCAATTGTAATTATAACAACAATAAAGAAACAGTCATTATTATTATTATTGGACATGGCATATAAACCAGGCAGTGTATTGAGTCATCTCACTTTATTGTCTCAACCATTGGGATCAGCAGACATTATGATGCCATTTGACAGATGAGGAAACTGAGACTCAGCTAAGTAATTTCCTTAGTTCACCTATATAATGCATGGTTGGACCATGATTTTCATTTATTCAGGTTCATAACCAGTAACCCTAAGTCATTAGCACACATTCCTCAAAGTCTTATGAACGTAGTGAATCACTGCGCGGTGCCAGGCACTCTCTTTACATACGTATTTGTTGATACTCAGAGTAAGCTTTGGAGGCAGGTATGGTTATTGTCACCATTTTGCAATTGAGGGGATGAAAGACTCCAAGAGGTGGAGTCTTATGTCCACAGCCACGTGGCTAAGGATGAGGAGCCAGGAGTCACTCAGAGTTCTAGGTTCCTCTACCCATGCGTTCTCCCAGCAGGAGAGATGCCATGATTATGACTGGAATATCTTGCCCTGTATCCTGAATGCTCACGTGTGACTGATACTGAGATAGCCCCTCTGGCCATGCCTTTCTGAACAGAGAGTGAATCCCATACCCTTGTGTGAAAGAAAGGGATAGACATACAGCTGTGCAAATCCTCCTCCTTAAGCAGGGGCTGGAGGGCAGGACAGAGAGCAAGGACAGAAAACAACCTGAAATGCTGTCCAGCTCCCAGAGAGTGATAATGAATTTAACCTCTGGGGTCAATTCTCCCTTCTCGCAGAGGCCAGCTGAGAAAGAGACTCAAAGGGTTGCAGTGCTGCCCAGAGAGGTGACACACAAAGGAACATAAGCATGTTGAACTGGCTTTTCTGTCGACACCCACATGAACTAGTTGGGATCTCCTGTTATTTTGAGAGTGGAGTTCCCAAGTCCCAAAATTCAGAACATTAAGTCACTCCTACCAGATACAGGTAAGCCAAGCTAGGGTTTTCTGACCTAGAGAATGCTCCAATTATCCTAGAACAAATAACTTCGTATGAATCAATAAGATAGCCATCGTTTGAAATGCAAACTCTGCTTAGCTCATATTAGATGCTCTATAAATCAAAGCAAATATTTAACCATGCCATCCCAGACTGTTCATGATCTGAACCCCAACTACATTTGTAAGTTTCTTTACTCCCTTCTTTTCTCTACCATGTTGTCAAGATACACTGAAGTGAATTATATATAATGAGTCTCTTTGATCGAGAGGATTCAGCTGTCATTTCGTTGTTTTAACCTTCCCTTTTTTTGCTTCACCTTATTCCTGTTTTCTGAAACAGAGTTCGTACGCCATCTTGACTTTGTAGCTTTCTGGTTGTCCGTGATGGAAATTAATTCATATTCCCTTAGGCAAAAGAAGGGGAGTTAGACTGTCTTCACCGCATTCAATTTGTTAAGGAAAGAACTAGAACTGAAGTCTAAATAGTTGTGGAGTCTAATTCGCAGAATATGCTGCCCACAGTTTCTTGGTTTACAGGGAAACATGAAACAGGTCTCTTCTCACTTGTAGATGGACTCAGCTCTCATTTAGTCACAATTCCAAACCCCTGTAAACTTTTTTTTTTAACTGAAGTATAATCAGTTTACAATGTTGTGTTAATTTCTGGTGTACAGCATTGTGATTCATTTACACACACACACACACACACACATATATATATTCCTTTTAATATTCTTTTTCATTACAAGGTATTGAATGTAGTTCCCTGTGCCATAGAGTAGGACCTTGTTCTTGATCTATCTCATATATAGTAGTTTGTATCTGCTAATTCCAAACTCCTAATTTATCCCTCCCTACCCCCTTTCACTTTCCCCCTAGGTAACCATATGTTTGTTTTCTATGTCTGTTTTTGTTTTGTAATTAAATTCATCTGTGTCTTTTTTTTTTTTTAGATTCCACACATGAGTGATATCACATGATATTTTTCATTTTCTTTCTGGCTTGCTTCACTTAGAATGACAATTTCTATATCCATTCATGTTGCTGCAAATGGCATTATTTTATTCTTTTTTATGGCTGAGTAGTATTCCATTGTATAAATATACCACAACTTCTTTGTCCAGTCATCTGCCCATGGACATTTAGGTTGCTTCCATGTCTTGGCTATTGTGAATAGTGTGGCTATGAATATTGAGGTGGGTGGATCTTTTCAAATTAGACTTTCCTCCAGATATATGCCCAAGAGTGGGATTGCTGGATCATAGGTTAAGTCTATTTTCAGTTGTTTAAGGAATCTCTGTACTGTCTTCCATAATGGCTGCATCAAACTACGTTCCTGCCAACACTGTAGGAGTTTTTCTCCACACCCTCTCCAGCTTTTATCATTTGTGGACTTTCTAATGATGGCTATTCTGACTGGTATGAGGTGATACCTCATTGTAGTTTAGATTTGCTTTTCTCTGATAATTAACAATATTGAGCATTTTTTCATGTGCCTATAGGCCATTTGTATATCTTTGTTGGAGCAATGCTTGTTTAGCTCTTCTGCTCATGTTTGGACTGGTTTGGTTTTGTTTGGTTTTTTTTGTTTGTTTGCTTGTTTTGTTATCGAGCTGTATAAGCTGTTTGTATATTCTGGAAATTAAGCCCATTTTGGTCACATCATTTGCAAATGTTTTCTCCCAGTCTGTAGGTTGTATTTTCGTTTTGTTTATGTTTTCTTTGCTATGGAAAAGCTCAAAAGTTTAATTAGGTCCCATTTGTTTATTTTTGCTTTTATTTCTTTTGCCTTAGTAGACTGCCCCAGGAGAACATTGCTACAATTTATATCAGAGAATGTTTTGCCTGTGTTCTAGGAGATTTATGGTATCTTATGTTTAAGTCTTAAGCCATTTTGAGTTTATTTTCACTTGGGGTGTGAAGCAGTGTTCTAATTCCATTGATTTACATGCAACTATCCAGCTTTCCCAACACCACTAGTAGAAGAGACTGTCTTTTCTCCGTTGTATATTCTTGCCTCCTTCCTTGGAGATTAGTTGACCATAGGTGTGTGAGTTTATTTCTGGGCTCTCTATTCTGATCCATTGATCCAAATAGCAGTAATCTTGATTCAAATTGACCCAACTAGCATTTTAGATCAGTCGGGGTGGGAGAGGTGAGATGGGTAGAATCATTCTCCATTACCTTGGCTCAAAAGAACTCACCCAAAGAGAAAGGGCAGGTAACACATAAAGGACAGGTAGTTGTCTGGTGGGCTCTATATACCCAGAAAATTTGCCCATTGACATTTAAGGGTGATTCACTCTGTATCAAGTACTCTTTTATATGCTTTAAATATACTACCTCATTTATCCACTAGATATTATTAGAAATCCCACTTTTTGGTTGAAAGCACTGAGTTACTGAACATTCAAGTGACTCCACATGAGTCGCACTGCCAACAAATGACAGTCAGGAGTCATACAGAGCCTCCCCTGCCCCGCTCCACCCCAACTCATCCTGCACTTGCGACTCTGCTACATTTGTCTCTGGCAATGGAACCTTCTCCAGGTGTTCAGAAGCTATGGGTCTTTGGCTTCTCTAAATTCCCCTATTCTATCTTTCCTTTCAGTATATGCCACTTCTTATCTTTCTAGTATGATAGTCACTATTTGTGTATATTTTTAGTTGTCTGTCTATATTATAAGCATCTTAAGGACAGGGGCCTTATGTCATTCATCACCGTGTCTTCCACAGCACCCACCCTAACACAGTTCCTTATGATTGATATGCCATTCCTAAGTTGTTTTTGACTGCATGGACAAATCCATGAGATCCTAGTTGGTGTTGTTGGTGTACATTCTTAGTTGGTAACAATAATAGCAACTATGCTCACTGAATGCTCTCTGAGCACAGGGCCCTGTGCAACTACTTTACATTAACTCCCCTTAGACTTACGCGATACGTCCCACGAGTGAGCCCATTCATTCTGAGAGGACCTGGGTGTAGCATGTATCTAATATAAAATGAGACTATTAGGATTTAAAACCACACCTTTCTAAAACTGTGTTCTTAAGTACTATGACGTCCTACCAACTATTATTTATTTTTTACATTATAAGACTGTTTATTGGAGGAAAACTTGGGGATAATATTTCTGGATGATTGAACATCCTGATTAATAGGATAGTAAAATGTGCATTACAGAAATCAGAATTTTAGCATTCTAATAAAGTCTGAAAACTTGCAGCTTAAAAAATATTTTAAGAATGATCCTAATTCTTGGCATTTGCTTTTTAATATGCCTAGTCTGGAATGTTCAACCAAAGTTCCACATTTTTTTAAATTGCTCCACTAAAAATTGGTTGTTTCAGGATGTTAAAACAGACACTTTGAGTCTTTGCTTTAAATTTTAAGAATGCAAAGTATTTTGATTAATAAACCTTATTTTAGTCAACTGAAGCAGAATTGTAAGCAGAGATCTGAAAGATCAGATTCTGCAATGCCAAGCTGGAACCGCTTTCTTTAGTGAGGTTTTGGACGATGAGCAACACCGGGTTACTAGAAAGACAATGTATAGAGAAATTCAAGGTCGGATCCATTCTCCACCGTGTGAATTATGTATTGTTTTACTCCTGGCCAGTTCAATACAGTATTTCCTAAATCAGTGGTTTACTTTTACCCTGTTAGCTTTACAGAAAATATAACTTCATTAATTTATTCATTCAATAATTATGCTGCTCAATAAATACACAGTCTCAATTTCCCCTTTCTTGACCTCTCAACGACAGCTAACATTGCTGGGGTTTCCCTTTTTTTAAATTCCTTTTCTTACGTTCTATGATCCACTTGCCTCCATTTTTATTCTGTCTGACTATTGTAAAAAATCTTTTTTCTTTTTTAGCAGAGGTACTGCGGATTGAACCCAGGATCTTGTGTATGCTGGCCACCTGACCACATTTCCGTCTTATTTACTTGCTTACCTCACACTACTGTGCCATTTGTGGTTGAAGTTCCCCAAGGCTCAATGTTAAACCTTCTACATTTCTCACGTTATTTATATTCTCCCTATGCAATTTGACCGTCATCCATAGACAGATAATTTACGAATACATAATTCTAGCACTGACTTCTGTTTGTACTGTAGACCTCTATATTGAACTGTCTACTCAACATCCATTTAGATGGTTCAGTGGCAGTTCATATTTAATTTTTCTAAAGGCCAACTCGTAACTTTATTTTCCAAAAAACTTGAAACTCATAATTTGAATTCAAAGAGTATGGTGCTGCCATCCCTCCATTTGTGCAAGCCTAAGATGGGGGCTCGGGGCAACTCGCTGCTCTTTGCCTCCCCAAATATGGAATCCGTCAGCAAATCCTCTTGCTTTAACCCACCAAACATCCCTATTCTGTCCATATTTTTCCATTTTTCTCACCACCGCCATCTCTGATCATATCACCACTCCTGATCAAAATCCTTCAACTCTTTCCTCTTTTTCTTAAAGATAAAGGTATAATGGGTTTTAAGACTATACTTTGTCTGCCCCTGCTTTCAGTTTCAACTTATATCTTTCTTTAAATTTGTAAGCAAACAAGTCAGTCAAGTGCAACACATTACAGACATGTGTGCCAACCTTAGGTGTGTAGCTCGATTAATATTCATGAAGTCAATGAACCCACAAAGCAGGTTCCTAGAACCAAGAAACAAAACATTTCTTGTACCCAGATGTGTCCTTCTTGCCCCCTTTGGTCACCACTCCACAAAGGGGACACCTGTCTTGACCTCTGCAACTGCACAGTAGCACAGGAGTGTTGCCTGTCTTCCCACTTTCTATAAATGCACATTTATGGTGTATAATTTATAAATCTGCTGCCTTTTGTTCAAAATTAACTTGTTCCCACTACACTGAAATAGCTCTTCATCAAACATAAGTTGACTATGTCTATTAGTTTATTTCTGCCCTAATTCCTCTGTTCCATCAATTGATCTATTTTATTCTTGCACCAACACCATACATTGTTGTGTATACTGAACACACGATTTATTCTGTTGCCATGTGAAATTCATTGTACGGATATACCACACTTTTTAAATCCTCTGTGCTGTTGATGGAAATATGGGTTGTTTGCAGATTTTAACCATTCCAAATAATGCTGCTGTGAGCATTCTTGTATGTGTCTCTTGGTAAATAAACCTATGCCATTCTGTGAGGTTTATGTCTAGACAGAGGGCGTGTATATGTATGCTTTAGCATAGATTTCTGATTTTTTTTTCAAAATGCCAGTTTACACTCCCACCAGCATTATTTCAGTGTTTCACTTTCCTGACACTTGATATTTTTTGTTCGTTTTAACAGTGGCTATGCAGTAATATCAAATTGAGTCTTAATTTGTATTTCCCCGGTGACTAATGAAGTTGAGTGCCTTTCATTTGTTTATTGACTATTTGGATAGTCTCTTTATGTAGTGCCTGCCCAAGCTTTTTGCTCAATTTTTCTATTGTATTTTTGGCAGTTTCAAATGGATTTAAGGGTTGTTACTTTTTTTTTTTTTTCCATTTATTCTGGCTAGGAGTTCTTTGTTGAAAACACATATTGCAAAATCCTTTCCCAGTCTGTGCCTTTCCTCTTCACTCTCATAATGGTGCATTTTGATGAATAATAATCATTTTTTAAATGTATTCTGATTTAGCCTTTTTTGTGGTTAGTCTTTTCTGTGATCTATTTCTTAAATCTTTATCTACTCAAAATAGAGTAATAGTCTATTTTTTTTCCTAAAATCTTTATTGTTTTGCCTTTCACAAATAGATCAAAACCCCACCTGGGACTATATCTTGTTTTCTATTTTTTTTCCTCCATAAGGCATGTAGTATGGTTCAAGAAACTTCTTCTTCCATACAACTGATCTGTCATCATTTATCAAAAGACTATGCCTTTCCCTACACCGCTGAAATACTCCTTTTGTTATGAATCAAGTGATTGTTTATGTGTGAGTCTATTCTGGACTCACTGACCAATTGGTCTAATGGTCTGTACCTCCACCAAAATCACTTGTTTACTTCTTTGGCTTTATAAACAATTTTGGTATCTGGTATTACAGCGCCTACGGTTGGTTCTACTTTATAACTGCTTTGAATTTGCATTTCCATGGGCATTTTAGAATCAGCTTTCCCATCTCAAAATAAATTGCTCAAATTTTGTTTGGGATTTTATTGACTCCATAGAACTGCTTGAAGAGAATGTATATCCTACAATACTGAATTTTCTAGTACATAAAAAATATCCCTCCATCCATTTAGGTTTACCTTGATTTATCTCAATTATGGTTTTTTTAGTTTTCAGTCTAGAGGTTTTCCACATCTTCCATTTGATTCATTTCTAGGTATTTGGGTTTTTTATGCTTCTTAAAAAATGGAATTGTTGATGTGCTGCTGTCCAGCCCCTTTCCCGATCTTAATTTCTCTCTCTGTTCAGCACACACTGGCTTTTTTCCATTCCCTCAAGTTTTTCTCCCTCAACAGGCCTTTGTCTTCTGTCATGCCTCTTCTTGCAATAATTTCCTTCTGAATTTCCCTCTTCACACAACTAACCCCTATGCACTCTTTACATTTCAGCTCAATTTCATGTCCGCAGGGATGCCTTCCTCGACCTACCTTAGATATGACCTCCCTATTTAATCGACTATGGCAATTCCTAACTTTCCTCTCACATTACTTCTCACAGTTGAAAGTTTCTGTGTGTCTTTTTCTAATCATTTGATTTATGCTTAGTAAGTTCCGTAAGGGCAGGACCACATCTGTTTCTTTTCACCCTACTATCTGCAGGGCCAAGGAAAACAACTGGTCCACAGTAGGATTCAAATAAAGGTTTTTTTCACTGAATGAGTGAGTGAATGGATTGAGCTTCAACTTTGTCCCAGGCACTTTGCAAGGATCTGGGAATACAGAAGTGAACCAAACATAATTATCCTTGCTCTCTTTGTTTTCAAAAGCTTTCCTCACCATTAAAAAATACAAAATATCGTCACAGTCTACACTAATAATACCCAACTTCCTGATCTCTGAATTTAGGTTTTCTTCTCTAATCTCCCAAACTTTACCATATACTTTATAATAACAATTTTAATAGTTATTCGTAGTAGGGATTTCACACTAAAGCTTTAAGAAAATGAAAAGACATTTATATATATATATATATATACACACACACACATATATATATACACACATACATATATTTTATATATATATTATATATATATATACATACATACACATATATATTCAATAAGAAGGTAAGAGAGACTCTCTTAGCTCTTGGCTGATGATCACAATTTTAATTGTAATTTCATAATATTCAATAAGCTTGTGTAGAAAAATAACTCCATTGTCATCTAGTCTGGCTCTCTCTGTTGTGGGAATCTTCTCCACAGAGTACCTGATATATAATCATCAAGACTCAGCTTGAACATTTGAAGTGGCAGGAATTATTTTTTTCTGGTCCCGTGTGACATTGAGACTGCACCAATAAAGATTTGCAGGAAACTTAGCATCAGCAGCAGTGAGACTGGGATAACAAGGCAAGAATAGGAAAAAGCCTTACTTCAGTGTTACTTGTTAGGGATTTTGAGAGTGATAATTAATCACATCCCTTCCTATCTGGATTCTGAATCAAGCAAGAAACAGAAAGTGCCATTAGGTGGAGATCAAAATATCAGCTTTATTGCTATTAAAGCTAGATTGGAATCCATTATTTTGTACACAATGAAAAATGGGGCTTATTTCTACTTCCCCCAAATCAAGACCCACCTGAAGGGGAAACATGAATATCAGAAACTGATTCTCTAGTTTGGCGGGCACTTAATGCACAGATAAAGGGAAAACACATGTATATGTGGCTTTTTAGTTATTGATTCCAGCCCAGCAAGAATGGGTGTTAGATATGCACTGATTGATCAGTCAGATAAATCAGCCTTCTTCCCAAAGGGAGGAATGAAAGGTAAGAAAAAGGAGACCCCAGTGCAGTGTTAACCCCCTTTTTATCCGAGTAAAACGCATGTCCTCTCAAGGAAATGCAAGAATATATAAATAGTGTTCTACTTAATATATTTTACATATCTATGATGTAACTATCAGCATATATTAAAAGCTATTAGAAACCACAAAATGGGGGGGGTAGGTATTTGCAAATAATAAATCTGTTAAGTGATTGATACTCTGGACATATAAAGAAGTCCTACAATTCAACAACAACAACAACAAAAACAAACAAACTGACTTAAAAATGGGCAAAGAACCTGAGCAGACATTTCTCCAGAGGAAACAAATGAGTGACCAGAAAGTGCACAAAAAGATACTCAACACCATTCATCACTGGGGAAATGCAAATCAAAACCATAATAAGATGTCAGTTCATATGCATTAGAATGGCTATTATTTAAAAAAAACAGAAAATAACAAATGTTGATAAGGATATGCAGAAATCAGAACCCTTGTGTATTGCTGGTAAGAATGCAAAGTGGTGCAGCCACTGTGAGTCATTTTAATGATTTCTCAAAAATTTAAACATAGAATTACCATATGGTCCAGCAATCTTACCTTTAAGTATACGCACAAAATAACTGAAAGCGGGGTTTTGAGGACATATTTGTGTACTTATACTCATAACAGCATTGTGCACAACAGCCAAAAAGTGGAAGCAACCCATGTTCCATCCGCAGATGAATAAACAATGCAGTATTTACATACAATAGAATACCACGCAGCCTTAAAAAGGAAGGAATTTTTGACACAGGCTACAACACGGATGAACCCTGAAGACATTATTGTGAGTGAAATAAGCTAGTCACAAAAGGAAACATAGTGATTCTTCTTATATGAGGTTCACAGAGTAGTCAAATTCACAGAGACAGATAATGGAATAGTGATTGTCAAGGGCTGAGGACAGTGGGAATAGAGAGTTTGTGTTTAATGGGTACAGAGTTTCAGCTGAGGAAGATAAAAAATTCTGGAGATGGACAGTGATGATGTTTGGACAATAATGTGAATGTACTTTATGCCACAGAACTACACACACTTGAAAATGGTTAAACTGGTACATTTCACATTATGCACATTTTCCCACAATAAAAAAAAAAGCAGTGAGAGAGACCGTAGCATTGTCTCCATAATTAAATACTCTAAAAGATTAAAAACTAGCAAGCAAGCCAATTATAAGGAAAACTGATGTTTACTGTAGAGCTATATTTCTATAGAGGTTAATTTGGGAAATGCTTATTTTGTGAACATATACTAATAACATGCATATGAGTGGCAAGCCTCCATGTGACATGAAATATGTAATTGAACTGAACAAAATTGTATATATTTATGAACAATTGTTAAAGTGAGACCTCTGTGTATCCACTAGGAACAGCTAAAATCTTGCCCTCCTTTCACTTCATCAATGCTTATTTATTGAGCTCTTCCTCTGTGTCAGGAATTGTGCAAGGTTATTCAGTGGGGAACAAGCTAAGCATAAAATCCATTTCCCTAAAGCGTCTGTTCTCACGAGGAAGACACAGAGCAACAAAGATAGCAGATATATAAATTATTTTTTTCACGTTGGAATGAGAACATATAATTAATAAATAAGAAGTTAAGCTAGATGCCAACAAAGGGAGATCGACTTTGGGTAGGGCGGTCAAGGAGGTCTTCTCTGCAGAGGTAGATTTTAAGTGAAAATGTAAATGATGAAAATAAAGTACCCACACAATCAACAGAGAGAATATCCCACGCACAGAAGAAAGCGTGTGTAAAGGCTCGGAAGTGATAAAGAGCTTGGCCTGGTCAGGAGTCTGAAAGCAATGTGGCTAGAAAGTGGTGAGCCACATGCATGTGAAGTGGTGAACAGGGGATTGTGTGAGTCTGAGGAGCTTAGCAGCAGCTGGTACCAGCATTTTCCCCTACGACTTTCTGCCTTGATGGTGGCCACTAGCCACCTGGGGCTACTGAGTATCTGAAATGTGGCTGGAAAAACTGAATGACTTAATTTTTAAATTTTATTTAATTTCAGTTGAATTAGATTTGAATTTAAGCTAAGGATCATTGTACTGAACGGTACAGGGGTCTTTCATGCAGGACCACCCAGACAAGTTATGAAAGCAATGGAGAAAGTAATGGAGAGCCATTGAAGCAAGGGAGTGATGAGAGCCAATGCCTTTTTTTAAAATGGAAGTATAGTCAGTTACAATGTATCAATTTCTGGTGTACAGCATAATGTTTCAGTCATACATTTATATATGTATATTCATTTTCATATTCTTTTTCATGATAGGTTGCTACAAGATATTGAATATAGTTCCCTGTGCTGTAGAAGAAATTTGTTTTTTATCTATTTTATAGATAGTAGTTAATATTTGCAAATCTCAAACTCCCAATTTATCCCTTCCCACCCCCTTTCCCCCTGGTAACCATAAATTTGTTTACTATGTCTATAAGTCTGTTTCTGTTTTGTAGATAAGTCCATTAGTGTCTTCTTTTTTCTTTTTTTTTAGATTTCATATATGAGTGATATCATATAGCATTTTTCTTTCTCTTTCTGGCTTTCTTCTCTTAGAATGACAATCTCCAGATCCATCCATGATACTGGAAATGGCATTATTTTATTCTTTTTTATGGCTGAGTAGTATTCCATTATATAAATGTACCACAGCTTCTTTATCCAGTCCTCTGTCAGTGGACATTTAAGTTGCTTCCATTACTTGGCTATTGTATATAGTGCTACTATGAACATTGGGGTACATGTATCTTTTCAAATTAGAGTTCCCTGTGGGAGATCCAATGCATATCATAAGAAAAGGGCTGTTGCTGCTTTCTGGATCAAATACATTAAAGGAGAGTAAGAGTTGGAATAGAGCAAAAAGTTAAGAGATAACCACAGAATTCCATGGAAGAGGTTATATGACTTGGACCACAGGGATATTAGTGGAAATGGAGAAAAGAGGTGGCATTTGAGATGTTTCTGTGATATGAGGACTAATATAATTAATAGCATTTACTAATGGACTAGATGAAGGTGAAGAAAAGAACAAAGTTGGACTCTGTTTTGAGTAACTGGGTACACAGTGGTGCACTTTATTGAAATAAAGTTGACTAGAGATGAGGGAGGGGCAGGAATAGTTTTGGTGAAAAGCCAAAAGACATGTTAAGACTTGATCAGTTTGAGAGATCTGAAGGACATGCACGTGAAGATGATATTAGGCATTTGAATATTAGAGTCTGGAGAAAGGTCAGAGCTGAATATAAATGTGGGAGGCGTCCATGTAGAGTTGGTATTAAACAGATGACAACTGACAAGTGCATTTAAGGACAGAGGGAAGAGCAACAGGAGAGCTCGGAACCAAGCCCCACTTGACCAGGACCTCGAGAGTCAGACTTGAGATGTAGGATTCGATTAAACCACTTCTTGAGAATTTGCATATCACTATAGAGTGTAAGGTTGACTTCCCATTTAGATGCTCTCTCTCTTCATTTGAGGTATGCTGGACTTCAACTTTGAAAACTGATGTGGAGTATATGATTAATCCATGTTATTTTGTCTGAAACCATAAATGCCATTAATACTTCTGAACACCACATCGGAAGGAGAATTCTACTAGTAAAACCAACTATTGCATTTCAGCTCTTTTAAGTATCATTGATAACCATATTTAAGAAAAATGTCAGTGCTTGGAGATTTTTTTTTCTGTAGGCAATATAAATAACTTTAGGGTTGGGAGGACAATGATAGTTGAGTAGAGTAAGGGAAGATCTGGGAGTTGACAGCCTGGTTTCAGCTATTCTCGGCAGATATAGAACATGAGAAGAATTGCAAACCTATGTCCCTGTCACCTGCTTCTTTGTCTACAGATGGGACATTTTCCTGATGCACTGTTTCTCATATGTTTCTTCCTGCATTCCCAACTCCCCACTGGGTCATTCAATAGAGTCAACAAGAAAGGAATCTTCTGTAGATAACATTTGCTATCTACCTACCCCCCCAAAAAAGAAAAAAATCCTAACTTGTAAAAGCTAATGCCAGCATGCAATTCAAAATTTGGACCTAGGAAATAAGACAATTTGTGGACCTAGAGAAGAATCCAGCTAGTACTCACCTTTGCCAACACCCTGCTTGAGCATCCTAAGTGGCTATTTATCCAGGCTTAGCTTACTCAGAATGAAAACAGCCTCAATTCAGTTTGAATAAAGCAATAAGCACTTCATTTTCACTGTGGATGTCACTGCACTGTTCTCTTCTTCTTGTTGAAACAATCCAGCTTCTCAGCTTTAACTGTAGGAGTTTTGAGTGTGATGAGTGTCATTTCCTGGATGACGTAGGTCATGTGTATAGACCAAGAACCCTGATTATAAGCAAGCACTGTTTTGGTCTTGTTTTTGATGGTAATGTTTACCATCTGTTTGCCCTGCTATGATAATATTACCCTGAGTTCAAACCGAAGTTCTGAAGGCACTTCTGGTAGAGAAACACTGCATGTCAACACATCCCATCATTTTCTTCTCGGTGCCCAAAGCCATTCCTAAGAATTTAGTTTTCTGTGGAAATATTCCAAATGAAATTCTCTTCAGAAGTCTATCCATTTTAATAAATCACAGAACTTAAAAAGGTTTGTTGAAATACAAACTGCCTGATGAGATGGGATAATTATCAGTTCATCAGAACTTTGGAATAAATGAAGTTCCAAATGAAGACGGCAGCTTGTGGTCTGCAGTATTCCTTTGGAAACTCTAAATGGAGATCATGTGGCAAAATGAAGGAAAAAGATAACACAGTAATCGGCTTTGTGTCTTTAGGGCCAAAGATTTGATAGAGCCCAGAACATTGTTTCAATGAACTATCTTAAGTGTATCTATAGTTCTTTAGCATTTTTACATATTTTTACATCATTCTTCCTTAAACCTTAAAACAGCACAATGGGATAGGAGTTTATGTTTGGTTTACAGGTAAGGAAACCGAGGACTCCTTGAGGAGTTATGGGTCTTATAAATAGAAGATCTTAGATTAAACCTTAGGGTGGACTTTTTGTCTAGTGATTTTTTTCCCAACATTTTGCAGCTTCTTTCTATGTTTCCTAGTACTAAGGGTGACTTCTGGCTTTATAAGGCTTCTCTGAACTCTAGGCAGATATGTTTGTCTGTGTCTGGTTTCCTGATTTGGTTTATGAAGAACATTAATTCGTAAACAAAATCGGGAGCCTCAGTGGCTTCCTGGCCAATCAGATGGACTATGCCCCAAGGCCAAACACTTTTTAAAAACCAAACTATTTCCCGAATGTAAATTGTTTTCTCCAAAAGGAGCCCTGTAAGACAACATGGCTGGTTATATCCTCCATCACCACAAAAAGCAATGTACCGTTTGGGGAAGCCCGTTTTGGTGGTGTGCCATGCCTATCAAACCAGAGATGTCCTAAAGGAGCTCTTACTTCATTCCTGCTCTTCCTGTTTGTTTCTCTGCTGTTCAGTTAACATTTCAGCAAGTGCAGCCCCATTCTTTCCATACAAAGACGGCATCTTTGATCTCTCTTTCTCCAAATCACACAATCCTGATTGTTTTGCAAGTAAAATTTTGTTCTGCTCTAGAATCCCTCTCCACTCTCACCACCTTGGTTCACATCATCATCACCTTCTCTCAGTTGGACAGCTCCAACAGCCTCCCCACAGCTTCCTGTTTCCACAGACCCCACGTGCCACCGTGATAGTAAAAAGGATTCTGGGCAAGGTGCCCACCTCTCCAGATTAACCTAAGCGCATTCTCTGTCTTGCTCACCAATCTCAAGCCATTCTGGTCTCTGGTGTTTCTCTAACTTCTCCCATGTAGCTGAAAAGCTCACTTCCATGGCTTTGAATGGCTTACTCTTTCGACTCCCTCAGGAATCAGCACGCATGCATCTTTTCAGAAGAGGCTTTTTTTTTTTTTTTTTTTTTTTTTGCCTACTCCAACCTAAATAGTGTCCCTCAATTCTTCACTAGCTCATCACCCTGTTTATTTCCTGCAAATGCTTCCTACAATGGGAAAAAATAATCCCACTCATGTATTTGTTTACTTCTATAATTTTCTGTTTCTTCTACTGTGCTGTGCATTTCATGAGGGCAATGGGCATATACGTCCTTTCATTGTTTCTTCCCCAGTATTTGGCATATAATATATAATCAATACTTACTGGATGAGTGGATGAATGAATGAATGAAATGAATAAGTGAGTGAGTAAACATGAATAGCAACTCTCTAAGACATCGTAATCTTCAAAAAAAGAGCTGACTGCTAAAAACCCAGCCTCCAAGCTGACTCTTCCTTATCACTCACTCTTCATTAAGAATATATTAAATGACTCATCATCTTTACTATTGTATTATCATGCTTCTTGTCTAATGGACCTTTTTTTTCTAAATTAAATTACATGTGCAGTGCAAGCTATGCAGATATTTTGTCAATTTTTCCTCTCTGAGTTGCTTTTTATCAGAGCTAGCATGATTAGTTTTGGACATTGATTGCTCCTTTTGTCCCCATAAGTGAACTAAAGTTTTATTATTTTCCACGTGGGGGAAATGTACATTTTCTGCACTCTACAAATGGTCGTAGGCTTTGCTAATGTTGGTTGTCTCCTTGTCTCCCCTGCTTATGCATGTGTCTTTATAAAAACAGTGGATTTGGCTTGAATATTTCTGCCTTTAAACAGCAAATTATCCTAATATCAATGGGTGTTATAAAAATGCCAATAACTCCTATTCCTGTTCTGAGTGTATACCATCAGTATACACTGAATGCACAAGAAAAGCAGCCAATAATAAAGCAAAGCATCTAGAGCTACTACAAGATAAATATGATATTAATTTGAAGAAGGGTACAAAGAGAGGGGAGAGTTATAATAAGCTAAACATTTATGTCTCAGGTGCACTGCACAAATACCGCCTAATCCTAGCAACAGCCCTGCTGGAAGGGAAACACTGTGTCCTCCAAAAGATCAAGTGTACTACATTTCAGTGATGCTTATGTCTAGAGTCCATAAATTAGTAAAACCCTTAACTGAGATTTAATCTAAAATTAGTCTGGAAGGGTGGGTGTGGCTCAGTGGTGAAGCAGGGGCTTAGCACACACAAGGTCCTGGGTTCAATCCCCAGTACCTCCATTTAAAAAAATAATAATAATAAATAAATAGTAAGTAGCCAATATTTATTTAAAAATCCCGACCAATCTAACTTTATAAAAAATAAAATAAAATCAGTCTGATTTCATAGTCCTAGAAACTGCTACTTTTTCAGGCTTCATGTAGATAGAACTCATGTACAAAGATGAGTGGCCCCTCGTAGTCAGTGTGGTCTGACTGGGTCTTCCAGAAAGTGGAAGTCATCCTTGAAACACCCAGTTGCAAAGAAGTTTGAAGAGGAGATTACCCACCTCTGTCTTCCCACACGCATAATATAACCTTGTGAAATTTCCATTGTATGCTTACTTAGTCTGTTTCCCCAAACTTTACAAATTTGTACCATCTTCCTTTCCTATTTGACAGTCTGCTTTCCCAGATTAATACCCCCTGAGTAGACATTATTGAACAGAACCCTGGAAAAGTTATCCTTTCGACGTCTTCTGTTATCCCATTCTCCTTGATATGGCGGTGAATCTAAGTTAAATGAGAATGAGCATGGTGTTATGTCAATGATTTCACGTATACATTAGCATGTTGTGTTTTCTGCCAATCAGTTATGCATGTCCGTGACTCTCAAGATATATGTTTTGAAGAGAGACGTCCTAGAATTCTCAGAGGAAATACATGATTTTATTAAATTTGGGAGTTGAATCTTGGTCATCCCCGGAAGTCAAGCCAGACCTAGTGTGAACAGGTCCCAGGAACTGACCATGACACAGCCATGTTCTGTGCTGGTCGGCAATGTGCAGCAATTGCCCAGTTTTCATTCTGGCCCACTTAAGGGACAGTGCTCTTCTCTATACAGTTCTCTGGGCAGTGTGAGTTCTTAATAAATAGTGCACAGTATCTGCTTGACACTCTTTGACAAATCCTCTTGTGAGTTAGAAACAAGAGACCCTTCATATACAGCTGAGGAGTAATTAAAATATGGCCAAAGGATCCTATGCCAATTCCAGCCTTTTTTTTTTTTTTTTTTTTTACATTAGAACTTTATTTTTAGCTTTATGTTAGAGGTAATTTTATGCAGAAGGGAAATTGGGTTGGATTCTCAGAGCTGCATATGTCCTTATCTGAACATTCTTTTTCATTTCTTTCATGGGACCCTGTTGATGTCGTACAAAATTATGCAAGAAGAAGTAAAAAGGGGATATTCTCCAGACATGTGCCTGGTTTTGTATAATCTCTGTCAATACTAGTTATGAGAAATGGTACCATCTCTTTCTTTAGAACTTATTAAGAGGCAGGTGATAAATATAGACTAATGAAATATATAGACTATTTTTAACTGTCTAACAATGCCAAGCAGAGGCATTCATCTTCCTGCTTAAAATTCTAGATTAAAATATTTTAGCAATCTTGTTCTTAAATGGGAGACCTGGTAATATAGTTGGAAAACAGTGCATTTGAGAGCTAGCCTGAATGAGTCTCTTTCCTGATTTAGGAGAATGATTTGGATAAGTCCTCAGTCCTTAGAATTGGTGGGAATTGTAAAAATTTATTAATTTGTTAGCTGAAATTAATTATCCTTACATCATAAGGATAAATATGATTACATAAATAAAATCATGGAACATTTTCTATCACAGTGACAGTAGTGAATCTAATTAATTAACATAGTCATTAAAGTAAATGCTACTGTTGTGCTAGAAATATTTTGATATATCATTTTTTAATTTTTAAACATTTTATTGAGATGTAATTGACATATTAGTTTCATACATATAGTATGATTCAATATTTATGTATATTGCAAAATGATCACTATAATAAAATACTTTTTTTAGGAAGGAAAATCTTCCCCCATCCTCTTCACTCAGCAAAAGATTTCTTCACACGTAACTCTGAATATAATCTCAAGCCTTTTTTTTCCCCTTTAATTTTCCCACATTCTAAATGAAGAGGGTCTGAGTTAATGAGGTTTTGTTTCATATGCACCAGCATAAATAAAGGGGATTTTAATCACATGGACAGAACTATGTAAAGTTAACATTGTACTTAATCAGGAAATTGCATCATGTAAATATCACGCACGTTAAAGGCCTTTTCTTGGCTGTACTACTTCACGAGGTCTAATTGGCTCACTTCAAGGACGGCTGACAATATTAAAGAGGGATAAAAAAGAGCTCTTTTCCCATAATTGTTGGAAAATCTGCTGTATGTATCTGAAAATATTGTTTCACCAAGTATGAGTTATTTTATTCTTGAAACACATTATCAGTAAATTATTTTGTGTTTTATCCTATGAAGTCTTACAGTCTAATATAAATGTGACCAGAACTAAACAAAATTAGAATTGCACAATTAAAAGTGTAATAAAGAACAAACCCACCGCATGAAGTCAAAAACTATCCAAGAGCACACTCATGTCAGCATGCCCTGTGGGATAAAAATGTTTAACATGGACACACGGATATTTTGTTATCTCCAAACCTGAGCTAACAAGTTTTCATTGTAATGTTAGACCATTCACATATAGAAGCAAAATTTATTACGTCCTGACTGTGCATTTAAAATATTTTGGTAATTTTCTTTTTACAGTTTCTACCAATTGTAACAGTAAACCAAAAGTTATCTGAGGGTTTCTTTCTAATAACCGTATGAAAGAAACAGCTGTTCTTTCGTAACTAAAGAAAAATATGCTTAGTATTGCAAAATGTCTTCTATTCCTAGTACCAGGAGAGAGGTGAAGGAAGACCTGGTTTGTGTTCATGTGTTCATTAAATTTCACAAGACAGGCTTGTTCACTACAGGACTTAGATGCTAAACCAAAGTACCACGTAGAAATGAAAGGAATTTTGTTTTTAGAATATGAATTAACAATACTTGAACCTAGAGTGAATTCAAAGGTGTGATGAAATTTGTAAAAAAAAAAATGAAATCATAGCCATCTCATGGTTGGTAGGCATTCAGCAGGCTCTTTACTGGAGAACATACGTGGATGTTTTAGTACTAAGTTTTTGGCATGTCCACTAAGAACTGAGGAGACAGGGAGATTTTTAAAACTCTAGTCCTATACTAAGAGTTAATTTGAGAATTTTTCAAATTGTAAATTCTTTCCCTGTGTTCCAACAATTTACTTTTCCAAAATTAACTTTCTGAAATTTTAGATGTTTGGATTGTTCCTATTGTTTCACTGTTTTTGTTGTCCAGATATTCAGAGAGGAAGGGAAAAAGGCGGGGAAGAGACACAGAAGAGAATCTGTAGCATTTAAAAAAGGTTGCTGGTGATTATGAGAAGACAATGTATGGGGGAAAAATGTCCTAGTGAAGTGGGAAAATGGAATTGAATTAAATGTATTGAGTTCTAATAATTGCAGCTACCAGTTATTAAATGTTGGCTGTGTGCCAGTTACTCTATTAAACACTTTCTGTGGCTTTTGTCAAGTAATACTCATAAAACACTATAAAGTGATATTATGTTTATATGCCTTTTACAGAAAAAATGATGCTTCAGTACAGCAAATAACTTGCTCAAGGCCATAGAACTAATAAACCCCAAAGCTGGGAACCGAGCCAACATTGATTTGGCTCCAAAATATATCTTGTAACCACTAGAATGCACTGCACTGGTCTAAGCCCTTTGAATGCATCATCTCATTGACTTACTGTAACACTTTGGACATATACTACTAAGCTCTTTATTTTGTTATTAGATAAAAATATTGAAGTTCAGGGAGGTTCATGAACTTATTATGTAAGTTCAACCAGCAGAGCAAGGTTGGAGCCCATGTCTTTGTCATTCTTTGCACCAAGGAGCACTTCTGTTTGGAGGAGTGGGAAAATTGAGAAGAAAGTTTAGGATCAAGTTTAAAGAAAACAAAGGGAAGGAAAATTAAGGTAGTTCTGTTTGCTGTACTGGAAATTCCAAGAGGATTTGTAGTTGGGGTGAAGACTCTGAAAGAATTGAGTGTTAAAAGAGAGTCAAGTTTGGCTCCTTGTCTTACCTGCCTTTTACTTCGTATGACTGGTTTCCATCATCCCTTTTCCGTGAGTTGCTTTGGATCCCGAATCACTTTTTTTCTGAGCAAGAAAAAGAAAATAGAAGCCAGAAAACTGATTAGAAATGACATGGAAGGAATTCTGCGAGTGCTTGTCCTCGGTGAATCCAGTGCTCCTAGGAGACGTGAGAGAGGGGAAGCAGCCCACCTCTCTCCGGAGGGCTGCTGTCGCCTCCAAGGTGGAGTAGAGCCCCCTCTGACGCACCCCCTCTGATCACTCCCCACCTTGCCGTCAGAGGGCCCTTTTGCAAATACAAGGCTGATCCTGTCCCCTTGTACTTTTGAAACCTTTCAGTAGCTTCTCCTGCTCTTGAGTGAAGACAAAGCAAGACTCCCCACCCACCCCTCCATCCTGCTCTTCCATCGTGCCACCCCCAACACATGTTTTCTGCCCCAACTTGATGGCCCCTTTTTTCAGTGTCTGGTACCTGTTATGACTTTTCTGTGTGCAATTTCCTCTGCTGGCATGCCTAGCCCAGCCCCTAGGCATGTAGCATATTGGCATCCGCCCTTCCCATCAACTCCAGTTTTGCTCCCCAAGAAGACTTCTCAGACCTCCTTGATCAGTATAAATACCCACCCGAGAACAACAGTACTTCCCCTTTGGAGCAACTGTTAGTGGAATTTTTCTTGATTGAGGTTGATCACCCTTTCTAGACTATGGGCTCCTTGGAGGCGGCAACCTCAGATGAATTTATTCACTATTGTCTGCCTAGCCCTCACATTCTGACTGTCACCTACTGTAATGTGATAGCTGCCTTGCAGAGAACCTCGTCTCCTGGTTTCATGCCCTTGGCTAGTCCCCTCCCATGTTGAATCTAAGCTGCCCCGGTGACTCATTTTATCAACAGAACGTGTAAGAAATGACATGGTGCCAATGATGGGACTAATCCTTAAGGTGGCCCAGTGACTTTCACTTTTGTACTTTTGGGGAACACTGAGATGTCATGTAAGGAGTCCAGAAACCCTTCTAGAGAAACCGTAGGAAGAATCCACTATCCATGTTGGGAGAAGAAGTTCTGCGGCGACATGAGAAAGGAGGGAGGCCCAGCTCTTCCATGTCTCAGTCACACCTCCAGTTGAATTTGGTCTCACCCACCATCTGATTACACCTACATAAGATGCTCCAAACGAGACTAGAGACAGAACTGCCCATCTGTGCCCAAGCAACCCATAGAACTGTGAGATACACCACGATGGTTATTGTTTAAAGCCACTAAGTGTCGGTGCTAGTTACACACCAAAAGATAACTGAGACAGACACGTAATAAGAAATTGTAGAACTCATAGATTAACCTACTTTCCTCCTGATTGGATTCTTCCTACTCAGAACAGAGGGAAGGATGTCAGGCTGTCCTATAAGGATTTCCTTCTCTGTGCTCATCAACTACGAAATTCTGTTTCTGTGGTGGATATGAAAACACATGTCACTTAAATTAACTCTCGCTCACTAGTCTGTACATACTAGTAAGATAATAATGTAAGAGTCATTTTAACATGTAATGTCAAATTTTATTGTTTTAATACCAAATTGCTAATGGAAAGGCCTTAACCCCCTTCAAAATACAATTCCTTTCTCCAGTGCCTCTGGGAGTCTCCAGAGGGTGTTTTTAATGTACCAACAAGCAGGTCCTCTGGACTACTCACCATTCATGCTTCTTTGCACTCCTACCATTTACCAAGGGTGCCCTGCTCCTGCTGGAGCTGTACTTTCTGCCCTTGGAGAGAATGCTGTCCTATCCATGATTCCGTCTCCCAGTGTTCCCATTTATGCCAAGCACAGGAGATACCAAGAAAGAACTGTGCTGCTTTCAGTCCTCACTGCACTGGATTCATGATGTATTCTGTGCAGAAATGTGGCCGTGGTCCGTTGTTCCACAACACAGGCTGGAGGCATAGAGCAGTCACTGGTTCATAGGAGTTGCATTTCCTTGATTAGGGTCTAGTCCATTCTTATGAATGACCTTTTGCAGCCCATGACTCGTTGAGTCTCTGGTGTCTCCTGGACGGCCCCTTCCTCTTCCATAAAAAGTAACCCATGTTTGAAGCTGAATAGTTTTTACGGCTCAGTTACTGACTATAGTAGTATGGATGTCCTAGGCTTCTTTTCATTTTGCACTGTTCTGTCACTTTGGGCTTAAAATAATGTAATTCCTTTAAAACCATTGTGGGTTTTCTGTGTGTTAAATTGTCATTCTTTCTATTCAACAAAATGCATTCTACTTTGCTTCCCATGTGAGGTTGCTGTGCTAAGATGCCCTTAATGTTCTTAGAACTTTTATTATTTCCCAGGTATCACCAAAGAGGTACACCACTATTATTATTTATCACGTAATTACAAAGTGTATCACCCCTCTACTCTGGATTTTATCTTTTGCCTTGAAGGCATTTCTTGCGAAAGCCTAGGGCTGAAAAACAGCTTCTTGGTTTTGTTTTTCTGTTTTTGTTTTTTCCACCAAACCTGTAAGCTTCTGAAAAGTTTTCCCAGTATCTAAAGCTTTCTATCTTTAGTTTATCTGCCCCTTGTCATTCAAAGACCATCGTGAGTTCAGGTGTTACACGGTTATCTCCAGTTCCCCATCTCTCTAGTATCTCTGATACCCCTGTGAAAATACCCTCCAAGCCCCCAAATGTTTTTCTCCTTTTCTGTCAACTCAGGCAACTGGCTGGGCAAGTCAGTCACCAGACTCCAGGCACTCACATTGTAAGTCTGGGCTTGGGCCCAGTCAGGGTCTCTGAACACATAAGAAAACTCTAAGCAGAGACAGAGGAACTTCCTAGCAAGAAAAAGAGACCCACATGGTCACTTTTGTTTTGTTTTGTTTTCATTGTACTTGGGTGTAGGTAAGATACTTAGCCTCACTGAACCTTAACTTTTTCATCTCTACAATCACATGATCCACGTACAGGATTTTTATCGGTTTTACTTATTTGTATGCAGATTTCCTGTCACATAGTAAACATTGAGTTAAATAGGCTTTATCATAGACATTTTCTCATGTGTATGTGAGTGTGTTTGTTTGAAAGTCAGTTAGCTCCATTTTAGTGGCGCTGCTAACATGGATAAGTTATTCTACTTATTTGAGCCTCATTTATCTTTAAAAGCAAAATTTTTAGCAACATTGAATCATACTGTATGTACATTGTTTAATCTCTTTTTTGATGATATTTCATGTGCTTTTTCAAATTTCCTGCAGAATTATTTTTAATGACTACACGGAACACCATGATTATTTCACGAGTCTCCTGTTGTTGGCTATTAGATCATTTCTAATTTATTGCTATCTGATAATTATGCTGGGATGAAATACTTATAAATTGTTTCCTCGAGACATATTCTTAGAAAGGGAATTACAAGAATTACTGGTTCAATAGATCTGCGTATTTGAAGACATGTTAACATATATTTCCAAGTTGCCTCCCAGAGACACAACCAGTTCTACTCCCCCACAGCACTGCATTTATCGAGTTTTGTTTAAAGCCTTGTCAGTTTTGAGAGGCCAAAAGCAGTAGTTCCTTATTTTAATAGCTACGATTCTTAAAACTCATGGCTATTACTTACGGTCATGTCTCTGTGCCTTAAGCCGACACTTGAACAATAATAATTACCCTGAATGTACCCTCTAACAACATTTTCACGTTTATTATTTTACATAATATACCCAGCAGCCTTGGAAGATAAATAGTGGAACCAATAATCATTAAAGTATGTCACAAAGCATAACAATTAGTGTCTACAAGTATTCACACACAGACCTCCCAATGTCAAAATCAGGGTGAATTTCTTTAGTAAAACCTACCATTCTCAGAGTTGACGAAAAGAAAAGAAAAAAAAAATGTTCCTCAGGACTCACCCTTTTGAATAAAGATGAGAAGGGATTACTACATCCTGGCCTGGTGAGCAGATGTGCTAAATGCTGACTGGGCCATTCATTTCTTCTCAGGCTAAGGTTTTTGGGACAGACTCCCATAATATCAATGACATAGCGTCACACAGTCCCATATTATAAATACTAAACTTTAGTTAAATCTAGGCATTGTTTTGCCCAAGACTTCTGTCTACCTGTTTCTTTGTGTTTTATGTGATTTTTTATTAAAACAGTGACACATTCTTATTGCAAAAAATGATTAAACTACAGAAATGCACAGAATAAAGGTAAACTGTTCCTCCTCCTCTTGCCTTCAACTCCGTCTTCAGACTAAGTCACCATCAGCAGTTAGTCTTTCATATTTTCTAAGCACTTTTTTGAACAGTCGGGCCCGTTCTCCACCACTTGTTCTGTTGCATGAGCTTGTCACTTGTTACTGTACAGCATCCCGTGTTGCTTCAGAGTGTTCCAGTGGAGGGATCTAGGAATTCAAATATGGCTCATTATTGATGGACATTTATGTTTTTCCCAAGTATAGTTTTTGCCAATATTAGTATAAGTGTCTTTCTACACCCGTCTATTTCTAGCTTCAGTTGCTAAACGTGTACCATTAAACAGTCAAAACTGCAAAAACCTAGTCAAAGGTGATCCACATTTACACTTTTATAGGCATTACCATATTGCTTTTCAAAATGCTTCCAACCTAGCCGTCAATAGCATACAAAAGTGTCTATCCCATGCTCTTACCAACACTGAATATATTCGTTAGTTTTTTATTCTTACTCATCTCAGTGACGAAAAAATTCTCACTGTTTTAATTTGCTTTCAATTAGCATGAGGTTGACCATCTTTTTATATTTTTTCAGTTATTTGGATTTTATTTTTAGAAAACTGACTTTTCATAGTTATTGTTTGGTTTTTAAATTTGGTTTGGGGCTTTTCTTCCCAATTTGTAAGCTTTCTTTGTATTCGTCAAAAATAGGTGCTTTGTCTGATCATGGGTTATATGTGGTTTCCAGTTATTATTGTCTTTAAACTATTTATATAATTTTCCTATTGAGTGATTTTTTTAAATTAGACTTTCTATCTTTAAATTTTTTTTTTAAGGCTTCTGGTTTTCCTAGCATGCCTATGAAGGCAATTCCTATTCCAATAATAGAAACATTATTTTCTTTATCCATGTGCTATTCTAGTAAATTCTATTGCTTTCATTTTTTCAGCTTTAAGTCTTGATTTAAGTAGAATTTATTGTCAAGTGAGACATTAAGGATATATATTTAGGTAGATACATCACATGTTTTGCATTTGTGTGTGTATACTTCCTCAAAATAATAATTAGTCGTTCTAGCATTATTCATTAAATAATCCTTACTAATTAGTTACATTGTCACTGGGTTAAAATGACATCTTTGTCATATCCTAAATTAATTTCGGTGTCTTGTCATTTTTAAATGTTCGTTTATCTGTTAGTTTAACCCTGTGACCGTGTTCTTTTGTTTTAATTACACTAATAATTCTATGATACTTTATATCTGGTAGGGCTAACTCCATCCTGTTTCTTTTCTTATGTTTGTCATCATTATTCTCGTGTTATTTTTCCATACAAGTATTAGAATTATTATTTTGTTTAAGTGACAGAAAAAGATGGCAGTTTGATGAAGGTTTTCATAACCGAATCTTGGGGCAGTAGGGAAGAGAGTAGAAACTACGTCCTTTGGCCACGTTCCCGCTGGCTGTTGAGGGAGATGAATAGTTTAGATTTTTAGCAACTTGCTGAATCTGATTGTTTACAGCTTTATTCATTAGGAGCTATTTTACTCATCAGAGGGAATTGGCATGTAATGAAATAGGCTAATTCAGTTTACTGAAACTGTACGAAGAGCGTATAAAGACAAATCTTCATGTAGTAGTTTAAGATTT
Organism: Camelus bactrianus; assembly: GCF_048773025.1. NCBI lineage: Eukaryota > Metazoa > Chordata > Mammalia > Artiodactyla > Camelidae > Camelus > Camelus bactrianus. The sequence continues at coordinate 19,536,113 of NC_133548.1, forward strand.
TTGCTCAGATGAAAAGCCACACAGCTGCTTAGGGTCTGCTCTGGCTCTTGAGTTCTCAAAGAAACTGGAAAGGCAAAAAAAGCTACTTACCCAGAAAAGCCACGGAGTTGGAGTGTGTACTTAGCCTTCTACTTCATCTCATCATTACACGTTGAATTAATTTGAATTAACTGAAGTAACTGGTACCATTAAGCCCAGTTTAAAAAAAAATTAGAGACACTAAATGCAAGTGAAAATGAAGAATGCAGTGAATGCACACTTACTTTTCTGAACAGAGAACGTTTCTAACTTACATATAGTTTAATCTCTGAAAGTTCAGTCTACATCTGTGGTTTGAACCTTGAGTGTAGCTATCCACTGTACAACAGTATGTTAAAATGAGGTTTCCAAGAAAATTACAAGAGAGAGTAGATGCAAGATTCCAGGACCAAGGAGCCATGTGTAGATTTTCAAAGGAATTTGGGAAAACCAGTCAGGCCTCTTGGAATCTTCCAACCAGATAAAGTATAGTAAAAGGGGTCAGAATGTGAAGAAAAGAGGGGTTTGGAAATAAGATTTCTTTAAAGGGAGCTGGTCATAGGACTTTGAGTTCCCACTTCCTCTTTGAGAGGAGAGTACGGATTTGTGCTTTCCCTTTCCAAAACTAGGGAAGTGGGTTTCAAGAGGATCCTCCAGACAATACCTCCAGAAGTGTGCTTCCTGAATTTGGGGGCTGATGTCTGACTTACACTTAGGAAAGCTGAAGTCAGCTCTGGGGTGGGTTTGACTTCTAGCCAAGAAATGTGGAAGGTAAAAGAAAGGCTGTTGGTTCGGCAGTAGAACCAAAAGACAGCCCCCCATTGAGGTAGGTGTTCATTCCCAGAGTTCATGGGGCACAGGTATGCATGAGTGTCCACCATAGTGGGCCATAGCCCCAGAGAGGTTGTCTTGGACATTGTTCAGTAGAACTACATAGAAAAGTGAGACCTGGGTAGAAAGAGACATGAGGTCTGTGACTGCGGGACAAGAGATGGGGGAAAAATAAAGAGACACAAAGTAGCAGACAACAAGTACATTTGTTCAGGCTGAGGAAGCTGCAGGAGGTGAGAAGTCAACAGTCAAACTCAAGAAGCCAGTGGAAATCTCTGTATCAGAGAAAACATAAACAAGTCCCACCCATGTCCCCAGACTTAACCACCTGCCTCACAAAAGAACCACAAACCATCACCAAATAAAAACTGACCTTTGTCCTTACCTGTTTTCCTCCCTTCTTTCCACTCCTCCCAGTACCCAGATTTGACTTGATCCACTTAAATCAGCCGTTAGAAAGGGGAGGAAGAGTTAGGTGTGCACAGGAGAAAATAATGCACGTCCCTTCACCCAGTACAGGACGTGAGCCCAAGGCTGGCCCAGGCTGAAGGAAAAGAAAAAATTATGCTAACTCAAGTGTGAAGTTTTGATTAACAATTAGGACTGAAAATGCTAACACTGTGACTTAAAGTGGACCTAGGACTCTGATTATCTAAGAGGGAGCCAGAAAAGTCATGGCCCTTGTCATGCTTTTGTCCAGAGAAAGGGGACATTTATGTCCTCTAAATAAAACATAAGATGTCAATGGGAAATGTTTTGCTAAGGATGCATTCTAGACAGTCCAACAAACAAGTAGCAAATAAAAATGAGCATGAAATTACAATTTAATATTAATTTTAGCCAAAAATAGTAATACCAATGCATACTGTAGCTGAAATGTCCTGGAGTCCTGGGGAAATGTCTTCCTTCTCCAGGCTCATTTCTGCCTAATCTCAAACCATGAGTCTTTGGGCAGAGGACCTGAATAGACATATAGATGAACAACAGACACATAAAAAGATGCTTAACATCACCAATCATGAGAGAAATTTATATCAAAACTTCATGGAAGTATCATATCACACTTGTCACAATGGCTATTGTCAAAAAGATAAGAAATAACAAGTGTTAGCAAGTATGTAGGAAAAAAGGAACCTTTGTGCACTGTTGGTGGGGTTGTAAATTTGTGCAGCCGCTATGGAAAATGGTATGGAGGTTCCTCAAAAATTAAAAATAGAACCATATAATCCAGCAATTCCAATTCTGACTATTAAGCTGAAGAACACAAAACATTAATTTGAAAAGATATATGCATCCCAATGTTCTCTGCAGCATTATTTACAATAGCAAAGGCATGAAAGCAATCTATGTGTTCATCAATAGATGAACGGATAAAGGAGATATGGTGTATATACACCATGGAGTATCACTCAGCCATAAAAAATGAAATTTTGCCATTTGTGACAACATGGATGGATCTAGAGGGTATTTTGCTAAGTGAAATAAATCAGACAGAGAAAGACAAATACCATATAATTTCACTTATATATGAAATCTAAAAAACAAAACAAAAGAACAATCAATATCAAAATGGAAACAGACTCATAGATGTGGAGAACAAACCAGTGGTTGCCAGAGGAAAGGGATGTGGGGGAATGTGCAAAATGGGTGAAGGGGACTCATAGGTACAAATGTCTAGTTGTAAAAAAAGGAAGTCACAGGAATGTAATGTACCGCTTAGGGAATATGCTCAACAATATGATAATAACCTTGTATGGCAGCAGAGAGTAACCAGACTCATAGTGGTGATCATTTCATAATAGATAGAGATGGTGAATCACTATACATATACCTAAAACTAACATGACAGTGTAAGTCAACTGCACTTCAGTTTTTAAACAGTGTCTTGGGTCTTGAGCCTTCCCTCCACTCAACTAAGAATCTCATGTATAGATTCAAAGTCATTAGAAACTGAGATCTAAGCCCTTGATAGTCTTCAATTCTGCCCACTTGATCCTTGACACATTGTTTATCAAACCTCGTATACATGGGAACTAAGGACAGACAATTATGACTCTCTCCCCATAGTCTTTTCAGTGGCATCAAATTTATTCTCATCACGTGCTTTGCCCCTTCCCCATGACTCTCTGTCAGGAGGATTTATATACAGAATATTTGTATTTCTTCAAACTCACAAAAGTTATATTCTTTCATTCTCCCACCTTTTCACCCATTTATCCATGTATTAATTATTCGCTTCATGTGTACAGTGTGTTTTCAACATGCCAGATGGTAAAAGTTAAACAGGAAAAAATGTTTTTACAATATGCTAAATGGGAAATATTAAATCTTAGAATCATGGCCAAAAATAATAGATGTTTGTCACCCATCTTTATCATTTAAATAGACAAATAGATGAGGAAGAAGATTAATAGTGACAATTTCGTTGGAGAAGGTTATTGAAAGTCTATGCATGTCTCCTCCACAAGAGGCCAGGATTTGCTGCCAGAGAATCTCTGAAAAGTGAAGTTGATAGGTAGTTAGCTAGGAAGTATACTGAACCATGGAATGTAAAAAGTCCACTAAAATAGACTAAATATTTGTGTCACCTCCAACTAAACATGTTGAGATCCTAACCCCCAACGTGGTAGTATTAGGAGATGAGGCGTTTGGAGAGGTAATTGGATCATGAGGGTGGAACCCTCATGAATGGGACTGGTGCCCTTATGAAAGGGACCTTACAGTGTTGTCATGTTCTCTTTCTGCCGTGTGACGACACGGTGAGAAGATGGCCATGTATGAACCAGGAAGTGGGCTCTCATGAGACACTGAATTCTCAATGCCTTGATCTTGGACTTCCTAGCCTCCAGAACTGTGAAAAATAAAATGTTTGTCCTAAAGCTACCCATTAATAGTACTCTGTTATGGCAGCCTAAACTGACTAAGGCAGCCACACAACATCACAAAAGAGCCCATGAAGCTTCTTATGAGAGAAAAAGCCAGGATCTGGACATCCACTTTTTCAAGGACGTCAAATCCAAATTACAACCGCATCCATGCAGGAAGGCTTTTTTAACCCCCTTTTCCTCTAATTTTCATTCTCAGATTAGCCTAATCCTTGTTGAGCGAACACAGTGGAAACAAACTCACAGACATAGAAAGCAAACTTATGGTTACCAGAAGGGAAAGGGGATGAGAAGGGATAAATTGGAAGTTCGAGATTTGCAGATACTAACTACTACATAAAATAAACAAACAATAACTTTATACTGTACAGCACAGGGAACTTTGTTCAATGTCTTATAGTAATCTATAATGAAAAAGAATATGAAAAGGAATATATGTACATATATGTATGACTGAAACATTATGCTGTGCACCAGAAATTGACACAACATTGTACACTGACTATATGTCAATGAAAAAAAAACATATAAAAAGAAATGTGAGAGTGTGGTTAAATGGTGGTTCACAGAAGAGGGGAGACACAGAACATGCTCATTTAACTCCTTCAGTCTTTCAGATCTGGGTCTTGCCAAAGATTGTGACACGAAGTGGAGAAATTTAAATGGAATAAAAGATTGAAGTTTTGGTATTAGATTGCATTAGGCTTTTTAATATCTGAGAATGGACAGAGGAAGTACAATAAAATTCTTTCAGGATGTCACAGTAACCAGCATTTTTAGCAAATCCATTATCCACTATAATAAGAAGTTCAATGTCTATAAAGACAAAGAGGCAGTACATAAACCATTAAAATGCAATTTATTTATTCAACCAATATTTATTGACCATGTACTATGTGCTAGGCATTGTTCCAGGTGCTGGGAATATCGCCATGGATACTGTGCTAGATGCTTTGATACGGGTTTACATAAAGGTGCTTTGAAATTGAAGAAGCTCTTAGTTCTGTCCTGAGGTTTGTGGGAAGACTTCATTGAGACAATATTTTTATATACCTTGACACAAGCAGAAGTTTGCCAAGGTGGGAACTACAAGGTAGCAGACATAGTGGGTGCAGAGGGAGAAAGAGGAAAGCTTCAAACAGCCTGAAAGCCATGCACTAAGGGGTCAGCGTGGTGTCTTGGGGAAAGTATGGGTGTTGAGTTAAACAGAACTTAAGTTTGCATCTAAGCAATATCTTAGTAGCTGAGTAACAGCTGACAATAGTATTAGCCTCTCTGTGCCACGTTTTCATACCTCTTAAGTTTCTCTCAAGCGTTAGAGATAATGAATAAGACAACCTCATGTGATGTCAGTCTCATGCCTCCTCAAGTTTCAGGTCGCTCTGCTGACACCCCTTGATAGGTCTGAAGCTCTCAAGGATGTGGGTGGGGTTCTGATCCCTCCAAATGTTCATTTTGCTAAAGTTGGGGAGAGTGTGTCTGGGGATATATTTTTGCCTATTGGGGAAGATCTTCCATCAGGAAAGTCTCCTTTTTTTTTTTTTTTTTTTTTTTTCCCCTAAATGGGAATTGTTTCCCTGTATTTTCGATGATGGAGAGAATAGCCAAGCAGAGAAGCAAACCAAGTCGCGGTTAAGGAGTGAAGGGTGTCCTAGCTCGTTCATACGCTGAATCATAAAGCAGAGCTCCACGTGGGCAGAGATGCATGTGTACATGTAACTAATCACCAGTGTTGTTATTCAACAATGGATAATACCTGTCACTGTCTGGATTATGTATTCTGGATATTTTTTTCTCTTTTAATAATTAGCATGTCTCCAGTCTGGTTTTCTTTATTTGATTGTTTTTATGTCTATATACATTCATATGTACATACACTTCACTGAGCATAAACTATATACAAAATCTGAGTATTGTCTTTATATAAATTATCAAGTACTGATGCTATTCAGTGTGTGGCCTGTGAACCAGCAGTGTGGGCATCTTCAAGAACTTTTTTTTAGAAAGGCAGAATCCCAGGCCCCACTCTAAATCTATGGAATCAGAATTTGTGTTTTGACAAGATCCCTGGGTGACTCGCGTTGAAGTTTGAGAAACATTGGCGTATATGGTATATTTAGTTCTGTATCCTACTTTGTCACTTACAAAAACTGAAAAGTTTTTATTTTTTCCATATTCTCCATTCTTTTTTTTTTTCTAGATATTTTATCTTATTTAGTCCTCGCTGATAATTTTATCAAGTTGGCATTGTGATCCATGCAGATAATGAAGTTGCTGATCAGAGAGGTTAAATGAATGGTCCCCAGTCACATATCTGATAAATCACACACCAGTTGTTTCTGACTCCAGAACCCACGGCCCTACCCACTATGAATTACTGCTCCTTTGTTTGAACCACTCTTTTATTATAGGCATTTCCACCCGATTCTCAGAATTGTATACTAATACGTGAGAATCTGGACCTGGGCCCACCGTGGAACAACCAATACTCCCTTCTCTCTGATTTCCACCCATCACCCCGGGCCTGGGTCTCACTACGCTGCTTCCCTTTCTCTCCATGGAAAGAGTTTCAGAGACCAATCCTCTAGCTGGTTCCAGGGCCCGTGCCCTCAGTGGACCCACTCATTTCACCCTCCATGTGTTTCCTTGACTTCTGTTCAGATAGGTTCTTGTCCTCTCAACATGCTTATATGATGATTATATTTATATCATTATGTTTTATTTCCATCATCATCATTCTATCGGGTAGAAATTGAAAAGATCTTTTTGTGGTTCTTTGTTGATCTTGAGTATATGGAAGCATGTGAAAATCAATCACATAAAGGCAAATATCTAGTTTATTTTCTACTCGTAAAAGGAATCATGGACCATGGGGGATTCAGTCTTTCCAGTGGTCAATGACATGGCCATTTTAATCAGAAGCCACTCTAGACATCAGACGTAGAGTGTGCTGGTTGCTGGTTCCATCCAGTCATATGACCCTCACTGAATGGGATGCTTAAAAATGCAGATGCATTTTCTGACTGTCAGAATGTTTTCCTAGTGGCCATATGGAGGTTGTATAAGTTCATTCAAGGGTTTGACAGGTTATTTCTTTGGAAAGCAGAGCCAGGACATGATGTTCACCTAAGTACTGTCAGTTTGGGCATCAAACGTGCATGGTTTCTGCCAACACTGACATCTCATTCTCTTCTCCTCTCTCCGGCAGAGAGACTTCTCTGCCAAGCCAGCTGAAAATAGTGCCTTCAGTTGTGCCTGGTAGCTGTTAACTCCTTTGAGGCACATGATGATTTCTGAGTCCTTAGTCACAGTAGCTCCACCTAGCCCCAAATTAATAATGTAGAATTAAAACTCCGCAGATCACATGGGCAGAGGGAAGGAAGAATTCTAACTTTCTGTCATCTCAAAGTTTTCATATTTGTTTAAATACATTTGTTTAAACACTCTAGAGAGTGATTGGCCTTTCCCATAATCATTTAATTCTAAAGGCTATTTTTTTTCACTAAATCCCACTTTGCCCAGTAGCTATGTTCCAAAGCCACCCTGTATATATGAATGTCAAATATGTAGCATCATATTATAAACATCTCTGAGGGATTTAATTATACTAAGACATTATCATCATTGTTCTTGACATCACCATCATCTCTGCAACACCTGTTTCATGGTAAACATTTTGCATTTATTCTGAGTCAGTCCTTACCACATTACTAAGTAGCCATGATCACCATTCTCCTTATGAGAAAACCAAGGGCTGAACAGATTAGTTTTATCTTCCAAGGCCATAAAATCCAGGAGGGGATAGTATTTTTATCAAGTTTTGCAAGTTCTATGAACTAAGTTCTTTCCTTCTCATCGTAGTGATTTTTGATACTGACATTTTTAAAAAATTGTAAAATGAGTAACTGGGTGTATTATAAAATATTACTCAAAAATGCAAGAAATATGCTCTTTTAAAAAATTTTGTAACATTCATGGGCAGTGGAAGTAGTATGGGAGGAAGGGCAGACAAAAATATTTTTAATTTGGGCGCTACATTTGGAAGCTTCCCTAGAATTCATAGAGTCCTGTTCTTTTGCAATATAGGCTCCACGTTTGTTGGTTGAGAGAGGTTAATTCATTTGCCTAATTCCAGGTGTTATTCAGGAGTCAGCTCCAGGGCCAGCACACAGTCATTCTGACTCATGGTACAAAGGTGGAACAGCCAAAATGCCTTGCATTTGAAGTCCCTACTAGGTGGTCTCCATAACCACTCAAATAATGGCTTGCTGGAAAAAAACTTAGTCTTGCTGGGGAAAAAAAAAAAGATTAATCATGCAGACAACGTTTGTATTTTGTTTTGTCAGTTAATTTTAAGTGAAATTTAGAGAAGTACTAAAAGGCTAATGCACTTTTATTATAGATACATTTTCTTACACCATAAAATGAAAGTGAGAAATAATGTCTATAAATAAAAATTTTATCTTTAGATGTTCTTTTAAGGTTTTGTACTCAGTTTTCATAAGAATTGAAATCTTTACTCCACTGCTTGAAAAAAGATTGTCCTGTGGACTTGCATCTAACTTCTAATCCCTTGATTTTCATTTGTCAAACACCTCAGGGAGAGGAGGGGCCAAATACAGATAGAGACTGTTGGTGATTTCTGATTGGATAAGCCCAGGTGGCTAAGAGCACAAAACAAGTCTGGATGGGGTCCAGGGTCAGCTACTGCGCAGAGGGAGTCATGTAGTCACGGCCCTTCAACCACCTAGAAATCCAGCAGTGAGGTTTGTGATAAAGTTGTAATGTCTTATGCAGAGCAGGACTTGGCTCCCACAAAATCAAGGGTGCCCTTTCTTTTCTAGCTTCATCATTTTGAACTTTTTTTTTTTTTAAGTTTTGCAAGTATCAAAGATTTCCCCTTACTTACACCTTTAAGGAGCAAATATGCCTTGGAGATGTTAAAATATCAGTGAATTACTTGCTAAAATTTTAGTCAATACACTCTTTCTCCTTAAGGGGGATAATTCATCCATTTTGACAATTTAGAACAATGCAGCTTAACCACACTTCTCTTCTTTTCCTCTCATCCTCCTCTGCTCCCCACCTCTTTTTCAAATTAGTGGTTCCAGAGCAAGACTTGAACAACAAATGGGGAGTGAGGGGCATGACAGTCCTTAGGAGCCATGAGAGGACACCAAGATCAATGCAATTTGTTCAGCACTTTTGTCTCCAAGACAACAGCCATCAATTACTAGAGCATTTACATAAGTTATTTTGGAATGGTCAGATTCTGAGCTTTTGGGATCTTCTAGTGAATTCAAACATAATTCAAAACATATGAATTCGTATGACCTTACTCTCTTTCAGTCACAATTTCTCACCTTGAGGCAGAGGGTGATTGGATGAATGTGGACTCCAGCTCTCACACACATAAAAACACTGCCTTAGAGATTCTAAAGACCCTTTCCTCTCCAGAAGAGATGCATTCCAGTCATTCTCCTTGTCACTGATGGATGTTTCCCATATCCCTCAGGTGTACATGGAGTCAGAATATTGGCTGACAACCATAAATTCAGATCCTTTTGCTTCTTTCTGGTACATTCTTTCCTCCAAGTCTCAAGGATTGTGAACTTGTGGATCTGGTGAAAGTAAAGAACATGGAAGAGCTTTGGCCACAATCTATGTGAAGTATCAAAATGATATTTCTCTTCATGTGGTTATTTATAAAAGTTTGTGATCAGGCCAAAGACAGCTCATAGGAGGACATTACATCCATGTCCGTGGAACTGTATAACCAAATATAAAATAATTTATTTAGATCTAAGAGGTAAAAATGAAGTCATGTTTTTCTTCCTTCTCTTCTTTGTTCTATGCTTGTAGTTATTTATGATGTATTTATTGAGAACTTTAATACAAACTATGTCCCAAGTTCTGTGTTTTGCAATACAGTGTGTGCACCATTACTGGAAATCAAATCCATTTCTGTACAGAATCTGAAAGATTATTTCACCCAGTTTATGAAATGAAGTGCTGCCTAGCAACAAGAAGTGAATGATGACAGGCAGAAGCTTCCTGACTTGATATGGTCCTATATTCTGTCATCATAAGTGATCTTTCAGGATTTTCATGGTCATCCTCTCCTTCCTACACATGTTTTGAAAGCATCTTTCTAAGCCTTGAGCTTTCTCTTTGGGAAGGAATTCAACATGTAATAGCTTAACTCAGGGCAATTTCTTTCAACTCTTCGCGGTTTTATCATATATGATTCAGTGAATGACGTAAGTGTCATTTCTGAGACACTGGTGTATTACTCTACTCAAAGTGTACTTGTATGACATGTTTCTCAATCAGTGAGCTCTATGGCATTTTTCAAAGATGTGGGGATTCAGGCAAGGTATTTGGTCATGGTGAAACAAACAAACTTGTATTACTGTCTTTTTTCCTAACCATTTTGATCTCGCTTCATGCACACAAAGAAAAGTGCTATTTGGGTTTATAAATATTTGTAGAAGCACATTTAACCTGAACTTTGAAATCTCCACTAAGCTTTGAAGTAAAATGCACATTATTTACTCAGATAATCTGTAGAGTACAACAAGCAGGTATTCCATTCCAGGGTTAGAATAGCACTCTTATTAATAACTGCCCAACCCATTTATTACATTAATAATATTAATTCACTAGGCCTTGTGCTGAGCTTTATTATACGTATTCTTAATCGCCCCAGACAGCCTGTGGGAGAGGTACTATCATTTTCTCTAATTTACATATGAAAAATTAAAGATTAACAAGGTTTAAAATAATGAACAAGCAACAGAATTAGGATTCAAACACAGGGAGTCTGATTGCAAATTCCTTGAATTTATTTACAGCGCTAAACTACTTTATACAAGTTTGCTGTAGAGTATCCAAAAAAAAAAAAAAAAAGGATCTGTAGTACCTGCTCAGCAACTCTTTACTATTTTAAAATTAGAAGGAATAGTGCTAATTGTCCCAGAAGAGCAGAGATCCCCATCTCAGATATCGTAAATTTATCATCCTCTTAACTAATGCGTACCATATACAAGCTGATTGTACCTATGTATGTGGTGCAATCTTGAATTGCTGCTGCTTGCTAGATATATAACCAACGTCTCAATTATTTTATATGTAAAAGAGGATCATAGAAAACTCCATTTGCATAAATGAGATGACTTATGCCAATTCCCTAATGTGGCGCCCAATATGAAAATGTCAACATGCATTAATTCCTTTTCCTCAGACATAATCACCATGCTTTAGCTTGAGTTGCAAGTTTCTAGAAATATTCATCAGGCATTTTCTAAAAAAACATATTTGAAAATGTGACTTGTTTTCTGATTTTAAAAGCAATGCATGTCCTTTGTAGACTATTTGAAAATTACAGGATGTATTATAAAGGATAAATAAAAACCAATTTGAGCACTGTGAGAAAACAGAAGGCACACTCAATCCAAATGATTTTGGCAAGGTTTAGAGAGATTAAGAAGTTTCCAGGAGGCCCAGTACAAGGGAGCCCTTCCCACCCTTAGAACTGCACGGAGAAGTAGAGAGATTGTTAGTGGAGGAGTGGCTGTAAGTATTGGGTTACCCGAGAGAAGCCTTGGCCTTCATTAAAGGAATACAGCCAAGTCACAAAGATGGCGGAAATTAATTCCCCAACATCCTCCTCCTATTGACTCTTCAGGTCCTTCAAGGGACTTCCACTGCCTAAACCCAAAATGAAGCCAGAAATCAAGCGAACCAAGGAAAAGCAAACTTCAAGGTCAGCCTCCCAGTACTTAGAATACGATGCAGGAGGGCAAAGAGTGGATCTGAACACTCTGGAGAGTCAGCACCTGGAGTGACTTGGTCTTTCTAGTTGGTAAGACAGCATTCCATTGAAGGATATACTAAATAACTTAATTTGGTGGTGCTGAGGGTTAGGCTCAGAATGTATTTATGCTCTCATTGAGTAGCACATTATAAAGTATCTGTGTAATTCATTACGGTGTGATCTGTTTCTCCTGTTTTAATATTTCATAATCAACCTAAGAATTTCTCTATATTCCAGCATCATAAAGCTTATCTGAACAACTTGAATAAAAATGAGTACACGTTAGTCACGTTGTGCTTGCTCCTTGACCTTTATCCGTTTAGTCTGAAAAAGTCCCAACCATCTTCATGAGCAAACCTCCAATTGCCTTAATTGTCTCAGTTTTACTTCTGTATATCTCTTCCTATTTCCTTAGCGTTTAGTGTTCTCGTAGCCAATGCGTGGTGTGACTCTTGTATTGGTTCAGAAACTAGTTTAAACAAAAGAACTTGTTGCCTTGCATATCTTTAAATTACTCAAGTACAGTTGGGAAAAATGTACAGCTGGTCTAGAGGCTCAAAACTAATATCATAATGACTCTTTTTCTTATATGATGTTTATGAGTATAGAAAGATTTATCGGTATCCCTATTATATATTTATCTACTTATTCATCTATCTCTATGTCCATATATGTAACTATATACACCTAGAAATACATATTGTATCTGTATCTATAGCCGTATCTACATCTTGCCACTGTTTTCCTCTAGATTGGCTGTATTCTCAAGTGGACTGTCTTCACATTCAGAAGTTGTAAGGTTGGCCATTGGCAGTTACAGGAGATAGACTAACATCTCAGCGACCCAGAGGCAAGAGAACCCCTTTGGTATTTCTAGCAAAAGCCTCTGTGATGATTCGTATAGCCTACCTTGGACCATTTCACCATCACTGAATAAATCACCACAGACAGAGAGAGAGAGAAAGGCTAGGTCAAATCTGTCGGTGTTTTGCTTTTGTGTATCAGTCCGGATATTTCATGGCATTTTTGGGTGAGGTATATAGCTAAAAATTAGGTTTCAGTGACATGACTCTACTATCTAGAAGGATCTCTGGGAGGAGAGATAATGTCAGTCTGGGAGAAAATGGATAAATTATTTGAAACCAACCTAGTCAATATCCTAAGGGCAGAAGGAAGAGATAAGAATTACTTACTAAAAGACAGACAATAACTTGTAAGGTGGATTAGTTACTAGGAAAGATTTTAAAAGATGTCCAAGAAACTTCAATACACCTAAGAAAGTCAATTTTGGAATAAAATATTTTCTCCAAACTTCTTAAAAATAAAATGGAAGGTAAATAAAGCACATTAACTATGGCAGCTGAAAGCAAAATGGTCTTTCATAGTCATAATTTGTATATCTGGAAAATATGTTTTAAATAATTCTTAACCATTAACCAACCATTAATGTAAATAAAAGATCCTGGAAATATGATTCAAATAATATGAAAGCTCTGCCACGCTAGTAGAGCAATAAATGTGTAAATGAAAATATAATTCAAACCAATAGATCTTTCAAACCAACAAAATAAAGCTATGGTCTTGCTTGTTCTGTAAACACTTTCAATTATGTGTGTATTAAGTTGCTTCCTAATCTCTTACATTTGCTAATCTGAATTCTCTAGTGCCATCTCTTTAGAGAAGGTCTCTAAAAATAAAGTGCATATGCAAGAAACCATAGGCTCTAAATTTAATGAGTTATGTTAATCCAAGATATAAATCTGTCTGCTTTGGGTAGCACTGAATTAAGCCCTCTGAATTATTAAAACTTGGGGTATAAAATGATGTGGTAGACACAATTCTAAGAGCCCCAAGATGCCTGCCTCCTGTGTATTCACTCTCCCAGTAGAATCTCCTCCCTTTCATTGTGGGTGGAACTGTGAATATGGTGGGATAGCATGTGCGTGACAGGATACATTATATAGCAAATGTGGAGGAATTTTTCAGATGTAGTCAAGGTCCCCAATCAGATGACTCTGAGTTATCTAAGGGAAGTGTATGCTAGCCAGGTCTGACCTAATCAGGTGAGTCTACTAAATATGGTCTAGAAGAGACAGAAAATTAGTAACAAATGGGCTCTTGTTAGTCATGGAGAGGGCTATGAGGCAGAAAATGATAGGCAGAATCTAGGAGCTGGGAGCTACACTCCTACAACTGCAAGAAATATATTTTGTCAACAATGAGATTAGAAGAAGACCCTGAGCCTCAAAGGGAATTACAGCCTTAACCACCACCATGCCGCAACCTTGCTAGACCCCGAGCAGAGAACTGATGTAAACTGTGCCCAGATCCATAACCTGTGGAAACTGTGAGATAACAAAGGTGTGTTGTTCTAAGCTGCTAAGTTTGTGCTAATTTGTCACACAGCTGCAGAAGACACATGAACATGGCTTATCCACATTTTGTAATACAAAATTACTTACCGTTTCCATAGGTAATTTCTCCTATTCTCAGAATATTCAGATAAACAGTGCAGTAATTCAGGATTTGTCTCTGCTCAGAAAGAAAGTCATTCTATTCAAGACCTTTTTGCTAGAAAATAAAAATTCTTCTTCTACATTTGTTTTGTATTTCTCAAACCACATTTTAATAATCCTGAAAATTCCATGCATTGTAAATTATGTTTCCATACTAAAGCACATTCCTGAGTTAGGAGCTCTGAAATGAGAGACAGAGGCAGCTCAGGAGTTCAGCCTTAGTAGTACTCCCTTTAGTGTCGTCACCAGTGGAAAAAGGGAAGCATTTTCCCTACTTCTGAGGTCACGAGCTACAGTGCAATTCATTCCTCACCCCCAGGGCTTAATTTATGACTGAGAAAATAAGGAACATTAGAAAACAAAGAACTTTAGATACTTTTTTTTTCCTTTTTAAACTTCTCTTCCATTAGCAATCTGACTAGCTAAGTAATTATGAATGGGGATGTTTTGAAAAGGATATTGGTGCAACATACATGTATCCACTACAAGGTCAAGTTACAGGTTATCCCAGAGTCATCTAGAATTTCATTAGAGAAGACTAGCTCGACATTGTGTCATGTCCAATGTCTACTAATGCAAGGTGATGTCTTTGGGGGTAGGAGTGGGGAAAAGGCAGATGACTGCGTTATCTAATAATAACTCAAAGAGCAGTGTGAGCCTTGCCAAGTACTGTTGAAAGACAAAGGCAAAAAATAAAAAAATAAAAATTCAGAATTTTGTGAGTAAACTCCAAATTCTGGGATAGAATATTTGATGTTGAAACCACTACATTTTATTTTATTTATACATTTTATTTATTTGTATGTTCACATATTTACATGAAGATGTATGGGTATTTATATATTTTAGAGAAACTCGTTCCCCAGAAGGCAATCAGGGAGGGAGAGTGGGCATTTACAGCATTAAGTTTCTATTAGACTATGAACTTGAAGGCCTCTTTTTTTTTTTTTTTTTTTGGTACCCATGACTCCAAAATAGAGATTAAATGGATGAATGGGTGACCAGTTCACTCACTATCTATCAGAGCAGAAATCATAAAATCTAGTCAACAAAATGATCCCACTGCCCTGCCTTTTGGTGATCAAACAGCAAATGGAAGCTACCATATTAGACTCTCACAGCTGGAAGTGAAAAGAAATGATAGAAAAGAGTACGTGTTGCTGAAGGATAAAGCAGAGTTCCCTCTATTGTGAGTTCTCAGTTGCTTCTGAGAGTTGCAGTGGTAGCTTCCATCTTTGTATAACAAACATTTTGGGGTGACCAACAGGTTCCAGGTACTGTGCTAGGAACTACAGATACAGAAATAAGTTCCTGCCATCGAGGATAAACTCATA
The DNA here is from genome assembly GCF_048773025.1 of Camelus bactrianus. NCBI lineage: Eukaryota > Metazoa > Chordata > Mammalia > Artiodactyla > Camelidae > Camelus > Camelus bactrianus. Next base: position 19,551,513 of record NC_133548.1, read on the forward strand.
TATAAACCATGAAAACCCAGCACGGTAAATAGATGCTAATATATTTTGCAAGATTATGCAGGATTATACGAGGCCCTCCTAATGCAGATTTGGTGAGTGTGTGTTGGGCAGAGAAATGGAATAGTGGTGGGGGTTGTCTAAAGATTCCCAGGAGTAGTAATATCTAAATTGAGTTTTGAAAAATGAGTAGGAATTCTTAGTAGAAGAAGGGATATTCTAAGCAGAGAATGATGTATAAAAACAGGTGAGGCCACAGAAGCAGGGAAGAGAGTGAACTTTAAAAGGAGCAAAGCTCAAGGCAGGAAGGCTATTAGAAGTCTCTATGTGGTAACGGTGGAAAGTTACAAGGACCTGGGCTAAAGGCATGCAGGAGGATGGGATCAGTGAAGTCCGGCTTGACAGAAAGGAAAAATTAGATAGGACCCGGTGACTATAAATGTAGTGCCTGAACCCAACAGAGGAGAAAGGGACCATTTATTTCCAGGTGGCTTCCTCAGTTACATAGTGATTAAATGGTAGGACCAGGAATTTACCCAGGTCTATCTGAGCCCTAAACATATGATGCTGTCTTCGGTTATATGATGCTCCTTTTTTGCTTATTTTTTAATAAAGAAGAAAGCTTCACAAGCCCTACAAACATTTAAAATTGTATTATATTCCATCATATTCTTTTATAAAAAAAATTGAGGAGAAGGCTTCATAATACCACTGGGTAGCCATAAGAGCATTCAAACGAGAGGAAGCTGAAAATGTGACTTAGGCAGCCCTGGAAAATTGGTGAGGTGAGGAAGGGCACATGGGCAGGCTGGCGGAAACATGGACGTAGATGGTATGTTCTAATTAAAGAGTCAAGACACACGAAGCAGGAAAGATAGAAAGCAAAACGTCCAAAATGAATCCAAAGTACACAAGTCCAAGCTATAAATCAGAGAAATCCATTTAGGATGCAGATATTTAGAAACCCAAACAGGCAGGCAACATTGAGGAGATCCAGTTAGCAGAAAGAAAAAGATTTATTTACTGGGAGTCAGAGGGACAAGGGTAACAATTTCAACTCTGGGAAAAAATAAAATACTAGACAAGGTCCAAATCACTGTTGAATAAGAAAGAACCCATTCTTGAAGAACTAGAACACCTCAGTCTAAGTAAAGCTCCTGGCAAGGTTGATTCACTGTTACTTTGTAAATAAGTTGCTGACAGAAAGACTCCTGTACTTCCCCCATGAGAACATGATCTGAGTAGGGGTTGAACATCTAGAGAGATTTAGTGGATTCTGCTATACAAGCTACAGAGTTACAAGGGCAAGGTGCCAGGAAGGTCATTGCAGATATTTTTTTCTTTCTTTCCTTCTTTCTTTCCTTTCCTTCTTTCTTTCCTTTCTTCCTTTCTTTCTTTCTTCCTTCCTTCCTTCCTTCCTTCCTTCCTTCCTTCCTTCCTTCCTTCCTTCCTTCCTTCCTTCCTTCCTTTCTTTCTTTTTCTTTCTTTCTTTCTTTCTTTCTTTCTTTCTTTCTTTCTTTCTTTCTTTCTTTCTTTCTTTCTTTCTTTCTTTCTTTCTTCCTTTCTTCCTTCCTTCCTTCCTTCCTTCCTTCCTTCCTTCCTTCCTTCCTTCCTTTCTTTCTCTTTCTTTCTTTCTTTCTTTCTTTCTTTCTTTCTTTCTTTCTTTCTTTCTTTCTTTCTTTCTTTCTTTCTTTTCTTTCTCTCTTTCTCTCTTTCTCTCTTTCTCTCTTTCTCTCTTTCTCTCTTTCTTTCTTTCTCTCTTTCTTTTTTCCCTTGTGACTTTCAATGACTTAAGCAAGAATTGGAATTACATTTGCCAAGTGCTTACACACATGCAAATTCTGTTTGTCCTTTTCTAGTTAATGTATTTTCCCACCTCTGAGATTTTCTTATGGCTCCCTGGCAGTATGATGCAGCTAAAATTCTGTGTAGCCTTTGAAATATGAAAGACTTCAGTTCAAGAGCCAGTTTAACATTACTTGCTATTTGGGTATGGATAGCTATTTAAAGTCTTGAAGTTCACTTTATTCACCCGTAATATGGGTATTGATAGTAATATACACACCTTACAATGTTACCTGAGATTACATAATTTGTGGGAATATTTAGAAAATGCAAAGAACTAATAAAACCGATAGATATCATATAATTTCAGAAGTAAATGAATGGTATTAAAATCTGTAATTTTCCCATGAATCAAGATGAATTTGTTTTTTTCTTTAAAAAAAAATTGAGCTTGGGGGCTCAATACAAATTTGAAATTAAATCAAACAAAAATTCTGTATAACTTAGTTTTTATGAACAGAGTTAAAGATTAATTGACCATTCAGATATATTCTGGTCATATTTTAATGAGTTATCTTTCTAATTTTTTCTTCTTAATGAAAATGCACATAGAGCAGGTAGTTTTTATAATCTATTTAACAATAGCTCCAAAATTCTGTGCAAGATAATAGATTGCATTTTGCATGCACTTTGGAATTTCTTTGCTCTGTAACTTTCAAGTGTTAAATTCTAGCTAATTTTTCTGTTAAAGATGCACCAAAGATGTCTTCATCTATCAGAAGATACTGCAATTAATGTTTAATAAGGTCTTAAACCTGCTGAAATTTGATCATTCTGTAGTACCTGGTAAAAGTTTGTAATCAAGAAGTGTGCCAGCTTTTAGCACCAAATTACACATGGAAGTCCACTTCATTCCATGTATTGATGAATTAGAAAAAGAAGATACCTGATGTGTACCAAGTATCCTAAGGTTAACTCAACTCCATAGTTATTTCTTCATTTTCAGAGATGGTGAGTCATGGTGGTTAAAAGCACAGGCAATGGAGTTAGACAGCTGTGGCCTTGGGATGGATTCTGCCACCACTGTGGTCATGGGCTCTTAAACTGTACAAGCCACTGTTTTGCCACCCTTAAATAGGAAACTAGCAAAGTTTGAGGAAACCACCTCATTGAGTTGTTCATGTTGGTCAAGATAAGTGAGCACCAGGACGGAGAAAGCATTTAGGGGCTGTTAGTTGTTGTTGCTGTGGTTGAGTGTACCAGGAAACGTAGAGCTCTTTAATTTTGCTTTGGAGCTTGCCTTCAATTAGATCTCAGTTTGGATATCTAGCCAGATTGTAGCACACAGTCTGATCGGGATGCTCTAAACGTGAAACAAAGCATGGAACTGGCTGATTGCATCCACATGTGGGAATAGATGTTGTAGATGTTGTATTGGTTTCTCATGGCTGCTACAACAAATTACCACAAACTTCATGACTTAAAACAACAGAAATTCATTCTCTTACTGTTCTAGAGACCAGAAACCCGTTGTGAGTTTCTCTGGACTGAAATCCCAGCATTGGTCAGGCTGGTTCCCCCGGGAAGCTCTACCAGAGAGCCCATTTCCTGCTTCTACACATTTCTGGTGGCTGCCAGAGTTCCTTGGCTTGTGAGGCATCCCTCCAGTGTCCGTCTTCATGGTCACATTGCCTTCTCCTCTTCTCCAATCACTCTCTAAGTCCCCCTTTTATAAGAGGGCTTATGAATACATATGATTTCATTAAAAGCTCACCTGGATAATTCAGGATAATCTCCCCATTTCAAGATCCTTAATTTAATTCCATCTGCAAAGTCTTTTTCTGCCATCTAAGGTCACATTTATAGGTTTCATGGGTCAGGACATGGATATCATTTAAGGACCATTAATTACTCTATTGCAGATAGCCATGAAAATTTTCATGTACTCACAACTGGAATCTGGACAGGAAAATTTTTATAGATGCTGTATTTGTTAGGATTAGGTTAAGCTGAAAATAATGGAGGCCTTAAAATTACAGTGACGTAAACACAAAAGCTTTATTTTCCTCTTATTAAAATAAGTCTAAGAGTAGAACATTCACACACATAGAAGGACCAGGCACCTTCCATCTTCTTATTCCACCATCCTTGGCACGTCAGCTCAGGAATCAACATAGTAGCTAAACCTTCCTTCAGTCACTGAGTTCATGCCCCAGTTGGCACAGAACAAGAAAGGAAGGATTTACAGGGCTTTCTGGGGTGCTCTACCCCCCCCCCCCCCCCCCCCCCCCCCCCCCCCCCCCCCCCAAGTAACTTTGCCTACCCTGACTGGATTCTCCAATTTGCAAAGGAAGTTTTCAGAAGGGCTCAATTTCCAGTTTCTTAATACCAAAATGATGAGGAGAATGAACATTGATGAGTCAGATAACCAATGACAAATTAGCTAGATAGCTGTTCTGATTTAAACATCAACCAGAGAAGACTTACTTTCTCCTCTAGAGCTATTTACATTAGCGACAATCATAATAAAATTTTTATTTTTACTTTATTGTATTAGAAGGATAGTGATAATTATCTATATATTTAAAAATCAACTGTATTAAAAATTAGCATTTAGCCATATTTGTTTTACCACTCTGTTCATCTGTCCATCATTTTATTTATCTATCTTATCTATCTAATCTTTTCAACCAGTTGAGAGATTGAAAGTAAGCTGTGCAAGTCATGATAGTTTACTCAATACTTCAGTTTCTTCTAAAAATAAGAATCACCTCAATATCATCACACCTAAAAAAATTAACAATGATTTTCCAATATTAGCTAGTGTAGTATTAATGCTTAAATGCCTTCCTTTGTCTCAAAAAAAATTTCAACACAGTATTTTTTTTTAACACCAGAGTTAAAGCTAATGCATCATATCAATTAGACCTTTTAGTATTTTTAATCTATGATTCCTCATTTTCCCCTCAATGTTGACTATTTGAAAAAATTGGCCAGTTCTTTTATAAAACATTTTACATTCTGGCTTTGTCAGATTGTTCCTTGTGGAGTGTATTTTTTTTCCTATCTCCTTTGTATTGTAAGTTAGGCCTAAAGACTTGATTTTTGCCTTTGGCAAAACAATGCTGTGTATTTTATTTTGCATCATATCAGGAGGCACATATTGTTAGGTTGTGTCACTGTTGGCGATTCAGTCTGGCAACTCTGTACATTTGATAGATCCTTTCTTTGAGAAGGTTGTCTTCTCTCTTGGCTATTAGCAAATAACCTGTAGGATGTCTTTGGCACATGAGACTCATGAGACTGATGGTTTTAGCATCCATTGCTCTCTGAAAGTATGAGTTCTCTAGGGGTTCAAAGTCGTGGGTTTTTTTTTCTATCATATTCGTTCCAGACATTCACAGGTATTCTTCTGAGAAAAGACTTTGCCACCACAGCTGGGGATGAACATGTAATCTTTTAATTGACTAATTCTTTTCTTTCCCCCTTTCAATGGATATGTTAGAAACCTGATACACAGTGTGGAATGAATTAACCAGTTAGTTTCCAACTCTCAGGCTTGCACCTTTTTTTTTTTTTTTTCTTAAAACCAATACTTATTATTTCCCTTTGGATAGTTCTTTTTTTTAACATTTTTTATTGATTTATAATCATTTTACAATGTTGTGTCAAATTCCAGGTGTTCAGCACAATTTTTCCATCATACGTGGACATATACACCCTCATTGTCACATTTTTTTCTCTGTTAGTTACCATAACGTTTTGTGTAAATTTCCCTGTGCTATACAGTATAATCTTGTTTATCTATTCTACAATTTTGAAATCCCAGTCTATCCCTTCCCACCCTCTGCCCCCCTGGCAACCACAAGTCTGTATTCTCTGTCTATGAGTCTATTTCTGTCCTGTATTTATGCTTTGTTTTTGTTTAGTTTGTTTGTTTTTTAGATTCCACATATGAACGATCTCATATGGTATTTTTCTTTCTCTTTCTGGCTTACTTCGCTTAAAATGACATTCTCCAGGAGCATCCATGTTGCTGCAAATGGCGTTATGTTGTCGGTTTTTATGGCTGAGTAGTATTCCATTGTATAAATATACCACATCTTCTTTATCCAGTCACCTGTTGATGGACATTTAGGCTGTTTCCATGTTTTGGCTATTGTAAATAGTGCTGCTATGAACATTGGAGTGCAGGTGTCATCCTGAAGTAGGGTTCCTTCTGGATACAAGCCCAAGAGTGGGATTCCTGGGTCATATGGTAAGTCTATTCCTAGTCTTTTGAGGAATCTCCACACTGTTTTCCATAGTGGCTGCACCAAACTGCATTCCCACCAGCAGTGTAGGAGGGTTCCCCTTTCTCCACAGCCTCTCCAGCATTTGTCATTTGTGGATTTTTGAATGACGCACCTTTTAAATTTATTTTACTTTTCAGACATATAAAGCATTTAAATAACTCAAGAATGCTAACTCAGGAAAGGTTTGCTTCTGTTATTCCACCTCAGTTTCCACCATCATAAATCCTATAACTAATAATTATTAGTTTCTTGTTTATGCTCCTGCCATCTTTCTTGCCTAATATGTCCTTGTTTCCACTCCTTTCTCATATTGAAAAATGACTACCAAGTATATTGATCTTCATTATGACTTCCTTGTCTTGAATATCACTCCAAAATAAGATACAGAAAACTCCCTTGATTCATTTGCTTATTTGTGTGTTTAGTTTTAAGGATGCTGTAATATTCCATTGTTTTTATGTCCATTGTTTTTATCTAGGTTGTTTAAAATACTTTTCTTTTACAATTAATGCTACAGTGAATAACTTTGTACATATTTTATTTTATACTTCCAAAGAAGTAGATAGATTCCTAGAGATGAGATTATTGAATCAGAGAACAAAAATATTTTTTAGGAGATACTAGAAAATTTTTATACATTGGACTTGTACATTTTGTACTCAAACCAGAAGTATATGAGAGTATCTTTTCCTTTCCAGCCTTTCCAATAGAGAATATTACCAAACTTAACTTTTTGTCAAATTGATGAGTGTAGTATATTATTTCAGTACTGTTTTAGTTTATGTATTACTTATTATGAGTTAATAAGTTTAACACCTTTTATACATTTTAGAACCATTTGCTTCTCTTTTACAGTGAATTGTGTTTTCTTTATTTCTGGAGGGGTTTTTTTAGATGATTGTTTTTAACATTATTTTTGTCCAAGTGTTTTTTATTATTCTCTTCAAAGAATCATATAACATGTATATTGGATATTCATTGCCTGTCTTCTATATTAAATTACATCAAAGATAATTTTGACCTATTTTTACTTTAATTTCATATATTTGGGGTTCCTCTAATTTCCCCTAACTCCTATCTTCTTCAATGTCCCATTTGGTAGAATATGCTCTTCCTTGCTTTCCTTTGAAGTCGTTTTTTATTTTAAACATCGTTTGGCCTTTTTCTTCTTTCTTATTGCAATCAGTCGACAACTATTTCAATCTTCCTTATTTTTGCCCACTTTTATTCAGAGTACTTGCATTTCCAATGTGTGTTTCTTCTTCCATGCCTACAATTACTTGTTTTAATTATTTAATTCATGGTGGCTGCTGCTTTATTTTGTATTCTACATTGTGGGTCACATTATCTTACGTCTTTGCAGTAAGACTTGGGAGCGTTCCTATTTTTCAGCCCGTTACCATGTTTCCTTACCATGGAAGAGTTCTCCCTCTCTTTCTCTCTCTTTTTTTCCTAATACATGATGTTTTGAACCTTGAGGAATTCTTTTTCCTTTTCATCCTCTCCCTGATCTCATCACCACAGGAGAGCTTTCTTCTCCCTCCAGCTCTGCCCCCATCTCCAATAAGTTGCTGCCGTGCATGAGGTAATGCCCAGGGCTCCTCGGGGGGTTCTTCCTCAGCTTTCACACCCTAAACCTGGCCACAGATCATTTCTGGAGCACAGAAAGGTCTGGCACAACTGGGAGGGATTTCCCTGTGCTCAGCCATGGATATTCTGTGAGCGTGTCATCCCCCAAGGACCCCGGGAAAAGATGCTCGGGTGGATGGAGACTTATCCGGGAATGCGGCTCCTTTGAATTGTAAGACATCATGCCAACCTAATGGAGACAGTGGAAATTTGTTAAAAGCTTGGCTTTTTTCTCTTTACCCTTATTCATGGTGCATTCACTCATTTTGGGTTTGGTTGTTTTTTGTTTTTTGTTTTTTTTTGCCATTTTATTAAGAATGAAGCCAGATATGGAGTTTTTCTCACCTAGGTAGGTATTGTCTCTTTCTGGAATTTAGTTTACTTAGGTTTTTTGTACCCTCAGCTATTCTGATAGGTTATTGGAAGCTGTGATTCATTTTTTTTTTTCCCTCTAATGGTTAGGGTAGAAGAAACGGTCTCATTCAACTTTCTATGCCCTATCTGAAGACTCGTTAGAATTTGTTTTAAAGGATTAAATTTGCCTCTTACTATGATAGAAAATTAATCTAAAAGTACTAAATGCTATCTGTCGTTTTGGCTTTACCATTGGCCCAAGATTCTTTGGCCAATCTGCTTGGGTAGCAGGTGTCCTTCTTTTGCTGTCACTGATCCGTGTGAAAATTCCTGGATCTACCTTACTGGTTTTAGATGATGGGCTTTTCAGCCATCGAACACCATTCTTGAGTTAAAAATTCTATATAATTATCGTCAATCTAACAAGTGAAATTTACTTTTCTAACGAACCAAGTGTTCAGTAGTACAAGTAAGAGAGCTTATATCATTGTTCTTTTGGTAGTAATTATGCATGTGTTTTGGTGCTTCCTAATTTATAAATACTTTCATGTACATGATTTCATTATATTTTCACTACATTTCTATAAAGTAGTAAATATTATTCCCACGGGTGAAGGTGAGGAAATTGTGTTTGCTAAGTCAGTCAGACAGCCACTTAACTACCTCTTTTAAGCATCTGACTTTAAAGGTTTCATATTTTTTTCCTGTTTTGGGCTCTAATATAGGAATATCTTAGCTTTATATTATCCAATATCCAATATCTTAGCTTTTCAAAATAGGCAACGCAGAAAAAGCCTCAATAAACAAAGAAACAAAAATCTACCAAAAAATAAAGGAATATAACAAAAAGAAGCAAGCTTATTAAAAATGTATAACATTTCTGCATCATTTATCACACAAGATATTATCCTAAAAATGAGAGTATTAAATGAATCAGTATTATATGAGGTAGTTAAATATTAATCCTTATAAAAGATATATTACTTATGCACAACAGAAATTTAGAGGACTTTACCAGCTAGCCTCTTTCTAGCATTTATTGTAATTGTCCTTGTGGTGCAAGTGTAGCCTTTTCTAAGATTAGAGCAAGACCATCACCCATCTGACCTTCAGCAGTGTCTGGCGGTAATAAAATTAAATTTAAATATTTAGTATGTACTTGAAACATTAAAATAATGTTTTGTATGCTTATTCTTTGGAAAGTCACCAAAATATTTGTCCATTTTCATGACCATTGGCCAGAAAACGAGGTATTAATGACAGAAAGACGACTGTGTTGTAAAGCAGGGAACCTTTTGTTGAATGCCACTAAAGAGCAGTTAGGCACGACGGCTCAGAGTGTACAAGAGTTCACTCCACTGTCCTCACTGATGGTTACTAGGAAAAAAAAAATCACTCTTTCACATGCTGCTAAGTGAGGTGTACTTGCAGTTAGCATCTATTGAGTGACTTCTGTGTGCTGGGCATGTTGAAAACACTATTTCATTTATTCCTAGTGTTTATTTCCTAGATGAGAAAACTGAGGCTCAAAGTAGATTTTAAAAAAGAGAAAAAACTTGCACGATATTCCGTAGCTGGTAAGCGATGATTAGGATTTTAATCAGATGCATTTGACGTGGGAGTCCCCCTGGTTTTCCCCCTAGATTAGGCAAACTCAGACATAAACAATTTTAAAGAAAGCTTTCTATCTCTGTGTTACCGAGGGTGCATTTCCTGCATGGTCCTTGAGTTTGCTTTAATCCTGTCCTTGCTTTCGACTTAATTGCTTTTAGCTATAGGATTAACTCTCTTCAAGGAAAAACAATTTAAACAGAACAAGTGTTTGTTTATATTCAGACTCATACATCCAGTAGAGCAAAGGAATAATAGAGGGCATCTTTTAAAATGCTTTTGTGACACAGATGCAGAAACTAAGGCTTCCCAAGATCACAATTAGGAAAGAAGCAGACCTGGAACCAGAACTCTAATATCACAAACCTGTATTCTTCCCAGTAAAAGAAACTACATGGTTACCTTTTATGTCAATCTCTCCATTTTTTTTTCCCATAGAAATCCTGCAAGAAAATAAACTTTGAATTTTCTTTCTTGCAGAAGAAAATAATAAACCAGCATCAATTACGTATGAACACACTATTGGGGAGGTGGAAATTTCCCTCCTACCACTCTTGTATTCTTTTGACTGGTCTAATAAATAAATTGACACAAGACAGATTAACTGGAATAAAAAACAATTTAATTTATATACATGGTATTCTTATAGAAATAGGAGCCTTGAAGCAACCAAGGAAGGTTGTTTTATATCACTTTTAGATAAAGAAACAGTATTTGTGAAGATTTAACAAAACAAAGGGGCTTGTGCTTGGGGCAGCAGACTAATAAAGAGGTACAGAGTTTATTTATACAGCATTCTTAGCCTTGAGCTCCCTAAATCTGTGATAAGGATGCTTTCTATCCTGCTGGTATAGAGAGGCTACCTTCACGAGGGAGATACTATATTTCTCACTTTCAGGGGGAAAGAGGAGAGTCAGAGTTTGTTCTGTCTTGTCTTTTAATACTTTTTTTTTTCCTGCACCAGCTGTTTCTCAAGTAATTTCATTTAAAGTAGTCAATATGCCATTGAAGCATCTTTTGGGGTAGCCTGCCCTGGACCCCAACAGTTCCCTCCTCTGAAACTTCCTTTGCAAGTTTCACATATTACAAGTTGAGCTGCTAAACTGTGTCATCTTGTTGAATCAGTCTATTAGTCTTGACAATAGGTTAGTTCAGTTAAACTCATTTCAGGAGTTGATGGTAAAGGTGGATTCCCAAAGTTAAGTCTATCATGCAGGCAATCAGGTATTTAATAAGAGGCATTTCTATGGAGACAAAAGAAAAAACAAAGGTTAATAATTGGAGGAAATTGTCCATCAGTTTCTGAGTTTTGAGGGTAGCTAGTTGAGAAGAATTCTACATGCCAAGGTTGAAGCGTCTTTTGTAGTTTGAATGTCTCTAATGATGTCATCAGGTGTTCAGGTAAATTTTCAGAGCGGTCCATAGAGCAATAGGCATGAAGAAACTTGTCTACACATGAGCTATTGTGGTCATTTTTCCAAAGTTTATATTAAGGCATGTAGCTTCCGTTTGTTGAACTTCAGGAAAAAGGGCCATTTTCATTCTCAGTGAGTCCAAGACAAAGAGTGGGAGAAAACTGGAAATGTTATTTCAGAGAGTTATAGCCAGATATTTGAGAAAACTAGAAAAATTCAAGGTACAGCCTAGTTTTCAGGTAAATAACAAAGCCTCAAGGAAAATTAACAGCACTAGGATCTAATATCCACAAGCGTGTGTTACAGTTTTTACTGCACCTTAATTTTTTTCCCTAAAACCCCCTCATTTTACCAAAGATAATCAAATTAAGACTCACCTGTTTACAAAGTAAGTCTAGATTCAATAAATAGCCTCGTTATTTGAATAAGCACGGCATAATAACAATTAACCATATAGGCTTTTTTATATCTGCTTTGCTAGAACTTTCTATAGTCTACCGATTGAACTTTTAATAGCCTCTTGAAGCCGAAGAAACCAAGCCAAACATTTGCCATCAGACTTCTCTGCAATACCCATAGTTTTGTGTGAATTCCTCTCTTTTTGAGGTCCCCAAAATACTCTGGCTTCCTGGCCTTTTCAGGAAGGGACCTTCCTTACTCACCCGGTTAGGCTGCTGGGAACCCGTAAGGCTATTTGTCCAAGGGGCTATTTGTTCATAAAGTCAACCTTAGTTTCTTAAAGCTGTCTGGTCATATGTAAGTCTATGTATGTATTTCTCAAATATGACAACCCAGTCAAAACTTTGTTCATATAATCAACATTTAAATTGTGTTCGGTTATGAAGAGAACAGCTTCTTACTGAACTTCTGTAAATAACTGTATTGCCAAGAGCATAAGAGTATTCACTGAGAGTTTCTGAATTCCAGAGGGATCAGATAAGGAGAAAAAGATAAATTTTCAATTCTACTTACAAAAGTATAATTTACCAAATTGCTTTAAGTCATAGTTAGTTTAAGAGAAAAGAGAAAAAGTTTTCCTTAAATCTGGAGAAACAAAACATTTGAAAAATCAATAATTTTTAAATTAAAAAAATCATAAAAAATACAGTTGTCTTCCTCAGTTCATTTAGTCCCATATAATTAATTCTTGTTTTGCTTGATCTTTTTTTAGTTTTATGAGGCCATCAGTTTCTCCATTAGGATTTTATAAATTCTTACCCAGTTCAGGGGTATGATTTGAAAATCATCAGAAACTTGTTTTCTAGAGTACTTGTTAGATACCTTTCCATGACTTTTGCTGAAGATAAAACACATTTGCAAGAAGACTTTGTAAAAGCATCTAAGTAAAACAATAACTGTCTGTGAATGATAAAAGATTTTAAAAGGTCCATTATCAAAGATCTGATTTACTATAATGCAATTGACAAGGAAATTTGGTTGTCTCTGTAACATACAACATTTTAAGAGAATAACTGAAATTATAGCTGATAACATTGTATTAAGATATATCCAAGTTTTAGAAATTTCATATAATTTTTAGAACATTTACATTACTGGCATTTACTTATACAATATAATCTAAGAAGTTTTATTATTACTCATTTAACAAGACTTCCCATACAACAACATACCAAATAAGGCTAATTTGTTTACTCTCGCCCTTTCATAAGATAAGAAAACAAATCTTTTGAGGTGTTCCAGAAGCCCTTTGGAGAACCCCAAAGTTATTTGTAGATCAATAAGACTTTATGTAGAATTTGACTTTTGGGAAATTTGTCCAAAATATTGGAAAGGTTTTAAAACATTTGGTCAAATAGGATCATAGGTCACTGTGGAACAGTACTGAGTTATCCACTTAATCAAAGTGACAAAGACTTCACAGGAAAATAAAGGAAGTTAAATAGTTGTAAAAGTCTTTTAATATTGGAAGGACCCAGTTTTCTTCTATGCTAGGTAATCAAAGACATGATAAAGACCAAATATAGATTCTTTGTTTTTCTAGACAGATTACATTCAAGGCAAAGAAAACCTTTGTTTATAATTTCTCATTAAAAGCAGGCCAGTAACCTAAGAAAACTTTGTTCCTTTAACAGAGAGAGAAACCAAACATTAATTTTGCACCAGCTTACTTTGGATATTAAAACTCATTTACTTAATTAAATTTATTCTAATCTTAGTCGGTCCTAACCATATATAAAATTCCTTTTCAAATATTCCTCTTTTTTCTCAAGTACAAGACAATTTTGCTCCGATATCCTCCTGATCTTTTGTAATATCTACAAGCATTTTGAAAGGAATAGGTGAGTCTGGGAATCGGTAAAAGTAGATGGGCCTGATCTTGTTTCTAGAGTTGCATTTCTGGTTTTGTCGGGATTTGCAAGACAAAGATAGTTGTTTCTATTAGCTCTTGAATATTGACGTCCAGCTCATCTATTTTTTGATTTTTTGTGGCTGAATCTGGGGAACTGCTGAGGAGATGGGTGATTTTTTTTTTTTCCCTTAAGAAAGGGAATTTATGTCGGGTCTTTGTTTTAAGTCTAATTTCTGTTCTTCTTCTTCTTATTATTATTATTAAGATGTTTTTAATAAGGGATTAATTCTTTCATCTTAATAAGGGATTCTCTAAGGCTAGTCATTATACTGTGCGTGTGTGTATTCCTTTCAGTTTGATCCTTCCCTAAGTACCAGTACGACAGCTGTTTATGATGAGAGCTTTTAAAATAAGTCCTTTCAAATAAAGCCATTTTTAAAGCTCCATCATCTGGTTATTCACAAATAGGATTTTATATTAATTTCAAATAGGTACTCAAGTCAGTAAGCCTTTTTTATGGTGTAATCAAAGATACAAGTGGCATCTCCCAAGAGAGTACATGGCCCTCACAAGATCCAGATAGGTCACTCCCAGTGTTGGTCTAAGAGAGGAAGAGTCCTTTCCTGGTACAGGTGGTAAGAATGGTATAAAAATGGTGTCTCCAGTTTCCTACGAGAATGTGTGACACTTCTAGTTATAGACCCATTAATCTGTGATACCGAGCAGGCACTACTGGGATGACACTTTTCTAGTGCTAACAAGTAACAGAGGTTGAGATGACAAAGGTCCCTTATGGACTGGGGCCCCTTATGACAAACTTCCCTATGAGCTGGCCTGGCCGGACAAAGAGACAGCTGCTTGACTCCTTGTCTGGGATCCCCAGTCTATTCAGCTGGTCACCTTGTGCACCCCAGTAAGTGCAGCTTTCGGATGCTGGAGATCGGGGAGGATGTGCTCACTGGTCACAAGCCTAAGCTCTCAGGAAATAGAACAAGACAGAAGGGAAAACTGTATCCTGTTTTTACATAGAAGACCCATAGCAAGGCTTGTCTAAACAGACTCTGATCTGCTGAGCCACGAACTCACCAGTCTGTGAGGCCAGCTCAAACAGCAGGCTGATGAAGGGTCTAAAACCGCCGTTCTTTTCTACGGTTCTTCCTCCTTATGACAAAGGACTCAGAGACAAAGAAAAAGAGTGACCATCTCGGAGAAGAAAGGATCAATAAAACTTATACACATTTACCCAATACCAGAGTCACTATGATCTACAGAACTCATTCCACGAATATTTTTCTTGTGCTAGTCTAAGTTTAGAAAGAGAGAAAAAGGATGCTCACCACCTTTTCCTTTCCATCTGATCCTGCAGTCAGAGGTCCAGGAGGCTGCTTTGCTAAGAACTCTTACCTCTTGCCAGCCTTTATCAGGGGTCCCAGGAGCCTCCAGCTGCGGTCAGAAGAGTGGGATGGTGGGGTCCAGCCAGTATCCTGCTGGCCACACCAAGTGTCAAGGAGAGGGAAATTTCTTCCTTACCCAACTTGAATTCTTTTGGCTGGTCTAATAACTAAATTGACACAGGATAGATTAACAGGAGGGTAAAAAAAATGTAATTTGTATACACAGGGTTCTTATAGAAATAGACCCTTGAAATGACTAAAGAAGGTTGTTTTTATATCACTTTTAGACCAAAAAAAAGGACAGTTATTTGTGAAGATTTAACAAAGGGGCTTGTGCTTGGGTAGTAGACTTATAAAAAAGAAGTAACAGTGTGTTTTTACGCCTTTCTTAGCCTTGAATTCCATAACTCTGTGATAAGAATGCTTTTTTTCTCTCCTCCTGGCACAGAGAGAATGCCTTCACATGGGAGATTTATTTCTCAACTTCAGGGGAAAAGAGGGGAGTGTCAGACTGGTATATTTTATATCATTTTTTCCATAAGCTGTTTCTCAAGTAATTTTAATTCAAAATATTTAACACACCATTGAAGCATATTTTGGGGCGGCCTGCCCTGGGCTCCAATAACACCCTTCAAGGGATTTATGTTTGAAAGAAGTAGCCTCACCTGGCAGCTTAATCTAGTCTGATTTACTTGTTCATTTTATGTATACATTTGATGAGATTCTTCCCTGATACCTATACATCACCTACATTTGGCCCCTCCTCGACCTTCACTGCCACGGCACCATTCTTCACAATACTGACCACAGTGTGTTATTATCAGGTTGTTTTGTTTTGCATATTTGCATATTGGCCCTCTCTCCTCCCTGGAGTGTAAATTCCAAGAGGAAACGTACCTAGTCTGGCTTACTCATATATATTTATCCCTTTCATATTTCTTAAAGAGAACCCAGCACACAGCAGGCCCTTCTGAAGATTAGTTGAATGACTAAATGTTTTTTTTTAATGAATGAATGATTGAATAAAAGACATTTGTATGTCCTACTCTAGAACTTATGCTGAAAAGCATTACTAAACTAACAGGATTACAATACAATGCTTTCAGTGAGTGCTTCTAGGCACCACAAACCCTTACATTTTTTTATAACCTAAAATTACAAAGTGTCCTTATGTTCACAATCTCATTTGAGGCTTGTAATTGTTAACCTTGGGCATCCCGGTCCAAGTCCAATTCTGTCCAATATAGAACAATAGATAAATACTATAATTTTAAGGAAAACAAATATGGATTTGACACTAGTAATCATGCCCTGTAAAAAAGCAAATGGTAAAGAAAAGAAAAATATTTTAAAAGTTAGTAATTTCCTCTTCCCTTCTACTGGGCATTGTAATTGCACTTCTCTGAAGTAATCAGCATTAACAGCGTGAAGTACACACCTTCCAAAACTTTACTGATGTTTCAAAAGCTCCCTTACGCCAGTTCCCTCCAGTGCTCCCCCTTAGCTTTGATACGCATCTGTGTGTCAGTGAAAAGAAAGTGGAAAGGAAAAGAAACCAAAAAAATAATCTAAAGTCCTTTGTTTAGGGAAGCAATTTTGCCTAATATTTTTTCTTTTAATATTTTGAATAGATTCTTACCAGATTCCTCTTTGCCCCAAAGTAAACATCAAATTTACTAAATTAACCAGAATGAGGAAATAATTTTTTTTTTAACTTGTCATCTCTCCAGCCTCGTTCTCTGGAAGTCCTACCTGTTCTGAAAAACTGAGTCTCCAATATACAAACTCAACTGTAGAGAGGAGCTCAGGGAGCCCTGGCAGGGTTAAGGCTTCCTAAGCCACTGTGGCTTCTGCAGTGGAACGTGCTTCTTGCCGGAGTCCACAGGGTAACTTTCCTCCCCTAAAAGGAGGACTTTAAAGAAAATGTGGTGTGTGTGTGTGTGTGTATATGTGTATGTATGTGTGTGTGTGCATATGTAAAATATGGAATGTTACTCAGCCATGAAAACAATGAAATAATGCCATTTACAGCAACATGGAAGGACCTAGAGATTATTATACTAAGTGAAGTATACTGAGTCAGACAGAGAAAGACAAATATCATAGTATATCCCTTATATATGGAATCAAAAAAAAATGATGAACTTATTTTCAAAACACAAATAGACTCACAGACATAGAAAACAAACTTATGGTTACCAAAGCGGGAAGGAAAGGGAAAGGGACAAATTAGGGGCTTGAGATTTGCAGATACTAACTACTATATATAAAATAGATAAACAAGGTCCTGTATAGCATAGGGAACTGTATTCAGTATCTTGTAATAATCTATAATGAAATATAATGTATTATAGCCAAATCACTATGCTGTCCACCAGAAACTAACACAACATTATAAATCAACTAAACTTCAATAATTTTTTTTTTTAGTTTTTTAAAATAAGGACTTAAAAAATCTATTCTCTGAGAAATGTACTCATTTAGTCTAGATGAATGTTTGCTTTAGATTATTTTTTTGATTTCTATTTCTATTTAGATGGTTAGAAAACAAAATTTAATTGAGTAAATTTTAAAGGTCTTGTTGGCTTTATCCAACAAATCATGAATCAGGCAGCATCCAATCTAGCAGAGAGAAAGGAGCTCTGAGGAGCTGTACAAAATGAGACACTTTGAAAGGAGCAGAAATGAGGAAGAAATTAGCAAAAAATGAGCAGAACTAGCAAGAAAGGGGACTGATTATTGCAAGGTTTCTTTACTTTAGGCACAACCAGGCTCTGTCGATGGATTACCTAACTAGTGCTGATCAGGTGATGCCTGACTTAATGGTTTGACAATCCATTTCTAGGAGATCTGAAACTTTAATTAAGTCTCGGTTTGGTGACATGGTGCTTGGCATAAGTAACTCCATTTGGGGCCTGTTGTCTTCTTTTTAATGAGACTGATGTGCAAAAAACTTAAAACTTTTAGAACAAGGGAAACTGAGAGCTCAGGGAACTTGAGGCCCCTGCGTTTTAAGTAAGGAATAGGAGAACTAGTGAGAAAAAGTAACTTGTGTTCAGTCTCACAATCAGGGGCAAATCAAGACTGAAATCCTTACAAACAGATTCCAAAATTACTCTTCTTCCCATGGCACCTGTGCTGTGAAGGTGTCTGCTAAGGACTCCCCAAAGATGGATTTCTTTTATGAACTTTCAAAACTACAGGATGGCTAGACCCAGCAAACCAAAAAAAAAATTATATGGCAATCACATAAAAGAAAGAGAGGAAGGAAATCAAACCATATTTTTTAAATGAAGATAAATAATTGGAGGGCTTGTCTTAAGAGGGGAATAATGGGAAAGAGGACCACAATGAAAACAGTTGCATTATTCTGAAAGCAAAGGTGGGTGGGTAGTTAGCACACAGCACAACCCTGTTAAGAAGAGGATACTGCTGAGAACAGACAGGTTGCACCCAGGTCCCTCGCATTAGTTTCTCGCAGAGAGGACGTAACTGGTGAACGGAAGGGTGAGCAGCCCTCTCTCAGTTAAGTAGGCTGATCTTGCTTCTCATCATCTATATCCTGCCAAACTCAACAGCACCATCTTTGAGCAGAAAGAGCCCATTCTTGGCATCCTTCCTTTTCACTTAAAACCGCATCATTTATGATGACTAAGAATCCTAGAATCAAAACTAAAAGGGACCTTCAGTGTCATGCAGTTCAACCTCCTCCTTTGATAAATAAATCCCAGAAATTAATGAAACAAACTGGAGAGAATGAAAGTCATGTGTGAGGAGAGTGGGCTGTCAGTGGTTGACTTGGGTAAATCGAATGGCTATGGCCTTAGAACCTGAACCTACCTGAATTACCGCCGGAATTGGAAAGAATAGAAATGAAAAAGCATCAACCCATTTGTTTGCACTCTGTGTCCATGGTGGCATAAGCTTGCTCTGCTCATTTGGTGCATATTAATGAAGTTGACCCTAGGGCAGGATAAATTAGAAAGTATCCTGTGGGATGTTTGTCTAAGATGAGAGGAGTTTAAATAAGCTGTAATATTTACGGAGTCTCTTTCCTCCCAAAGCACACAAGCGCCTACATCCCTCTCGATTTCAGGGCTGAGTGCCTATCACTGTATCATCATTTTCATTTTACAGATAAGGAGAATATGTGACAGAGAGGAAAGGTTTGAACCTGGTTAATTTTCCTCTTAATCCTGCTTTTTGTCAGTCCAATTTCTAGCTATTAGAATACAGCCTACTAAACTCTGGGCCTTTGTAAAAATTGGTGCCTCAAATTGAGCCGGGAGCGAGCATTCCTGAAAAATTTTCCCCAGTGGTTACTGAAGCTTCCTTTTTTTATATACTTGGTTTCACTTATGAGGTTGGGGTTAAAAAACAATCTGTTTTGATCTATTGAACTATATTCAATACCTTGTAATGATCCACAATGAAAAAGAATACAAAAAGGAGTATGTATGGATATGTATCAATGAATTACTATGAGGTACGCCAGAAATCAGCACAACATTGTAAATCGACTCTAGTTCAATGCAAAGTATTTTTAATCAAAAAAAAAACCTGTTTCAAAATATGAGCTAGATAGACACACACATCTGTGCAGATATATATAATCTAATATTATAGTTTATAATTACAATATAGGAGGAAAGAACTCTCTGTGTGACACATACACACGCATCTCTGCTAATGCTTCCTGTGACAGGTAATTTTATCTGTCACCTGATTAGGCTACGGTGCCCAGATGTTTGGTCAGACACCAGGCCAGATGTTTCTGTGAAGGTATATTTTAGATAGATTAACACTTCAGTCAGTGGGCCTTGAGTAAAGCATCTTATCCTCCATAACATGGATGGTCTTCACTCAATCAGTTGAAAATCGTAAGGGAAAATACTGAAGTTCCCCGTGGAGGAGGGAATTCTGTCTCCAGACAGACTTCCTTCAGACTCAAGACTCAAGACTCTACCATCAACTCCTGCCAGAACATTCAGCCTGCTGGCCTGCCTTGGAGCTTACAGGCTTGCTAGCCTCCACAACTGTGTGAGCCAATTCCTTAAAACAAATCTCTCTCTATGTATATATAAACACATATATATAGTCTGTAAACATATACATATATACACACGTATACATATGTACATGTATGTACACACGTACATATACAGATACATATATACATATATATCTCCATCTTCTATTCTGTTGGTTCTTCTGAAGAACTCTAATACAATTTCCAGCTTATGTAAATAAATAAAGAATTTAGCACACAAGACAGCTACAAAATACGGGAGTAAAGTTGTATCTCCTCCCAATTGCAATGCCCTGAGCTCTAGGCTCTCAGGATATGCAGATGCTTTTAGTACAAATGTCCACTCAAATGCTTCCTTACTACCAGATTTACACACGCTTGCCATATTGAGCCTCTAGGGAATTCCTTTACTTTCCCAGGAACTCCATCATGTACTCAAAAACAAAAAAACAAGCAAACTAAACAACCCACCATGATTTCAGGAGTGATAACCTGGGAGGGCTATACATCTATATTGCTAAACAGTGTGCCTTGGTCTGGTTTTGTGTTGCTTCTGTGTTTTCTACAGGGAGTGTTGTACCAAGAGATGGTATTTTGGCATGGTTGGGGTCCCACAAGAATTTTGAAAATATCAAATTTCTTATTATGCTTCTATCCATTTGTATATACTTTCTCCTAAAGATCTTCTCATTTCTGTTTAACAGCAAATTTGCAAACATTCAAGTCTCCAGATTCTTTAAACAAATGGAGTCCTGGTAACATTGCATCAACTGGGGAATCAGGACCCAGGCTACTATTCCTATGTTTCCAGTATCCTAAAAGCTCAAACTTTCCTCTCCTTCCCCTCCCATCATATATATTTACCACCTGCTATGCTGTGAGCTGTCCATAGTTCTACTATGAGCCTCCTTTTGTTGGTAACATTGTACTAGTGCTTATGGAACAGAGATGCACATGACGTTGTCACCACGCCTGAGTGTTTAACAAGGCAGTTCAGCCTAGTTCAGGATAATAATAACAATTAAAAAGAAGAAATCAGCCACAGAAGCAAAACAAAGGAGGAGGAGGTTTTAAAGCAAAGGAGAAAAAAAGGGTTTTTCAACTTACTCTGAGCTTTGCACCTCTTATACAAATTCCCCACTGCTGCTCTCCACTCCCCAGCCCGGCTCCAGGAAAGCTGCCTCAGAACCCACAGCCAGCCCCAAAGCTGAGGTCCAGAGGTTGGAGGGGCTTGGCAGCCCTTCCCTGAAAAATACACGGCTTTCTCTCTTGGTAATGGCAGTGTGGCTGCACCTTTTCCTTGAAAGAAAATTGAAGCTCGTATGAATCAAGTCAAACATTCATGCCTCATCAAACAAAAGCACAGTTTATGAAAATGTAAATGATCATATATTCATTTGGTAAATTAAACATGACATGTCCAGGCCCATGACTTGAAAAGACTGTGGTTTAAACTGAAATGAACAAAACTTGTTTTGGGGGAGCAGAAGAGAGAAATTAAGGAATAAAACACAAAATGCAAATTGCTTGGAAGGTACTGAATATGAATCTTCACGAGATGGTACAGAATGTCGTGGTTCTATTGCATTTGATCAAGTAACTCTTCGTTGATCAAAATTTTTGAAGGTCTAGGCTTTCCTAGCACATATATTGGTAAATTTCATGAGGCTCTTCCTAAAAGAAGTGGCCAAAGTTCTACAGATTTCCCCTTTACTTTGATTTATTTCCAGCCCTAAGTGGATAATAATAGTCTGACAGCCTACCCGCCCTTAAGAACACTACTCAGAAATCAACTTCTTGAAACTTTGTTTCACCTCCCATGGAGAAGGCCGCCTTCTCTTTTTGCCGTCAATTTAAATTGAACTCAGTATCTATAGCGAGTATTTGTCAGTTGCCTTCCTAGGGTCCATATGTCATCACAACATCCTGCTACCACACCTGTCCTCTTCACTCACACATATACACACATTCATACCTTTCTCTGGCCATCAATACTGTTGTCTCCCACGAGGACTGTGCTCCTTCCCCATTGTCAACCAGGTAGTTTGGGAGAATTTACCCAAACGCAAGCTCTAAGAATTGGTCAGCACGTCCCATCCCTTTTCCCACAACTGCTTGTTCAATGATAGGCACAAGAGCCAATGAAAACCAGGTAAATCTTAGGTCTTGTTTGATGCCTATTGTGTGAAACATTTTATTTGAAGAATGATCTAGGAAAAGGATGATGTGAGACTCAGAGGCTCTCTAGCCATTTTTTGATCCCAAAAGGACTTTGGGGAAGGTTTTTTTTTTTTTTTTTTTTTTTTGGTGGACTTTTGGGGAAGGAGCTTCTGGCAATAAGAATGATGGCATTAAAGAAATAAAAAACTGCTCCTTGGTGCCACTGGGTCAATTCTAGCTGAAGTTAACTCTACTTTGTTTTTTTTTTTGTTTTTTTTTTTTTAGTTTGTGGTTGTGCAAGTCAATAATTATCCATTTTGTTCTATTCCTTTCAATTCTATATTTTAATGATTAGTAAGACCAAGGTTCTGGGAAGCTACATATCTTGCCTGAGATCACACAAGCCAGCAAGTAGAAGACTGGAGAGTCAAAGCTAGGCAACTGGGCAAAGGACTATGCTTGACTTTATCTTACCAGTTTATAGCAGAGGCAGCGTTCAGTCCCAGATCTGTCTCAGTTAGAGTCCACATGCTTGCCATAATGCTCCCCCAAAGTTTTGGGGGCCCAGAAGTTCTGAGTTCTCTTTCTGATTTTGCCATGAATAGTGTGTCCTTGAACAAGTTGGTTAACTCTGCTCCTCATCGGGTGGTTGTCTTTTTGATGTTGAATTGTATGAGTTCTTTATATATTTTGAATATTAACCCCTTATCGGAGATAACATTTACAAGTATCTTCTTCCATTCAGCAGGCTGCCTTTTCATTTTGTTGATGATTTCCTTCACTGTGCAAAAGGTTTTTAGTTTGATGTAGTCCCATTTATTTTTCACTTTAGCCTTTGTGTCCCTTGCCTGAGGAGATAAATCCCCCCCGCCCCCAAAAAAAGATATTGCTAAGACGAATGCACTAATATCAGAGTGTACTGCCTATGTTTTCTTCTAGGAGTTTTATGGTTTCTGCTCTTAACATTTAAGTCTTAATCCATCTTGAGTTTATTTTTGTAAATGATGTGAAAAAGTAGTTCACGTTCATTCTTTTGCATGTAGCTGTCTAGTTCTTCCAACGTCATCCATTGAAGAGGCTTTCTTTTCCCCATTGTGTATTCTTGCCTCCTTTGTTGTGGAGTAATTGACTGTATAAGCATGGGTTTATTTCTGGGCTCTCTATCCTGTTCCATTGATCTACGTGTCTGTTTTTGTGCTTGTACCATATTGTTTTGATTACTGTAACTGGGGTTAACATCCAAAATGTACAACTCAACATCCACAAAATCTGATTAAAAATTAGAAAAAATAGGCACAGTGTCTAAACAGACATTTTTCAAAAGAACACATATAGATGTCCAGCAGACACATGAAGAGATGCTTAACATCACTGTTCATCAAGGAAGTACAGTCAAAATCACAGTGAGTTACCATTGCATACCTATCAGAATGGCCATCATCAGAAAAAGGACAATAAATAACAAGTGCTGGTGAAGATGTGGTGAAGAAAGAAACTTCACGCACTGTTGATGGGAATGTAAGTTAGTGCTAACACTATGGAAAATGGTATGGAGGCTCCTCAAAAAATTAAAAACAGAACTACCATCAATTGATCCAGCAATTACACTCCTGGGTATTTACCTAAAGAAAACAAAATCACAAGTTTGAAAAGATACAGGCACCCCAGTGTTCACTGCAGCATTATCTACAATAGCCAAGATAAGGACGTGATCTAAATGTTCATCAGTCGATAAATAAGATGTGCTATATATATGTGTGTATGTATATATACATATATCCAATGGAATGTTACTCAGCCATAAAACAATGAAACCTTGCCATTTGCAATCACATGAATTAATCTAAAGAGTATTATGTTAAGTGAAATAAGTCAGGCAATGACAAATGCTATATGACCTCACCTGTACGTGAAATCTGAAAAAAAAAAAACCAAATAAAACAAAAACAGATTCAGAGATGCGGGAACAAATGACTAGTTGTCAGAGGGTAGGGCAGTGGCACGTGAGCAAAATAGGTGAAGTGGATTAAAAGATACAGAGCTCTAGTTATATAATAAATAAGCCATGAGGACTTAATATACATCATAAGGAATATGCTTAATAATGTTGTAATAACTTTATATAAGGGCAGATGGTTACCAGACTTACAACGCTGATCGTAGCATAATGGATGCAAATGTTAAATCACTGTGCAATACAACTGAAATGAACATAATATGGTGCAGCAACGTTTTGCTTGTTTTTTTTTTTGAGTCCATGCCCATCAGTATAATCTATAAAAAGAAAAGTTTAGGACTTAGCATTTAGTCACAGAAAGATAGTTTTGAAAAACTGTTTACTGTAGATATGTTTATGTTAGAAATAGCATTTGGGTTTGCTGTCAGTAGAATGGAATTGGAAATGAATTTATATTAGTCTTCTTTTCGTATTTTGAGGAAATGTACTTGGTTGCTTCAGTACGTCTTTACAGTTGTGTCTGTAGAAAGGCTTTCCCCATGCATTCATCATTCATTCATTCAGTCATTTACTCTCAAGCCTGTTATATATGCCCTGTATTGTTTTAGGTTCTGGGGGTACAGCAGGTGAAAATGCCATAGCCCCTGCTCTCATGCATCATCTTTTCTAGTGCATAATATATGGGTTGAAAAGGTCTAGAGGTTTTATTTAAATATGATGAAGTTTTTGTGAACTAATTGTTGCCTACCTCAGCTTATTGCAGATGTATTTCAAATATGATGTGACTGTGGACTGAAAGATGTACACTTTCCTTAGGTTTGGTGGATGCATAGCATATATTAACACAAGAAAGCTCATCCAGATCATCCAGAGTACTATCTCAATTGATGGAGATATTCTTTCCCTGGATACTTCTTAAGAAGTTTCACTGAAGTCTCTCTTTCTCCACTTCTTCCACTGTATTACTCATGGACCTAAAACGTTTTCCCGTATCATTACTCTTTATTTTAACTCTTTTCTGTATCATGAGCTGATTTTAATTTCAAGCCCAGGTTTTTGTAGGAGAGAAACCATATATTGCTAACATGGAGCACAATGTTTGATGTATAGTGTTTACTCAAGTAACAAAAGAGTGAATGCAATTCAATTCAAGTTGCTGTCATTGACCCCACTGAAGCCACCAACCACTTCTGGGATTGGAATATTTGAGGAAGAGAAAACAACCCCAGATATTCCAACTATTGAAGTGACTGTTGCAGTTGCCCTGCTGCTTTCGTTTCTTAGCTTTTCCCTCCTGTGAAAGTGCATTGCTGCTGGAAGGAACTTGACTATAAGCCAGAGGCAGTGAAAGCTCTTTGTCTGTCTCCAATCCTCTACAGCCCAACAGCCTCTGCAGGCATAATGCAAACTTCGTGTCGTGTCATGGATGTGATTCAGCTTTCACCTGGCACAAACAACTCAAGAGGTGAAGGGTAGTCAGCACACCTGCAGGTGGCTGGCCTTGCTCTGTGGCACCAACAACAGGGACTCCTAGTGTTGAAGGCTTTGTGTAATGGACGTCAGGGTATGGCAGTAAAATTCTTCCAAAACTCTCACCCCCAAGTAGAGCCTTGTGAATCACCATTTGTCTTCTCTCATGAAGGTTCTGCTTTGTCTCTAATGTATCTGTTCCAACTTAGAATGGAGAGAGGCAGTTTTCTTCCAGCTTGGATAGATCGACTGTATAATATAATCATTAAACATCTTACAACTGGTCTGAATTTGAAGGTGTTGGGAAATTCACAGGAGGCCATTCTTTGTGTGATTTTGGAATTATTGCCAATTACAGATTAGAGCACGGCAGTGTCTGTAATACCATTTAATGAGGCATAATGCTTCCTTTTGTCATTTTTTCCCTTTGATTGAGATGGGCACCCTTAAGCCTGCTGACAGATTTCTGAGTGCCGACAATCACCACTCCAGCAGATGAGAAGGAGTACAACGATGCTGCAAATGAGAGCCAATGAGAACGATAGATCTTTAAATAAATTGCATAAGGCTTCCAAATAGGATGTAATTGGAAGGTATTCATCAAATTTTGCATTTGGACTCAATAGTAACAAGTACTAAAACACTGAATAAGAGAACCCTTATCAAATAGGACTCAGTGGTTGTGTATATGCATGCGGAGGGGGAAAGGTCACAGAAATATTCAGTGGCTAGTTTCCCCAGACCTAGAGACAATTACTGCGAAGAGTACAGAGGCTTTATATTTTGCACACCTAGAGCGTCTCTGTGTGTGTGCCACTGCCTAGGCTGTTTGGATCTCCCTTACTTTAAATTTCCAAAGAATGTGCTGATAAACTATAGCCAGTCATAGGAACAGATATTGTAATAGGATGTACAAACAAAACACGTGGAAGTAAATTCACCTCTCATTTTTTGTTCTTTCAAAGCCAAGTAAAGGTGAATACATTAGAATATAGTAATGGTTCAGTATGGTTGGATCCCGTGGGATTTTTTTTTTTTTTTTTGAGTTTTCTAAGTAATTAGGAATTCTACATTTCTTAATCTTTTTGTAGATTGCTGAAATTGACATGTATGGAAACAGACCAGAATGTAGTCGGATCCAATGTTAGAAGACAGGTTTTGGACACATCGTGAACAGCCTCGATGGTCATTGAAGAAGTCTAATATTATGGAGGGGGGAAGGTGTCAACAAGAAAAGGGGAGGCTGAGTCAGCAGTTGAACTCCAGTTTGGAGGAGGATTTGGTCATGGATGTGGTCACCCATCTCTGTGAAGTTGGTGACTGTTTTTTGTTGAATAAACCTGTAGGTAGAAAAGAATTTTTTTAATTAAATATTTATATGAATGACAGAAAACCTGGAATTATAAGCTTTAAGTATGATAGTGGCTTATTTCTTCTGTACATAAACATATCCAGTCCATGACTAGAAATGAAGAATCTGTCATCATCCAGGACCCAACTTCGTCATCCTCAACATATGTCTTACTTTTTTTATCTTGTATGGTTGCTCCCCTTCCAGTGATAATAGTTCCATTCCAGCCTCTCAGAAAGAAATAAAGCAAAAGGAAATTCTTTGTCCTTTAAAGACTGTCTCCTAGAAGTTGCACAACCACTTTAGTTTACATTCTTTGAACCAAAACATGGCTATATCTATCTGCAAAAAAACAAAGAGAAATGTAATTTTTGTTCTACTTAGACACATGGTTAGGTAACAGTTGTGAATTATGTTGCTGTAGAAGAAAAGGAGAAAGGACACTACAAGAAAATAGTGATTTCTTCACTAAGATAAAGCATCACTTTTTATTTTCGATTTTACACAGCACAATGTCAAATCTCTGCATTTAAATGGTGGATTTAATCAAAGAAAAAGACCCATCAGGAGGAGAGACGAGTTAAGATCTCAGAATGGTTCTTTGTTAGTGA
The DNA here is from genome assembly GCF_048773025.1 of Camelus bactrianus. Classification (NCBI taxonomy): domain Eukaryota; kingdom Metazoa; phylum Chordata; class Mammalia; order Artiodactyla; family Camelidae; genus Camelus; species Camelus bactrianus. Next base: position 19,578,882 of record NC_133548.1, read on the forward strand.
TTAGTGCCCAAGCTAGAAGAAAGGAGATAGAAGACTCTGTGGATTGAAGTTTCATTGAAGAGGTAGGGGGTAAAAAAAAATTGGTGACTCCCTGGTTGCAGAGTATAAAAGAACTGAAGTTAACAGTCATTCTTATTTTCTCAGTCCAGATATGGTGGCATACCTGAGAGAGGAAATTTGATTTGGATCAGGTGAAGGGAGAAATGCCTAAGGGACATTCATGCTGGCTAAATGGTCAGGTGCTTGGGATAAAGGATGCAAATGGCTTACCCTAAAGGAGATCCTAAATCTAGTAGCTGGAAACAGTCAGCTGAGTGAATGAGTTTTTCTTTTTAATAGAAACGTGCCTTCATCATACAGTTAGAGCAATTGCATCTCTTAATTGTGTATTTATGTAAGGAGTGCACTTTTCTTCTTGAGGATAATGTTTTATAGTTTTCTAATTTTCTTTTATAATTTTACCAGGTGTTTTTCTGCTTCATCTCTACTGATATGAAATTTATTTCATCGCTTTTTTAAAAAAAATTCCTTTTAAAATTTATCTGTAACTAACTTTTTTTTTTTTTCAGAACATACATGAAAGCTGAAAATTCTGAGCCAGTGACCCTTAAAAATGTCCTTATTTTGAACAAATGTTGGTAAGGATATGGAGAAAAGAGAATGCCTGTATACCATTGGTAGGAATGTAAATTGGTACAGCCACTATGCAAAACAGCATGGAGGTTCCTCAAAAAGCTAAAAACAAAACGTCCATATGATCCAGGAATTCCACTCCTGGTTATATATCCAAAGAAAATGAAAACACTAATTTGAAAAGATACATGCACCTCAGTGTTCATAGCAGCACTATTTATGACATTAAGCAACCCAAATGTCCATCAACAAATGAATGGATAAAGATGTGAGATATATATATACACATACACAATGATATATCAGTCAGTCATAAAAAATAGTAAAATTTTGCCATTTGCAACCATGTGGATGAACCTGTAGAGTATTATGCTTAATGAAACAAATTAGACGGAGGTAACATACAAATACTGTATGTTATCACTTATTCCTGAAATCTAAAAAATAAGACAAATATGGAACAGATACAGAAAACAAACAGGCAATTTTGTTTATCTTGAGGAAAGAAATATTACCCTTTCTTTCTCTCTGTTGTCTTTAGTCTCTTACTGTGAAATTCCATTTAGGTGTCCTTTGGAGCCCTGAGATCTTCTGAACTAACTTCTCCCATATTTCCTATCCCTTTTTTCCTCTTGCTCTGTGTTCTGGAAAGGTTTCCTTAAGTTTTATCTTGCAGATATCCAGGTAGATAGTCAAGTTCAGTATTCCATTCAAATTGTATTGATAATCGTAATTTGGGTTCATAGCATCATCACTTTTAATATATTGCTGCAATATACATATAGATAATACTCATTTAAATTAAACTTCCTTCCAGCTATTGTTTGTTCACCTGGAGTGCTGTCTTTTGCATTTTTTTTTAAATTTATGGTAATCCTTAGTTGATGATTTATACACCTTTAAAGGGAAAGTCTAGACTGATTAATGTAAGTAGTGGGCATTGGTTTCTTCTGCAATTGGGTGAGCATTTTTCTCCTCCATTTTTCAAGAGAAAGGAGGTCATATGCTTGTAGAATGAAACCAAAAGCTACAGGTCTCAAGAGTGTCTAGTTGGGTGTTGAGAACATGGAATTATCAGAGTTAGGCAATTCCAACCTCCTAGCTGGAGCATTTACCATGCATCAATCTCAATGCCACCTTTACATACTAATATGGCCATTAATATTCATCTCCACGCAGTTTAAAATTTGCAGGTAAAATGAATTGGCCAGCACAGAGAGAAAAAAAAAATGCCCAGAATACAGTTCTGCACTATTTATTTCAATTACAGGTCTGAGGTAAGAATACCAATGTCACCAATACAGGGAGTTGCAAAGGGACATTTAAAGGAGAGCATCATACAAGGTTTTGATGAATTCTGGAGGCAACAGTGTCTGCAAAAAAGAGAATGTGCCTGGGGAAAGGTGATAGAATGGACCTTTTCTCTCGGTCATAGGAGTGTAAAATGAAATTAGGACTCAGGGAAAAGAGAATAGGGACTGATGACCCATTCAAGCATGAAATATTAAGTACTTGGGAAATAGGAACCCAGTCTCTCCTCATTTTACTTTCCCTTCCTCTCCTAGGGAATCTCAAACCTATCGCTGAAATAAATAAGGTGGAAGCACACTTTGGGAGCATTAGGTAAGTCTGGCCATGTTACCTAGCTTCCTGCCTGAAGGCAGAACTCTAGTTAAATAATTTTGGACAGATGGATGCCCAGCCCTGGAGATCAGGGACACTGTTAGGAGTGAGGATGGAAGCAGTATGTCAGCCTGCTTCCATCTGAAACTAGTGAATACCTCGTTTTATACAAAGGCAGTAACCGTGCTGTTCAAATGATACTGCATGATTCCACGGTAGGAGGCGGACTTCAGGAGCCCCTGTTTCCCCTTTGGTCCAGGTAGGTTGTATTTTAAGGCATGAACTTGTTACCTGGGGTCATTTTGGAGGTAAATTACTTTTATACAAGTGTGGGCAAGTAATTAAAGTCAGTCATGCTCTATTTTTGTTTCTGTGATACGTATGACAGATGACCTCCCCACGCACAATACACCACAAGCTTTGTGCGATTTCTGACATACCGTTCCCATTTAAGAGGATAGTGAATAGCATTGCACTTAACCTCTCCAATTTTGGAACCATTTCAGAGTTGAAATAGGTATCAAATATCAGCTTTACTACTGATAAAGATATATTGGAGAATAAACATACGGATTTTTTAAAATTCTCTCCACTGCAGTCTGATTCTCAAGCATAGCCCTTGGACCAGCTCACTGAAGGATGAGGCTAGTGATTAGATATGTACCTGGAAAGAGAAAGCTAAAAGAGAAGGGTCTGCTTCATTTCATTGAGCCCCAACAGCAGGGTTAGAGAGCGATGAGTATTTAGGTATTCACAAGGAAGACAAACAACAGTCTTGACCTAGATACACTGACCATATTAAATCAAGATCAACAGAAGATGTGCACACTCTCAGGGCAGGCAAGTTCTAAAGGGAGATCCTAGAAGAGGTTGAATTGAGCGAGTTCTTTCTCCCATCTGTGCCTTTCAGATAAATTGCATTTTGTTCCATAAGATGAAGCAAATAATCTCTTCCCAACACTTCCCAAGTAATGAATGTTCTTACTGTAGATGCAAAATTCGAAGGGCTAAAAGAAAAAGAAAAATATTTTCCCTACGTTTTCTCCCTATGACTCAAGCTATAGCGCTCTCACGTTAGAAAGGATGGTAGAGCACGAGCGAGGATGACAAGATTACAGAGACATCGCTAAGTATTATACAGAATAGTATTTTGACTATGGTGAATTGCGCATGAGCAGTACAACTACCTTACAGCTCTTGGTGAAGAACCACTCACTTGTCTAAGCAAAAAGAAATGCTATCAAGTGATGTTTCATAATCATATTGATAAAGCAGTAGGGAAAGATTCTCCGTTAAAAACATTTAAGTTGGAAGAGAATAAAATGTAAAGGTAGAAGATCCATTAATTTCAGATCCTCCTTTCTAGCACTGCTCATTAAAGAATAACCAGGCTTCCGAAGGTCTTTGCTGTTTATGGCTGTAATATTTTTAACATTTTTATTGAGACATAGTTCATATGCCATAAAATTGATCTTTTAAAGTGTACAATTCAGAGATTGTAGTATATTCACAGAGTTGTGTAACCACCACCTAAACCTAACCTAAACCTAAATTTTGAACATTTTTATCACCTCCAAAATAGTTGTTGTGCCAATTAGCAGTTATTCCCTGCCAAACCAGTCTTAGGTGGCCACTAATCTATTTTCTTCCTCTACAGATTTTCCTATTCTGTACATTTCGTATAATATGCAGGTATACACTTTTTTATTTGCTTCTGGATATGGTTTGCTAGTGTTTTGTTAATATTTTATACATTTTTTTTCATAAAGGATATTGATCTGTAGTTTTCTTCCCTTGGAATATCTTTTTCAGGTTTTGGTATCAGGGTAATATGGAGTCCTAAAATGGGATGGGAAATTGTCCCTCTCCTTGTAATTTTAGAAAACTTTCTTATTTATTGAGTTGGCAGTAATTTTTTTTTCAGTGTCTGGTAGAATTCACCAGCATATATGGGCTGGGCTTTTATTCATGGGCAGTTTTAAATTATTAATTCAACCTCTTTAGTTGTTACGGTTCAATTCAGACTTGATTTTTATGTCAGTCTAGTAGTTTGTATTTTTTAGGAATTTGTCCATTTCATTAGCATAGCTATTCGTGTTGTTCCCACAAAATCTTCATTGTTTCTGTCAGATTAGTAGTGACATCCATCTTTCATTCTTGATTTCAGTAATTGGAGCCTTCTCTCTGCTTTTTAAAGTAAATATTTGTCAATTTTGTTAAACTTTTCAAAGAATAAGTCTTTTGATTCCTTGATTTTTTTTCCATTTTTTATTATCTATTTTATATATTTCTGTTCCAATCTTTATTATTGTCTTCCTTCTGCTTACTTTGAGTTTAGTTTCTTTCTAGTTTCTTTAGGTGTTATTCTATTGATTCATTTTTTTAAAAAAATATAGACCTTATATTGAGACTTTCTTTGAGCACAGCTTTTCCTGTATCCCACTGATTTGGTATGTTGTACATTCATTTTCACTTATCTTAAGGTATTTTCTAATTTTCTTGTAATTTTTTTTTGACCCATTGAATCTTAGGAGTGTGTTGTTTAATTTCTTCATATTTGTGAATTTCCCAAATTTCCTTCTGTTGTTGATTTCTGGTTTAACTCCATTGTGGTTGGAGATCATACTTTGTATGATTTCAACCCTTAAAATACAGTGAGGTATGCTTTAAGGCCTTATAGCTGTAATATTTGAGTTTTATAAATGTGCAATTCTTCCTAACAGGCTTCATGACTGATTTTAACTAAATGATTTCAGCACTAAAGACAATGCCAGTATACTCTTACTTATATATGCATCAGAAAACCTTTTCTCTTAGTTCAGTTTTGAAGAATAGGTTTGGGTAAGTCACTTAAGCTCACTGCAACTTTGTTTCCCCAGAATCTGTAGCTAATATTTATATCTATATTAATAATAACATATTAAATAATAAATGTTTGTACTTTATGCTATTATTTATATGTACATATATATCCATACACATATATATTATATTATGTACACTTCTTTTTCTTTTTCTTGAAGAAACAGAAATATATTTTATTTATTTAATCCTAATTAACAGCCAAACTGTTTAACACATATACACAAAAGCTATGGACTGGAAGTTCATTTACATCAATATTTTTCCTGTTATCTCTACTGAGCATGAAGATTACATATTATTAATTAACTAAACAAGCATAGATAGAGACAAAAATAGTTGGGGGAGGGAACAGCATATTTTATGAATGGGTCTTCTCCATGACCTCTGTCCTACATCTGCATACGTGTAATAATGAAATGTAGCTATAATAATAATTTATTGTTGGAGTTACTCTGTTTCTGATGATGAATACAATTAATGAAACATATCAAAAATAATGCCCAGTATAAGAAGTATACACTCATAAGGATAATTAACCAAAGTTTATTGAAGACCCAAGGTATCTGTCAAAGTGAAGATCAAACTTGAATTTCATCCTGCTCATGTCTCTCCGGGTGAGTTTGGAGAGCTTACCCCTTAGGTGAAAATACCTCTCTCCAGATAATTAGCTTTCATTGAGTTTCACTGCTGTTTGCTTTCTCTTCTCAAGTGCACCTACTGTATTTATACGGCTCAAATGTGTAATTTAAGATAGTGCTGCTCCCTTTTCACCAGCGATGTCATCAAAGTTTTACTAGCTAAGGATATTACTCCCCATCCACGCCTAGAGTGGAGCATGTGTTCATGGAAGCAGAGACATAATTGGAAGTCACAAGCACCTGGCTAGGAAAGTAGTTGTCAAAACCCGATTTTGCTCTTAAATAAACAAGTGATCCTAGACAATTTCTTTAACTTTTGGGGCCTCGGTTTTCCCTATCTCAAAAATAAAGGATTTGGATGAGATAATCCGTAAAAACCCATTAAGAATTTTTTGATTCCGTGACAGTAAATGAGAGTTGAGAAGAAAGGATTCCTCTCTTTACTTCTGCTTTAAAAGGAACCTGCCTTCAAGAATCCAAAGGGCGTGAATTGTTTGGTTGGTTAGTTGGTTGCTATTTTGGGTTTTTTTGTTTGTTTGTTTTTTGGTTTTGGTTCAGTGAGCAGCAGACACCTACCACCACAACAGCAAACAAATAAACCCAAAGGCTCAGTCCAATATTTAAAATAATTAGAGCAGAACGCTCCAGAAGTGAAGAGGGAGGTAAGACCAAAGGCGTAGGGAAGTTTGAGTGCCACTTGTCTCTTGTGGACTTCTCTAGAAGTATTGCAAACAGCTGAAGTAGGGTCATATGGAACGGCAATGTTAGCTGATGGCAGGAGTGTCTCGAACGCATTTATTTGTCACTGGTTTGGGTCTCTGGCAGGCAAGCTCATACAGCAAAACTACCAAAATGGATCTACATTTTCCACCTGCTATTATGGTTGAAATCGTACAAAAGCCTTCACTTCTAGGCAGAAACTTTTTCTCAGATGAGAAAATAATAGAGAGTTCTAGCTCATAGTGCTTACTTTGCAAATAACACAACTTTCCTGAGTCTGAACTTTAGTACCTAGTGGTTGTTTCTCAAGCCATGTGTGACATTCTTTTGTTTGCGCCTTTGACAAAAATATGGACGAACAATAAGACCCCTGATTTGCTGAAAGAGCCATGCTACATGAAGTGAAGTGGATGTTGCCAGTGGGTCTTTGAGCTCAGGCAATTTAATCCTGATCAGTAAATTCATCTAAAAACAAAATACATACAAACGTCACTATGCTGTACACCAGAAATTAACACAACACTGTAAATGAACTGGACTTCAACAACAAAAAAATGCTAATAATTTCAGAAATACATGTAAAAAACTAGACAAATGAGAGCTGGTATGGAGTCCTTTTCTTTTTTGGACTAGTTTTGTTTCACTATAATCATCTATATAACGGACATTGGATAGAACTACCTCAATTAACTTAAATGCAATACACTTATTAATCAAAAAATACTTTAACTGAGGACTCATTAGGTAAGGCAATCCTGATCCTTATAATTCTAAACCATTTTAACGTTAATGGTTGAAAATGTTCAGGCAGAAGTTATGAGAACAGGCTCTGGCATTAGCATGCCTGGGCTCCTTCCAAGGTTTATCACTTACTGTGTGTATACTTTGAGAAACATATGTAATCCCTTTGATCTTCAGTCTTCTCACCTGCAAAAATAAGTTAACAATGCTGTCTAACTCATACCATTGATGGGAAGACAAATTATTTAATGTAAAATGTTTCAACACTGCCTGACACACTCAATAAATTTTAGCTACTGTCATTCATCTTTGTATCCCCTGTATGGCCTTCCTAAGTAATTTTCCCCCAGTGAAGATTTAAGCAGAATTTGTTGTTTTGAATGGAATTTAACTGAACATAATTGTTAGGGAACTAAACTTTCTATAATATAAATTTTATGACAAAATTTCAGATTTTTGTATGTTAGTTTCTTTTTAAAATATATTTTTAAAATTAAAGTATAGTTGATTTACAATGTATTATTTTCTGGTGTTCAGCAAAGTGATTCAGTTCTATATATTCTTTTTCAGATTTTTTTCCATTATAGGCTATTACAACACATTGAGTATAGTTCCCTTTACTATACAGTAGGACCTTGTAAGTTATCTATTTTACGTGTAGTAGTTTGTATCTATTAATCCCAAACTCCCAATTTTCCTCCTACCCTCTTTTCCCTTTGACAACCATAAGTTTGCTTTCTATGCTTGTTAGTCTCATTCTGTTTTGTAAAAAAGTTTGTGTCATATTTTAGATTCCACATGTAAGTGATATCATGTGATATTTGCCTCTGTCTGACTTATTTTAGTTAGTATAATAATCTCTAGGTCCATCCATGTTGCTACAAATGTCATTATTTTATTGTTTATGGCTGTGTAGTATCCACTGTGTATATATACCACATCTTCTTTATCCAGTCATCTATTGATGGACATTTAGTTTGTTTCCATGTCTTGGCTATTGTAAATAGTGCTGCTGTGAACATTGGGGTGCACGTGTATTTTTTAATTATAGTTTTCTCCAGATATATACCCCAGTGTGGGACTTCTGGATCATATGGCAACTCTGTTTTATATTATTCTTTTGGAATGATACCAATGTACTATTTAATTGTGAAGGGTGGTTAATGATGCGTAGAATATGCTTACTCTCGGAATGTGACTGGAAATGGAAAGATGGTTGACAAAACTTTGTGCTAGATCCCAATTTTTATTTTTTCTGCTGTTACCATAGCAGTGGACATCTCATAGACATTCATTAAGAGTGAAATGCTAACACTTTAATTTACTTAATATTTAGTGACTTGTCAATGAGTGATAAAGTTCTATTGTGTAAAAACTTGTCTGTCTCCTCCGAGTGCTTCACTGAGAATGGCCATATGACCATTGGGGGAGAGGACTGCCTGGTGAATTTTTGACATATCTTGGAATCTAGACTGTGAAAGTGCTGATGCTTAGTTTGAGAACATTTCCCTGGGTGATAGATGAAGAATTAAAGTATGAGTGTCATCTGTAACATCATTCTGCAAGACAAAGCAACACTGGTGTAGGAATTTGCCTATTCAAAAATGCAACAGTTCTTACCAAGATCAGTGATTTACTTGAGGTCTCTATTCCTAATAGTAACCTCCGCTTTATCACACAGAGTTTTAGGGACAGATTCAGGGTAATATCTTGTTTTACGTGACAGTTGTTCCAGCTACTGGGAAAATTCCTATGGTACCTGGACACCAAAATATAACTTCCTGGTGCAGTAGGGCCATTGCTGTTCTCTCCCTCGTCTACAAAAGTACTCAAAGTTCAGACTTCAGCCAGTTGCCTGATTTCTCTTCAAGCTGAACAAGCCCTTTTTTGTGAGTCTCAGGCTGCCAACCACAAATATGCCTGTGAAGAAATTGAACATACACATATAATAAGAAATTCATTTCAAATGCAATAACCTTAAACGTGTGTAACAATTTTGTACTGGTGTTTCATGCTTCTGCATTCACATGCATTCTTTAGACAAGTAACTTACTTACTCTTTTTAGATCTCAAAATTTTGCATCTATAAAATGGGGTTTCAAACAGAGTGTAGACTCTTTGACCTGGAACATATACTGATGGTCACCTAACCCCCACTCCTTTCTAAATTGAGATGTAAGACCAGAGAAATAAAGGAAGCTTCACAAGGTCACCCAGTGAGTTATCAGCAGAGCTGATACTGAAATACAAAAGTTCTCAACAGAAATGCAGTATCATATCTGTTGTTCAAAGCTTGTTTGATCTCCACAGTCACTATTAGATCTAAAATTTGCAGAATATCCTTCAACTCTGTCTCCCTGGAGCCCTGTATTTCATCCCTTGAGACAGAGCTTAAAGGTCACGTTCTTACTGAAACTTTCCCTGGTACCTTTAAGCATTGATAGTGTATTCCATCTCTGCTTCTCTAGTATTTGATTCTTATCTCTATCATAGCATTTAGCTTATCACATTCCAATTATTTATATATTGGTCTATCTCCCCAGTCACACTTGGAGTGTTTTTACTGTCTAAATCTTTGGGGTCTATTTGGTATCTGACTTGGTAGTTGGTGCTTAAAATGTTTTCTGAATGAATGAATAAAAGATGTTCTTACTTGTGTCATACACTTGGTATTTTCCTGGATCTCCTTGCCATGACCACAAACCTTCCCTTTGAACTTGTAACGGGAATCAAATACACTCATTAAGTTCATAATGAGGTACTTTGAACTTTTGGACTGAGTCTTCCAATGAAACGATATTGGATAATTCATCTCTTTGTGAAACACAGTGGACTGCTGTATTTTTTAAAGAAAATTGATCTACCATTACTTTTCACAATACTTCCAATTTCTGGAAAATTTTTACGTTCATAGTCTCATTTGGTCTTCACAACAACCCTGTAATATAGGCGGCCACAAATACTATTAGAGCCTTCTCACACATGAGTTCAATAAGATGCAGAAAATCAAAAGGATACAATTTTGGATTGAGATTTTCTGTCTCCAAATTTAGTTCTTGTTTAGTTTGCAAATGGTGCCCTTTTTACACATTTGAACTCTCCAGAAAGACAAATCCTCAGATGAATCTGTTTTCTGAATCACTAAAGGCTGTTTGAGTTGCAAATGGTAGAAACTCAGCTCATAATTTGTTATGTCTCCAAATATAGTCTCGAGATACAGCTTCAGGCACCCCTAGTTTTAGCACCTCAAACTAGGTTACCAGAAATAATTAATTTGCTTCATCCATCTTTTGGACCAGTTTCTCTCTGAGTTGGCTTTAAAATCAAGCATTCTCTCTGCTTCGAAATTATAAAATGACTGTGAGCAGCCACAGAGTTATGACAACTTGGCAACCCAAAGAGTGAACAAATATCCAAGATCTGACAGTCAGTGGTTTAACCCGAGTCATGTGTTCATCATGGACACAGTCACTACAGTTATAAGAATAGAGTCCTGTGATTGATGCCAAGGGGATAAGAGATTCATTCCTGAAGCCTACTGTGACCTCAAACCCCAAAGAATGACCTGGAGTAAAAGTGGAGGCATGCTTTCCCAACGAACACGGAAGTACCACTCGTAGAAGAGGAGGGAGTGAATACTGAGCTGATGAAAACAACATCTTCTAACTAGAGGATCTTTGAAAGTTTCAGACGTTATCAGCTGGAACCCTTCTGACTTTCTTGGAGATCACCTGTTGGTGGGTAGGTCATTCCAATAAATGTTAAGAACTTGTGGGTTTGGTAACTTGACTTTGAAGTCAAAAAATCACCTTGTTCAGACAGGAAATCTGAGAAAACCTGTCTTATCTATTTGCTGTGCTAATCAAAACAGAAAACAATTAAAAAAAAAAAAAAAAAACTACCAGCTAAGGGACTGCAGCTGTGCACAAGAGGAACAGACTCCCCTCGGCTGGTGCGTCATCAGCAGAACTGTTGGCTGAGTTGTGCGGCATCTATTATTTTTAGCTGTAAAGAAGGTGGAGAGAACACAGCTGGATTCCCAGATCACAGCAAGAGCTATAATATAATCACCATTTATTAATATCTTCATTACTCTGTATGAATAAATAATACCCCTCTATAGGAAAATCCTTCTATGACTTGAAAAGCCTGGCAGGTGGATTAAGGCAGCATCAATAGAAAATGAATATGGAAATCCCTCCATGTCTTTCAAGGTACTTTTCAAGAGCACAATAGAATTTTAAAGGTATGAGGGAGTGTGAGAAATTCACCAAAGGTGGAGAATTATCTTGGCCTTTTTAAAATCACTGTTAGGATTGAGGTTGAAGATGGAGCATCCATATACATATTCCACCGTAATTACACTTCTGTGGTTAAGTTTTTTCCTAAATATGATGGATTTTTGGTTTAAGCAGATCTTTATAGAAAACCAGTTTGGAACTTAGGTGAAAAATGTATGAGGAGATAAAGAACTAAAAGTGAACATTTTGTGATTTGGAGTAACATACATCTGGGGTCACTGATTCGTTCATTCAATTATTTTTTTTTTTTTTTTTTTTTCGCTCAGCACCTCTTCTAACACCAGGCAACATTCTAGGTGCTGGGGATGCAGAAGAGAATGTAACAGACACCATCACTTTCCTCATACAACTTACATGCTTCAGAAAACTTTTTTTTTGGTAAAGACCTACATGTAAATAATTTTGACTTTGCAAGCCAGGCAGTCTGTGTGGCAGCTATTCAGTTCTGTCCTTGTAGTGCTAAAGTAGCCATCAGATATCCACAAACAGTGAGTGTGCTTGCGTTCAAATAAAACTTTATTTAAAATAACAGGCAACAGGATATATTTGGCCTGTGGCCATAGTTTGCTAACCCTTGGTCTAGGGGGATGCTGTTTGAGGCTCTGCCATATAACTAGCTGTTATTGATTCTTCCAAGTTTGTTACCACATTTTAAATATTATTAAAGAGCAGCTACTTTACAGAGATACTGCAAGGGTAAATGGAATAATGCATAAAACAGGTCCTAAAACTCTTGATGAGAACTTAATAAATAGCGTCTAATGCTGAGCCTTATGTCCTCATTTTATACATTCAGAAACCAGTGAACTAGGGAGTCCCATAAACAGTGCATTCTTTGCTTCTTCGCCGATGTGGTGTTTCTAGTTCCCAGCTCTTTGAGTTCTTTGAATAAAAAGGTGACAACTTACAATATAACCCTGTAGGTTTGAAGAACCAGGACCATTTTGATCCCAATCTAATTTCCAAAGTATATGGATAAACATTATTTAATAAGTAGATATTCACTTTGATTATTAATATGGCCTTGGCAAAAGCAAAGTAAGAAAAAGTCAGATTCTTCTTTTTTATTTAATAAATTATGAGTAGTTAGAACACCAATTTAAGAATATTACCTGGTCGGGCAAGGAATATAGGCATGTGTGATGGGTCTGGATTCTCTGGGTGAGGGACCGTGGAGCATACAAACGTACACAAATGATTCTCCTTAGCCAACTGGCGGACTCTGGTCAGACAGACAAGATGTTTGTTAGCTTATTCAGTACGTTTACTGAGAGCTCGCCATTAGCCAGGTTTTGTTCTAGGCACTGAGGACAGAGCAGTGAATAAAAAAGACAAATACCCCTGCCTTCCTGGAGCCCAAATTCCAGTAAAGGGATACAGACGGCAAACAGAATGCACAAGTAAAACACAGGGTATGTGTGTGGACAAGAACAAAGGGGAGAAAATGACTTGGGAGAATTTGCTTCTAACGGGTAGTGGTTGTAGTCATCTTTGTTTTTTAAGAATGGGGAAGGAAGGACTTCCTGAGAAGGTGACATCTGAGAAAATATCGGCAGAAGATGAGGGAGTGGGGCTTGGGGACCACTTGGGGAAGAGCAGACCAGGTGAAGCAAACAAGCGTAAGGGCTCAGAAGTGGGAGCATGGCTGGTTTCAAGAAGCAGCAGGAAGGCTGTTCCATCAGGAGGCTCAGAGGGAGCTAAGGGGAGAGCTGTCCCACCTGGGCACACGTACCAGGTTCTGAAACCAGGACAGGAGAGGTGCCAGTGTGACAGCTTCTGTCTGACCAACGCTTGTCATCCCTGTGTGCCTGGTTAGGGCGTTTTCCAGTAGGCGTTTCTTCTCCTCTAACCAGGAAGTTCATCTTTGTCCTTCAGATCATACTTCTGCTTCCCTAGATGGACACTCCTTTTGGACAGAATCCAAGGTTCATGTGCCTTTAAGTCCTTATAGTCCTACATACACTCTTACTGAAATAATTGAATGAACGAGTGAATTCCTCCAGCTATTTGAAAAACCCTCCCAGGGGCTCTCCCAAACCTTCTGTTTATGCTTAATGATTATCATTGTTTAGACCTCTGAATACATGACAGTATATAATTTTTGTCCATGTTGGCAAACCTGAACCACAACCACCATTTCCTTTTGACGGGCTGATACACAAGGTATGAATGTGATTACGATCTACAGATATTCCAAAAATGGACAGGTTATGTAAAATTGTCTTTCCATAGTAGAGCTTGAGCTGGACAATTAAAGATGGATAGACTTTAATTAAGCAGAGGAAAAGATTTTCAGATGGGAGGAGAAAAAGAGAAACAAATTATAACCGTAGGGATGAAACTTTGCATATGAAGGACAATGGGAGCAGTGACAATGCTCATCTGATTGTACCTGGGCGGAAAGAAGCAAGGATGAATGAACAAAGTGAAGCCAAAGCATGCACAGAATGTTGAATGTTTTCTCCCCTTTCCCCCTTGCTCGTCTCCTCATCCCCGCACAGTGCCCTGCACTAAAAGGAGTGAGCCAAGACAATGGCAGGATGAAGCATTGCACACGTGCTTCATGTCAGTATTACAACTGCTGATACCTTTTATCTGTTCTCACCACTTCTACAATCTGTTTTTTCCACTGAGCAGCCACGGTGGTCTTCCTGGATTATAAATTAGAGCCTGTGTCTCCTCCACCTAAAACCCTCTAATCACTTTCCATTTCACTCAAGGTAGAAGCCAACATCCTCACCACGGCCCTTATAGTGAAGCTCTGGGTTTTATCCTGTAAGCACTAGGGAGCCGATGCCAAAGTTTGAACTGAGCGATGACGAGTAAATCCATGCAGATAGAACAATATGCATAATCTCCCCATCACCCTTCCCGTCTTTTGCTCTGAATTCTCTCAAAAGGCATCAATATACATTCAAAACGCTTCTATTTGTTAAGGAGGTAAAGTGAATTTCTCAGCATCCAGGAGTTGGTCCAAGTGCCTTTTCACAGCTTAGGTGTTTGGGTGCAGAGCAGGGACGTCTATCCTGCACTGCTTGTGCAAGTGGAATCAAGGCGGCCACAGTCTGAGCATCATATGCTGCTAGTTGGCTGCCTGGTTACCCTGACTGGGTCCATTAATATAAAGCATAAACAAAGCCTGGATACAGGGGGCTGGCCGTTTTGTTGCAGCATATGGTGGTGGCATCCCAGGAATTTTTATCTTACTCCTGCCCAGATGTTTAGCTCTCCTGACACTCAGCTTTATCTGGCAGATGAGGTGGTAGAGAATGCCCTTGTGATTTGAGGGGAAGGTTGTTTTTTTTAGCACCTTGCAAAAATAGGTTCATGACCAATTAATAAGGTTCCAAAAGTGTTTTTAAATATTATAACATTGTTTTAAACAAACCAACAAATCTCTGTTTGCCATTCTCCTTCCTCTTTCACATTCCTTTCTCAAAATCTGTAAAACTCAAGAAAATTAAAACCTAGGAATCTACAGTATGCCTTAAAAGGTGCATTTAAATCAAACATGTTAGCCAAATTGTTCAGATGGTTTGCTTTTTTTTTTTTCTTTGCTTGTTCAGTGTTGGCCTTGTAGCTCTATTACCTTCAGCAATAATTCTGAAGAACAACTTGTGCCCACGGGTGTGGCAGGAAAGATAAGCACAGGTCTGGTGTTCTTTCCCCAGCTGACTAGGTCCTTAGGGTTGTGTTGAAAATCATGGGCAACCATTGTTTCTGAGGTCCTCTTGGAGTTTTTGTTTCTGATTCTCAGTCTTTACAAAAGACTGTGTTCAGACTCCTCTGCTCACCGAGCACTGCGCAGTTGTGTGCTTTGCTCCATTTGGAGCTCTCCAAGGAGATGAAGTGATGCCGTGGCTTCAGCTGTTTTTGCCTCATTGGCAAGGTTAGGAGCTATCAGACTCTATACAGATAGCAGGAGAATAGAGCTCACCCTCCCAGAAGCCCCCGTCAAAGCTCTAGTGGAGCTGAGAAATAAGCAATCTCCTATTAGGAAAGAGGACTGTGCTGAGTATGATAATAACATATTGTGTCTGCCTGGCGTATTTCATCCCAAGGTTCCCACATGCTTTGCCAACACGCTATCTACTAATCCTAAGTGGCAAGTGTTATTACTGATATTTGACCAGCAGAGGACTGGACGACACTGAACACTGGGATCCTGAACAAATAAACATAATAGAGTTGATAGATTTGGTGAATTTCCAGCTAAACTGCCAGGCAGGTATAAATGAGAAGAGAAGGGGGACAAAAATGTTCCAACCACTATTTTCATTTAGCTCGAACAGTATTGACCTACCCATTAGGGTTTTTAAACTCTAGAGGTATTGAATCACTGTTCATTCAAGTTTTTGAAAGACCTTTATCCTCAAATTTTCTGAGTCAATTGTAGTTTTGACAAAGCCAGTCATTCTTTCCTCTTTAAAATACTTTATTTCCCATTTTTCAGGATACCTCACTTTCCTGGTGTTCTATCTCACTCATTCCTCCTCATCTACCTCCTCATCTTCCCAACCTTTTTTAGGTCCCTGGACCACTTCTCTTCTTTATAGAAATCCTCCGTTGGCAACTTTATAAATCTCATGAACTTACCTATCATGAAACAATGCAAGTGATATGTATTTATATGCATGTGTTTGTATGTGAGTGTGTGTTGCCACACTTGTCTCACCAGTGCAAACCTCTCCTGTAGGGTATCTGCTGCTGAGAGACAGACCTCTGCCAAGAAGCCTGTTACTACGGATTCATCACCTATCTGATTTTTTTCCGTCTTTCAGCTTCCTCTAAGTCTCCCTCTCCAGCCCACCCAGTTTTGTGGGAAGACAGGAAGTTAAGATTTATAAACCCTGATACTCTGTCACCTGAATTGTTGCTATAGGCTTGAAACAATCTCCTTAGCACTTTTATTCTCTTTACAAACAATTCCTTACCCCCATGCCATGTCTGATATCACCAATTTATGGCTTAAAATGCTTCCGTGTTCTCAACTTCTGAAATATGACATCCAAGCAAGGTTGTCCACTTCAGTGTTGTTTACAGTACATAAAATATTTATGTATAATATATATCTCATAGTTATTATGTAATGGAGAACACTTAGAAGACATGTAATGTCAAAATAGGTTATAGCCACAATTCAACCTTTAAAAAAAATTGTGAAGTAATAGCTTATGCTATTTGCATAGTAAGTGGAAAAAGAAGCCACAGAAAAACGTGTACAGCGTAATCTCATTTTGGTGCCTGGTGTGTGTGAGTGAGTTTGTGTGTTTGGAAGCATATGTAAAATGATTTAAGTAATTACCTCTGTGTTGTGGATTTTATTTTATTCATTATGTTCCCCTAAATTTTCTGTAAGGAACACTTACTCTTTATTACATAAAACAAAAGCTATTTATATCTGTTTAAGATGAAAAGTAAATGAGTTTATTGATCCTACATTCAGTGCTAATCTGGGACCATTTATTGTTCTAAGAGAAGTGTATCTCTTGGGAAAATAATAACTCTTTGAAATGCACTCTTATTTATGGTTGCTCACTGTTTGGGGTTGTCAGTCAAGGAATTTTTTTGACAAGATGAGGGGTTCAGACAGAATTTGGGATTAGATTCTGAGAAAACATGGAGACATCCTCACAGTACTTCCATGTGAAGAAGTCCAATTCATCCTAAGTGTCCTGAGATCATGAGAAAATTTCAGCACTTGGACAGATCCTGTCATTTTTCTGAAATTCCTGTACCTATTCTAGAATGACAGAGATTTCAGAAGGAGAGCTCTAGTCTTGTCACTGTGTTTTTTTAGCACTATGCTAAGAACCAAAGGAAAAGATGAAGCATATAAATTGGCGAGTTTCCTTGAGACACTTACAATTTTGACAAGAAAGAATTTTTATTGAATCAAGCGCTTAGGTATGTGTTGTTAACAGCATGTGCTGTGAGAAGTCAGCACATGGGGAGAGATTAGTGTTGGTCTGAAATAGTCAGGGGAGATAACAAGGGGATGTTGGAAATTCATCTGTATCTTTAAAGACTGATGTATCAGTATAAAGGGAGTGTTTTGGGGGCAGAATAAGCCACAAGGACATGCCAAGGAGGCTGAAATTGAATGGCATCTGTGGGTGGATGAGTTAATGGAAGATAAACTTGAGTATCAGCATATGGGTAGAGTGAAAATTCTAAGTGTCAACTGATGTACAAACTCAGAGCAGTCTAATTACTTTCCTAATGTTTTATAGTGAGTTTCTGGTAAAACCAGTGCTTATACACAGGTCTCCATCTTGTTGGGGCTGGGATGAGAATTAAGAAGTTGAGGTGAATCTTTCCTTCAAAGATCCTGGCCATACTTCCTTGGGTCTAGCCCACAGGGGTCAGATGTGACTGTTCTTCAGTATTTTGAGTTATCATAACATAGTAAGGATGAGCTCAGCCCTCTGGAATAGCAACGTCTTAAATTGCAAGCCTATCTCTACAACTATTCAGTTGTGCAACTTTGCAAAATAAGCATCACATGCCAAGAATTCAGTTTCCCCTAGTTGAGAATTCCTGACTGTTGTTCATTTAAGGGAGCATTACATACTGATAAGAAAGAGAGAAATTTGTGGCAGTGGGAGATAAGAACGGCAGGAATTGGGGTTCCAATTTAAAAAATACCCCTGAAGAAAGGCAGGAAATAATTCCTGTGTTGACCAGCCAGTTATAGTGAGAGGCTCCCTTCTGCCATTTCCAGAGGACTAACTACAAGGCTTCCTGGTCCTTCAGGAGGACAATGGCACCCATGCAAGAGGAGTACAAATGGGTTCATCTGACGATGTAAATCTCAGCCTTCTCATTACCCATTGTGCCCATGTAGTATCCAGTGTTGCCTGAAAGCTTGTAGATTATTGTAAATGACTCTTTCCCTGTGCTCCAAACTGTACTGCTTTTCCATCAGAAAACTTTTTTCTAGGACATTGATAATCCTTCCTCAACCTTCTCCCCTAGAGCCTCCCTATCCATACACTTTCTTTCCTTCTGAGATTTCTTATCAGTGCCCCCCTATGGTGCAGTGATTTTTGTGCAAGCCTCTCTGATGTGAAAACTGAGAAAAATCTTTTTGGAATCTTTTTGAAGCTTTGATTGATGTAAAGCACAATAAAAGCACAGCTGGAATTGGAGATACCAAGCTCTGCTTTTTGGCTCAGCATCGAAGAGAAGGGGGAATAGCAAGCTTTGTTTGGTCTTGAATGTAAAAGCAGAGCCACGATGAAGCAGGGTGCCATTTATAAAAATACTTTGGAGCAATAACTGTGCTTTGAAACTAATGAGAATAATGTTTAGATTAATAGCTTAGGTCATATTTCATGTATTATATTAAACACTGGAGAAAAAGAGCAAAAGGAGAAAGTGCATACCCTTCAAAAATCTACACACATCACTAATCAAAGGACCCATTTTAATGTTCTTGCAAAAATGCCACAAATGCTAGCTGAAGCCTCCTGCAATACATCGCATTTCTTCTACAAACTTTTTGCCATGATCCTTGAAAATTTGGGCCAAATTACTTTTTCTAAATATCAGTTTAGCTGAGATTCTTAAACCTTTATAAATGGAAAGGGTCATAGAGCACTTTGAGATCTAAAGAAAATTATATCTCTTAGTCTTTAAAAATTTACATACCCTTACACACACACACACACAATCTATATCTATATATTTTGAATCTGATACATAAAGATTCACAGATCCCTGGTGAATTGCTAGCTCAGTGAATGCTAGACTAAGAGTTCTTATTTTAAAGCAAGTCAATGTCAAGGCAATTCAAATGTGAAAAAAATAAGCATGCCTACCTCTTAGGAAGGTGTAAATATTACATAAGTAAAAATGGTTTAAGAGGTCACCACAGCTAAATAAATATCAGTGGGCACTGTTTTGTCATTGTTTTTATTGTCTCTACTTTCTTAATACCAATTTCAAGAATTGGAAAAGCAGAATTTTGAAGAACAAAACATCTTCAGTTTCATGAAATAAAACCATCTAATTTTTTTTTCAATTACATAGGACCCTTTTTAATAGTTATTTGCATGTTTTATTTTATTTGAAATAAGTAATTCATAAAATTATATTCCAAATGCTTTTTTAAATGTGGTTTTAAAAAGTATCAACTTTTCAGATGTCAGACAACTTTACAACTTTTACAGATGTGTTGAGTGAAAAGATTAGGCTTTTTCTTAGCATGCTTTTCATTATTGACAAAAAAAAAGTCTTTAATATAAATAAAAGAAACAAAAAAATGTCATTCACTCCATAGTCATGGTGTGTAGGCAATACAGACAGTTAATAAGATAGTTATAGTTATCCAAGCAATTGGGAAAAAGCAAGCTTTTGAGATCTACAGCTCGAATTTGTTTTATGGTTCTTATTGCTGAAGTTCCTATTATTCTTAGTAAATGGTTATCTTCAATAATAGCAGGATTGATAAAGCCCCACTCTGTTCAACCTCAGAAATGGGGATATCTTCAGCTGGTGGGCATTCTATATTTTTGATTCTATGCCAGCATGTGGTTTAGGGATTTTTTTAAATATCTGGATGGGTGTTGGATTTACAGGGTTACCCACATTGAGATGATGCCTTATGTTGGCTTTCATCCGGAATTTTTTAAATCCATCTCACTTACATATGTCTCTATGATTTTACAGAACAATTTATGAGTTGTGGTTAGACCAAGGTTATCTTGGTCTATGACTCAGTTCATATTCAGACTCACAGATCCACCACCTGATTGTCAGCACTATACATCACTACTGAGAGTTGGAAAACTATGATCAAAACCCCTTGAGTCTCTGCACATGGTACTTCTGGAGTACCTCATTTCCTTCTCCTTTCTTCCACTGTTGATCTTCTCATCATCCTACTAGAAATTGTGTAGGAAAGTCCTAGGACAAAAATAAAGTATGGAGTGCTAAGGGGCTTCAGCATTATTACTCTCTTGCTCTGGAGTCCACCAGGGCCTACTCCCAGACCCCTTTGCTTCACAACAGCACCACTCTTCACAATTTCTTCATCTCCTATAATGTAACAGAACTTTCTGGACTCTTTTATGGCAGTTTGGTTTCTAAAAGATTTTTGTGGGTGTCATTCTTGATGAATAAATTATATCAGTTTGAACCATATTACTGTCTTCAGTATCTCTTTTGCAATGACACACTCTTCCTGCCATGACACTTCTGATGTAAGCCTCCTGACCACCGTTCCCTGTGCTGCTGTAAAGACAGAGACTGTCAGAGGGTTGGAGGGTGGGGACTGCTTGGTCTCACCTTTACTCTTCATCATCTAGAGGAGCAAACCTGAGATGAGGTGGCGACTGGGCCAGCAATGCTGATGGTGTATTTTCTCTGGCTTCTCAGAACCTTCTCTTGACTGAACAAAGTCACTCATTATAAGCAGGTAGAAGGAAAAGTTAAGAGGAATGAGGTTGCCAAGAACCATAGAATGGGACAGCAGAAAGGTACTCTGAACAATCATTCCATCCAAATCTTCTTCTAGCCATTCTTGCTCAAGAACAAGTTGCTGCAGAACTAAACGAGTTGGGGAAGGTAGGCCTCCTTGAGAAGTTGACATTTAAACAAAGACTTCATTGGAGAGAGGGGGATAGCCATATGGATGTCTAGGGAAAGGGCGTACCAAGTGGAGCAACCACTCACTGCAAATTTCTGCAAGGTGTAAAAACAGATGGCAGCATGACGGGGAAAAAAAGTGACTGAATCAAAATGAGGGAAGGGAGGTTTGTAGGAAATGAGGTCACCAAAGTAACTGTGACTCAAATGGCAGAAAATGCGCCTGACTTTTGCTTGTTATCACCAGCATTAAGCACGGGACCCGGCATGGAGTTAATGCGCAGCACGTACCAAGAGAATGGCCAAGTAAACAAATAGAAGCATGAGTAGGATCTCATAGGATTCCCTGCCATTTCAGTGGGAACAGCAGGTGGGCTGAGATGACACCTGCCACCCAAGAGGGCTAAATGTCTGTGCATATGCTAACATGGTAATGGGTTGGAGAGAGATCAGTTGATGATCTGTGTATAATGGTCTAGTGTTGTACATCATGAGACAAAATCATTAGTGTCACTGCGTCTGATTTGGCTATTTCATGCTTAATTTCATTGTCCTCTCCACTTTTCTTACTTGTCCCTCTTTTACTGTCCTCTTCCCTTCAACTTCCATTTCTCCTCCATTCTAACTTCTCACCCAGAGGTAGTCTGGGCTTGTGGAACTGACAATGGATAGCAGTGGTTCACTCAGGTTTGGGATTTTTGGATGACAGCATCAAGGTAGAAAGGCCTACATGGTATACCCTTAAACCTGTGAGCAAGTGCACAAGCAAAAGGTCCTTGTCATCCAAAAATATCCCATCCCTTTCTACTTGTCTCAGTGTGCCCTTGAAGGAATGTGGAAATCCCCCTGGGGGCTGAACACAAATAGAGGATGATTCTTTTGTGGGTTAATTTATCTGCCATCAATTTCATGAAGCAATGTCTAGTCCAGATGTGACATGAAAAAGGATGAGAACTAGTTGAGTTTTACGAGATCTCTCAGGATCTTAAATACTAATATGATTTAACACCTCCACCCCATCAGGTTTTTTTGTGTGCATAAGTGGGACTTCTTTATTTCTCCTCTGAATGTAAGGTTTAGAATGACCTTGGAAGGAGCTGAAGGTTTTGCACACCTTGGCAAGTTGATAACATTTGGATTGTCAGTGCTGTAATCCCTCCCTCCCCACTTCCACCTGCAAGAAGAACCAAAGACCAAAATCTACCTGGAACATCTGTTTACTAAGATGACTTTTTGGCATTTGTTATTATTAGATTAATGCTTGCTCATTGAAAAAAAAATGTACACTATACAAAAGAATAAAATAAAATGTAAAAGTCCCAAAACCAAGCTCCCCATTCCTCAGAGGTTGTCAGTGTTAACAGTTTAAAGTAAATTCTCCAAAAATGTTTCTATGTTTAATCAAATATAGTATATTTCTAATTTTTAGATAATGCATTCAAACCATGCAGATTGGGCTGCCTTTATTTGCTTGACATAATTTCATGTTATTGCATATAGATCTTCCTCATTCTTTTTAAAGATTAAATGGTATTGCTTGGGTGGATTGCTTTAAGGTATTTAGCTGGTCCTTTTTTATGTTCTTTCCACTTTTGCATTATTGCAAATGATGCAAGAAATTCCTGTGCAAACAATTTGTGCATTGAAATCTATTTGATGATGACTGAAATCTATTGAAATTCCTTTAAAAGCACTTCATATTATTTCTTTAAAAATAAACTGTACTGAAGGAGTATATAAGAACGGACCTGTGAAACATTCCTTATTTCATGCAACCCTAAAATATAGATACTAACTAGAAGGTGGATCATGCTTAATTATTTTTTTCTTCTCAGAGAAAAGGAAAATTACAGTGAGCTAAAAGGATTTAAGATGCTTTTATATGCAGGAAAGATACGAAAATATGACTCCTCTTCATTTTGAAGTTCCACGTAGAGCCCTCCCTTCATCAGAAGATCCTTGTTAATTCATGCTTCACTCAAGTACCAGTCTTGAAAGAAACAGTGAAATGCATTTTCTGGGTTTCTCAGAACAGGTGTGCCAGATTTTGTGAAGGCCACTTAAATTTCACAGACCCATGCCAAGATAATTAATGTGATTTCCACTGCTCTGTATGGCAATGAAGTATTTCACTTTGCCTGGCTTGTAAGGCCCTCCATAATCTGATGTTACTTTTCCCCTAGTCAGTTTTATCCAGATCTTTGCTGGTAAATATTTAACAACAGGCTCATCTCCCATTAAAAGAAAAAATATATATTATACTTGTATATAAAATATATTATACATAATATAAATGTACACATGCATAAGTTTGTTATAAATCTGACTGATGTAAAACATATGGAGTTTTTCATTATTGAAATATGCAACCCAATTTACTCCAAGTAGCTAATTGATTCTTGTACAATGCTCTCACTGATCTTAGCTGAACTGTTGTATTCATAGACAATCTGTTTGCAATGCACATGAGTGTAGTTCCAACATAAATGTTGGTTAATATTTCAGCAGTGTTAACAAATGACAAAAATGAAATGATGAAACAAAGTTACCAAAGTGATGTCACTGAACACAGAGCTGGGAAGAGATGTGCAGGACACACCATTGTATAGTATTCCATGCAATACAGTAATAGCACAAAGTGTGAAAGTCACTGGGAGGCAATGAGTTTTGACTATCTATTACCTTTGTTCTTACTATAATTTACTTAATTGTAAATTTATATAATTTAATTTTTAATGACAGCAGTCAATAACTGACTCATAAAAATCTTAAAAGTTTGATCATTGAAACTTGTGAGTCTGTGTAAGTGGCTGTAACTCACTACCAGTTTGTATCTTGTAATTTCCAAGGAGTAAAATCTACTACATTGAGAACTGTCCCTTAATGCCCCCCAAGACTGATAGACAAAAGGAATTTTAGGTTCCAGGCATGGAAAGACTGGATGGAGTCTGAATTTTGGGAAAAATGAATCTATATCAACCAAAAAAATTCTTTTAAAGCACAAGAAGATGATGACCCATTTTGCATAGATCTTGAGATTCTAGCAAGATCTTATGCAAACGATTATTTGATGGACTGGCCAAATTGAAAGCACTAGTAAAGAAAGATGTATCCCATGGAAAGATGCGCTGTAGCCTCTGACAAGAAGCCAACTGAACAATTTGACAATGTGTTCAGACAAAATATGGTCCTTTGAGTTTCAAGTTATTTCAGAAATTTACATTTTTGTTCCAGGCTCAGGGAAATGTGAAATAATGAACTCCTCCTTCCAAGAAATAAATATTCAGATAATGAGATCAAGTAGGGGCATCTCCTGTTTTCACCTTGTTGTAAATCCAGTCACATTTTACCAATATATCTTTGCTTGTTAAACTCTGCTTTTTGTCTTTTCAGTCACTTGAGGGGGAGGGAGCACCCTTTCTCCTTTGTGACCTTGGAACATTTCATTTCTTCTTGTGATGATGATTATTATATGTAATTTTAACTTATTTTACTTATTCACCATTTCACCTCTAATAAATGCTGTACTTTTTTTAAACTAGAACTCCATGAACCAAATATATACAGATATACATACACACACATACATGCACACATATATATGCCCCTCAAGGTTGATGGGCAAAAAATAATTTTAGGTTTCAGTCACTCAAGTATTGGATGGAATTTACAGTTTTGGTAAAGTGAATCTAATGGCCTGAACTTTTTTCAAGTATGTGATGTAGATGACCTACTTTGCATAAATCTTGAGATCCCAGAAAGATTCTCCTATTCAAATGAAAAGTTTGAAAATCCAATTGAAATCAAATAATCAAATCAGCATCAGCTGGGCAGAATCTGTTTTAGAGATTAAGGAGGGTGTCCACCACAGAGAAGGGGCGATCGCGGAACCCGTGGGCTTGCTTTGGTGTGACGTGGTCTCACCTCGACAAGGAGGATGACTTTGCAGATTCCCCACAGCATTTTGCTTTTTATGTTTTCATTTAATGGTGTGACATCCTATGACAATTATCATTATTTTTGGTCCAATTTTCCCTCTGAAGCAGCTTTGACACAGATCAATGCATCTCAGTGTCGTTTTTAATGGAGCTGCAACATCAGAAAATGACAGCTGGAAATCTTAATTGGTCCAGTGACAGAAAATATAATGACTGCTCACAGTGACTTATTTTATCTGACCTTGTGCTTAATTCAAAGGTAAATTTTCATCTCACTCTTGGAAAAGAGAAAGTTGTAGGGTGATGAGTAGGGCAGATGCAACAGAGAAAGACCCTCCTTTGGAAAAGAAATTGCTACTGGTCTGGGAGCTGTTATTAGATTAGGATTTAAGTGCTGGTCTCGAATAATGGATACTGGGGTCTCCATGTCTATTTGAACTGCCAGCCTTTCTGCTGTGCCTGTCATTACAAATGGCAGCAGACACCGGATGCTGCATGGAAGGTTGCCCACAGGTGACTGGCTGGAGGCCCTCTCACAGAGGCCACCAGACAGCTGTCAGACAGACTGGCATTTGATCATTACTGACTTGGTCTGGAGCCCAGTGACTTTGACCCAGAGGCAAAAGGTTTCCCATAATACCACCCAAATTGCTCAGTCCTCCTGGTCCTAGAGAGAAAGCTGTTTCTAGAATAAGGACATCAAATTGGTCCTACTGAGTCCAGCTATTAAAGCAAGATTTCAAGTGTCCTATTGGCAGTTGAAAACCGGTATGCAAAGAAAGTATTAAATCTCCAACATCCTTAGTTCACCTTGGGCAAAGATGTAGTATAGAGAAGGAGGTGGCATGATACAGTGAAGAAATGCTGGACATAGGTTGAGAGAGCATCTCTGAGCTTTATTTCTAAGGTTTGCCTAATTCGCTGGGTAATCATAAGAACTTAAGAATAGAATGCATATATAAATACTCCATAACTATAAGTCTCTTTTAGAATTTTGACTGGTGATGCTGATGATGAAGACGAAGATGATGACGATGGTAATGATGGGTAGTGTTAGTTGTGATGAATCGGGTATTTTTACTTCTACAGGAATATTATTAATATTGTCTTACCATATAAAATGATATCAAGGGCGCCGTTGGTAATGGCTGTAACACAGGGTAGTTAAAGGCATAGACTTTAAAATAAATAAAGCACTTTAAAGCAATAAATTACTTTAAACCAATAAAGGAAAGACCTGGCTTGGAATTCTGGCTCCAACGTTCATAAGCTGGCAAGTCACAGTTTCATCTGTAAAGGAAATACTACATAGGGTTGTTGAAAGAATTAAGTGAAATAAGGCATGAGAGACAGTTAGTATGGGTCCCAAAACATAATTAGTGCTCAGCATATTTCAGTTTGTCCATGTTCCTTTCAATTCAGGAAGTGCTGAAATAATATGTTCCTCATAACTCATTCACCAGATTGAGAATAAGAATGGTTCACTCAGCATGTTTCTTCTCCAGATACATCGTTGTGTTAGTCTAGGTTTCCCAAGAAGCAGACACCAAGACCAGATTTTCTAAAAATTAAGAGTTTTGGAAGAAAATGAAGATGGATTTGAGAGGAAGGCTGGGGGGGGGGCATCAGCTCAGGATGAACTTTTTAAAATATATTTTTATTGAAGTATAGTTGACTTACAATATTGTGTTAGTTTCTGGTGTACAACAAAGTGATTTGGTTATACATATATGTGTATATGTATATTCTTTTTCATTATGGTTTATTACAGGATATTGAATATAGTTCCCTGTGTTACACAGTAAGACCTTGTTGTTTATCTGTTTTATAGGTAGTAGTTTTATCTGCCAATCTCAAACGCCTAGTTTTTCCTGCCCTCAACCCCTTTACCCCTTTGGTAACTATAAGTTGGTTTTCTGTGCCTGCAAGTCTGTTTCTCTTTTGTAAATAAGCTCATTTGTTTCATATTTTATATTCCACACATAAGTGATGTATGATACTCACCTTTCTTTGTCTGACTTACTCCACTTCGTGTGATAATCAGTAGGTCCACCCATGTTGCTGCAAGTGGCATTATTTCTTCTTTGGAGTAGTGTTCCATTGTGTGTGTGTGTGTGTGTGTGTGTGTGTGTGTGTGTGTATATGTGTATATATATACACCACAACTTCTTTATACAGTCATCTGTCGATGGACACTTAGGTTGCTTCCATGTCTTGGCTGTTGTAAATACTGCTGCTATGAATATTGGGGTGCATGTGTCTTTTCAAATTAGAGTTTTCTCTGGATATATGCCCAGGAATGGGATTGATGAATCATATGGTAATTCTATTTTTAGTTTATTAAGGAACCTCCATACTGTTTTCCATAGTTCTTGCACCAATTTATATTCCCACCAACAGTGTAGGAGGGTTCCTTTTTATTCACACCCTCTCCAGCATTTGTTCCTTAAAGATTTTAACGATGGCCAGGCTGACCAGAGTGAGGTGGTACTTCATTGTAGTTTTGATTTGTATTTCTCTAACAGTTAGTGATGGTGAGCGTCTTTTCATGTGTCAATGGCCATCTGTATGTCTTCTTTGGAGAAATGTCTATTTAGGTTTTCTGCCCATTTTTAATTGGGTTGTTTTTTGTTTGTTTGTTTTGTTATTGGGTTGTGTGAGTTGTTTTTATATTTTGGAAATTACGCCCTTGTCAGTCACATCATCTGCAAATATTTTCTCCCAGACTGTAGATTGTCTTTTTATTTTGTTTATGGTTTCCTTTGCTGTGCAAAAGCTTATACATTTGATTAGGTCCCATTTGCTTTATTTTTCTTGTATTTCTATTGCCTTGGGAGACTGACCTAAGAAAACATTGGTACGATTTATGTCAGAATATTTTGCCCATGTTCTCTTCTAGGGGATTTATACTGTCCTGTCTCATGTTTAAGTTTTTAAGCCATTTTGAGGCAGTTTGGTGCATGTGTGTGTGTGTGTGTGTGTGTGTGTGTGTGTGTGGTGTGAGGGAGTGTTCTAATGTCACTGATTCACATGCAGGTGTCCAGCTTTCCCAACACCACTTGCTGAAGATACTGTCTTTTCTCCATTGTATATTCTTGCCTCCTTTGTCTCAGATTAATTGACCATAGGCATGACGGTTTATTTCTGGGCTCTCTATTCTGTTCCACTGATACGTATGTCTATTTTTGTGCCAATACAATGCTGATTTGATGATTGTAGCTTTATAGTGTTGTCTGAAGTCTGGGAGGGTTATGTCTCCAACTTTGTTCTTTTTCCTCAGGATTGCTTTGGCAATTCTCATATTTTATGGGTCCACATAAATTTTTGAATTATTTGTTCTAGTTCTGTGAAAAATGTCATGAGTAATTTCATAGGGGTCGTGTTAAATCTGTAGATTGCTTTGGGCAGTATGGCCATTTTAACAATATTAATTCTTCTAATCCAAAAGCATTGGATATCTTTCTATTTCTTTGAATCATCTTCAGTTTCCTTTATTAATGTTTTGTAGTTCTCAGAATATGTCTTTCACCTCCTTTGTTAGGTTTATTCTTAACTATTTTATTTTTTGATATGATTTAAAAAGGAATTTTTTTCTTTCCCTTTCTGATATTTCATTGTTAGTATAAATAAATACAGCAGATTTCTGTATGCTAACCTTGTATCCTGATACCTCGCTGAATTCATTTATCAGTTCTAGTAATTTTTGTGCGGAATCTTTAGAGTTTTCTATATATAGCATGTCATCTGCATATGATGAAAATTTTGCCTCTTCTCTTCTAATTTGAATACTTTTTATTTCTCGTTCTTACCCAATTGCTGTGGCTAGGACTTCCAGTACTACGTTGAATGGTGAGAGTGGGCATCTTTGTCTTGTTCCAGTTTTTAGTGGAAAGGCTTTCAGCTTTTCACCACTGAGTATTATGTGGGTTGTGGGTTTGCCATATATGGCTTTTTTTACATTGAGGTATGTTCCCTCTATACCCACTTGGGTAAGAGTTTTTATCATAAATGGATTTTGAATTTTATCAAAAGCTTTTTCTGCATCTACTGAGGTGGTCATGTGGTTTCTGGCCTTTCTTTTGTTGATGTGCTGTCTCACATTGATTGATTTGTGTACGTTGAACCATCCTTGTGACCCTAGGATGAATCCAGCTTGATCATGATGTATGACCTTTTTATGTGTTGTTGGTTTCAGTTTGATACTATCTTGTTAAGAATTTGTGCATCTGTATTCATCAGAGATATTGGCCTGTAATTTTCTTTTTTGGTATTACCTATCTAGTCTTACTTTTAGGGTGATGGTGGCTTCATAAAGTGCCTTTGGGAGTGTTTCCTCCTCTTCAGTCATGAAAGAGTTCAAGAAGGATTGGTATGAGTTCTTTGTATGTTTGGTAGAATTCCCCAGTGAACCTATCTGGTCCTGGACTCTTGTTTGCAGGGAGTTTTTGTGTTACAGATTCCCAGGATTCACTTCTTACCCCAGCTGAATGGAGGTTAGATCAAAGGGTCCCAGTTCACTGTGCAGACTCAGATTCAGTAAAGCTGTTAGGGAGTCCTCAAGACAGAGTCAGCTGTCGGAGGAGTCTCTTATCTCACAGAGACAAGCCCACTTTGCTCAATCATTGACTGGGAGCAGCTTGAGTAGAAACATAGCCTTGGTACAAATGTGGCAACTGATTTCGGAGCCCAGCATCTGCGTCCCCCCTGAACTTGGAGGCCTGTGAGGCACATTCTGCAATCTCCTTGCTTTTAAGGATTGTGACTGTTTTTTAAGTGTAATTAGCTCATACAATCCTTCAATTTAAAAATAGATCTATTTGTAGTACTTGCCAGAATCCTCCAGCTATCGGGTAGTGTTGGCTGTTTATTTGTTTGTATCCTTCTATGTTTTCTACTCTTCACAAGCAGTTAAGGAAAACTTGCCTTCTCCATTAGCTTTTCCTCCCCAAATATTAGAAACGACAGAAATCCTCCCCAAACATCTAGACCTGGTCCGTCATGCTTCATCCTTTTGTGATGCTCACTTCCCGTAAGAAATGACTCTTGCTCTGCCAAGAAAGTCATACCTTGATGGAGGAACGTGGTGTCTGTCTGCTCTCCACGGGCTCTGCCTCCTGGGCCCTGTGTGAGCCAGAGCCCGTGATTCTTCCTGCCATGCCCTTTTTGATCACATGCTCGCCTCTGTGTCAATGGGATTGGACTTTATGAGTGGAAGGCGCAGATCTTGTTCTGTGTAGGAGGTTTTATAGCTGAAAGTGAGGAAAGCAGTCAAATGAGTCACACGTCAGAATTTATTCCGAAGGGTGCTGGCATTATTACTCTGCATTACAGAAGTGCTGGCTCTGCTTGCTACCTGAGTCATGATTCAAAGTGGAAACAGATTTGGTTTTTACCATGTTAGAGTAGCAGATAAACTCCAACCCATGTTTTACTGCCTCTGAGTCTTCCTGCTTCCAGAAATGGAGATCATTGTCCATTTCATCATTTCAGCAGGAGACGTCTTGTGGGCACATGGTACACCTCTCAGAAAGGCACGCTAAAGAAGGAATGGACGAATGAATGAATGGAATGAGCTTGTTTGAGGAATTTGGTGCCTTAGAATCTTGTGTATCATATTTTGTGTTTCCTCTCTGTTGCAAAAGAGAAAGTTTATGCATTGAGTTCTATGATTGGCAGACAACTCACAGAATCAAACCGTGTGAGATCTGGAAAGAAACTCACACATGACCTGTTCTATTCTATTGAAAAAAAAATGAGAACTAAAGGGGGGTGACTAGCCCGAAGTCACACAGTTAATAAAGGCAAAGTCTATAACCCCCCTTCTTGTCTTTTCTCTTTCAAGTAAAACTGCTATTTTCCCTTTTCATTTTTTGTAGTTCATTTGAAAGGAAATATTACTGGTTCTCAAAGTTTACAAAAGTCCTACCCAAATATTCTAAAATCCATTTGAATTCATGAAGACACAGTGGATTTGCCAAATAAGACTCACTCAAGTCATTCATTCATTCATTTAACAAATATTGAGAGTTTATTATGTGTCAAGCATTGGTCTATCTGCTCAGAAGATAAAAACACAAAGGCAGGCCAGGTCCCTTCCCTCCCGGGGAATATATTTTAGTTCATATTCAGAAAGAATGTGTTATCTGTGACTGTCACTCACTGGCTATATGACCTGGGACAAATTTCTCAATCTATCTGAGCGTCATATTTCTTTGTCTGAAAAACTAGTAAATCCCACTTTACTTTGTTGTTGGAAGACCGAAAAGGTAACATCACTCAGCAGACTGCCAGGCATGTAACAATAGTGTGGGCTGGCTTTCCTCCATATCAAGCCTGGGTATGCCAGTTGCCCTGGTTTCTGCCCTTTTGTTTTTCCACTTTCTGGACCTGCGGAGTGGTGGAAGGTTTGCCCTGGGCAATCTTTCGCCTGCTTGCTAAGTTCCAACTGCATTGACTTTATTTCTGTTCCACGAACACTCCTAGCTCCTTCTTCCTTTAGTGTCTTTGGATCTGACTCTCTGCCTAGAACATTCAATCCTCCCCACCCACTTCCAGGCCTCCTATGGCCTTTTGTATTGGCCTTACTCCTGCTTATCTTTACTCTGAGTTTAATTATCACTGGGCAAGAAGTCCTTCTGTTACTTCCCAGGCTAAGTCAGATCTTTGCTACACATTCTTACGCAGGTCCATTTGCATGACTTGCCGAGCCCAACCCCAAATGAAAATGTGTTCAAAAAACAAAACAAAAGCGTTAAGAAAAGTAGGTTATAAAGATTTTTTTCTTCTTTTTCCTTCTCTCTTGACTTGTCAGGGTGTTTTTTATTTATTATTCAATGTTCTAAGTAAAGAAAAAGTTAAAATTTGTAATTATTAGCATTACTTTAATAAATTATTATATTATAGTGTACAGCTTTAAGTTACTATATTTTGATATTTATCATTATTGTGTGCAAAGCCAGTTTTCACTGCCAATGAGCTTAATAGGAATTACCCAATTCTTATTTTGTCGCTCATACATGCATATATATTTCCTTCTTACTAGAACAGAGGAAATGTTGCACAAAACTAATTTAGATTTTTTTAATCTTGTTTCTTATATGCACACATTCTATCAACGTTTTCTACTTTCAACTTACTGACGGATAAAAAAAAGACAGAAAGAAAAAGGAACTATGGGTTACTCTTTCCTCCATTTTGCTTCAATGTCATCGCATCCAGCATAAGTGATTGGCTGACACAGGGAGGTAACGTGAATAAGGGAGAATATGATAGAGTTTCTTGGTCCTTCATGTTTCTTTCAGTGTCATTAGCCTCTTTGTACGTTCCAAGTAAGTTCCGGTTAGAACAGGAAGTGTTGCCTCCAGGGGCGTCAGTAGGCTTGCTTACTCAGTCTTCTTAGATGTCACATGCTCATCTCCTATACTCTTATACTCTTTTAAGTATCACCAAATTCCCAATACCCTACGCTCATCAGAATTCTGTGCTACATATGAACGGAGCGGTGAGGAATGATGGAACTCACGTTCCTCGGTGCCTCTGCACATGTGCATGTTCCATTACACGAGTGGACTTAATTATTACACAATTTCAGATTTTTAAGTTTGATCATTTTAATTATCAAGAATTTCAAGACAGCAGTGGGAGAGCATCAAAACAATTCTGCAGCCTCTCTGAACATGAGCTCTCATGAGACTATTGAGAGTCTATGCCTGGGAAGCTGGCCTTGATGACAGCACCCTGTGCCTTTTTTTTTTAATTGAATTCCTTATAACATTTGTAATGATACAGTCATGAAATTATTTGGTTACCGCATGCCTCCATGTTTAAGCCACAAACTGCATGAGGGCAGTGATCTTATAACTTCTTACTCACCTCTCCTTCAGTAAATATTTTTGAGTATATGAATAGAGAGAGAGAGATGAACATGGATGGAAAGATCAGGAGTGTGAAATCTTTATAAACAAAATCAAGGAATGACTTGAAATTAATGACAAGAATTAATATTAGTGTACATAGTTAGATTTTATAGATACCTTCTAGAGCTGTTTATTCCCCTCCTCCTTGGAGTTACGTTTTACATTCTAATTCTGTGTGCTCTGCTTGATCAAACCCTAGTCATAAAAAGATTGAACATACTGCTGTCCATTCTAAGAGATTCCTTCTTCTTCCTGAATGTGTGTGTGTTTCAATGAACACATCACACACATACATAGAAAAAGAAGCTGTCCATTTCATTAGTACTAGATTTCATGTTATTCACGTTCCAAAAGGGAATGTTTCTTCTTTTTTTACAGGCCTTACATTATTAGCCACTCAAAGGGAAATAACGGTTCATTTAACTATGACAGAAACAATAGAGACCCGTTGCTTTCTGCTTTCTTTTGTACAAATTCTAATGCATTTTTAACTCCACCCCACTGGTTGGCAAATCAGCGATTACAGTCACCACTGCCCTGTAATGCTTTTCAGTCATTTTTAATAAACCCAGACTTTAAGATGGCTTTTTACTATCTCCATCAGCTACTAGAAAGGGACTCTTTTCCTGAACCACTGGGTCCTGCAGAATTCTAGCTAATGAAAGTGGATTTGAAAACACTATTCAATTAAACCAATCTGCTGAGATTTGTCTTTCTGTTGCTTTTGTTTTTTAGCCAAATTTAATGTTCAGCAAAATCTGTAATCTCACGTTCTGACCTTTGCAGAAGTTACTCATTTAATTGACAATCCTCTGGCTCCCAGTGCTTTTGCTTCCATTCTTTTGCAGCATGATTTCAATAGAATCCATCTAATCGTGCAAGTCTAGAATTTCCATAAAAGTTAAATGGAAAAGGATAGCTTAAACACAAATACATTTTAATTATTTTTAGCCATAAAGGGAGAAACAATACAATATACAAATGTTAGTACATAATCATCTATATAAAGTCAAATGAATGAATAAGTTTAGCTATAATATTCATATAGTAGAGAAATTAACATAGCATTGTGAGAAGGGTGCATTTATCTTAGATTTTGAATTATACAAAAGTTTATAATTTAAAGATACAAGTAATGACCTTGGAGTTGTGAAGACTAGATTTTTGTTATTATTTCTGCCACTGGTATGATCTGATATTGATTCGAAAGTATTTGTGGCATCAGGAGTATAGTGGTGAACAAGGATAACATATTTCTGTCCTTAAGGAACTTACTGTAATGGTCAGTGACTTGAGCAAGTCCTTTTTCCACCCTGAGTTGTTCTGGCTTTAAAACAACATTCATTTAATTATACAAATATCTTCTGGATATTTACTAGAGATTGTCAGAGTGTTATATGAGGTACAAAAATAAATTTTACATAGCTCCTAATTTCAAGGAGCTTATATTCTACACATAAATAACTATGAAGATAAGATACATGAAGCACCACAGAAAGATCTAGCTAACATGCTATAGGAATGAAAAATAAAGAGGATTTCCAAATCGTGAAATCAAGGCTTCTTTGACTAAATAACTTCCAAATTGAGTCTTAGGAGCTAGAAAAGATTTGTAGGTGTTGAGGTTGAGGGGAAAATGGGAATTCTAAGAGAGGATAGTAGAAGTCTTGAGGAGGGGGAGACTCAGGCAAGTATGTAATACGGTCCTGTATAGCTGAGTATAGTGTGTGTCAGTGCTTTTTTGTGTGCTATCCTCCCTTCCTTTAAGGGCCTGGTCTGGTGAAGTTGTCACTTACGATGAGACCCAGTCCAAATACTGCCTTGTCAATGCAACCTTCTAAGCCTCTCCTCACTATCCCTTTTCAAAAGAACCAGTCACCTCCTGCCATGGACCACAGTGTGGTACTTAATGTGCTATATAGTCTGGCACATAAATATAGTCTCATATTTATTTATGATTCCATTAGTCTCATCAGATTTCAAGTTTCATCAAGGTAAGTACTATGTCTGGCTTTTTAATCCTCTCCATTGTATAGATGGGTTCTGGCTAAATTGATGCTGAATTGAATTGAGTTGAAATTGTGAGAAAATGCAATTGCAACTATAGATTGGCTTGAGGGTCTAGAATGCCATCTTACACCACTGAAGTCTTTTGTCCTGAATATAATAATAGTAGTAGTAGTAGTAGTAGTAGTAGTAGTAGTAATAATAATAATAATAATAATAATAATAATAATAATAATAATTTTGGTTCTGGGCACTATTTTAAGTGCTGTGCCAACTTTATTTTATATAGTCTTCAGAACAATCCAGTGCCATAGGCAATACTGTTATTCCTGTGTTAGAGAACCTGAGGCCTAGTGTTTCAGGAATGGTCCCAGAATCAGAGTGAGTCAGGGGTGGAGCCAGAATTTGAACCCTTGTAACTTGACTCCAGGAAAAATGTTGTGAACTGCAGTGCAGAACTGTGCTTTAGAAAAAGTAATTTTTTGTGGGGAGTAGGGTGTAGCTCAGGCGCAGAGTGTGTGCTTGGCATGCATGAGGTCCTAGGTTCAATCCCCAGTATCTCTGTCAAGAAAATTAAAATAAATTAAATAAATAAATAAATAAATGAATAAACTTAATTACCTCTTCCCTCCACCCCAAAAAAGAAAAAGTAATTTTGCAGAAATATTCAAGGTGAATCAGAAGGAAGGGACCCAGTCAAGGATCTCAACTTGGAGATAATTGGACAAAATGATTATGGTGATGGAGGTAAAAAGGCAAGAGTATTTGTTGTTCATTCAAAATTAAAAGAGTTGATAAAGTAGTCCATGCGGGGAGGAGAGAAGTGGAAGCTTGTGCAATGTTGAGCCCACCTAAGTGGGAGGAGGAGAGTCTTAGTCACACACAGGAAAATAGAAAACCAGGAAAGAAGCAAGTTTAATAGGAAAGATTAGATAATTCTGTGACCGATGGTGCAACTTATTTATTATTTATAAATTATTCAAGCCTGAGTGTGGTATCCTTTAGTGATTTCCGCTCCTCAGGGAAAAGGCGTGTTTATGAAAACAATACAGTTTATTATGTGCCATTGTTCTCATTTGTATTCTGGTTTTGTGGAGATATTTTTTTCAAGATGAAGTCATGACTTATTTTGGAAAATAAACACCATATGTGGAAGTTGTTTTTGTTGGAGGTTTAGAAGGAAAGCTAGAATTTTCACAAAAATGTGCTTCAAAAGGGGGACAGACCATTGTAGCAAAAATAAGGATGTTCACTCTTGGTTTTCTCAATGAATAACTGAAAAAAAAAATCCAATATTTTATTTCAGAAAATCAGTATCCCTGTTATGTTTTTTAACCTCAAAAAAGTTGCTCAACCTCAATAAATCTATTCCCTCACCTGTAAAATGGGAACGATATTGGGTGTAACCTCACAGAGCTTTTGTGAGTATGCAGGGAGATAGTGTATGTGAAATGTTTGCATAGCATATATCATATGGAAACCCATAAAAATATTAGCTCTCACTATTATATTATTACTGTCATTTCTTACATTTACTGAATTTCCTCACTGTCTGTGCCTCAGTGGAGAAATATGAGAGTGCCTAATATTTGTTGAAAAGTAACATATAACTGTTGTTTTAGAACCATAATTATAATAATCTTAAACTATTCTTTCTTGGAGCCTGCAACACTTAACATTTGCTTTATCTTACAGTTTGAGATGCAGAGAAATAGGAACTGACTTGTAAACTTTTTATAGTCAGAATTTGTATTTTGGACTATTCATTCAGTACTCTGGGTTTGATGTAAAAACAGTAAGGAAAGAGAGAATAAGGTAAAATGGAAAAAAAAAAAAAAAAGGATGAAATATATCCTAAGAGCTTCACCACGCTCAGATGCTGGAATACATGGAACTATAGTGTTGTTATTTGAAATAACCAAATGGGATTTTCTAATGACGTACATTTTTGATGTGTTTAATTCCATCTTAAAATCTGGGAACAATTTGACTACATTAAAACATTACTGTGCAAATTAAAAACACTATAAAATCACAGCACTGTGAACGCAAGTCCACAAAAACTAAAAGTGCTTGAACTAAGTAAGCATGTGTGACTTTTTCTGAGGTTTTCCAATAACAAGTTTTGCTCCCCATTTTATTATCTTTTAATGAGCAAGCTGTTTAACACAATAAAAATTCAGAAAAATGTATAACAAAATAATATAAACTGGAGTCAATATTATCAATCAGTTTCTCTCTTCTTTCCCTTCAAAATGGGAATACTGACATTGTTGGGGTTTTTTTTCTTTTCTTCTTTTTTTCTTTTTTTTTTTTTTTTTTTTTTTTGTACCTAGAGAACACAGTCCTGTTTGTCAATCACCAGCGTTCCACGTGAGCCTAGTTTCTGAATCACAACACAGAAGTACGAACAGCAAAGGGAAGCCCTACTTAAGGGTAAGGCGGGTTTATGTGGCTTTAATTGCAACACTTTAAAAAAAGAGATAGAGGTGATATATTCCCATGGGTATAATAAGAATCAATGGTGAGATTTAGCTGCCAAGAAAGCTAATTGGACAGCCTACATTACCAGCAAAATTCTCTCTAGAGCAAAAGAAATGACATTTCTTCCTGCTCTGTAATCTAAAGGCAACACCTAGATTACCGGATTCAGTTCAGAATATAGAACTTTAACTTGGGTAGAAAGAAACAAGAGCACTTGCATGAGTTTGCCACCAGTACCACGAACAGCAGGCACCAACGTGTGCCTCGTTTCTACACCCTGAAAACCGAGACCCCCAAACCCAGCAAACCTCTCTTGACACAGTCCTCCATTCATCAGGAAAGGGGGGGAATCAAAGAGGACAGGGCAGAGTGAACTCAATAAAATGTAAACGTGCTATTTAGTAGCTGGAGATCCAACCGAACACCTGTTGGCTACACCTACAGAGCTCAGTATGGTAGCTGCCGGCCATAGGTGGTCATGAGAACTTGAAATATGGCTAGTCTGAATGGATAGGAGCTATAGATGAAATGCACACTAACTTTTAAAGTTTTGGTATTAAAAAAATGTGAAATATTGCACTTACAATTTTTATATTGATTATATGTCAAGATCATGTTTGGGGCATTTTGACTTAAAATAGATCATTTAATTTTACTCATTTCTGTTTACCGTTTTTAACGTGGCTACTGAAAAATTTAAAGTATATTTGTGCTTTATGTTATGTTTCTATTGGACAACACTTTTCTAGACTGGGGTCAGCAATTTTTTTTTCTCTAAAGAGAAATATTTTAGGCTTGTCTCTGTCACAGTTACTGAACTCTGTATAGCACAATAGCAGTTATAGGCAATATGTAAACAATGTATGTGGCTGTGTTCCAATGAAACTTTATTTATGGACACTAAATTTTAAATGCCATACATTTTCATGTGCTATGAAATATTGCTTTTTTCTTTTTTCTAACAATTTACAAATGCAAAAGCTATTCTTTGGCATGTAAAGA
The DNA here is from genome assembly GCF_048773025.1 of Camelus bactrianus. Lineage (NCBI taxonomy): Eukaryota > Metazoa > Chordata > Mammalia > Artiodactyla > Camelidae > Camelus > Camelus bactrianus. The sequence continues at coordinate 19,617,341 of NC_133548.1, forward strand.
CAGACTGCCTATAGACCATAGCTTGCCAACCTCTGCTCTAGACCTTACTCTGCATTTATTAATTTTGGCTCTTACTAAAATGACTTAATCTATATCCTCATCTAAAACTTGTGATGTTTATAACTTAATTATAGAGTGTCCCCCTCTCCCCCAAGGTATGAGAGTTTCGAGTGAAGTGGCAGGTAAATAACTTTACAACTTGACACAAATATAAAATTGGCCAAGAATAAAATAAACTGCTCCTAAAAGCAGTAATTTCCTGATACTAGATGTGTATAAACAGAAGAAAATTTCTAGGAAAGAATTTAGTAGAAGAAAATGAAATAACTAGATGTGATTTAATTAAACGTATAACTTCCTTTCATATCCCAAACACATTTTGTTTGGTTTCGTTGTTATATGTTAACTCAATTTTAGTTGAAATGTTGTGGGCAAAATTCAACAAAAGATCTCAGAGTTCAGGTTCTGGACCCTATCACAGGAGTAATCAATTTATTATATTGAAAATCGTCAGTTCATAGAAGATTTTTGTCGGAATCTCAAATCTGATGGATTGCACTTCTTCCCATTTGGTGTAGAAAATGATAAAGTTTTAACACATGAGATTCTGGGAAGTGGACTGGTATCATTCTTCTTTTTATTTATCAATGAAATAGTAATGAATTCTCTGCAATTTATTTGAACACACAACGAATGATTGGAAATAAGTTGGTAATATTTTAAGTTGTACTTTTAATAAGCACCTCCCCAGTGTTCTCATCCTCTTTGCTCATTTCTTCATGCTCTTCAGCTGAGTCTTAACTATAGCACATATGATGCAGTTACTGAGTTTAAATTTTGGGGGTGAATGAATGGGTCTCAATCGCTAATGGATTCTTTATACTGATTGAATTTGCCTGTCGAATTGGTTTAAATTGCCCGACCATACTTCAAGGTTAAATACAAAAGTATGTCGAGCTATTAATTCTGTGTTGCTGTTGTTGGTTTGAAGGATGTGGGTAGTTGAAGCTAGAACAGGAGATTAAATTAATTTCTGCCTTCACCTTGGCCCAGCCTTTTTCTGTGTGTAATGTATCTGTGACAGTTGTCCTCATTCTGAGAGCAAATGAGGAAAACTCACCAGAATGAAAGACCAGCCCTCATTAAACTGATGATTTTTAGGGAGATTTCCTTTGATCCCGTGCAGTGAAATGTTACCTTCCTGAAGGTTGAGTTTAGCAATGAGAAATCCAAAACTGAAAGCACACCGACCAAAATCAATCAGATCATCCTATTTCAAGGGCAAAAAAGACAAAAAAAAATAGAGTATCTTCCAGCTGCTGACAAAGAAGTCAACATGTCTGAGCTACAGTTCGGTCCCGTGTGTGAGGAGCAAATATTCCCCATGGCGGCTCTGCTTTCTCAAATCCACATGAGCTCCACATTTACAACTTTGTTCTGCAGGCTGAAAGAAATGGGGGAGTTCTTACTTTTCAGATGATTAAATCCAACCCTATGCAAATGTCCTTTGAGGCTAGACCATAAGACGCTCTCACAGTCTCTCCAGAGAGTAAAATTTCAGTTGCAATCAACTCTGATCCTTAAAGCTTTTATGAAAACTTAGGTGGGAGACAGGACAACTAAGCCTTTGCAAACAAGCTTCGAGAGACTATATGTAGCCCACATCCATCATCCTCCATGTATCCCCTGCTACACACAAATTCATCTTAGTGACAGGGAGGAGGAGCGCACGTCGATTTTCTTCATCTCTTGGGGACAGAACTTCAAAATTGGTCAATTACAGTATTTCATATTTCCTTGTTGCTAGCCTGAGCATACAATAGTTGTCCTAACTCGTAGGCAGAAGTGTATTTTATCCAGTTAACGCGTATATTCTTGTTTGTTTTGTAAATCAAAATTAGAAGTCAGCTTTTGTATCCAATACATGTTTTAGAAAAAAATATTTTGTTCGATTGTGTTTTGTAGTTATGAAAGTAAGATATGCACCCTCTGGAGACTTTGGAAAATACTGAAATATAGTTTTAAAAAATCCTTTATAGCCCCGCTACACAGAAATAACCACTATTTATTTTTAAGTAAATTACTTTTCAGTATTTTTTAATACTTTTACATTAATTTATTCAGTTAATGTATATAATGCCTAATACATACCAGACATCACACTGTCATTTGGAGACATGATGGTGAGTGAAAGAGATACTGTTTTTGCTTTCACAAAATGTATCATTTAGCCAGAGACAAACAAACAAATGCAAAATAATATGCTTTGTGCTTTAACAGAATGAGACAGAATAATCACACATGAGAGGAAAAAAGAGCCCAGACTTAGGAGACAACAGGGAAGGTTTATGGAAAAAATACTGAGCTTAGGCCTGACGTTGGATAGCATGTGGGCAGACAGAGAGGAAGGAAGGAGGTGGAAAAGTATATTGACCAAGAGGAAAAGCTCAGATAAAAGGTCTGGTGGATGTTTCAGGAAGTAAACAGCTGGTGATTATAGATTATAGCTCCAGAAGGTGAAGAGGAGATTTGAAAAAAAGTGAGACCAAGGCAGTGACAGTAGCAATACTCCAGCAGTCCGTGGAGGTCACGTAGATTACTTAGGCTAGATGCCAAGAGACTCTAAAAAGAGACCCTATGTATAGCATCTCAGGCTAGAGGGAAGCCCGCTTCCCTCTTCCGTACCCACACAGAGAAAACTGAGCTGTCCAGTGTGGGTAGCCAGCTCTGTTCTACCAGATCACCTAGAGACTCAAGTTCCTTCTTTCTCGGGGTGCCCTCATTCCCTAGGGTGCTATCCATGTGGTCACATGATCCAGGTTAGCTCCCTTGCACTGCATCTAGTTTCCATTCACCCAGGAAGAAATGAAGAAATAGACAATGTCCTTTTAAGGAACTGACATAAAAGTGTATAGATTCCATTGTTGAGAACTTGGTCACATAAGCACCGTGGAAAACAGTCCCTCCGTTTGCAACGACCAAATGCCTGCCAACGTAAAATCTGAAAGAAAGACTCTGTACTAAAAAGAAAGACAGGAGGATATTTGCCTCACTGTGGTATGAAGTCTGGATTGTATTTTAAGAATAACAGAAGGCCATTGAAAATTTTGAACATGGGGACATTATTTTTAGACCTGGATTGTAGAACTTGACTGTATAGAGGAAGATGAGTTGGAGGCTCACAGGAATGGAGACAGGACTACTGGATGGGAGTCTGTGCAACGAAAAAAGTATTCAGGCAAGGGATAATGGCATCATGGGCTAGGACAGAGGCAGAGGAATTATGAGGAAAGGAGCAGTTCATTTATGAGTCAGAATGAGTCATTTCTGAGACTGAATTGCAGGGCTGGATGCATCGTTAAATATAAAGGGTAATCATGAGGGAGACTGAGAAGTCAAAATGTCTGGTTTGGTGACTGGTCAGATGGTGCCATTCACTGCTTGTTATCCATAGGTTTTGCACTGTTTTAAAGAACACCATAAAACCTAATAGTTTAAAATAACAACTCTGTATTTAGCTTTGATTGTGTGACTCAACTGGGCAAGACTCAACTAAGCTGAATACCACTCATTTTAGCTGAACTCACGCATCTTAAGCCACCTGTGGGTCGACTAGGATTCTGCAGGTGAAGTGATGTGACAAGAACATCTTGGCAGATTAGCTTGGTGCCAACAGATAACAAGAGCACAAGGAAGGGAAAGGACCCTATGCCCGAGCACTTTTAAAGTCTCTGCTGTGGTCCTGTATGCTTTGGTCTCATTGAGCAACACAAGGCACGTGGCCACACCCAGGCACTGTGGGAGGCAGCCATGAAAATCTGAGGGCTATCACCGCAAGAACCTGTGAACCTGATATAGAAAACTATACACATAATGCAGTGGAAAAATTTCACTGGATTTGAATTTTGGAGGTTCGGAGGGTGGAGTTTATTTCTGGGAACCAATTCTGTGTTTTTGTGGGGGTGGAGGTAGGTTTATTTATTTATTTATTTTAATGGAGGTACTGGGGATTGAACCCAGGACCTTGTGCACGCTAAGCACACACCCTACCACTGAGCTATACCCTCCCCTGCCAATTCTGCACAATTTTGAACATCACTTCACCTCTTTGGACTTGGTTTTCTGCATCCCTGGAGAATAAGCTTGATTGGCCCCAATGTTCTTTGCCTCTCTAATGTTTATGACACACACTGATTAGTGTTTTGTTTCTGATAGTGTAAACAGAAGGCCATTTTGAAGTTTGGACTGTCAGATCTGATTTCTTTGAAATAGAGGATGAAAAAAGGACTGGAGTAGCTAAAGTCTTCGTCCTACTGGGTTCTTCTGTTCTATTGACCTGTGATTCCACAATTTGGCACCATCTGTCCAATGGTGAGAGACCACATTGTCCTTATGTTAAGGTTGATTTGTTTATGGAAATGAGTGTGTCAGCATTAGTCAGCAAATAAAGGCTCTTATTCTGTATTACTTTTCATTTAAAAAAATAGATGCATGATAATTTTAAAATGTGTTCTTTACTGTTCATCACGTCTTGGGGAACCTAGATTATTTTCTAGGTTCTATTTGTGACCTGTTTAGTAACTCTAACGATAAATCTTTGACTAGCCAACTTGATTTGTCTAAAGTTGGCATTTTAATTCCTGCCTAATTATGATATCCACTGTTGTGGAAACACTTCTCACCAGAACCACTCAGCTTGTACTGTGTACCACATGTCAAGGAACTCTATGAAACCATATGATGTGATTTTAGAGCTAGAATAAACAACATAAATAATTTTACTCAAATTACTAGTTGTATAGGAGGAAAATAACACCCAGAAAACATAAGCATATTGAGTCAAGTCATATGGTAAGAAGACCATACAAATCACAACTCACACTTAGGTTCAACTTCATCCCAAAAATCAACCTGGACTAGAGTCATTTGATTGCCTATCATACACAAGAAGTTGCAAGAATAGTTTCTGCTAAGGCCATTGTAAGCAGACTGGAGGTAATGTGGTGTGGTGGAACTGGCCTCATTATTACATATCTGCCTTCTACCAGCCATTAGGACAAGCTACTCACTGTCCTTGACATGCCTGATACTGAACTTAGTCCATAAGAGACTCTCCAAAAAGTGTTAGTTCTTTCCTTCCCCCTTGTATGTACATCAGCTCTCTGACTCATTTGGGATGGTCTTGGATTGACTGTCGTTTGGGGGAAGATTGATATAAATGAACAAATTTTTTGTTATCTGTTTTGATAAAGTGAAGAAGACTTTGTGTTCCTTGTTTAATAACTGTCTAAGTGAATCCTTATACTATCTCTAGATGTTGTGTCTTCTAGAAAGTTAATGGCTGGAGTATTGAACTGGGTCAGGAGCTATGGATTCTAGTTCCATTTTGTCATTAGTAAACTCTGTAGTCGTTAAGCCTCAGTTTCCTCCTCTCAAATGGGAATAAAACATGTCTGCCTGGCCAACTTTACAGGGTAGTTATAAGGGTCAAAAATTTGTTTTGAAAACAAAAAGTACCAAGTACCCTACAAAAATATGAACTTATTATTGAAACATCTAAAATAAATATTTTTCAAATAATCAGAGCATAATATGACACTAACTTTTATTACATCGTCAAATAGAGACCAAAAAAAGGCATAATGTAAACACATAGTGAAACCCAGTTTGCCACTGGGATCCTGGAAATTAAAGACTCCTTCAGTGTTGGACGAGAGAGGAGACCTCTGAACCCTATTTCTGTTCAATGTTCTCTTCTGAAATGTTCATCTGAAACTCCAGCATCTATAGTTCAGTTAACTGAATTTCCTTCACTTTAAACCTCCCTACCCATTTTCCCATGTTTTCAGTCCCTCTCCTCTTTGTCTGAAGGCTGCAAGAGGTGTAGATATTTATTTCAAAAGAAATGTAGTATTTCATTTCATTCCATAGAGAGTGATGCAGGTACCAAATCCAACAAGAAACACACACACACAACACTTCTGGCTGTAGTTCCTTATGAATTATCAGATTACGAATTTATACACGCAGTCTTCATATTCCTCTCATTAGGTTTCCCTTTCCTGCCAGAAAATGTGCACCTGCGTTGGGCTAGAGAGGGGAAAGAACACCCACGTGGAATATTCCTCAGTCAGAAGAGATGGGCTGTCCGTCTCGCTTTAGATTTGATGAGCCACCGATTTGTGATAGTTTCATTTCGATTTCATTACTGGGCAACCAGAATGAATTGACAGAGAAAGCAATCAACACATGACGCACCCACTGGAACCTCTAATATGAAGTGTTGGCTGCTTCTGTCAACACAGCCAATTACCAAAGGTACTCAAAGGATAAGTGATAGCCAAAATAAACCACATGGTTCCGTGGACCACATCCTGCATAACTATTAGTGAGTGCAGAGTAGACACAGGATGACAGACTTCTTCATCAGGATAACATTTCAGGTGAATGCCCTGTCTGTTCCGCATTCTCCAAGCAAACACAGATGTTTGTGGTAAGATAAGCGCTTATTCTGGTGTGTGTGTGTGTGTGCTCGCATGTGCGTGCACAGGAAAAAAAAGAGAGAGGGAGGGAGAAAGAGATTGACTACATACTGATGCCAGGGTGTAAGAAATACATCAGGAAAAACAAATTTTTAAAATAATTGAATTTAATCCTTCCCACCATGTGGGTTGCTTTCTGTGCTAGAGCATGAGTTTGACAGAGGAAATATAGACTCAGACTGCTGGGAACTTATTGATTGATGCCTTGCAGACAGCTAACAATTATTCTTTCATTTAACAAATATTTATTGAGCAGTGGCTATATGCAGGCACTCTGTACTAACTAAGCAATGGAGATATAATGTTTAAAACAAAGTTAATCTTCCCATTTGCAACAACATGGATGGACTTTGAGCGCATTATGCTAAGTGAGATAAGTCAGAGAAAGACAAGTACTGTATGATATCACTTATATGTAGAATCTAAAAAAGTTAAACCTGTAAAAAACAAAGTAAAATGGTGGTTACCAGGGGATGTGAGAGCGGGGTAAGACTGATGGTGTTTGGAGGTACAAACTTGCAATAAGTAGTAAATAAGTCATAGAGATCTAATGCGCAGTACAGTGAACATAGACAATAATATTGTACTGTAATATACAGTGTGATAAATATCGCTACGCTGGCAATCACATTACAGTATACAGATGTATTAGAGTAACGTGCTGTACACCTTGAACTTACACAATGTTACATGCTAAATGTATTCAATTAAAGAAAAGATAGACATGATACTTTTCCACCTGGAATTTATAGTTTGTAAAGGGAGAAAGAAAATTTGGAAATCTGAGCCCCTCTTTTGTGGGACAAGGGAAGTATAGGATGCTATCCGAGATCCTAATCCAGATGTTGAAATCAGTGAAGATTTTAGAAGGAGGTGATGTCCAAACCAAGACCTAGGAGTTAGCTAGAGAAACTGGGAAAGCAATGATTCCTTCTTGCAGTTAAAGCAACACCAATAAAAGTGTGATGGCAAGAAGCGTGGGTCATTTTATCAGAGTATGTAGAGGTTCATCGGTGTTGGGGAGGGGCAGGAAGAGGTAGAAATGGAAAGGTAGGCAGAGAACACATCCAGATGGCTGTAAAATTGGATTTTATCCAGTAAGCAGTGACATATGGAAGGATTTTGACCTGTGAAATAGCACAGCCAGATAAACTGTAGTAAATCTAATCATTGCTGTATACCTCTATGTGTATGTGTGCATGCACACATATGCATACTTTAAATGCAATTTAAAAATAATTCTGGGAACACAAAGGTGGAGGAAAACAACTATTTGGAGAATTTGGTGAAATATTTAAAGATAATGGAACTTCTAATTTGATTCTTGAACTCTTGTCACTGCATAGTGTTGCAACGTACAGTGCAGCAACAACCCAGTGATGGGGGAACCTCTGCCCACACCTGGGGTAGTTGGTGTGGGCTTACAGCGTGCCAGGCACTCTGCTGTGGTCTGAGGAAATCACAAGGGCATCAGAAAATCAGACTTTTCCCCTTGAGGGCTTCCTTTCAGCCTGCTGAGGAAGACACATCTGTATCTTTCTGTTCTCTGTGAATTGCAGGGAAATTGGATACAGTGCATCTGCGGATTATCTCCAGCCTTAGAAAGTATGCCTTGGAATGAACTTTGGGCAGTTTTCTTGGAATCTCCACCATTGGTCTTAATTTTATCCTTTCTACACACATGTTTTGAAAGTCTGAAATGTCTTCCATAGGTTGGTGTGCTGTGTACTTGAAGTGACGAAATTCCCCTTCTGGGTGTTTTCTTGTGGTCTTATAGACTAAGCTACCCCGGTTCCTCTAGCTACCACTCATGGGACATGACGGCTTCTGACGGTTCCATTTCACTTTCATTACAGGTGAAAACCTGGTTGACAGAGAAAGCCATTAGCACATGGCATTACCACTGTAACGTCTACTGTAATCTGTTGGTTGTCTCGGCTAGTCTGCCTCCCATCCTGGCTCTTGAGCTTAATTACACACTGATCTGCCTTAGAGTTTGGTTCTAGTTCAGAAATCGTGTTCCTTAGGATATTATTTCAATAAAGGACATAGCTTTTTCCACCACTAATTACTTGGAGGGTTATCTGTAAGAGTCAGTGCTCAGAAGTAGCTTTGATGTCTTCAGGAAATTGGCTTAGAAATGATATATTCACAACCATTGACAACAATGATGATGACTTTACTGCTGATTTGTTGAGATGACTGATTAGTGGGCCATTTGTAGAGACCCCCTCTCCTTGTTTTCATGCTACTTGTGTGTTAACTTTGATTTTAATAGTGTGGTGTCTAGAACCAGGTCCTCGGGTGCTCCTCATCCCCCTTCATCTGAGTCTTGACTGCATATTTAAGCTTTGTTTAGCTTCCATAGCTGGTCCATGGCTCAACCGGTGATGCTTTTCTCTTCAGGACGTGTAATACATCATTAAAGGAAACACATCAGAGGATAGTAGCAGTGAGAAATAAGAAAACAGAAATAACCAAAGTTCCAGGTACAAGTTTCCATTATTAGATACAACATTGCTAGGTTTACTCACATGTTCAACAGAGGTCTAGTGAGCATTTGTTCACATTTTACATAAAACAAGACCAATGAATGGTTTATTGAGCTCTGAGTATGTACCGTACCAGATGTTGGAGTACATCGGTGACCCAGGCACCCTCATGAGTCCTCAACTCATGGAGCTTAAATTCTAGTTGGTAAAATAGATACCATTCAAATAAATACACAGGATATTTTTCAGTTTCTGATGTGTCCTATAAACATGGCAATTCATGGATTGGCTTATAAGCTTCTGAACTACTTCCCCATTCACAGCATTTTTCTCTCTTTTATTCAAAATTATATCTTACTCTTTAGATTGCTACACCACCTTTTATCTCAAGTAATCAAGGTATCATACTTTTCTTTTTAAGTAAAAAATAAACTTCAGTGATATCATTATAATCTCTCCATAGTCTATAATTGCATAAAAGTACCACAATTATTCCAAAATACCATCTTTTGGGAAACGTAGGCTATTTCTGTCTTTTCCATATTATAAGCATTCTTTTGATACTCATCCTTACAATTACAAAACACATACCTCTTAATTATTGCATCATTATATTTTCCAAAGGGAGCATTACAGTGTCGTAAGTTATCTCAATACAAATTACAAAATTGCCTTCCAGAAAAGTTAGATCATTTTTTCACCAGAACTATTTGGAAGTACTTATTTTCCTACAACCTTGCCCACACTGGTATTTAAATTTTATTTTTCATTTTAATTCTTAAATATCCTTTGCGAATTATCTGACATGTTAGGCTGCTACGCCTTTCACCATCCTGACCACATGCTTCTCATTCTCAGCCTGCTGCTGACAGATGTGCTTGGGACACTGGTCCAAGCAGACACAATTTTGCTTCCTTCTACATCAGTTCAGGAGCTTCTCCCAGTGCTCTGTCCTCACGAATGAAGCTTCCCTGTCTGCAATATGCCTTTTATCCACCCACTACTTCCTGCCCTTCCAGCTTATCAACATTTATCCTTGGACAAAAAAAGAGACAAAGGAGGTTTTAATTTTAATTTTTGTTTGGTAACCATGGAGAGATGCTGATGTAGGTACTGAGGGTTCCATTACTCAGAGCTGTAAATTTCATGTGTATGAGTTCTTCAAAAGTTTTTTTTTTTCTTTCTTGTCACAGCAAAGCTCTTTCGCTTTCTTCACCTTCAGTTAACTTCGAAATTGATGCCTAGGATGACTGCCAGTAATATTATATCACCCCATATGTTTTGCTTAATTACACTATTTCCTGAATTCATTTTTTGAAGTTAAAATTTTCCTCCACCTCATCATCAAAACATTATGAACACTCTCTGTCACACTGAGATTAGAAGATAAAAACCTCTTTTTAAATTATGTCTGTTTGATACGTTTCCAGAGTTTGGGTAGGGGATGATAAATCATCCTGATTATTTAAATCCATATTATAAATCACAGGATATCTGAATCTTATGGGACATGGAATTGAGTTTAATCTAAATAGCAAGCCCAATAAAATCCTAGCAAGTTTTAGATGTCTTTCAGGTTTAAAGTATATTTTCAATTTACAGTACGTGAAAGCTCAGGTTACTTTTTTCCCTAATGTATTTGTGTTGATTCTATGCATGGTTCATGTCTCAAAACAAGAAAAAAAATTCTGCTTCTTATTAATACTTGTATAATACAGAACACTCAGATGCAGTATAACTCAAGTAGAATGCCCTCTAGAGAGCCTTATATTTCTTTTTTATTTTTACATCTTCAGCAAATCATAAATGATCTTGAAGTCAGTGGAATGAGTTTGCATGCAGATCCTTAAAATTGTGCCAAAAGGCAAACAAAAGATTTACTGACAAAATCATGTCACAGATTTTTTTCTTCATTCACCTTACTTCTTTTTTATAACCTAAAAGAAAAGGATAAACACCTAATCCGTATCACCAAGCTGTCATATAAAAAGTTAGATGCCCATTTTCACTAGTGTGCTTCTCCATTAAATAGTCTATACTTCCTCTAATATTTTGTTTAAATCTGTACCTTCTTATATTTAAAACTTTTTCTAATTCCTCTCCCTCATTATCCCTGTACATCCCAACTTTTTTAGTTTGAGGAATTAAAAGAATGCCCTAAAGGCAGAGTAAGGGTAGTTGGAGAGACATAAGCAAATCTCTATGGTAAGCATACAAATAGAAGGGTCATATGTACCAGAGGAACAGAAGTGTTACAGTTCTTTAGTGGTCAAATAAAGAGAACAGGGAAGAAAATTATAACATGGATATGCCCAGTCATTCAGGAATTTCAAAACTAAGATCTCTGAAGGATATTAATCAATAAGGAAAAAAAAAAATCAGAGTAGAACCAAAAACAATTCTTATGCTATAAGATGAGCAACTCCTACCCAGACTTTGCTGTGTCTCAGGTCAACCCTATAGATGATGTGTCAACAAAGAGCTGCTTCCACAAGAACATGAGGTGGGACCCACATTTCTGGGTTCTGTCTAAGAACAGATGGGTGAAATGTTTGGGTATAGGTCCCAGAAATCTGTATTTTAATAAGCACATCAAATAATTTTTAAGCAATTGAAAACTTCAAGCAAAAATGTTGGAATCCGATTTTTCAAAAACAGCGAAGTTAAGCTGTATCTTCAAGCTTATACACACCTATGTGAACTTTTGAAACCCCAGACAGGTCTTTGGTTACTAATCTTGCTTTCTCCACAATGCTAGACTGGGTATGTATTCATTTTTTTTTATATATATTGAACTTCAATTCTCCTTTGTACCATCTAGTTAGAAAAAGTAAGATACGTGAAGGAAAGCGTCAGGTACAGGACCTTTTTACCCAGGAGATACTATGAAGAAACTGAATGGCCCAGCAGTCCTCTGTAACACAGGATTTCACACAGTCAGGGCCCAAGGGTTACTGACACGCTCACACTGGTCATTTAAAATAAGCAATGCCAAAGGTTAATCGCCAAATATCTGGCAGAAGAGGTTTCTCTTGGAGTATAAGGTGTCTGAAAAAAATGAATAAATAAAAGAAGGGTTCCCTGACTATGCACATTTAGGCCTTAGAACATATCACTGATGAAAACTATGAAGTTGCTTTCTTTAAAGATAATTGTGAATTTTATCTATTTATGTCATACCAGTATAGATCTCCAAAAGTGGATGAGAAAAAATAATAATAGAACTCCAAGAGTTGGATAATTGGTAAAGGCTCAAGATTACCATTGAGACCAGCACAGTAGATGGGAGATACCTTTTTTAAAAAGGAAACAGACAGAGTACAAAACTACATTTCCCTAATTATGGTTTCATATAATGTGCATACTCCTCTGACTTTCAGTAATAGTAAAACCCATTTGGGAGCACGAAAGAGTGCCAAAATGTAATAAACCATCACTTGCCTCTGCCTCTCCCTCCTTTTTCTTCTCCGTGTCTCTCCTAGTCTCTGCCTGCTGTGTATTTCCTGGTCACCTGGTCATGAGCCGTGAACCACAGAGTTATCCTGTACATTGTTTGAAGTGGTATGTGAGACTAGATTCAGATCGTGTCAAGAGGGTGACCTTGTGGGTTAGTTGGTCCAGTTGAGTGTTTTATCTGAGAGTATCCGAGAAGGCGTGAACAGGAATCTGAAGTCAGCTGTTGACAGACTGTTTAGGAAAGCATCTCTGATGAAGGAAAATGAATGAGCAACTCTCAGGAGGAGGCTTTATCTCTTACTTTACCAGCTCTTCTGTTCCTAGCCATCTCCAGGCTACTCATTTATCCAAGCCCACTCAAGATAATTCTTAACTGAAGGTCAATGGCCTGCCTTGTTCTCTTAGGAGGAAAAGGCCATTCTGCCAGGAAGATTCATTGTGTCCATATCCAAGAGCTGTGTTCTTTCTCTAGCTGACTGGACACAAGATGACTCGGTTTTCAAACATTTTCATCTTCCATGGTTGTCATGTCCTCAAAACTTCCAGAAGCCTGGAGCAATGGGGCCCTGAACCGCCTTTCTGCTGTCCTTTCTCTTTTTTCCATACATATTCCCAACCCTTCCTGTAGAAGATCACCAACATTTTCTCACATCCATTTTTGTCTCCTCAACCCCTCTGTGTGGCCCTACCTTCACCCCTTCCTATACTTCCTTGTCTTACCTATTGCAAAACAATTTACAATACAATTCCATGCTGGGTCTCTGATTCAGTCTCTCCTCTCTCCCTAGAGTCATGTGTGAATCTAGATCCTACTGTCATATGTCTGTATAGAAATAACATTTCACTTTAATTTCCCTATGATTTGCCTGGAGAACCCCTAATCAAATTCCGTAAAGTCCCTCATTCTGGAAGCTTTGGTTTGAGGGACAGAAAGCATAGCTCTGAGCTCATGTAATTTCAATTCTTTCTGACAAGGACAGTGTAGAATTCATTAAAGGGCCATTCCATCCTGTCATATTAATCAGCGTCGCAGTTCTCCTTTCGCTTGGGTTGTGATGTCACTCTTTGGTCCTTGTTTGTTATCGCTGGAGATTCAGAGTCAATGTTCACCTATTTTGAAATTAAACACCCTGCTGTCCTCTACCATTGTTGTCTTCTTTTTCTGCAGAGAATTATTGCAGTTTTTGTTTTGTTTTGTTTTGTTTTGCCTGGCTTGGATTCTGTCTGTTAAATCATTCATTCGAAAGAGAACCAGAGCTGAGAGATTTGTGATGGAATCAAAGTAAAGTGCATTCTTAATCTGTCAATATTCATTCTCAGTTTCCCCATGGATCTTCAGTCTCTCTTAAGAAAGTCTATTTTTCTAATCTGGGTTATTTTAAAGCAAAACACTTTTGAATTGGCTGCCTAAATCTATCTGAAATGACTTGTCATGAGATTATTTCATTCAAGACAAACACCATACATAGGCTATTGTGTGGATGGTGGTAAAAACCCCCATATTAATTATGAAGCTTAAGTTTCCACTTACCCATGGAATATCCCAACCCCAGTTGAACTGGTTGTGTGTAGCAACTATGGAGGGCTGTGTAGACTGTCCCTGGATTACATTCTGTCTTTGTGTTATTGTCTTTTCCCTGGCTTTGTCTCATCTCCCTAATAAGGCTACAGGCTCTCTGAGAGCTTTGTACTCTTCTGTTACAACCCTTTACCCCTGCCTTTACTTTAATCGAGTGCCTAGTGGCTGTAGTAGATTAACTTACTGATACCTCATTTCCTTTCCTGAAAGCTAGGTTCTTGAGGACAACATTCCGAGCGTAGGGCAGTCGGCCTGACATTTGTGGGCACTCAGCAAATTGTTCTCGTCCTGGAATTGTATCGAAGACAAAGTATTATTTATTTTTATCTCCCAGTAAAGCATGGTGCATAGTAGGTATTCAACAAACAGTATTTTTAATCACTTTGGATTGCTCCTTCTTGGTATATTTTTTCAGGACAATAAATCTAGATGCTACATTTTATTTTTTCTATTTTACTATTTAAAGGTGGACTTTAAATAAAAATTATAACTAAGCACTTATGATGAGAGCTGCTAGAAACTCATTCTTTAACCTTTTCAAGCAAAAAGGTCCATGTCTTCAAGAACGTTCTAGATCACCTGAATGATTTGTGTCTTTAATTTTTTTAACTAATTCATTTTTTTATTTTATTTTAATAGACTTTATTTTTTAGGGCAGTTTTAGGTTTACAGAAAAAATTTTGTAGATTGGACAGAGTTCCCGTAAGTTCCCTTCCCTACCTCACACACACACATGCACGCACACACACACACACGAGTTTCCCTACTGTTAATATCCCGCCTTAGTGTGGTACTTTTTTATGATTGCTGATAATTGTTGAACCAATATCGATACATTATTTTTAACTAAAGTTCATAGTTTATGTTGGAGTTCACTCTTTGTGCTATGAGTTCTGTGGGTTTTACTAAGTGTATAATGTTGTGTATCCACCATTATAAGGTCGTACAGAATAGTTTCACTGCCCTAAACACCACCTGTTCTCCTCTGCCCCACCTATTTGTCACCTCCTTCACTTCCCTGAACTGCTGGCAGCCACTGACCTTTTTACTGTCTCTACGGTTCCGTCTTTTCCAGAATGTCATAGGTTTGGGAATCACCAACTACATACAGTCTTTCCGTGCTGGCTTCTTTCACTTAGCAATATGCAGTTAATGTTCTTCTGTGTCTTTTTATAGCTTGATAGGGCCTTCCTTTTTATCAGTGGGTAGTATTCTGTTATACAGATGTACGTTTATTTATCCAGTCACCTACTGAAGGACATCTTGGTTGCTTCCACTTTTTGGCCCTTGTGAATAAAGCCATTACCTTTGTGGACAGGTTTTTGTGTGGGTAAGTTTTCATCTCATTTAGGGAATTTTTTTTTTCATTTTTTTACCATTTTATTTCTACTCCTGCTAATGTACACTAAGTGGTGATGCACTTTGTGATTTCAGATACAGTACTTGTCAACATTTGCGTAGTGAACACAAGGAGGTTATGATACTGGGAAAGTCTGTAAACTGTTGTTTGGGTTTTCAGTGGAAATATTGTGCTTCAGTTGGGTAGGTAGGCTCAAAAAAGGTGGATTGAGTTCAAATACTGTGTTTTCAACTTCTCACTCCATGATCCTAGAGAAATTGCTGAACTTTGCCTCAATTCCCTCACCTCATCTCAGAATGGGGTGATGGTGGTATAGCACACCTTTGTTTCGATGCTTCAATGAGATAGGATGTGTAAGTGCTAAGAGCAGACTTGATAACAGTGAGCTGTTCTGAAACAGGGTCCTACTGTACAGCACAGGGAACTAGATTCAATATCTTGTAACAGCCTATAATGAAAAAGAATATGAAAAGGAATGCATATATATAAAACTAAATCACTGTGCTATACACCAGAAACTAACACAACATTGTAAATCAACTATATTTCAATTAAAAAAAAAGTGAGCTATCCTAATAGGGGTTATTGTGTAAGTGTAGACCTTCTTACGTAGATCAGCTATGCAACTGGAATAAAATTTGAAAAATATCAATCTGCTGAATTTCAGAAACAAATAAACAAAGCTTGTCACTTGCTCATGCATTCTCAACAACTATTGATAGAGTGTTACTATGAGCTGGGAATTATGCTGATATGAGATACTGGGAGGAGAGACAGAATCCCTGCTCTCAAGGAACAAACTTCCCCAAAGAAGCAAGGAGGCCGTTTCCATATAGGGTGAAGGAGGTCTGGGGTCTCATAAGGAAAAGTGACATTGTCCTCACCACTGGCACACAAAAGTTCATTTTACATAAAAGCTAATTCATAGACTCCGTGGATTCCCAGCTCTGAGTCTCAACCACTACCTTGCTGTGGAAATTTCTGCACTTTCCTTTTCCTCTCCAAACCTCAATTTAGTTTTGTTTTTTTTTAAGCTATACATTAGACATTTAAGTTACTTCCTAAGGTAGATGTGACAATTAGATGACATAATTGTTCACGTCACGCACAATAAGTGCTTAAAAAATATTAACTGTTACTACTATTAATCCATGGGTTTTCATCAGATAGTTTACATAAATTTTAGGTTATAAGAAACAACTGATTTCTCAAGTTTCCTGCTCCCAGGGTCCCTAGCCTCAGAGAGATAATTACAAGTTTAGGATATTTTGAACAACTTGTGAGCCGGGGATCAACAGATCAGAAGTCTATTTTGGATTCAGTTAATTTAGTTTAACACTCAAGATTTAGCTGAATTCCTTGTTTTATTTAAAGAGACATGCTTGACGCTTCTGTAACTGGCTTGTACAGCTAAACCCTGACAGAAGTGTGATGTCTAAATTAATGCCAGCCATACTAATCAAAGGTTATTTGCTCTACTGTTTAAACAGAGATTATTCATGGCATGAGCTGATGTGTTTTGATTTTTCAACATGTCAGCTATAAGATCAGAGTGGATATTTTAGCCTTGTGATAAACTCCCTATAAATAGAGGCATACATTATAAATGCTCATTGATGCAATTATAAATTGTCATTTGGCATCCTTAGATCCCGGCAAAATGTAATGACCCTGAGTTTGAACATTGCACTGGGGGTGACTTCTGTCTCTGACACCCTGTAAGCTACCAATTCTCGGTGCAAAGAGATCCTATTCCTTTTTTCTCATCTTATTGTAAGAAACCTTCCTGCTTATCTGCTCGTTTGGAGAGTTGTCCTTGTCCTAACTGTGCACGTGCCCCAGCCACCAAGAACAAGGCTCTGCTGAAATGCTAAGAGGTCAGCATCAGTGAAACAGAGCCGAACAGTGTGGCCCAGTCTGATAGGTTTTATCAGATGATTTTACCCTCTCGTCCTTAGAAGTCCCCATTTAGGGGGTTAGCAAGGAAGAGGTAGCATGATGATTATTATTACCAACTCCTTGGGTTTCAGGTAAGATATTACTCCACCTCGATTAAAAATCCTGTCTCTGTTACTAAAAGGTAAAAGCTTGGACAAGTAAATTAGCTTCTAGATATTTTTAAAAGGGGGTAACAGGAATCCAGAATTATTTTTTGAGGCATACATGAGATAATATGCACACTTTCAGTCCATGGTGCAAGAACCCCTGCCTCCACGAGTTCTTGATCACCAACCCACCCCCAGTACTCCAAGCATGTTAACGTAACGCAGGAGAGGGGTGAGGTGTGGAATGAATGATTCCCTGCTCTCTTCCCAAAGGCAGAGTACGTTTCCTCCATGCCCTAAAGTGTCTCTAGCCCTCTGCTTTCTGGTAGGCCACTGTAAGTTCTCCCAGCTTAATGTGCCTGCTAGAATGTCTGATTTATCTCCCTTGAATTTCAGAAATCCTCCTGCAGTTCCGAATTCTCCCCTGCATACCTTTGATTTACTAAATAATTAATGGCCCATTCTTTCTTTCTCCTTTCATTCATATCCAGTCATTAGCACCCAAAGTACACCCAAAGGAAAATTAACACAAACAAACAAACAAAGAAACAAACTGCAGCTCTCCTTGTCTCTTGACCCTGCAACAGCACTAGAATGAATAAACATGTTGAGCAACCCTTGGTCACTCAAGAAATGGGGAAAGGCTGAAATCTGGACTTCATGCAGTCTTGTCCTTTGAACTTCAGGAAATCTCTGAGTTTACCCAAAGCCAAAAGTACATAAATGAGGCTTGGTGGCGCAAGTGGCAGTCTCCAGCTGATTTGACATGCACGCTAAATTTGTTTGGCCAATTTGCACGATTCTCTAGGATCGATTCAGGTTGCCTCCCGCCGCCCATCTGACCCAGTGAGCAGACTGCTATCAGTATGTTAATGAGATGCTGACCGCAGGCATTGGAATCAGGTACCTGGGTGTTCCTTGACTGGGCTCCTTTACTCACGCTGTGATATGTCTCACTCAGTTATAAAATTGCCAGCAACTGGCATCAGGCTCGCGGTGAATTCTTTCTTCCACAAGGTGTTTAGCGTCTCCTGTGATTCTGAGTGGTGCCTGTAGTTTGGGGCAGGGCAATCGGGAAGAGCTGTCTTCAAAGTTTTTGTCCCTCCAAGCATAACCTAAATGTCCAGCTTCTTAACCCAGGTAATAATAGCCTTTGTGACTGGCCACATCAGCCCATAACACTTTTACAGTGTACTTATGGGTGCCACGAGTCCAATAAAACCAAGGGAATTGAACTTGACATAATTTCTTCTTTAAAAGAGGTGTCACATTTTGAAAGGCCCCAAGGGATTACCAGTGGATCAAGAGACAAGTAGCCTGATACTTCATCCTACCTGGGCCTCCTCTCGCACCCACTTTTCTACATGGGAATGTTTCTAATTGGGGGAACGTCTCTCTTTTCAAATGAAGGTTAAATAAGTCAGCAACACTCAGGCAGAAGCAGGTCGTCTGCAGGCTACTTTTCTTCATGCACATTTTACTATACGTATAAAATCAGATCAAGGGTTGAGGAGGTTTATTAGGGGATAAAAAATACTTTTATGAGCTGCCATATTTCATCCTTGAGTCAATCATGCTGTAATGAGCACCAAGCACGGGATGTAAAATGAGATGGAATGTTTGAGGCGAAAAGAAATCTCGGTGGAAATTAACCTGGCCTCAAAAGAGCCTTTAAAAAACAAAATGCTGCCAACAGCAAGCCAGTCCAACTGCAGATTTGAAGGTCAGCATTCAAAAAGGACAACAAATGCAAATATCGTACCAACCACTTACAAAGTTACTTTGGTAAAAAGAGAGAATGTAGTCGTTCAACTTGAACTACTACTGTTGCTGCCAATAAAATCATGGCCGATTTGCTCCCCCAGACCTTTATTTGACATGTGCCTGGTCCCTTTTGATCCAAATATGATCATAGGCCTGGGGAGGCTGTCACCTTCATGGAAATAGACGGCTGTAGGTTTTCTTCTGTATCTACGGCAATCACTATGGCCTGGCCCCCTATTAAAGGAGTAAATAAGAAGTTAGAAATTAAAACAACATAAGGGGAAAATGAATGAACCCTTTACAAAAAAAAAAAATTGTTTTAATCATTCTGTATCTGTGGATACAGAGTGAAAGGAACACATGACTGCATCTGTCCTTAGGTCACTGCTTTATAATTCCTGCCAAGGAAGTGCCAGAAGAAAGTGACAAATGTCCCAGGAAATCTGTGGGTATCTGAATTAAATTCTTCACCTCTTTTCATGAGTAACTTTATCTGGAAATGGGCATATTTTATTAGCAGAGGTGACATTCAAACCCAGATCAGAAATTTCCATCTTTTTTGTATTATTACATAGTTGTATTGCATATGCATTGTAGATCAGTGTATTTAAACTGATACAAAAATAAAAGTGAGGAAAGCTGGGAATGAGAATTTTAAAAATGGCCAAGTTTATGCGCTTTTGCTTCTCCATCTCTCCATTTCATCTTGCAGTCAAATGCAAAGTTGTATTTTGAAACAAAACTCATGCAAATAACAATATTCAAGATACTCCAGATATTGCTGGGTAATAAAGTGCATCATTATTAATTGCACATTGAATCAAATCAGTGAGTCAACAGACACAGATATATGAGACCTGATAACATAGAAGAGTTTAATTAACTCCAGTAGAACTTAAGGGCTTTCTAGAATGATTAATCCAAGGAAGCAACCCACATTAGAATTATGTATGTGGGCTTTCCAATTTAAGAGTAGCTGGTAAGCCCCATCTGGTAAGAGATACTTTGCTATTATTACCACATATTTGTTTACTGCCTTTATATAATAGTTTTACTTCAGAGGGCCTAAAGTGTTATCCTGAGACTTTGTCACTTCTGAGATCATAAAAATAAAAGTGAGGAAAACTAGAAGAGAGAATAGGAATGAAAAAAAGGAATACATAATGGAAGGGATAATAGTTGCAAATAATTGCTAATTCAGATTTCCTTTGGAGTACCTATAGTAGCTTGCAGCCTACTAGAAATACTGGTGAGAGTGGTGGCTGACCTAATGTAACTGTACAAAGTCACTAAGTCATTTTGTAGCTATATCATTTAATCTTCACAACACTCCTGTAAGGTAGGTATTCTTGCCTCCGCGTTACAGATAAAGAACCAGCTCTGTGAGGATTAATGAAATCAGCCAGAGTCCGATGCTTGTTCAGCGGAAGGGCCGGAATTTGACCCAGGTCAGTCCGATTCTCAAGCTCAAGAAGTTTCTTTTATATTCTCCCTGCTCCCAACACAGCTGGATTTTTCAAGATATTGTCAAGTGCAAGATCGAAATGCTGAGAGCATCTTAGGGACCATTTGGATATCCTTATTTACTGCCACTTGGCATAATTCACTCCTGTAGCTTTTCGATTTTCTAAATGTCCCTGAATCTTACTCGCCTTTGACACAGGTTCAGAATGACTTGAGTTAGACAGATAGGGCTTGCCACCTCCAGTGGGAACTCCCTAAGCAGAGGAAGAAGTTTTCTCAGTTTTAATCGGAGTTTGATTACTGATTACAGTTCTCCTGAAGATGGTTTAACTTTTCCCCCAGTGAAAAGAATGAATCATTGTTCTCTTAGATTTCCTTCTCAGAGTCAGAAGGAAGACGTTTCACACGTCACCACTAAATGGCAAGGATATGCATCCGATGCCCACGTGAGCGTATATTAGAAACTCGTGTCTGTGGGAACCCACCCCTGCCTCTGAGAATAGCTTTGCATGTAGTGCTGTAAGCATTTATACTGAAGTATTGTTGGACAGATGGTATAATTAAATAAGCTCACTTATCTATAATATACTGCCAATTTTTGGAAATACACCTAATTAATACATAAAGTAATACACAAATGTGCAAAAGAACGTGGCAATAGATAGTTGGTTTTTTTTTAAGATTCTATTCACTTTGGGGGCTGTGCCATTAGTGGTTTACTTCTGCTTGGGAATTTCCCAACTTTATTAAATGGGGCTCAGTGGAAATCTAGTAGGTAGTGAATTGTTTATAGAAAAATGTAATAAGCCTGTCAAGAGTGGATTTCTAATTTGATTAAAACAATCCCTTGTTACAAAGGAAGGAAGGAAGGAAGGAAGGAAAGAAAGAAAAAGAAAGAAAGAAAAAGAAAGAAAGAAAGAAAGAAAGAAAGAAAGAAAGAAAGAAAGAAAGAAAGAAAGAAAGAAAGAAAGAAAGAAAGGAAGAAAGGAAGAAAGGAAGGAAGGAAGGAAGGAAGGGAGGGAGGAAGGGAGGAAGGAAAGGAAGGAAGGAAGGAAGGAAGGAAGGAAGGAAGGAAGGAAGGAAGAAAGATTGAGAATCTACCAATAAGATGGTCTGACTCTCGAGAGATCAAAATAGAAGAGCTGAAAGAAAAGATCAAGCACAGAAGTCTGTTTCTTCAACAAGTATAAAGCATCTCATGTTAGGAGACTTCCTGCCAGATGGTTTCCTGACAGAGCAGAATAGTGAGAGCAATTTGAGTGCTGGACCTGCCAGCCAGGAGGTTGAATCCTGGTTCTGCTCTATGTTAGGGACAGGACCTTGCAAAAACTACCTTAACTACCTCATAAGACAAGATCAAAAAGACAGCAACAGGTATAATTCTAGTGTTTACCGGTACATTTCAGCTATGGTAATATATAATATGTTTACAAGAAAGAAGCTTCCAGTGAAGTTTTGTTTTCCACTTGTTTCCTTCCCCTAATTTTGATCCTAAGATTTCCTGTTTCCAGAGCCATCCACTCTGCCTCTCCATTCACACTATAGAGCAAAGATATTCCTAGGAGATTCCTCTGTTATATAACACAACTTAATTCTAAAAACACACAATGGCTGAGAACCATTATGTCTAGATGCTATGGTAGTTTATGTGGGGGCTTCAGTAATTTGTTCTCTGAAATTTAGCGTAAGAATCAGGAGCTGATCATTAACATAATGAATCATTTCTAATCATATATTTTGAAGCCTGTGTCCCAATGCCCAAAGGCTGAATTTCTACAGAGCAACTAGATTCCATATGGTGCCTGGCCAATGATATAATGATAATCGCACCAACGGAGAACCATTGACGGGAGAGACGTGGCTTAGTCATCAGCAAATGAGAACAGACTCAAGTTTCCAAGCTCAGAGACAGCAGCCTACTCTAAATACGCATATTTCTGTGAGCGCTAGATGATCGGTTTACACCCCAAAGACTGAAATTTGCTTATCTTCTTTATCTGCTCTCATAAACTGCTCCTTATGACATGAAATTACCCAGCCAATTTTGAATACTAGAGACAATATTTATTTGACAAGAATAAGAAATGCTGAGAGTTGATAGCAAATCTCAGCATGCTGAAATCTCCCTATATTTGCATTAAATGTACTGTTGCGTTAAAATTTACCTGTGTGGCAGGTGTTCTGCAGCAGGATTATGGAACAGAACTTTAAGGCAGGCCCAACTGATTGATGACAAATTTATGATTGTATTGCCCGAACCAGTTGTGCCCCTCAGATTGGCCACATTGATTTTTTTTTTTCTACTACTTCCTTATCACCAAGACTTTTTAATTTACTTTTTCATTTTAAAATCAGCTTTAACTATCCCAGCACATTACTAAGTGGTTAATGCTTTCCCCAGCAGAGACTAATGCTTCTCTCAAATTAGATTAATCCATTGATTCCGGCTTGTGGATGTTCATTCTCTTAACCATGGGATTGAATGTGTATCATACAATTATCCACAGCCATCAGATACTTAGACAATGCTTGAGTGGTTGTCAGGGAAACAATGTGAATATCCCTTCTACTGCGATACTGAGCTAAGTGCGCACACACACACACACACATACACACAATAGCTGTCAATCAGTTTGTAAAATATGTGTCAGGTAGAGAAGAGTTTTTTTTTTTTTTTCCTTCAAGGGCATTACTAATTATGTGCGTGCTGTGTAAGTCTATGCATGTGTATGTGTATGCAAACACAGCTTTCCTTTGCATTAAATTCTCAGCATGCTTTCCATTCACAGTGATAATTTTTTTTTATCTTTTAATGATATTTTTTCACCATAGAGCCCATTGATTCCAATAAATTTTCCATAAAGTGTGTAGCAAATACTATTACTGACTATACTCATTCTGATGTAAAATTAGTAGAGACACTTACAGATTAAAAGAGCAGGAAGGGTGATAGATGCTTTACATGCATTATCTCAATTAATCATCCCAACCAGCAACAGCCTTTTAGTCTATGTCACATTGTCTCCACTTATAGGTAAGGAAACTAAGTCATAAAAATGAAGCAACTTGTCTATGGTTACAAAAATATTAATTATTCCCAAGTATTAAGAACCAAGTACACAAAAATGAATATTTGTGCCCAGTTCTTTCTCTGAGCCAAGCATTAAACCACTATAATTTACAGCTCTCCTATAGATTCTGGCTCCCCTGTTTTGTTTCCTAACTATTCCCAGTCTATACGTCACACTGATAAAATGTAACCATGAAGTTCTAAAAACCAGACTAAGAGCAAAGGATTCTAAAGCAGAGTCTATAGAACCACAGCCACCCAGACTCCAGCACAATCTATGATTATTATAGATTCTAATTTTCTGATTCCAGTTCCCTCGATCTAGGATGCCTATTCTGCTTTTTCTGAAAAACTCCTACTCTCCCAAGGTTTAACTGAAGCATGTCCTCCCCAGTGAAGCCTTTCCTGATCTGAGAAAATGCATTCTTTTCCCCTTATGTCTTGCACAAGTCTTCACTGAAACATGAATGTTTTCACAATTGTTTTTCTTAGAATCCATAAATTCTACGGGGTGTGAGAGGCCACCTGTTAATCTGCACAGAACAGTGGTTCTTGGACTTCAGCACACACCCGAATCATCCAGGATTCTTTAAAACACAGATTGCCAAGCCCTGCCAGCCAGAGATTCTAATCCAGTAAGGCTGAGGTGGAGCCCACAAATTTGCATTTCTAGGTTCACAGCCGTTATGGATGATGCCGGCCTGGGACCACAATTTGAGAACCGCTGATGTATCAGCTGACACATAAAAACATGTTAAAGGAACATCTCACTCTGTGGCCTTCATTCCGCAGAACAAGTTGCTGCTCAGGGTTTAGGATGAAGCGTGATGAGCTCGTAGCCATCAGGTATGAATCGATTCCCACGCAGGGAGAATGGCGTTATCAGAAGCAATTACAGAAAAACAGAAATACTCCAGGTTCTGTCATCCTCTCCCATCTTCCTAACCAGTTATTTCAAGCTGAGAGTGGGAAGTGGAAAGGCAGACTTTAGCCTTGAAAGGAAACAGGAATTTCAAATTTCTGGGCCTTCTGCTTTGAGTCTCTACGGACTTTGATGCATTTACCAGAAATACAAACACAAATTTGCTTGCCTTATTTTGGGGGGTAAATATCACACAGTAGGAATTAGACTTGGATTTTAAGCATTTTATGGAAACTGTTAGATTTAAAATAGTTGTCTGGGCCTACATGAAATCAAATTAATTAATCAATGTTCTTCACTAAAATAGTTCCACATTTTGTATTGTAATTGGATCGTGACCAAAATGACTGGTGGGGTAAATATTATTTAGACCCAGTAGGGTGTGCCCCTCCTCAAAGTCTGCGTTAGGATCTCCTATAATTTTCATTCCCACCTCCATGTATTTTTGAGCTACCACAGTTCTTCATATATTTAATCTCCTCTCCTGTTCAGACTGGTTTTTAGAGAAGCTTCTCCTGTTAGTCATTTTCACTTAACAATGACTTTAAGTCATATGGCCTCCCTTGCTATTTGTGTGAAGTCTAATTCCTCTGTAACAGCTATAATAGTTGAATAAATCAAGGCTTTTGTACCTGTCAGATATCTGTCAGTAAAGAAATGGGGAACACACACAGGCACATACACACAAGCGTGTTTTATCTCTAACTCCATGTATTTATGAACCCCAATGCCGTATCGGACCTTCCTTGAATTCTGCAAAAAGCAATCGTGCCAGGGGATTGATACTCAGTTGTTATAGCACAAACATGGTTTGTGTATCTGCTATTTACTCCTGTGTCCTTTCACAGCTAAGGAACATAATCAGAATCATTAACTCCAAACTGAAAGGGACATTTTTGGCTGTCTGAACCAAATCTGTCGCAGCACGGTCACTGAGCAGTGCAGATGATCAGACACTCACTACTCGGCAAGGCTGTCCAGTCTGTGGTCAATAATTAATTCTAGAAACAGGTTTCTTTTAATGTTATAAAGTTTGTCCCTTCACTAATTCTAATTCTACCTCACAGAAATACATTTAACATCTATACCCCAAAAACTCTTTTAAAAAGACAAGTCAATATTAATAAATCACCTTTGACATGACTCCACATGGCCTTATTATGCCTACAAGGCAAAAAGTCCTAATTTAATTGTTCATAGAAATGAGAAATTTTGATCAGGTACTTGAAGTATATTTGTAATAATTTTCTGTGATCACCCTTAAAGTTAATTAAGAGAAATAAGTCAATCATTAAACACTTTCAGAAAAAAACCCAAAGATCAACTTTTCCATTGTCACGCATCAATCCATTTCTTGGTATATGATGTGACTTGCTACGCCTTACAGTGGAATGTCTAGAATGAAAGTTCAGTGCCCTACCAAGTAAATCCAGAATATAAAACTCAAAAACCTCACAGACTCAGACTGGCAAAAATATCATTTATTGCTATCTGCTGAGTTTCTTATATGTCTCGGAAACTCTGAACTACTCCATAGGATGTTCTTAACTTTAGATGGAGGCACAGTTTCTCAACCACAGTGGGACTGACGTTTTATACTGGGTAATTCTTTGCTTTGGGATCTGTTCTGTGCATTGTAAAGTGTTTCTTACTCACTAGATGCCAGCAGCACCCTCCCAGATGCAATAACTGAAAATGTTTCTAAACATTGATGGTTTTGCCCTGGGTGGGAAATGATTAAAGAATGGTGTGTCCTCTCGTTTTTCTCTCAAAAAGCTTTCAGATTCTTTTTTTTATAATATATTCATTCTTTCCCTGGGAACCTTTAGGATGTGTGTATCAGAATTTCTCCCAGAATAAAATAATAATGATAATAATTAATAATAATGATAATAACAACCATCTAGTTGGTAGAATATTCCAATACAGAAAATGCCAAAAAGTTAGATCCAAACCACTGAAGTATAAACTATGAATCTGAAAATAATCCAACTCTGTAGACCTCCTTACTCCCCACCCACCTCCCCCAAACATAACAACACTTATTCATGTATCACAGTTGAAGAGAAGCATTAGATACGCAGCCCACAGAGAAATGTACACCGACATTAAGCAACAAGGAAGTGACCCAGACGTGAGTGGGAGAAATAGTGCTGATGGTATGAATGATCCACAGCTCAGAAAGTGCCAATAGTAGGTCTCTTCATAATGATACACACTATGTAACACATACCTGTGTCACTACCATTATCAAACAACGAGCTACCTCTTTTTCCTACTGTGTAGTTGTTGACATAGAGGGACCCAGACAAGAGCAAGGGTAAGAAGCCTCGGATAGCAAGTGTGTGTCATTAGATTCTTCTTAAAATTTTCAGGTCAAGGCTGCATTCATGGCCTCAAAGCCCATCGACTTTAGCCCAAAGCTATGATTTGAACAACCTCTTCTATTTTTTGTTCTTCTGTCTTCTCATTGGCTTACATTCTCGTTGGCCTTTCTCATGCTGTGCTATTTATGAAACATTAGACACATGGGGAGGGTTTGTAAATATGATTTTTAAAAAGATCTGCTGATGAATATAATGTAGTTATCGGCACTTGTACTTTAGGGGAAAAAGTCATTAGCAAACTAACATGATGTATACATTGGGGACCATGAACTTTCTTGGCATGTATTGGTTCTGTTCCTTGGAGAATCTCCTAATTTTGTCCTGTGGCTCTTTTGTTAGCTACACTTTTGGATTGTCAGCCACTATGTATTGCAGACCACTGTGGGACTACAAGACATTTCACTCTCCCATCCCAGATACACAAAGACACACAGACACATACACACAGAGGCATTGAAATGCTCACACTGTCCCTGTTTTTTGTCTCTAGGTGCTAAAGAACGCTAGCAAACTCCCCTGCTCACTTCAGAGTTGGTAACTTCATCTAGTCATTACATGCCAAGCACTGAGCTACAGCATCTGGCTGCAAAGCTGTTTAATCTCCCTGGGAGTTTAGTGGTTTAAATCCATGACTAACAATCATATAAAAAATATGGCAAAACCAGATGTCTTTAAACTCCTGTAGTTTTTTGAAGCTGGAGTTCATTTCTCCCCAATTTCTCAAGTTTTCTCACACTCCAAAGAAAATTCAACCGAATTTATTCTCTGCTCTGCTCTCCTCCTTTCTGTGTTTCTGTATAAATGCACCAGGCGATCAGATCTGTAAGACACGTACTCAGATTCTTGACCTGAAAACCTTCTAAGGAGTCACTGTGCTTGAGGGTGTGACCTCCAGCTCCATGTCAGCCTTGGAAAGGCTGACAAATGGGGTTTTCATGAGTGGATGTGGAATTATTCTCATCTTGATTTTTTGAATCTTTTAAACCATGCAGATGAAGCATATTTGTGAAAACAGATGTGAGAAGTAAAATGACAAAACAGACCTTTAATTATCCTTATTGTATCACTAATAATTACCTGGTTCGTATCTCTCTTTCTTATGTAAGAGTGTTGGTTGCTAACAGTAGCACATATACTCCACAACCTTCCAGGACAGTCCTAAAAAACTTAAAATAAGTTAAATCATTCAAGTTTAAATACCACGCAGTTAATTACTTGTATTGTCCTCATTATAAAGGTAACTGAGGCGGGCAGGGGTATATCTCAGTGGTAGGGTGCATGTGTAGCATGCACGAGGTCCTGGGTTCAATCCCCAGTACCTCCGTTAAAATAACTGAATAAATGAATAAACCTTCCCCCTGCCAAAAAAAAAAAGAAGAAGAAAGAAAATTGTTACCTAAAGCATGTAGAGATTAAGTGATCTGACTAATGTTCATAGATGAAAAGTAAAGACAGATTTGAAACCAGGCTTCCTGGTTGTAGAGATTATGGACTTAACTCCCACGTTTTTCTCCCTCCCTATTCCCAGTTGTTGGTCAGTTTGGTGAGGACAGGAACTGTCTGTCTAGCTGCACACGTGTGGATCAGTCTCTCTGTGTTGTCATGCATGGTCAAATGAGAGATGACAATTATTCTTTTAAGAAATAATTGTGGTGTGTTCACAGTGCCACGCTTTTGTCTGAAAATACTCAAATTTCATCAGAACCTGCTGCATACGTCAAGGCTTGACTTTTTCCATCTATATAAATAAGCTCTAGCCTATCTGTTTGCCACAGAATGTCACGCTTTGGCCAAAATGATTGCATTTTACTAAGGGAGGTCCTGTGTGTCTTATGAGGAAAAGGCTAAGTAAGTGATTAAGCTAACTTTGTGAGCAATACTTATTTCATCCAAATACTGTCCAGTGTTGGGAGGGTTTGTTGATTTGTACTTTGTCGTTATTCCTCTCTAGCTGTTGCAAAAATGTTTCACTTTCCACCTTGGTTAGATTCCCCAAATACCCGAAACCTTATCTATTTGGAATAGGCTTCCTCTACTTCATTTATAGAGAGTACTTCAGTGTAATTATCACTGCTGAGGGAGGAATGTTGGAATCTGTTTGCCAGTGTTATTTTTTTCCCTTCTAAGATGATACATTGCTAATTAAATGGAAAGTGTGTTACCATGAATGACTATGAGCCTTAAAGTTAATATTGAATAACTCAGTTAGCTATATGGTTTAAAAACCAATCTGTTGCCTGATTCTATTACGAGAAACTTCTGCTCAACTGGAAAATATCTTAGCAATCTCAGGGGATCCATTGGTATGATTCTTACACCTGTTTCAAAAATTAACATAAAAGAGGTTTAAAGAATTTAAACATAGTTTTTCATCAGCTGTGTGACTTTAGACCTTCCACTCAGCCTTCTTGTGCTTCAGGTTTTCCCATTTGTAAAATGAGGAGTTTGAAGAAGCCATCGCAAAGTATTTGGAGTTTTATCCCCATCCCTAATCATTAAAATTCAAAGGATGTTGAAATTCATTGCCTGATGATAAATGAGGCACTGAAAGAGGTAAATATAGTGCCCCTGATTAATAACCCAGTAGCACTTCGTACAGGATGGAGAAGAATCTTGGGGAGACTTAGCAACGTTCCCCCTTTCTGATTGTCCTTCTTTCTGCTATACTTGCTGGGTATGAAATTAACTCTTCCTAGAAAAGAATGTCTGAAATTTCAGAGTAAACCATGTTAGGAATATGGAAAAACTTGATAATAATTCTTAAACCTTTATGCTTCTCTGGAATTTTGTTTTGTTTTTGTTTTAGCTGATATTCTCTCTGTTTTCCTGGAACATATTAAGTGTTTAACAAGTTATAGATATTAAAATTTTATGATAGCTCTGTATGGGGAAATTTGAAGTCAACAAAGAAAAAAAAAAAACAAAGAACCGATTAACTCCATTAAACAATACACTATTTGAACTCAGGAACTATAAACTATTTTTCATCCATCTCTGTAACTTTAGAATCTAGCACAGTGTGTGGCACAAAACAGGAAATAATGACTGGATATTGAATGAAAGAATAAGACTATCTTGCTCCTTCATTTGAAATCTCTCTCTCTGTCTTCTCATTTTATTTGGCTTTCTCTTTTTGTCTCTATGAAATTAAGACAGTTCCCTTCATGAAATATTGATTGATTTAAGTGAGGTGTTAAATTCCCCTGCTATTATACTATCACTGAAAAATTTCTCCCTTTACGCCTGTTAATATTTGTTTATATATTTAGGTGCTCCTATATTAGACTCATATGTAAGTATTACAGTATCTTGGATTGAACCCTTTATTGTTATATAATGCTCCTCTTTGTCCTTCATCATAAGCCCTGTTTATGTTTCTACTTTGTCTGATATGAGTATGTGACCCTATTTCGCTTCCATTTGCATGGAAGATCTTTTTCCATCCCCTCACTTTCATTCTGTGTGTTTCGCTCGCTCTGAAGTGGGTCTCTTGGAGGCAGCAAATGGATGGGTCTTGTTTTTTATCCTATTAGCTACCGTATATCTTTTGATGGAACCATTCAGTCAACTGACATTGACTTTTAAAGTGATTATTGATACATAAGTAGGTATTGCCGTTTTGCTACTTGCGTTCTGGTTGTTTTCTGATATTGAGCATTATGAGTTCTTTATGTATTTTAGATGTTAACCCCTTATCAGGCGTATCATTTGCAAGTATCTTCTCCCACTGAGTAAGGTGCCTTCTGTCTTTCGTAGTTCTCTGATATTTTCTTCTTTCACTCTCTTCCCTTGTGGTTTGATGACTTTCTTTAGCATTATGTTTGGGTTTTTCTCTTTAATTTGTGTGTATCTATTGTAAATTTTTGATTTGTGGTTGCCTTGAAGTTCAATTATGTTGACTTGTACCTCTATCTACTTGTTGTAAACTGATAGTCATTTACATTCAAAAACATTCAAAACATCTACATTGTTTACTCCTCCCACTCTGTGTTTTTGATACCATATTTTACATCTTTGTGTCTATCCTTTAAATGTTAATTTAATTATCACTGATTGTATTGATTTTTTTACAT
Source organism: Camelus bactrianus (assembly GCF_048773025.1). Lineage (NCBI taxonomy): Eukaryota > Metazoa > Chordata > Mammalia > Artiodactyla > Camelidae > Camelus > Camelus bactrianus. Next base: position 19,648,495 of record NC_133548.1, read on the forward strand.
TGAAGTATAGTCAGTTTACAATGTTGTGTCAATTTCTGGTGTACAGCACAATGCTTCAGTCATACATGAACATACATAGATACATTTTCATATTCTTTTTCTCCATAAGCTACTACAAGATATCAAATATAGTCCCCTGTGCTGTAAAGTGTAAACTTGTTTATCTGTATCACTGATTTTAAAATGTTTGTCTTTAACTTTTAGACTATAGCTTATTTAAGTGGTTGAACCAATGTCTTTACTATATATTTTCTTTTACCAGTAAGATTTTCACCTTCTGTGTTTTCTTTTTTTTTTGTTGTTATAGTATTTTCTTTTTTACTTAAAGAAGACTTTTTAATATTTCTTGTAAGGTTGGTTTAGTTGTGACTAGCTCTTTTAGTTATCACTTGTCTGGGAAACTTTTTAGCTCACCTTCAGTTCTGAATTACATCTATGTTGGGTAGAATAACCTAAGTTTTAGGGTTTTTTCCTTGTTTTTGTTTTTGTTTTCCTTTCAGTGCCTTAAATATATTATGCTGCTCCCTTGTGGCCTGCAAAGGTTCTGTTGAAAAATCAGCTGATAGCTTTATGGGGCTTCCCCTGTTCTTGACTCTGTTTTTCCTCTCACTGCCTTTAAAATTATTAATTTTTTTATTTGCCATTTTAATTATGGTATGTCTTTCTGTGGGTCTCTTTGGGTTTAACTTGTTTGGGACTCACTGTGCTTCCTGGAACTGGATAACTGTCTTCGTAACAGGAAACTTTTCAGTCATAATTTTATCAAATACGTTTTCTGCCCATTTCTCTCTTCTCCTCCTGTGACCCCTGTCATGCAAATGTTAGCACACCTGATCTTGTCTCAGAGGCCACTTAAACTATCCTCATTTTTAAATTTAATTAATTTTTTGCTGTTCTGATTTGATAGATTTCAACTATTCTATCTTTCAGGCTGCTCATGCCTTCTTCAGTATGACCTAATCTGCTCTTTATTAATTCTAATGTATTTTTCATTTTAGTTATTGTATTATTCAGCTCTGATTTTTTTTAAAGTATTTTCTAATTCTTTGTTGTAGTTCTCAGTGTATTCCTCTTTTTTTTTCACCCCTGAGTTCAGTTAACATTTTTACTACTGTTGAATTCTTTATCAGGTAAATTGTCTCCATTTATTAATTTTTTTTTCTTCTGGGGCTTTATCTTGTTCTTTCATTTGAAATATGTTTCTCTGTCTTCTCAATTTATTTGGCTTTCTCTGTTTGTCTCCGTAAAATTTGGGCAGTCACCTATCCTGGTCTTGAAGTCATGTCTTTGTATGGGAGCATCCCTATGCAGTTTGCATGTGCCCAGTGGCATTGGTGGGAGGGCTGGATCTGCACTGGGAATGGGTCGCATCATGTCCTGAGTGCTCTGGCAGCCACCACCCTGGTGGGAGGTAGACCAGGTGTCAGAGGAGATAAAGCCAGAATCAGGTGCAAGGCAGGGCCTCTCCGAGGCTCAGTGGCAGCTGCTACCCTGTTGGGCGGTGGAGCCAGGTCTCAAGGGGCTGGAGCAGAGCCCTAAGGGATGTGGGCTTCTCTTCAGCATGATGGCAGTCTCTGCCTTCATGGAGGGCACGGCTGGGGCATAAGGGGTTGGAGCCGCACTTCTCGGCTGGCTCTGACTCTCCACTTTTGTCAGAGGCGAGGTCAGGTCCCAGGGGAGTAGAGCCACATTTCTAGCTGTTTCTGAGTCTCCACCCTGGCTAGAGGCAGGGCCAGGGCCCAAGCTGGCTCTGCTGCTTCTCTGATGTGCCTGTGCACGTGCATGAGAACAATGGCCATCTCTGCCTTGGCAGGGGGCAGCCCCAGAGCAGGAGGGGCTGGAGCATGAGTCTGGCGTGGGCTGGGGTGCATGCTGGGGGGTCATATACATCCATATCAGAAATGGGCACTGAAGAATTTGACCTCCTCTGGAAATGAACAGCTCTTCAGCCTGCTTCCTGCTGGTTGGGTCCTAAGGGTTGTTTTATGTTCTAGTCACAGACATTTTAGTTTTCTTGTACAGTACAGCTGCCTTAGAAACCAATTTGATCCCTGGGACCAAAAGCCACACCCACTTCCTTTCAATACATGTGCCTTAGATTTCTAGACATGGTTCTAAGACATACTTCTGTATTCCTATTTTTCTTAATTCATCCTCATTTCTCCTTCTCTCTCTCCTTCTCTCCCCCCACCTTCTCCCCACCTGTCTAATTGTGAGTTCTATGAGCCGATCAAGCTTCAGTGAAAGAGAGTAGTTTTCTGAACCATGGTATCCAGTTGGGAGCCCCAGCTTTCATTGTGTCTTTGTTCTGGTCCATTTGTGCCTCAATATTCTCATTGTGCTTTGTATGTATCTATCTTAGAACTGATTATATGTCTACATTTCTCTGCAAATTTCTCTGAGGCCATCAAGGGCAGAGGCTTCATCTCATTCATCTTGTATATTCATCTTTTAGCACACAGCCTGGCAGATAGCTGTTGGCTCACCAAACAGATATTAAACCCCTGCCTGAAGGGGTTAATGCATCCAACTGCACACCTAACTCAGATGGGCCTAGTTGCAAATACAAAAGAGTCCACCGTGATCTATAATATTTTACATGCTAATTAGGGATTTAAGCAATTGGGAGTTTGTAATAAATGAATTGATCATTAAAATAATATATGGTTCATTGAACTGAAGCTGCAAAAGTCAGTACCTCTAGATCTGAAGGCAATACTGTCCTGCCAACAGCATCATCAGAAGTGTATGAAATGCTGTTTCCAGACCTTCTCTAATTGCAAAGAACCATCTCCTCAACTTTGCAGAGCAGATATGGCCAAAGCATGTAATACCCCAGCTGGACAAGCTTGAATAAGGTAAATTGCAGTTTGTAATATTGGGGAATTCCCTGCAATAGAAAAAAAATTAAAAAGACAAATTGACAGGTGCAGATGCAATTATCTATGGAATTTTTAAACTAGAAAATGAGAAGTGTGAAAACTTATAATCCTATGCTCAGTATTTGTAGGAAGAGTGCCCATGCTGTGAGTGTTTTCTAGTTTTGTTCATTGATGCCTTTGTGATCTAGGAAGCAGCACTTCTTATGCAGAAATGAGTGTCTCTATCTCTGAGGGTTGTATTTAGACGGGGTTTTTCATAAAGTCAATGTACAGTGGCAATTAAACATGACTCATTCCATGTTAAAACGTTGCAAAGGATTTGCCAAAATGAGCTTACAAGGGATTCATTTTGAGAGTTTGGCCAATAAAAATCTAGAAATTCTGTAAAGAATTGAAATCAATTTTTATGTGAACGTTTGTAGTTTCAGATTTGGGGGTGGGCAGATTTTATTTTATTTTGGAAACAATTTCCCATCTCTTTGAAAATAAACTCTCGATGTGTAGTATTTACTCTTTCTTCCTCCCTTTTTAACCCCATGCTAGGAAGATTTGACTAAAACATTTGACTAAAACGTTTGCCAGCCTTGTTTAACCTCTTGATCCGGAGTGTGGGTTGGCAGAAGCCCTCTCAGTATGTTGCTTGATTTTGTGTTCTTGGGTTTTTGATGACCCTGAGTCTTGGCAGGTTTGTTTTGAGGCCTTGCTTCAGCCTTGATATTTTATTAAGATTGTTTACAGTACCCATTAGGTAAAGACATTTTTGTTCCTATTGTTGTTTTCTACTTTCAGTTTCCCTCCTTTGCTAAACTAATTTCTTAAGGTTGGTTTAAGTATGAAACTTGCTCAAAATAACATCTTTTCTTATCGTCAATCCTAACGGAGATGCAAAGAACAGCCTATGCTATCTATAGCGGTGGTTTCTGTGGACATTTTAGATGTTTCGGAGAGTATTTCAGCCTCTACCCTAGGCATCTGGTCAGCATTTCACACGCTGTGTGTTAGTTCCCGTCTGACCGACATTAGTGAACCTGCTGGCCAGCTCGCTGCTCTGTCTCTTCAGGTGAACTGAATTGTGGGTCCCTCGGCTTAGATTGCTCTCACTAGGCCAGTGAAATGCCTGCATCCTTCTTCAGCTACAAGAAGTCTAAAAGGAATCTCTTGTGACTTCTTCTTGCAAATGCAAGTCTTCCTGGGACCTATGAAGTGCCATTTTGTTTTAAAACAATTTCTTCTGCTTTTCTCTACAAAGAACAGTGGAAATGACTTGATCAGTGTGGAATGCCTACAAAACACCTGGCATGTTTGCCACTTTTTTCTGTTTGATATTTGCTTCCTCTGTTTAACCATTCTGATAGCTATTTACAAATTACAGAGTAAAATGGGATCATAAAAGAAAGGGTATAATGGGACTAGAGTAGCTTAGGTCTTTAAAATTCTTTGCTCCCTGGAAGTTGAAGAGAAGGGCCAGTGATTCTACAGCAGGAGACAGAGCTGATTTCAACTCCTGTCTTCATATGATTCTCTTATGGAGCCAGCTGGTTTTCACCTTGGTTACAGGCGTGTGTCCTGGTTGTGACTGTCCCACTGTACATCTAGGCACAAACTTGGTCCGTAGCGGTTATCAATAGGTTTCTACTGGATGAATATAGTGAATAACAGCCCGGTATTTTTTGCTTATTATGCCTTAACCACTATCTTGTTATCTCATTAACCATTTTATGAGCCCCATCTGTATTTGCTAAGATAGTGCAGATACTTTATTTACAACATTTAATTAATTGTACAACATCCCTTGAGGTCGGCATTATTATCACACCATTGCAGATTAGGAAACGGTAGTTCAGAGGGATTTAAAGACTGGCCCAAGGTGAAACAACCATTGAATGGTGGAACATGGATTTAAAACCTGGTTTGTCTGTCTGCAAAGCCTATGGGACACTGTGTCGTTCATATTAGCACTGCTAAAGATGCACTTATCTTGGTAGTGCAAATCACCGTCTCATGGAAAGCACTTGTTTGCACAGAACAGAAAGTCATGTGGGCTTGCTTATGAAATAATAACAATAATAATAGTAATAATAATAATAATTAATAATAGAAATTATTATTATGAGAATGCAGTTATATCCTGAAACCCAAGTGCACACAGGTAACCATGACTCAAATGAGGCTGAAATCAGGAACTGGGAAATCCCAAGAACTAAGATCCTCCCCTTAGAAAGCTTTCAATCTAGTGAGAATACCAGACATTAATTGAATAGCCACACAAACAAATGGGAAGTTGTCCCTGTGTGAAGTACATTGAGGGAGAAGTTCATGGTGCTATGAGAAAAAAATGATCCAGGCATGCACAGGAGATCTCATGTGCCCAGATCTGAACATTGATGAGTCCCTGACTAGATGAAAAGAAGACAGACAAGCATTCCAAGTCAAAGTCTTCTTACCTTTCAGGACTCCACTTCCAAAAGATCTTTTCTGCTCTTCCCAATGTCAGTTGCATCCGCATTATTATTTGCTCGTAACCCTTATTTATTTCATGTCACTTTAGTGTAGTTTACGATTATTTATGCATGTTGATCTGTAAAATATCTATTTTTCCCACTCTACTTTATAATTAATATAACTCTACGGGCCACCTTGGAGAATGTACCAGCTTTAATAAGCCAATTAGCTGTGACCACAGCCAAGAGTCATGAATGAAAACATAGCAGTCAAAGGTCATGAGTAAAAACATGATTGGTGAGTAGTATACAGGGATGAGAAAGCAGAAGCTCCATGAATATTTAAAATTTTGAATGGCTTAGTTGAGAAATATATGTCAATGTACTTAAATTATATCTATACAGATAGATAAATATTATATATATCCACCCACACATAATAAATTTGAGTAACCCTTATCTATTTTGAACCTTATCTATTTATATACATAATATGAATAAATGTTATTCTTTTAAAGTTTTTCTCTGAAATCTTACCATCTCCCTGATGCAGTTTCACGATACCCTCAGTTTAATATCATTCATCCTGAATATTTCATCCTAAATCTCAACTTCTTTCCAAAGCCATTTCTGAAATCCTGGCTGACAATATATCTCTAAAAATGTAAGTCTTTTCTAACTGTTTCAAGCAGCACCAAATCTAGCATAGTAAACTTTCAGTAGTTAATAGTGAGTTAAATATGTATACAGTTTATTACTCAATTAAACCATAATTTCCTCAAAGGTAAGAAGAATATTTTATACTAGTTTTCTTCACAGTTTCTGGTCCATTTGTGAGTACATAGGCACACAGAGTACATAGGGTTTATAACTGGAAATGACCTTAAGAATAATCTATTTCAGGCTCCTCATTTTAGAGAGGACAAACGTATTTTTGCAAAAAGAGGGGAGGGGGCTTCTTTTTTAGGTATTGAAGCTAGGTGGTTGGGTTGATATTAAAATCTTGATCTCGTAATATTCTAATACAATATATTGACTTCCTCAATTGATATTCAGGAAATATTTGTTGGGCTGAACTGAACTTTGCAGTGTGTGCTTGAGAGCGTATGTCAGGAATACTCCTACTGAGACTAATTTAAAATATCATTGGTGGTATGTATTGGTTTGCAAAGTCAGATACAGAAAGCAAAATGGAGATGTGTCTATACCTCATACAACCCACTCAGGTACTTTAAATAGAATAAATATTTGAAAAAAATCATGGTGACAATGAAATTAATTGTTCTCACCATGTCAAGATTGGCATTTTTGTTCTGCATCATGAATAACTGACAATCATCAGCCTGAGTCACCACCCATGACATTTGATTCTTCTCTTAACATACTATTGTCAAAAGAAGAGAGTTTAGCCCTCACCCTTTTTCTTTTCTTTTTTTTTTAATTAATGCATCATCCTGCTTAAAAATCTCTTCTAGATTCCCCAAGCTTGCCTTCAGTTTTCCCTTAGCACCCATGTGACAGGAGTTTATCAAGAGACTAAGGAAGATGTATTGTTCCTTAAACGACCTCAGAATTTAACAAAAGCCCATGCCTTTCTTTTACACACGAGAAATGGAGGCACAGAATGAGGAAGCAATTTCTCTAAGCTTCATAATTGGAAGTAGAATTGGGAAAGTAATTCAGGCTCCTGACTTCAAGTTTTTAATATACATTTCCTCATAGAGATGAAATTAGCAAAAAATGTACACTGATTAGATTATAGTAGAAATCTTATCCTATACATTTTAATATCTTATTTGGGTATATGTATTAGACATATCACAATGCTTTAAATGTTGGTGAAGTTTTAAATTTTCCCACATATTTACCATTTCCCCTACACTTCATTCCTGTGTGTGGATCCAGATTTCCATCTGGTGCTGTTTTCATTCTGCCTGAAGTACTTTCTTCATTGCTTCTTGTGGAGCCTGTCCAGTAGGGATGAATACTCTCAGCTATTGCATTTCTGAAGCTGATCTTATTTTGTCTTCATTTTGGAAAGATATTTTTGCTGGATATAGAATTCTAGGTTAACAGGTTTTCTGGGTTTGTCTTTTTCCCTTTATCAATACTTTACAGATATTCCTCCACTTTCTTTTAACTTGCATTTTCCCCCAATCAGCCCCTGTCTTTTATTCTTTGTTCCTGTGTGGATAATGTTTCTGCACCCACCTGCCCTTGGCTGCTGTATGATTTGTCACCAGTTTTAAGGGATATTATTATGATGTGTCTTTGTGTTATTTTCTTCATTTTTTTCTGCATTTATTGATATTCTTTAATCACTGGGTTTCCAATTTGCATGAAATTTGTAAACTTTTTTTAGTCATTATGTCTACAAACGTTTTTTTCTGTCCATGCTTCCTAACTCTGAGACATGATTACATACATATTAGGCTCTTTTAGCTTCATAGCTAATTGATGCTCTGTTAACTTTTTTTTTTAGTCTTTTAAAATCTGGATTTCATTCTGAATAGTTTTTCTTTATCTCTGTTGAAGTTACACTTGTGTCTGCAGTGTCTAATCTGTTTTTAATCATATCCAGTATATTTTTCATCTGAGACAATACATCTTCTATCTTTAGAAGTTCAATTTGGATCATGTTTATATCTTCTGCATCTCTTAACTTGTTTAATTTACCTTCTTGTATTTATGGAGAATACTTATAATAGTTTAACATCTTTGTCTAGTAATTCTTTTGTCTATGTCAACTCAGGGTCTGTTTCTATTAACTGATATTTCTTTTCAGTACGGGCCATATGTTCCTGCTTCTGTGCATGCCAGGTAGTTTTTTAATTAGATGCCAAACTCTGTAAAATTTATATTAGCAGTTGCTGAATTTTTTCTGTAATTGTTTCTCCAAAATTGTTGACCTTTGTATACAATTAAGTTACATGGTAATGTTTAATTTCTTTTGAAACTTTCTTTAAAGTTTTGTTTAGTGATCACAGAGCAGCCATGAGCCTACAGCCCATTTGACCTCCCTACTGAGGCAATGCCCTCTGGGATCCCGATTCAATGGTCCATTTGTTAGCAAGTCTTTCCATCCAGTCTTGTGAGAAGGCATCAGTCCACTTGCTCCTTTGTGCTGATTCTCTTTCAAGACTGAGTGGTTTCCTCGTAGCTGTGACCGATCATCTAGTGACTTGCATGGAAACCTTACCCGATGTCTAGATTCCTCTGTGCTTTTCTCTGCCCTCTAGTATTCTGTCTCTCTAATTCTAGACATGTTTGCCTCCCCAAACCCTAAACACTGTCTCCTCAACTAAGAGAGAACAGGAAGCCTGTTTGAATCCATTCTCCTTGCACTGGGGCCTGGAGTCTCTCCAAGTGGTCAGTTAGGACAGCCATAGGAGTCCTCTCATTTTTTTAACCTTCTTTCAGAGATCACAGTCCTGTATTGTCTCTGGTCCAATGTGTGAAAAATATTCCATTTTAGTCAGTTCATGCTGCCCCCCCCCCAAAAAAAAAAACAGCATCATAGTCTGGGTGGCTTATAAACAACAGAAATTTATTTCTCACAGTTTTGAAGGCTGAAAATCAGAGAGCGGGGTAGCAGAGTGGTCAGTTTCTGGCAAGAGCCCTCTTCTGGGTTGCAGAATGTCAGCTTCTCGTTGCATCCTCATAACTAGAAACAGAGAGCTCCGGGCTCTTCATCCCCTTTCAACAGCACCAGTCCATCATGCGTGCTCTCGCCCTGTGACTTCCTCCAAACCTAATTACCTCCCAAGGCTTCATCTCCGAACACCATCACCCTGGGGGTCAAGCTTCAACATAAGGATTTGGGGTGAGGGTTAGAATATGAACATCCAGTCTGTACCCAGTATTTCATATACTTTCTTCATTTTTATTTGCTGAATTATCTTAATTGTTATGGATGCATAACAGTTTAAGCTTGAATTGTGGATTTTTTCAGTATTTTTTCTTTAGGTTTAGAGAGTAGCCAGCTTAATTTTCAGCAAGTTTTACTTTATTTTTTTTAACACTCATTCAACAGGCTCTCAAGAATGGGTCCTATTACATATGGACGACGTGTAAATTTCACGCCATTTTCCCCTAAATCTCGTAGGCACTGTTGTATCAGATTGTGAGAGGCCTTTGGAAGGCTACAAGTCAGACCTGCTAGTCAGACTGCTGCCTTTGATTTTCAACTACACAAGTTTTAGATGACATAACAGATTCAGCATTCATGAAAATGCAGTAGGAGAGATAAGGCTGATCCAGTGGGTTGTTTCAGATTGTTTGCAGCCTTCACTGTTTTGCTAGAGAACTTGGATTCTATCCTGTACTGAGTGGGACTCCAAGAGATTTTGAAGCAGAACGATGTTCTCATCAAACCTAAGCGTAAGAGGATTAATCTGGTCATAAAATAAATTGAGATGAGAAGATTGGAGGCAAGAATGCTTGGAGAGTATAGCTTATTCTAAGCATGAATTAAGGACCAGAATTAGCACTGTGATGTTTTGTATACACATCCCAATTAAATTAAGGGATGAGCTTAATTGACAAGCAGTTAAATTAACACTGAGTCCCCATTGCAAATATTGGTGGCTTTGGGGGAAAAAAATGTTCTCTCTAATGAGGAAGCTGAACTCACAGTACTGAGAAGTTCAAAATGAAGTGACAGCTTATTCCCCAAGCAACCAGGATGTGACATGCACTTCAACCACCTGGACCTGTTCCCTGGTGCAGAGGCTGCTGTGTCTCTGGCACAGAAGATGGGATGTTTGGCTTACACAATGCGCCAACTCGAGATTAAATGAAGGCCACTTAGTGATGCCAAGCTTTTGAGGTGATCACACGTTTCTAGATCCTTTTTCAATAATGAATTACTTCTTCTGTATCACTTGCCAACACCTTTCCTTAAACCTACCTGACACATTACCTAGAGGAAAAACACCAGCTTTAGTTTTTCTCCTAAACATTTTATCAGATTGAAGTGTTTTTTGTTAAACAGAAGATTAATTAAACTGACTCTTCAAGCTGATGAAAATCATTAGCCTGAAGCAAGTGGAAGTATTTATGTTTGTGTGGGAAGAAACAAATGCAGGAGAATCAGTAGAAACTCAAACCAGCCACCGGCTCATATTTGGGAGCTTTTGTTTAAAAAAAAAAAAAATTGAAATTGCTTTCTTGATGCTTTCCCAAGACCAGGTCTCAAAAACATAATCACCATCAAAAATAGAAGCATAGGGGAATGGGTATAGCTCAGTGGAAGAGCTCATGCTTAGCATGCACAAAGTCCCGGTTCAATCCCCAGTACCTCCATGAAAAAGACAGAGGGAAAAAAAAAAAAAAAAAAAAAAGAGGAGCACAGGATATTTTCTAAAAGGGGAAATAAAATATTTGTATGGAAACAGAAAGGTGCCCAGTGATTCTCCACAGGTGCACCTGCAGTTGTGGAGAGGATTGGATGATGAGCTTACAAGGAGATCAGTCTGTGGGACCGTGGCAATGATCGGTTTTAAGCAGGGCGCCTAGAATAGGAGAGAAAAGGCTCTATTTAGAGTTGGGAGCAGGGAGCTTGGTTTAAATCCCCAATGACCATCTGCCTGACCCTGGGCTAATCACCTCACCTCTCCAAGCCTCACTTCCCTCATCCTGAAAATGGGAAGACGAGACATAATTTGAGCTAAGTTTCATTCTACTTCTAATTTACAGTGATTTTTTGCTTCATGCCCAGGACATCATGTCCCTAACGTGCACAAGGAGGGGACGCCTTTGTGGAATTTGTAGAACTGAGGAGGGGGAGATTTGCAGTGTGTAGCTACACCATGAACGTGACTCCATGACTCTGATTATGAGAGAGAGATGAGTTTCCCATTTTTGATAAGATATACACTTGTTAAGAAATTCTATTTTTTGCTGGGTAATGGAGTTTTACAGAAGGAAATAAATGAATTGTATCTATTAAAGAAGCAAAAGCAACAACCGCATGGTTTGAGAACCCCATTGAATTTGTGTTCTGTTTCCTGCACTGTCTCTGTTCATTTGGGTGAGAACTGAAGTGCACAATAAAAGGCTGAATTAAGTGAGGAGCTAAATGAACCAATCAATTCTTCTTTTCTCTGATGCAATGAAGGTGCCAAGCAGAATGTAGAGTAGCCTGAAGTTGACCCTTATATATCTCCTAATACGACTTTCCTTGACAGGCACAGAATTCACATTCGTGCTCTCCTCCAGTCTCAGAGGTATATACTTCCTCAAAGTAAGGGGGTGTTGACAATAAAATATATGTGTGCTTTTTATTGAAGTATAGTTGATTTTACAATATTATATCCGTTTCAGGTGTACAGCATAGCCATTCAATATTTTTATAGATTATACCCTGTTTAATATTGTAAAATAATGACTCTATATCCCTGTGCTGTACAGTATATCCATGTTGCTTATCTGCGTTATACATAGGAGTTCATATCTCTTAATAATATTCACTAATCTTGTCCCCTTTTTCCTCTCCCCACTGGTAACCACTAATTTGTTCTCTATATCTGTTAAATCTTTCTGTTTTGTTGTATTCACTTGCTTGTTTTAATTTTTATTGCATTCTATAATTTAGAATCCATTATAAATTATAATATATTATATTTATCTTTCTCTGTCTGACTTATTTCACATAGTGTCCTCCAGGTTCATCCATGCCACTGCAAATGGCAGAATTTCATTCTTTTCTATGGCTGAGTAGTATTCCATTGTATATGTAAACCACATCTCCTTTATTCATTCACCTGTGGTGGACCCTTGGGTTGCTTCCATATCTTGGCTATTGTAAATGATTCTGCTATGAACATTGAGGTGCGTGTATCTTTTTGAATTAGTGTTTTCATTTTCTTCATATATACACCCACAAGTGGAATTGCTGGATCATATGGTAATTCTATTAAAATATAATTATATCTTTAATGAAGTAGTAGTCACATGGAGCACATGAATTTCACCCTATCTTTGGCCTGTCATTAGTCTTTAATATTCTCAACCCTAAAAAGCTTCAGTGTAATCCTTAAATTTTTTGATAATGCTTTCATCTCTAAAGAGTATCAATGTATCTCTTAAATTTCTTGACAATTTTTCATGAATTTAAATGACCAAAGTTGAGCTTATGATTTTCAATGTATCTATAGACTTTGGATTCATACAGAGCTGATGATTAATGGCAGCTCTGTGACCTTGAACAAGTTACTTAACATCTCTGAGCTGAGGTTTCTTCATCTGCAGAACGGGTACAATAATAATTCTTCCTTAGATGGTTGCTGTTATTACTGTATAAGATAATTCATTTCAAGTGATTAACAAGATGTCATGCACGTAGTAAATAATCAAATAATGGAAGTTGTCATTATTTTCTGCTCCTTTCTTGAGAATACATATTAGTATGGTTTTCTCATTGTATAATATGATAAATAATTTACCTCAAAGGCAATAGAAAAGTCCCTGGGACCAAGGAACCCTCTAGAGCTGACATTAGTATGTCACTTTGTGTAACAGTACCAGGACTCTTCAATTTTCTTTCACCCTGGAAGCATTCACAGTCAAATTCTTGCATAAGCACAATGAGCCCCATCAGGATGTGATGTCCTGGTGATCCAGCAAGTGAGCAATGCAGTGTGGCAGGCTGCTCAAGCCCCAACTCTCTCCTTAGCAGCCAGACACTGAGGCTCTTTTCTACCTCATCAACCTCCCCTGAAGTTAGAATAATAATAACATTAATCTCATAGGATAACTGTGAGAAATAGAACAATTAATATAAGTATCTCTTTAAAAAATATCAAATATAACGCACATTGTATCCTAGGAACTCCTCTAAATGCTTATGATACTAATTTATTTAAGCATCATAACAACAGGGATGTGCTGGAATCATCTCATTCTAGCTCTTGAGTGCAATTGTTAAGTACTGAAGAATTTTGTGAGCTGTTTGTTAAACTGTTGATAGCTTCTGCCAGGCGTTGGTACCAGTGTTTACACCATTGTAACTGGCAGATGACACATTACCAAACAACCCTGTGAGGCAGGTGCTATTATCATCAACCCCAGTTTACAGCTAAGACATTGAAAAAAATAAACAACTTGTCCAAGAGTCACAGTGAGTGCTAGAGTTGGCATTCAAACCCATGCAGTCTGACTTTGAGGTTTAAGCCCTTAACCTCTACATTATGATGCTATGCCTTTTAAACACTCCATAGTAAGTGGTCAAAAAACATTAGCTGTTTTTAACATTGAGAAAAAGGCATATCCCTCACTGCTTTTCTGTCTTCCTCTCTCTCTCTTCTCCCTCATTTTTCACATAATCTCAGATCTTGACCTTGGATGTGAAAGAAGGACTATGTTTTTATTATTATTATTATTATTATTATTATTATTATTATTATTATTATTATTATCATCATTATTATTATCATTATTATTATCATTATTATTATTATTTCCATAATACATTGAAATCATTAGAAGAAGCTATAGATTTGGAGGATCAAGTCTCTGTAGTATGCAGGGTTTCAGTGGAGAAGGCAGTATAGTTGTGTAGGGACTGTTGTCTGAGCTGCTGGGAGCCAGGGTGGACATGCCATTTCTGAGAATGTCCCCTTCCCTGCTGCCCATGAAAAGAGGTCTGTAAGAGGAAGAGTGACAATGGCAGAGGACCTCTGTCAGCCTTTACTTACGTCTGCAGAAGCTTGCTGTGTCTGAGCTCCCAGAAGTACACCAGCTCCAGAACAGTGTCATTTCATCCCTCAGTTTACCCTACATGGCTATGGTTTTGGACTTAAATGGCCTGAGAGCCAGGCTCAGCTGTGCCACTTCTGAGCTGTGAGGCCTGCAGGAAAATAAATATGCCGTCTGTTTTTTCAACAGTAAAGTGTGAAGCGTGGCAATACCTATATTTCTGGCTTGAGATGATACTTGAAAATGATAATGCAGTGTAAGCACTGTGAACTAGGAAGTGATACACAAGTATCAAGGCAATTCTGTGAGCAGAGACCACAGAAGCTCCACCCACGTGGCAGTCCTCACTTTCTTCCTGAAGTCAGGAGTCAGACACAGCAGCAACGAACACATACTGAGCAGCACTGACATACTAGACTTTGCAGTGAGCTGGGGATTTCAAGAGTTCCTCACAAAGTCCCTGGCATCAAGGTACTCAGAGACCATAAAGCTAAGTAGTCATATGTAGATGACCTTAATAATGTGGAGCAACCCGGAATATGGAGCTAGTCATTCTTCCCTTAAGGTTAGGGGCTATCAGAGAGGACGAGACATCACAGTGCCTAACAAAGGGTAATGTGGGATTTCTAGACAGCCTAGCTGAGCCTACATTCTGAGAGTTAAAAGAGCCCTGCTTATTTAGGAATGTAATCTGGCGTGATTAGACTGTACACCTCTGGCTGGAGCCATAAAACTACTAACTTTGAGCTTCTGGCACCACATCTCATTTAATATTTTTCTTCCAAATTTGCCTTGCCTTACTAAGAAATTTCTTTTTATTTCCAAAGTATCAAGATCTGGACACATTTAAGATCTGGTGATACCCAGTGTTTATACATACCTGAGGCTTTAATTTCCTCCCTTTATTTTTTGTTTTTAGTTACAAAGTAATGCATGTATGTATCCTGACTATTAAAATATTCAAGCATACATAACACAAAGAAACCATGAAAATCTCGCCACCATCCTCACTTACAATTTCTTTTCCAAAATTTATTCTGGTTAACTCTTGGTGTACATTCTTCCAGTACTCTTTAGATTTTAGTGTAAATCTCTAAATAGACACTTAGGACCTATACACGTGTGTTCTTTCTTCCTTTTAATTTCTTGCATTTCTGTTAGTTAACTACATTTTTTCTACAACTTGCTTTTTTTTTTTTTTACTTAAAAAGTTACATTGCAGTGTATTTTTAAATAGCAGGTGTAGGTCTAAATTATATTTTTTTCAGATGTTATTTTATTCCTGTCAGCATCATCATTAGAAAAACACCAAATAAACACGTTAACATACTCAAACAGTACTGAAAAATAGCCTAAAATAAAAAGTATCTTTTCTACCCCTTCCACAACCTTACACTTTTCAAATGTAACTATTATGTATACTTTTTCCTTCTAGAACATTCTAACTCTTATAGAGCTGTGTATCTCTATGTGTTTATATATAAACTACGATACACATATATAAAAGTTTTAAACAAAGAAGTATTATAAACAAACTGTGCTGCATCTAGCCTTTAAAAAAACTGAGAACCAGAACTTTGAGATCTTTAGATATTATCTCATAAATAACTATATTGGTTTTAACAGTTAGTAGTATCCTCATAATATGGACACCAATAAGTTTGTTTAACCACTCTCATTGACACATTTAGGTTGTCTCATTTAGGTTGATTCTAGAT
Organism: Camelus bactrianus; assembly: GCF_048773025.1. Taxonomy (NCBI): domain Eukaryota; kingdom Metazoa; phylum Chordata; class Mammalia; order Artiodactyla; family Camelidae; genus Camelus; species Camelus bactrianus. Next base: position 19,664,233 of record NC_133548.1, read on the forward strand.
TTTTGCTATCACAAATATTGCTTTATTAGGTATTCCTCCATACACAAAACTTCATTCTTGGGCAAACTTGTCAAAGTATATATAAGCCAGATTTTATTAATGTATTTCTAACAGTAGTGAGCCAGTTTATAGATTTCTTTAATTCTGTAGCATGCACTCATTCCTTCAACAACCCCTTTATGAGCACCAATTAACTTTCAGGCACTATTCAAGGCAAACGATGAGGTAGTAAGTAAGAGAAATATTATTGCTGAACTTATGGAGCCCACATGCTATTTGGCAAAAGATACGTAGTTAAAAAAAAATAGGATAAATGGAGACATGCATAGATAAAAAGGAAGATGGATGGGCAAAGGGAGCCACTTTAAATGCAACTGGTCTCTCCAAAGAGGTGCTTAAACCCAAGGCTTTAATGATCACATTCAAAAGAAAACTACAAAACTGATAGATGAAGCCAGTATTTTATTATTATTTACTTCTTTAAAATAGTGATGCTACATAATTTTTCATAGATTTTTGAAAACTTTGTCTTTATTTTTCTATCAAATGATTCATCTTCTTCACCTATTTTTTTCTGGTTGAATTATAAGTATTTCCTTCACTAATTTATAAGATATGAACCTTTACTTTTTAAAGTGATTAAGTTGAATTTTCAAGAATTAAATTTGCTCTAAATTTATGCATTAATATATTGGGAATAAAGCTGAAGATGGTTAGTTTTGCATAATAATACTCTTGAATTTTTCAAACATACGGCTTAGATACATACCAGCTCTGCTGTGTTTTCTTTAGAATGATTTAATTGTCTTGCTTAAAAAATACCAGTGATATATTCTCTATCAAAATCCAAAGCATAATACTGAGCTATAATTTATGAAGAAAACCTCAGAAAAGATTCCATATTAAGGTTCAGATATTCAATGACATCCCTATATTTCCCAAGCACACGGAGTATCAGTTTATATTTCTTTTCACAATTGAACCTAACCTTGCCACTCAGGTAAATGAAAGATGAGATATGGAAATTGATGTATCAACCGTGATCCCCACATTTGCTTCTGTCTTTTGAACTCTGTAAGAAGGCAACCAAATTAATATAAATTAAAAAATTTTTTATAGTTCATATATTTTAAGTGAAGAAAGAAATGAGAAACATCAGATATCACTTGGTTTTAGGGTTTTCAACAGTTGAGTCTGTTTCCAACAGCCTTTGATTCTGTGACACTAGCAGACAATTTGCAGTGGAGTCTTGAGAAGTTCAAGGTTTCGTTATTTGTTTTTGTTTTTTTTTTAGTTTTTTTGTTTTTGTTTTTGTTCTTCATCCACCACCTGAATGTTACTTATCTAACATGAATATACATAATTGTGAATTTCTTTCTACTGATAGAGTCTTCACCTTTAAATCTTCTCTCAGCACAGACAAGTCATCATACAGGCTTAATGTTAGGCTTTTACAACTTAGTTTTTTTCTTTCCTTTGTACTTATGAAAAGCTGAAAGCTAGTCCTCTAAGATAAGGAACAAGACAAAATTGCCCACTCTTCTTGCTTTTATTCAACATTGTATTGGAAGTTTTAGCTGCAACAGTTAGGCAAGAAAATGAAATAGAAATCATCCAAATTGAAAAGAAATAAAACTGCCACTATTTGCAGACGACATGATTCTTTATATTAAAAGCTCCAAACACACACACACATGCACACACACAAAACCTATTATAATTAATAAATAAACTCAGTAAAGTTGCAGGATACAAAACCAATATACAAAAACCTGCTGCAGACATGGAAGCAACCTAAATATCCATCAACAGATGACTGGATAAAGAAGTTATGATATAAATACATAATGGAATACTACTCAGCCATAAAAAAGAATAAATAATGTCATTTTCAGTAATATGGATGGACCTGGAGATTATCATACTAAGTGAAGTAAGCCAGAAAGAGAAACAAAAATATCATATGATATCACTTATATGTGGAATCTAAAAAAAAAAAAAAGATAAATAAACTTATTTACAATACAGAAACAGACTGACAGACATAGAAAACAAAATTGTGTTTACCACAGGAGAAAGGGAGTAGGTGGAGAGATAAATTGGGAGTTTGGGATTTGTAGATATTAACTACCATACATAAAATAAACAGCAGGGTCCTATTGTATAGCACAGGGGACTATATTCAATACCTTGTAATGGCCTATAATGAAAAAGAATATGAAATACATATACATATACATGTAACTGAATCACTATGCTGGTGTGATTAACACAATATTGTAAACTGACTATACTTCAATTAAAAAAAAAACCTGTTGCATTTCTATACACTAAAAATCAGAACAAGAAGTCAAGGAAACAATCTCATTTACAAATTCATCAAAAATAATAAAATGCATAGGAATAAATTTAACAAAAAAGGTGAAAAGCCAGTACACTAAAAACAATAAGATGCTGATGTAAGAAATTGTAGAAAACACAAATAAATGGAAAGATATCCCATGCTCACAAAGTAGAAGAATTAATGTTGTTAAAATGTCCATACTACCTAAAGCAATCTACAGATTCAGTACAATCCCTGTCAAAATTCCAATGGCAAATTGCGCAGAACTAGAACAAATAATTCTAAAATTTGTATGGGCCCACAAAAAAGACCCAAATGGCCAAAGTCATCTTGAGAAAGAAGAATAAAGCCAAAAGTATCATGCTCCCTGACTTTGAACTGTATGACAAAGCTACAGTAATCAATATGGTGTTGGTATAAATACAAGCAGATAGATCAATGGAACAGAATAGAGAGACCAGAAATGAACCACACATATATTAAATGAATTTATGATAAAGGAGACATTGTACAATGGGGAAAGGGCAATCTCTTCAATCAATGGTGTTGGGAAAACTAGACAGCTACATGCAACAGAATGAAACTTGACCACTGTCTTACACCATATTCAAAAATTAATGCAAAGTCGCTTCAAGACTTGAATGTAAGACCTGAAACCATAAAAATCCTAGAAGAAAACACAGGCAGTAAGTTCTTTGGCATTGGTATTCATAGTGCTTTTTTGAATATGACTCCAAAGGCAAGGGCAACAATAGCAAAAATAAACAAATGAGGATACATCAAACTAAAAAGCTTCTTCCCAGCAAAGAAAGCCATTGTCAGTAACAAAGAAGGAGCCTACTGGACGGAAGAATATATTTGCAAATCATATATCCTGAAAAGCATTAATATCCAAAGTATATAAAGAATTTATTCAACTCAATAACAACAGAAAACACAAACATTCTGATTTAAAAAACAGGCAGAGGATTTGAAAAGACATTTTTTTCAAAGAAGACCTAATGGTGGCCGATAGTCACATGAAAAGATACCCAGTATGACTAATCATCGGGGAAATGCAAATCAAAACCACAATGAGGTATCAACCTCACACTCATCAGAATGGCTTTTATTAAAAAGACAAGAAGTAAGAAGTGTTGGCAAGAATGCAGAGGAAAGAGTGTCCTTGAGTGTTGCTGATGGGAATGTCAATTGGTGCAACCACACTGGAAAACAGTATGGAGATTCCTCAGAAAAATTAAAAATAGAGCTGCTGTGTGATCCAGCCATTCCATGTCTGGGTATCTAGTCAAAGAAAACAAAAATACTAATTTGAAAAAAAATATATGCACCCGTATGTTCATTGCAGCATTATTTATAATGGCCAAGATATGGAAACAACCTAATTGTCCATCAATGGATAAATGGGAAAAGAAGGTGTGGTGTATATATACACAATGGAACACCACTCAGCCATAAAAAAGAAGGAAATCTTGCCATTTGCAATGTGGATCGACCTTGAGGGTATAATGCTAAGTGAAATAAGTTAGTCTGAGAAAATAAAACATGATTTCACTTACGTGTGGAATATAAAAAACAAAACAAACAAACAAAGCAGAACAAGACCCAGACTCATAGGTAAAGAGAACAGATTGGTGGTTGTCAAAAGAGAGAGAGGTTGGGCACGGCAAAATGAATGAAGGAGATCAAGAGTTACAAACTTCCAGTTATAAGATAAATAAGTTACTGGGATATAATGAATAGCATGGGGAACACAGTCATTAATACTGTATCAACTTTGCATGTTGACAGATAATTAAACTTGTGATCATCTCACAATGTATACAAATGCTGAATCACTGTTGTACCATGAAACTAATATATTGCATGTCAAATATACTTCAGTAGAAGTTTTTATGACTACTCTCATTGTATTCATTTTATTGAATATTTGTGGATATATTATAGTGAAGAAAAGTAATCAAATTTTTTTAATTTTTCAATTCTCTTTCTATACCCCCAATCCCAATTCACTCCACCTGCCATACACACATTTCCTAAATTTTTCATTCACAGTTTATTTAGAGGAGAGCAGTTTTCAAACAAGTTAGGTGAGCAAAAGTAGGCGTATGATTAAATCATAATCCAGCACTGTTATTTTTCTATTTTTTCCCCTGTTTCCTATAGTAATAGAATTCCAACAATGCTAGCCAACACTTGAACTCTATACTGGCCCAGTGGTTAACCTCTCATGTTTCTGCACATGAGAATAAAAGAAAAATCAGAAATATGCATAGTTTCTTTTGTCTATTAGTTTTGTATGTTGGAAAATAGTATATAAAGTAGAAGTGACCATGTACCTTAGCAGGATGGAAAGTAGGATGAGGGGAGAGTTACTTAGAAAAATTAGAATATGCTAAAGCAATAGAACATATAAGCAATTTTAATGAAATCATTTCTCAGACAAATTTTTCAATTATTCATTTTAAAACACTGAGAGTGACAGGTCATACACCCATGCAGTCATTAGATTTTTACTTTCCTAGAACCACAAATGACAAATTGCCAAGGGAAATACCATTCTTCTTTTTACTCAAAGTATTGAAATTACCTTTAAATTTTATAATCATCCAAAACCAGAGTTAGTCTTTGCTATTGTTCTTTACAAAAAATTCACCAAAAAGGAGGAGAATTAATTAATAGAGTTACAAGTTATAAGTTCTTTCAACTGTTCAGCTGGTCACCTTAAACACTTTCAATATTAAAAGTAGTACTTTATGATGAATCAAAAGCTTTTGCCAAAAACCACCTTGGATCACTGATGACATTGTTTACATTGAGACCTGTGATTTAAAAAAAAAAAAAGTTCAGTATGCTAAACATGTTCAATCAGTACAATTTTAAAAAATATATTATGTGCCTATTGTATGCAAGATGCTGCTCTAGGACTTTGGGGTAAGAGAGAGAAATACGGTCAAGGTACCTTTTCTGCCAGATTTATAGTCTAGAATGTTAACTATTTCAAAGCATGAATTCACACAACAGACCCATGAAGTAGGCTGATTTTTTTTTTTTATCATTTTAAAGATTAAAAAACAGGTCCACATACATTAAACACTTTTTCCAGCTAACGGATGTGGAATTGGGGCTATTTATGATTCTAACACCCAGGTTATTTTCATTATATCATGGAAAGATAAGGCATTCTGTAGTTTGGGACCAGCCCTATAGCTGATCTAAAGAAAATATACCACAGCTGACACAGTTACAAAGAAACTGCCGATGGTAGAGTGGGGTCTGTCAACCCTGAGCTAATGGAAGGATGCCAGCTCCTACAGAGTTAGAGAATCCCTTCCTGGGAGGAACCAGTGTGCAGAAACACAACCTGTCACACTCGGGCTGTGAAGTCTACCTTAATCAAGAGGAGGAAAAGGTGCAAAAGCACCCCCTGGGCCTTTGTAACTAGCTACTCATCTTGAACCAGCGTAGGAAAGGAGTAAACGTAAGCCCCCAGCAAACAGCATCCATCTATGGCTTCCTGTGGGCCCCTGAGTAACTGGAGGAGGCACAACTTTTATTTTTTTTCCCCAGAGAGAAGAAATTTTAATTTTATTTAGTAATTCACTTTTTGATGTTGTTTTTAATTTCTGAAAATTAAAAAGAAAATAAATACAATATTGCTGTATAAATTTGACAGTCTACTAGCAATTTTTAAATCATGGTAGTCTTTTTGTTTCCTCTACAGTTCTCATTTAGTCAAACCATACAGTAATACTATACAGAAATTTTGCTGACAGTGCACAATAAAAATTATTCAAAGTGGGATAACGAACATCTTTGAGAATTACTTTTATCACGGTTTCTAATAATGTCCATGAGATTAGCGCCTGGAACCAGATTATTCTGCATCCGTTGCTCTGTAGCAAACTTGTAACATCAGGAACCTCCTTCTCTCTTTATAATCTAGCAGTCAGAAATATTATCAAGATTTTTTTTTCTATCAGACCCCCCTAAATTTTATTTGTCATGAAGGTAACTCTGAATTGATGAAATTTATGTATATTCTATGCAGACCTATGAAGAAAGCTTAGGTGATCTTAATTATTGCCCTAGAGTCATTTCCATGTTAAAAACCACTTCTCAAATGGTTTCGTCATGACACTATTATCAAGTCTTCTGAGGAATAAGATTAGTATTAGGCATGCAAACTGAGTGCTTGTCCTTACTTCATTTCCGTTATGATTTTGATCATGTTGGTTGCTACTATTGGATTATTGCAAATTAAAATTAGTTTAAAACTATACTGTCTTTCAGAGTAGCAGGTACTCAGCAAATTAGTTTCTTGAAGTGTTCTATTAAAGCGAAAAAGGGGAGGAGGGGCTTTTGTAGTAAATTAAGTTTGATAAATTCTCCATATATTAGCTTACCTCATGGAGAGCCACCGTGCATAAAATCAAAGTCTCTGAAATGCCCTATAAAAGTGGGATCTGATTAACTCTATTTAGTGCAATGATTCCAAAACATATTTGACTATAGAACCTTTTTTTTTTTTTACATTAAACTTCAGAACATGTTCTTTGGAGGCCTTGATTAAATCTTTATGATAAAAAGAAGTCAAGTTTCCAAATAGCCACAAGTTCGTATGGAACATATAGTCAATAGTTACGTTGCACTAGCTCTGTTTAAAAATAATTTTTAAAAGACTTTTTAAAATATCAACTGCAGGCATGTAAAATGAATATTATAGGGTTTAAGAGTAGAAAATATAAAACAAGATTTCAGGGGAGAGGGTATATAGCTCAGTGGTAGAGCGTATGCTTAGTATGCAGGAAGTCCTGGGATCAGTCCCTAGTACCTCCATTAAAATAAGTAAGTAAATAAATAAACCTAATTACCTCCCCCTAAACAAAAAAAAAAAAAAAGAGAGAAAAAACAAGATTTCTATACTTTGATGAATTATTCAGCTTTAGGAAGGTTTCAGTTGTAGAGTATCTGTGAAGTATGATACTTAATTCTGGCTGAACTGAAGAAACATGGTATCAAATTAAAGTGCTTCTTTGGAAGAAGTAAACAGGATGGTGAATATTCTGTAAGTTTTGTCATATGATGAATTAATGAAAACATCTAGGGATCAAAAACATTGACACGAGAAGACTTGGGCTGCCATTGTACTGTCTTCAAAGCTACTGTAATGGCTTCATCACTGATATATTAGCTTTCATTCTTCTCCTAACTCAGCCTTTACATAAGAGCTAGAGTGATTATTTCCAAATATAAATGATATTGTGTCATCTCTGTATTGAAAATCCACAATCCTGGCCATGGTCTGTAAAGTCTTACTAGTTTGTATCCTGGTTGCCTTTGAATTCATTTTCTACTCAACTCCAACCCACACTGATTTTCTTGTGAGATTTCCGAAACTCCTACATTAGTCTTTGATCTTGTGATTCCCTTTGCCTAGAGGGCTCTTTCAATAGCTTTGCCTGTGTCTCTCCTCTGCGTTTACTCCTCCTAAATGAGAACTTTCCTGACTGGTCTTCCCCACTCTCTACTCTCTTTTCCTGCGTCACTTTTTCACTCAGCATGTAATATTGGCTGATATGATGTGATACATTTGCAGGCAGAGATATTGTGGTTTGGTTCTAGACCACCACAATACAGGGAATATCACATTATATTAAGTCACACAGATTTCTGGTTTCCCAGTGCATATAAAAGTTATGGTTACACTTTCCTGTAGCCTATTAAATGTGCAATAGAATTATATTTTTTAAAAGTAAGAACAAAAAAAATGTACATACCTTAACTAAAATATACTTTATTGCTAAAATATTTTGACCATCATCTGAGCCTCTGGTGAGTTTTAGGAGGAACATCAAAGATCACTGATCACCATAACAAATACAATAAAAATTTTAAATGTTTGAAATATTGCAAGAATTACAAAAATGTGACACAGAGATGTGAAGTGAGCAAATGCTATTGGGAAAACAGTACCATAGACTTGCTCAACACAGAGCTGCCACAAACCTTCAATTTGTAAAAAAAGAAATCTCTGCAAAACACTATACACAAAGCACAATAAAATGAGATATGCCTGCATTTGTTTACCTACTCTCTTCATATTAATGGAAGTGATGCTAAATGCTATAAAAGATAAAATTGTGTTATTTTTAGCAGCATGGTAAAAGAGAAGATAGTTTTCCTATGTGTAGAAAGTTTGAATGTCACTGGCAGCAGGGGTATGGGACTGGGAATCTGCCCCACAGAGTCATTCAAGAAGAAAGGCTGACATGTTTGACCCGTGGCTTTCAGCTTCATCCTGCATCTCCGTAGAGCCAGCAGGCAGTGGAAGAGAGTGGTTGGTATGTGGGAACTATTGATGAGCCAGATCTGAAAATAGTACACATCACTGCCTTCCACATTCCTTTTGCTAGAACTCAGCCCTGTGGACACATATGACTGTAGGAAATATTAGGGTATGTACTTCAGCTGTCAGTCGAGAAGGAAGAGTAGATCTCATCACAAGAAGAAAAAATTGTTAACTATGTGGTGATGGATGTTAACTAGACATTGCATTGATTCTTTCACAATCATATATCATTATATTGTATACCTAAAACTAATTATGTCAATTATATCTTAAATAAATAAATGATTAAATAAGATTTTCTTTTATTAAAGTATAGTTGATTTATAAGGTTGTGTTAGTTTCAAGTGTACAGCAAGTAATCCAGTTATACATATACATACATATATATGTATATTCCTTTTCAGATTCTTGGTTCCATTATAGGTTATTACAAGATATTGAATATAGTTCCCTGTGCTCTACAGTATGTCCTTGATGTTTATCTATTTTATTTATACAAATATATATGTATATAGTAGTGTATATATGTTAATCCTAGACTCCTGGTTTATCCCTTCCCCCTACTCCATTCTCCTTTGATAACCATAACTTTTTTTTACATGTCTATTTCCGGTTTGTGAAAAAGTTCATTTGTACCATTTTTTAGATTATACATAAAAGTGGTATATTAGGGTATTTGTCTTTCTCTGTCTGACCTAATTCACCGAATATAATAATCTCTAAGTCTATTTATGTTGCTGCAAATTGCATTATTTCATTCTTTTTTATGACTGAGTAATATTTTATTGGGTAATTTAACAGCACACCTTCTCTATCCAGTCATCTGTCCATGGACATTTAGGCTGCTTCCATGTCTTGGCTATTGTAAATAGTGCTGCTATGAACATTGGGGTGTACGTATTTTTCAAATTAGAGTTTTATCCACATACGTGCCCAGGAGTGGGATTGCTGGATCATATGGTAACTCTGCTTTTAGTTTTTAAGGAACCTCCATATTGTTCTTCACAGCGGCTGCACCAATTCACATTCCCACCAACAGTGCAGGAGGGTTCCTTTTTCTCCAGTAAGATTTTTAAAGAAGGAAGAGTAGAGAGGTTTGGTGAATAACAACCAAGGTTCTATTACATATTTCAAATCTGAAGGTAAATTTCATAAGGCAGGGATTTTGATTTGATTACTGCTGTATCCCCATTACCAAGGACAATACCTGGTACATAATACCTACTCAACTAAAAATAAATAAATAGAAACATCATGATCATTTCAGGCTTCATATGTGTCAGGCTCAGGTCTGTGTGCTTAACATAAAATATTTTGCAAAATGACCATATATGGTAGGTGTCATTACTGTCACGTTTTACAATTGAAGTTAATGAGGCACAGAGATCATGGAAAAACTTCCCTGAAGTCATAGAGACAGTCAAAGTCTGAGGAGAGATTGGAATTCAGTTTGTCTGGATCTAAAACTCATGTTCTTAACTGCTTTGTACAGTGAAACTCTAGCTATTTATTGAGTAAATAATTACATAAGTAAGAAATTTCAGAAGTTGAGCACATCCATTCCACTTGGGATGGGCACACTTACAAAAAATAAACTCCTCCTTGCTGCCAGTGTGTTATCAGAGGCAGGATGACATCATATAAGGAGAATGAGAGATTCCCTGCCTGTGTAGACATCTGAACTCAGCACATCCAACTGTTACCCTGACTATAAATCTAAGATTTTCTACTTTCACTTTCTGGTCATGTAATACATTTTTCATGCTGTAGCAAAGTAAATGCAATTAGAATCTCTTACATTTCTATTAAAAGTCTTAATCCTTTTTTTTTTTTTTTTTGATTGTTTATTGGGAACGATGCTTGAAAAGCCCTTTACTAAGAAAGTCCACCTTCTGTTTCACATCCTAATAAGAGAAGACATATGTATAGGGTTTATATAGATTGAAAAAGAAATGTTAAGCCTAAATTCTAATTCAGAAATTGATTTCTGTGCTATGCCTTTAAATGTCATTCACAAAAACCCACCTCCTTGTTTATATAATACAAATATATGTAAAGTGATCCTTCTTCTAGCACAGACACACAGTTCATATTCTCACTTCTGTGTTCATGGTAATGGTTTCTGCACCTAAAAATATGTAACACAGGAAACAGGAACAATTATGAGACACTACAATGTATAAAACTTTTCCATTTAAAATGTCCCTGGATTTTTTTGTGTATTTAAAAAGTAAACATAAAGCATGTTATTTATGAATGAAAAATCTACAGTTGCCCAGTTATTTTAAAAGTTATAAATACATAGGATGTGCATCATTCAGATATAGGTTAGCTAACAATTCTCAGAGAACACTGATGATGACCAGTGTTGAATGGTTTCAGTGACTTCAGTGATTTCCAGTGGCCAAAACATTGTGATCTTGTTTGTTGTGGCTTTGATTTCTTGTTTTGTTGTTTTTGTTCTTGTTGTTTTTCTGCCGTAATTTTGCTTGGAATATGAAATGTAGAAGGAATTTGGACCATTGAATTATATGAATTAATATAGAGCCTTTGAACATTTTGAGTCTGAAAAAAATACATAATTCTTTCAAAATTGAAGGGAGAAGAAAAGCACTTTCACTAGGAATGTCAAAGGATTGTCATAGCCAAGACATAATTTCCATTTAGGGAAGGAACCATAATAGTGAACAGTGAGCTCAGAGTAAATGTTATAGACAGTGCTTTCAGATTACATCTTCCTGAATTATAGCTGGTGATCTGTAACAGAGAAGAAAATGAAGGAAAAAAAATTAAAAAGAAAAGGAAGAGATGAAAGGAGGGATGGAGGGAGGAAGAAATAGAGAATGAGAAAAAGAAATAAAATGAAAAATTGAGATAGATACCACCAACTAAGTTGATGCTTTATCATACTTCCCTTTCTGCTGACGGGCTGGCTTGCTTCTTTATGTGTATTTACACCCATGTATGTACGTATGTGTATATATGCACATATCTGGTGTCATATCCAAAAAATTGTTGCCAAGACCAATGTCAAAGAACTTTTTTCCCTATGTGTTCTAGGAGTTTTATGGTTTTTCTTCTTACATTTAAGTCTTTAATCCATTTCAAGTTATTTTTCTAACTGGTGTAATGTGTGGATCCAGTTTTATTCTTTTGTATGCAAATATCCTGTATTAGCAACAACATTTATTAAAAAGACTATCTTTTCCCCATTGAGTAGTCATGACTCCCTCATCAAATATCAGTTAACTGAATATGCATAGGTTTATTTCTGGGCTCTCTAGTCTATGCCATTGGTCTATGTGTTTCTTTTTATGCCAGTAGCATACTGTTTTGTTATATAGCTTTGAAATATAGTTTTAAATAAGGACGTCCTCCTGCCTGTTTCTGAAGATTTTCTTAGCTATTGGAGGTCTTTATGGTTCCATACTAATTTAATTTTTTTAAGTCTGTAAAAAATGCCATTATAATTTTGATAAGGATTACATTGAAACTGTAAATAGCTTTAAATCTATGTAAGTCTAGTATACTGGTGTATGTCCAGTGTACTAGTACATAGCTAGTACAGACATTTCAACAATACTAATTCTGATCCATGAATATTGGAAATCTTTCATTTATTTGTGTGTTCTTCAATTTCTTTCACCTATATCTTATAGTTTTCAGTTAGATCTTTTAATTCTTTGATTAAATTTATTCCTAAGTATTTTATTATTTTTGATGCTGTTGTAAATGGGATTGTTTTCCTTCTTTTTCAGATATGTTATTGTTAGTGTATAGAAATATAACTAATTTTGTATGCTCATTCTGTATCCTGCAACTTTACTGAATTAATTTATTAGTTCTAACAGCTTTTTGGTGGAATTCATAGGGTTTTTATATATAAATCACATCATAAGCAGAGACAATTTTGCTTCCTCCTTTCCAATTGAGATGACTTTTGTTTCTTGTATTTGCCTAATTTCTCTGGCTAGGACGTCTAATAGTATGTTTGAAAAGAGTGATGAGAGTGGGCACCCTTGTCTTATTCCCGATTTTAGAGGAAAATATTTAAGCTTTTCACAACTGAGTATGATGCTAATTGTGGATTTCACACACATGGCCTTTATTATGTTAAGGTATGCTCCTTCTATACCCAATTTGTTGAGAACTTTTATCATGAAAGGATGTTGAATCTTACCACTTTTTCTGCATCTGTTGAGAGGATGATATGATTTTTATCCTTCATTCTATAATATGGTTTATCATGTGTATTGGTTAGTGTATGTTGAACCATCCTTGCATTTCAGAAATGAACTCTGCCTGATCATGGTATATGATCCTTTTAGAGTGCTATTGAATTGGTTTGCTAGAATCTTTTTGAGAATTTTTGTATCTATATTCATCAAGGATATTGTCCTGTAGTTTTCTTTTCTTGTGGTGTCTTTATCTGGCTTATATATCAGGGTAATGCTGGCCACACAAAATGATTTTGGAAATGTTCCCTCCCCTTCAGTTCTTTAGACATGTGTGAGAAGGACTGATGTTAATTCTTGTTTGAAAGTTTGTTGAAATTCACCAGTAGAGTCATTTGGTCTGGGCTTTCCTTTATTGCGAAAGTTTTGATGACTTCTTCAATCTCCTTAATTCTTGTTCATCTGTTCAAATTTTCTGTTTCTTTGTGATTCAACCTTGGTAGGTTGTACATTTCTAGGAATTCATTTATTCTATGTTTTCCAATTTTTGACCTATAATTGTTCATAGCAATCTCTTAGAATCCTTTATATTTATGTGGTGTCATTTGTAATGTCTCCTGCCAGGCCTCTGGGCAAACTGGACTTGTCTCTGACAGTAAGTATAGGGCTCAGGATTTCCAGAAGCACAGATGGGAATTACTCCTGCTGCCAAACTGGCTGACTGTGGCCGTTAAGAATCTGGCTCAGCATACAGGGACCTTTTAGGATCTCTGGGGGTACAGATAGGAGGTTCTCTTGCTTTATCCCTGTGTCCAGCTTATGGGGCTGTGGCTCAGCAGGTGTTGATGCCTAGTTAAGGCCCTTTCAGGATCTCTGCAGGCACAAACAGGAGTGTTTCCTGCATGGTCCGTCTGTCAGAAAGAATATTCACAGATGGTGTTTGGGACAGGACTGAAGCCCAGTTACAGGGCATTTTCATAATCTACAATCTGATTGAATTTGGTGGGCTTACCTCCAGGGACTCCCAGATTGTAGCCAAGAAGGTCTGAATTTGGTTCATGGGACACTTCAAGGACCATGGCCAGGACCAATGTCCATATGTCTATTTCTGATGCATGGGTGGACATGATTTTTCCCAGTCCCTTGGTGTATGGTGCTGGTGATGGATCCAAAGCCAAATGGGGCTGTAACCACGTTCTCAGGGGTTCAGAGCTATTTATGGTGTCTGTAGCCAGGACCATGGTTAGTGATTCAGCTGCCTTTGTGCAAGCCTGACTGGCTCTCCGTGGTCTTGGAATTCCCTGGGATTTCACAATTTCCTCCTAAATTCCAGAGCTCCCATGAAGACACTTTTGTCTGTGGATGGATGCCAAGTCATCATTGCTAAGGGGGAAATGTGTGCAAGGGATGTCTTATTGGCCATTTTGCTGTCGTCACGTTCCTCGCACCTTTTGATTTTGAATTTCTGGACTCCAAAACTGTGAGAGAATACATTTCGATTCTTCAGAGCCATCCCATTTGTGGTACTGTGTTATAGCAGTCCTAGGAAGATAATACACTGCTGAAGTGTATTTGATTTTAAAAGGTCGCTTATGTAGAGACAGCTCCATCAGAAAAACTAGAAAAAATGCTTCTCCAGTGTGTATTGATACGTTATGGCACTTGGACCAGTGCGAGCCATCCCATCTCAAACTACCACAGAAGCAACTGCAATTCATGTATATTCATAATTCAACTGCTTCTTCTGCTTTAAGTGAATACCAAACTGGCATAACTCATTGGATGCGGAGAATGACACTATATTAAGCAAGAAAGTAACTACCAAGTGGCTGTGCAGCCAGCCTATTCTTGAATACTCAAATGACAATAAACTCACTACTTTTTTAAGGCAGTCTATTCCACCCTTGAATAGTTTTCACGGCTTAGACACTTAATTTTATGTTGAGCAGAAATTGCATTTCCTGTCGTTACCACTTTTGGGTCTTGTTCTTTGCCTCGAAGCACACCAAACAGTTTTAATTGCACTTTATCAGAACAACCCAGGAAGGCTGATTCCTGGCCAGTGTCCTCCAAGTCTGTTTGCTTTCTGCGGACTCCATACCCTCCTAGCCTTCGAGCGTGGCTCACGAAGCGTGGTTTCAGTTGACAGCACCGTTCCAGTCGCTCCCCTCATCTTGTTTACAGTAACCATGTGCACTGGCATTTCAGCTCCACACCTCTTTGCTGCTAGTCAGCACAGTGTGGGCTTTGTTCTCCCATGACATCCTTGCCTGGCCAGCTCGCCCAAGTGAAACAAGGTTTAATTAAATCTTAATTTTGCACTCGACTCTTACCGAACTGTTATTTTTACATCCTTGAGCTATTAGCAGAATACATAATGAGAGCGGATGGAGCGCAGAGTCAGCCTCACTCACACAGAGTAGCATTCTGTCATCAGTCAGGGTCTCCTTTTACTGAGCTTACTTTTTGGCTCACCACAGAGGTCTCAATTTTTCCTCGCAAAGAGACATACTTATAGCAATGTTGAGACATATTTGTAGCAATGTTCGTTCTTTCTGAGTTATGAAAGTGGCATTAAAAAATATCTTAAAATACCTGAAGATTTCTGAATGAAAAGAAGCTTTATTTAGTGCAAAAGTTTGGGGGGGTTTCCCCCACATGCTGCTATGACCCAGTTACCTCTTCCACATTCATGAACTACTCATCTTCCAAGACTCCAAAAGCTAAATAGCCCATAAAATATCCCCCATTTGAACTGATAACAATTTCTCTCCTGCTTTTAATTTATGACAGAAGTAATCATCCCAGTTATTAAATCTCCAGGGAAAAAAATAAACCAAAAAGTGATACCACCTAGGGATCCCTGAAACTACCAATTTTTTCAACCTGGTCATAAATCCTCAGGAAACCTCCATTGTTAAATGCTGATCCAATGAGAGTTATTTCAATAGTTGACTTTTATTGTCTGCCTTTCAGAAGTACAAGAAAAAATGTGATTACATGGTTTGATAAATACATGTAACTTGCCAACTACTTCAGTAGCTAAAGAAAAATATGAAAAAGTATCACAACATGTAGACTTCTTGTACTGTATCATTGAACTGATAACGATGTGAGTGTATCTTTTCGGCAATTCACCTCTTGCTTTCTTAAGCTTTTTTACTACAGATAATAATAATGATGCGCTCTGTTTATTTTAAGGTAAAAACCAAAGAGCCTAAAAGACTTCCTAGATATTGGACTCCTGATTGTCACGTTAAATAAAGAATAGTTTAAAGGAGCTACATTGTATTAACTCCACTTTAGATGAAATGTTGTGACAGAGAATGTTGAGAGGTCTCTATTCAAAGCTACACAGGCCATGGAAAAGTAAAATATCAAGTTTCGGTATAAATGATCTCATTTTAGTTCTTCTTATACAATCTGAATTATTTTAAAATTTATGTAAAAATATTTCAATTTGAATAGTCTGTGTATACATCTAGCTAGTATCTATATTATGTGCCTTTTAACATGTGTAAAGATCAAGTATATATATATATAATGATTGAGCCCATTCGTTAAAAAATGAATCTCAAATACCTTCACGTTTAGAAATTGGAAGTATAAAATGAAAATAAAATCTGATATTCTAAAGGATGTAAAGTTTTCATAGCTCAAATATAAAAGCAATCGACTTTATTATTTGCTTAATCCTTAATTTTTTTACAATAGTCCCAGAGTTAATATAGAGTGCAGTGAAGTCAATTTTCTAAATTGCATTTGAGATATATTTTGTTGGTGCTTAACAGACTGAATGTCTAGGAGACATACAAGCAAAATAAAGTGGACTTATGTAAGGCTCATCTCCAATTCTTGGCTAATTTATAGGAAATGTTTATTAAATGAATCGCTGACCAACAGACTGACAGATGGACTGACTAACTGACTAAATCAATGACTATGAAAATATATTCATGCATTGAACTAAGAGGCAAGAATTATGTTGAAGCACTGGAGCTTTTGATGAATATTATCTTCTTAATGATGGCAGATAAAGATAGAAGCCCTCTTCTCGGTCATTCATTTTCTGCAAGGGAACAGTGAGGCTCAATGAATCTGAAATAAATCTGAAACGCTGACACTTCTCGTATGGTTCTTTCTACTTATGCATGGAAAAGAGGCCTCCCCGTGTGAGCAAGACACCTCCCATAATCCCAAAGAGCATGTGCCCTCCACACGCAGTCTCTGTTGACAGCCCTGGGGTGGGAGTCAGGGACTTTCTGCATGGATCCATGGGGAAGTCAACAGAAGCCTTATAATGCCTCCCTCTGCCATTGCTATAGACACCCCTTAGCAGGAAGACTGAATCTCAGCCCTGCAGCCCAGACCCTTTCCAGCAGCCACATTCGGCACTGAAGGTTTGCCATCAGTTGTCCCAAACCTGGGAGTCTTCCCTTGCCCTATTTTGCATTCTCAGTCTACAAGCAAATCCTACTGGGCTTTCTTCCCCAAAAAGTGTTTCAAAGTCCACATTTCTTACATCCATTTCTATCACTGGGTTTGAGCCTTTATCACTCTGGCCTGGACTCCTGCAATATTCCTCAACTTTCCTCCCTGCACTCAATCTGACCCTCAATATCCATTTTCTACAAGTCAGTTAATATCATCTTTAAAAAATGTGAAACAGGTCAGTAGCGCTCTCTTCTTACATCTTACAGGATTCCTATTACACTGAGAACTCAATCCAAAAAAATCTTATCAGGAGCTAAAAGTCCCTGCACTTTTTCTGTTTGTCTACCTCTCCAATTTCAGTTTTTAACAGTATTCTTCTTACCACACTCAGGATGCAACAGTTTCCTGTTGGCTCCTTGGACATGTAAATATCGCAAGTGGATCTAAATTCCTTTGGTCCTGCACAATATATAGGCACTAGACTCTTTCTGGTAGATGGTAATAGGCAGAGAAGCCTGAGTGAAATAAGAATTAACTATACTCTCAGCACTAGGTAACAGGAAAGCAAAGTCACCGAGCTAATTTTGCCAAGCATGCAGATACTTACTAGACATACATGCTTGACTTAGTGAGTAAGCACAAAATAGTTCTGAAAATAAAGCAAAGCTCCATCTTTCTGTTCTTTTTTTTTTTTTTCTGGGGGGGGGGATGAAATTAGGTTTTATTATTTATTTTTAGAGGAGGTACTGGGGATTAAACCCAGGACCTCGTGAGTGCTAAGCATGTGCTCTGCCCCCTGAGCTATACTGTCCCCCCCATCTTTTTGTTCTTTTAGGTGCTCTGAATGCCACCTTTCAGCAGACCGCATTCCAGAGGCAGAATTAGTATGCATTTTTAGTTGGATCAGCCAATGAAATGTTCTTCTAACTCATGGCTGGACACAGAACAATTTATGGATCAAGCTTCAGGAATCTCCCCTAACATAAGGATATAAACTTGATACCTCACTCGATTCTTTAACCATGTTGATATAAAGGTGAGGAATGTCCCCAAAATATGCAGGTTGATCCACATATCATGAAGACCTTTAATTTCACCAGTAAAGACCCATTTCTACTATTTTTAATGCCTAGTATCAAGACATTTATTTGCCAATAAATCCCAGCTTACTAGTTTGTAATAATGATGATCATTAGCTGACCATCTGGTGTTGACTAAGAGAAGGAAAAAAAAATTTTGGTAGCTATCTCTGGAATGTGAATTTTCTTACATAATTTTGGACTGTGGGTTCTTGATTGAAACAGGAAACCCCCTCTTTCCTGGAGTCAAAGTTTAAGAAGCTGAAACTTACATAATATCACACTATCTACACTGAAGTAGTGCCATAATTTGAAAACATTTTAACATCATTTCAAGAATTTCACAAGTGCTGCTGGCTCTGTATAAGAAATGGTATAAACACCCTTCCTAAAGCTCTTCACATGTCAGCTCTTTCTCATTCTTCAGACTAAACCCCAAACGTCACACTTTCAAGCAGTCCTTCCCTGACCAAGCTACCCAAAGCATTAGTAACAGTAAGCATAAAACAGTAACAGTAACCACAACTATAATAATAACCAATAATTTTGAGCCAAGTACTAGGCTAATCGCTGTACATTTATTGACTAAACCTCACAACAAGCCTATGAACTGGAACACTTATCTTTATTTTGCAGATGAGGAAATGAGACACAGACTTGCCAACATGACTTAATGGGGGAGTGGCAGAGCTGGGATTTGAATCTAGTGAGTCTCAGTCCAGCGTTCATCCTATTCACATTTAAGAAACGCTGACCCCATTCTGTTTATTTTTTAATAGTTTTTTTACATAATCTGTATATTGAATTAGTTGTTTTTTCTCATCTCTCACCAAAATGTAAGTTTCTTCAGGGCAAGGGATAATGTCTATCTTGTTCATCGTTCTATCACAGAATCTAATACATTCCCTGACACATAGTTCGTGCTCAATAAATAGAGTTTTGCAAAAAAAAAGGATGAGAGTGATAGAACTCAGGTATAGTGTTGCTAATTCTCTCTGCTCTGTGAAAGACACTGTCAAGAGAATGAAAGGAATGGGAGAAAATGTTTGCAAAAGACACATCGGATAATGGACTGTTATCCAAAATGTACAAAGAACTTGTAGAACTCAATAATGAAGAAACAAACAACCCCATCAAAAAATAGACCGAAGACTTGATCAGATGCCTCACTAAGGAAGATATACAGATTACAGACATATGAAGAAATCTTCGCCTTACGTATAATTAGGGAAATGAACATTAAAACGACAACATAACCACTACACATCTATCAGAATGGCTAAAACTGAAAATATTGACAACACCAAATGCTGGTGAGGGTGTAGAGTGACAGGAACTCATATTCATTGCTGATGGGAATGCAAAATAGTACAGCCACCTTGGAAGACAGTTTGGTGATCTCTCACAAAACTAAACATACTCTTATCATACGTTCCAGCAGTTGTGCTCCTTGGTATTTACCCAAAGGAGGTGAAAACTTATGTCCACAAAAAACAAACACCTTCACACAGATGTTTATAGTGGATTTATTCATAATTGCCAAAACTTAGATGCAACCAAGATGTCCTTCAGTAGGTGAATGGATAAATAAACTGTTGTACGTCCAGAAAATGGAATATTATTCAGTACTAAAAATAAATGAGCTCACAAACCATTTTTAATATTAAGTGATAATAATAAGCCATATTTCTTAATATTAAGTGAAAGAAACCAATCTGAAAAGGCCACATGCTATACGATTCTGACTATATGACATTCTGGAAAAGTCAAAACTATGGAGCCAATAAAAAAATTATTTGTTGCCTTGGGTTGGGGGGAGAAGAGAGAGGAGTGAATAGGTGAACTATAGAGGATTTTGGGGGCAGTTAAACTATTTTATGAGATACTTTAATGGTGGATACACATCATTATACTTTTGTCTAAACCCATAACATGTACAATACCAAGAGTGAACTCTAATGCAAACTATAAACTTCGGGTGCTAATTATGTGTCAATGTAGGGTCATTAATTGTAACAAATGTACCACTGTGGTGTAGGATATCCATAGTGTGGGATTTTGCATATTTGGGGATAGGAGATATAGGAACTCTGTACTTTTCATTCAATTTTGCTGTGAACTTAGAACTTTTCTCCAAGCTTATTAAAACACACAAAAAATACAGCAGATCATCTGCATTTGCATCATTTTAAGGATAGTGTCCAAACTTCTTAGCATGGCATGTGAGCTCTCTCATGCACTTGTCCCTGCCTAGCCGTGCATGTTAATTTGTTACACCTACACTTCTTTGTGTACATGTGTACATATGCACGTGCATGTGCGCGTGCACACACACACGTCTTTGCCCCACCTCTCACACTCTGATGATTCAGAACTTCATTCACTGAAGCAAAGGTCTCAGGCTCTTTTTCAGGCTGTCCCCTGTGAGTGGTGAGAGTTTCTGCTTTTCTTTGATTGACTAATTCTTACTTGTCTTTCAAGCCTTATTTTCTCAGAAGACTGTTCTTAATTCTCCACTAATCTAATTCAGGTGCCTTTGACTGCACCCAGTACAAACCTTATTTTATCACAGGAGATGTCAAATTGTTCTATGACTGTTTATATATGTACATTTGTGGCTGTATCCTTCAATAGACTATGCGTTCCTTGAAGTAGAATCAGGGTTGTTTTAGCACAGTTCTATGTCCATAGTTGGTGCTCCAGAAATGTTTTTTGGATAAATGAATGGGGTGGGGTGGCATAAGCTCTGATCCTAGAGCATTTCCAGGCGTGACAACTGCCTGTGGCAATCTGCCCTTCAGGGGAAGTGTGTGTAGTTGCTGGAAGCATGCTCCATCTTTAGTGGAGAGGGCCAACTTCGTTCCCTGGTGATGTCAATATGGCATCTTTCACCAGCTTGAACGTCCCCTGGCACTGAAAACACATAAAGTCTGGAAGCTGTTTATGAGACTGAGAAGGTGAGTCAACAGACCCTGTTCCAAGTTGGCAAGAAGGAGCATAGTCCTAAGCAGCTAAAGCTCCGTAATTCACATTAAGCTTCTCATTAATTTAAATGTTAATGTAAATTTAAAACATGTTGTATTGATTTGGAACTGTTTTTGTGTGAATATTGCATAACTGAGCTCTCTA
The DNA here is from genome assembly GCF_048773025.1 of Camelus bactrianus. Lineage (NCBI taxonomy): Eukaryota > Metazoa > Chordata > Mammalia > Artiodactyla > Camelidae > Camelus > Camelus bactrianus. Next base: position 19,685,746 of record NC_133548.1, read on the forward strand.
ATGGCAGAATCCAAATGGACATCTCTTCACATCAACTTATGATTAAGAAAGAAATGAGGCTTTTTCTTTCTTCTCTCTCTCTCTTTGGTCATGCAAAACCATTTGTTTTAGTTATGTGGTCTGGCCATGAGAACTTCTGACTTTGCTTGCGACTGATTTGGACAGTCCTCAGCAAAAATATCAAATTATGAATCTATTATTTTGGAGTATTGTACATAAATTTCAAATGTATATGGAGATCAGTGTCCTTCCCATTTCACTGATGAGAAATCAAAAGTCTATGACCATGCTGGTCATTTCAGTCTATTTCGTTAGTTCTTCAGCCAGAATCTCCTTCTGTTGGGATTTATAGTTCCCTATTTTAAAAGAAAACATCATTTCAAAGGATGTTGTACTGTGTTAGGCTCTCATCAGAGAAATAATGGTGGTGATGATAATGATGATGAAAATGAAATCTGGAAGTTTTTGCGTATGCTTTCTTACTCTGTGCCAGATCTTGATGCAAAGTCTTAAAAAAAAAAAAACTCACTTAATCCCCAAGGCAGCACAGAGAGGGGGCTGCTGCTGTTACCCTATTTTAGAGATAAGGAACCTGTCCCCTGGAGAGATTAAGCCACATCCCTAACATTCCACAACTGAAAAGGGATGTTGCTGGCCCTAGGACTCTGGCTGGTCTGACGCCAAGGTCTTTTTCATGCGCACTATATGCTCTTTGGGTCTTAAATCGCACAGTGTGATTGATACTTGCAGCCCTAGAGAAGTGAATTCCTTTAAAAAAATTTTTTTTTAATTTGCATTCTTTTTTACTGAGGTATAGTCAGCTTACAATATGTCAATTTCTGGTGTACAGCATGTTTCAGTCATACGTATACATACATGTATTCCTTTTTCTATTCTTTTTCATCATAGGCTACTATAAGGTATTAATATAGTTCCCAGTAGAAACTTGTTGTTTATCTATTTTATATATAGTAGTTAGTATCTGCAAATCTCGAACTCCCAGTTTATCCCTTCCCTAACCATAAGTTTATTTAGAGTAGTGGATTTCTTGTTGAAGACAAGCATATAAACATGCAATTAAGGATATAATGTTACTATTGAGAAGCGGGGTAGATGGATGACATCCAAAAACCCAGTTCCTAGTTCCTGAACACCTCGTGTCTTATTTCCTTCACCTACACACTATGAAATTTGATTAGTGAGGCCTCTTCAGTCCCACGTTCTGTGAATCTGTGTAATGATATGATTCACTTTGTTCTGATCAACAAACTCTCTGCCTGGTTCTTCTCTTCACAACCACCCCCTACAGGGCTTCACATCCGATGCTTCTGCCCCTGCAGACAGCCCCACCCAGCTCAGCTCTCTGTACTCACATGTGTACGAAGTAAGCCTCCTGCTCTCAACACATTTCTTTGAAACACGCTAAATACCAGGCAGAAAACTCAGGCTGCAAGACGGAAAAAGCAGCATTTTGCTCCCCTAAACATAGCAGTGAAATACAAAACCATAGTCCAAGCCTTCATATATCAAAAGATAATACCAACCAATGCTTTCAGAGGCTCAGATAGTATAAGACTGAGAGAACTTACTGAAATTCAATATTTACTGGCCTAGGAGAAGCCAACAAACTCTGTAGGGCTAGGATACATCACACAGTAAGGGCTTTAGGCTCTGAGATCCCACAGGCCTGGTAACTCTGCACTTACTATTTCTCTCTGGGCAACTGACATGCCTCAGTTTCCTCACCTAAAAACAAGAATAATAATTCAAAATTATAATAGGGTACTTATAAAGTTTAATCTATAAAATAATGTAGAGAGTTTATCCCAGTATCAGATACGTAATGCAGGCTTAAATTAATCCCCATTACTCTAATAACAACCACAAAAAAATGTTCATGTGTTACTTTTAAAGTTATCCTTGTACTAATTTGAGCTATCACTCAGTCATCAGTTTTAGGAATTGTTTTGTCTTTACAGGACAATGATTACAAATTAGATATGAATATTTCACCCAGAAATGTTTTTCCCTTTGAAGATATCTGATGGGGAAAAAAAAATAATGTCATATTACGTTGTCAGATTCTGTAAGCTATCTATCTAACTGGTTTCCCCAGTTTCTACAGAATTAGTTTCTTCCTCTCAACGTTAGGGTAGCAGAAGGCTAGATAGCCACTGAGCCGCTGGTCATCAACCCCCAAAGGAGTATGAATCCTGAGAATTAGAAATCCAGGTTTTACTAAGTTCCATGAGGTATACAATTGAGTTCTTCAATAGATAAACCTGAAATTAATTGATTACAATCAACTTAATATCATTTACCGACAAGTAACTGTTTGCCCAACAGAGATAGAAGGAAGTAACTGATACATACAATAAGTTTACAAAAATTCAGGCTTTCTCTAAACGTGCTTTACTACAGATTCTTCCTGACCATCCTACCTATATCACACCACATCGTCAGACGGAAAATTATCACAAAATTTGAAAAATGGAAAGGGACTTAGAGGCGATTCTGTACAAAGCTCTTAATTTTATGTGTGGAGAGATTAAGACTCAGAGAAGTTTGGATACTTGCCCATAATAGCCTGGCTGATTATGATAGGGTGATGAATTAAATCTAGTTCTGATTTTCAGTTCAATGCCTGTATTTACTCATTTCCTTGTTGCTATATCAAACTGAGAAATACGTAAATTATAGTGTACATTTTCTAGTCCATTTTTAATGTCCACTTGGCTATTACAGTTAGAATAAACTGATAACTGTATCTATTATTTTGAACTCATGACAGTGGATGAGGTAAGAGTAAGAAGTCTCTCCAATTTCTGTACAAAATATTATTCAAAATGTTTCTCCAATGAAGTATGTATGACACATGACACACTTCAATAATCCAATGCAGTGACCATTGGTAAAGGGAAGCAAAACTGGCAAATGCAGAGATGAATAAACTAAAACAAATATCTCTCTCTGTATCTGTATCTGTATCTGTGTGAATGTTTCTGTCTGTGTTTGCCTATCTATATTAGAAAGAAGAAAGACTAAACGCAATTGGGGTAAAGTGACAAGCTGGACTACCTAATAATAGCCTTAAATTTGTTCTCAATTGCATAATTTAAAAAGATAATATTTGTGTTTGTCTTCCTCCAGGTATAAAAGAAATGATATCTACAGAAATCCAGAACGCTTCTTTAACCTCTTTGGGTTTTCTCAGGAAGATCAGAGACTTTGGGGAAATTTCCAGAAGGTAAGTTTCAAGTGGCACTAATCTGTTTTCCTGTGGCTTCCTTGCTAGCTTACAAAGTTCAGAACAAAAGAGATGTTCTGTAAGTCAAAAGAGCGGACAAAGGGAGAGCCAGATTCTGCTTTTCATAAATGATTCAGTTAATATCTGAGAATGTAATTTCAATGCGTGCCAAAAACAAGCTTCCTGACACTGAACCCCAGCGTGAGAGCGGTTTACCCCCCCAGTCCCAGGATGGGCAGCTGCAGCCTCGCCCAGCATGGCAGCTGCCCTATAAAATCTCCAGTGTGGAGTAGCAGGCCTGAATGCGTCTTCCTCTCAACATCCTGCTCTGAATGTGAAAGCGAAGAGAGTGGGTTAAACTAACTGATGAAGTCTTGCTCCCAAGGTCACCAATCACAGAAGCAACTCTAATAACCGAGGAAAGGAGACAGTAAACTGAGTAAAGAGAAGCCAGATGAGCTAATATAAGGGAGTTTTTTCACATGGAGAAATAAAATAGTAATAAGGAATAAGTATTCCGTAATACGGCTGAAAAATAGGAGAGGCCTGCCCGGGAAAGGAAGGGCTCTGTACAGCTTGCACGAGGCTTTCGTTAACCTGAGAGCACACTCGGAGAGTTCCCCGTGAGTGATGGAGGCAGCCACAGCGCTGTTGTCTCCTGCTTTAAGCAGCAAGCCGGACTCTAAGCACAATCTTTGCTAACTGCCTATTAGAAGTCATGTATTATTAGAATCACAAGGGGCATGTATTGTCATAGAGAAGATGACACTAAGACAGACTGCTGGCATTTGTGGTTTTACTCTTTTTAAAAAGCCCATTACATAGAGTAATCTTTAATATTTCAGGCATGTGATTACACGATTCTGTAAAGAGGGTGTGGAGAAAAAAGTTTAGATAGTAAGTGAGATTAACTAACTTTTCAGTGGACTTGTCTCACTGGGAATTTGTATTTCTAACTTAATAAGTCATCTATTTCACTTGGATTTATTTGTTGGTAGAAAATAAAACCTAGAAAAGGGAACTTATCACAAGGATAGAAAAAAAAAGTCAGAGGCTTGAATAAAAGTAAAATAGTAGACTTTGGTACAGGACTATGAGCCAAGCCAAGTAGGTCTTGGTAGCAGCAGCCACTTAATATTTTCAACTGGATGGTGCCTCAAGAATGAATGGACCTTGTTCCTTTCATATGGGTGTTTCTTCATCTGAGATTCAAGATCATGCAAGAAAAACTTGGATTTATTTTGGTCATTCAGTTTGGTCAAATTTTCATGATTTCCCTCTTGATGGTTATACTGGAGTAGCAAAAGAAAACATTGAATAGGTTGGAAAATTTTTATCTTCTATGATGGAGGAGCAGTCATCTGGATTTGTCACTCCATCATGAATACATATCATGGAGAATAATTAATCATCAAAAATGAGATAAGGGCTATCATCAGGAAAAAGAGTCCGTATTTAATATTATTTAATACTCATCACATTGTAGCATAAAGGGGGTACCGCCTATTAACATGAGTAAGCTACAAAAACGTGTGGGCACAATGACATTTAGGAAGTCGGTTATTAGCAAATGTCTCTTGGGCAGATCCTTAAAGAATGTCGAAGGACTGCTAGATTGATCAGCCTTTTAACTTGGACACTCAAAAGTCGTATTTCTGAAAGTTTTATGTAAGCTCGAAAGTATGAAATCAACTAGTCCCCCGAAATGAAAAAAACATTATGCTCAAAGAAAGGAGAGGACCGGTAAGAATATAAAAAGACTGGAAATTCACTGGGGGTGCCAAACCTAAAAATCTTTCATAAAGCAAAAACCTTTAAAGCGCAATAAAGTGGTCCTCGCTCATTACGGCTTCCTGCTCCAGGAAGAAACAAATGCAGCTCCTCACTTAGAACCCTGATTGAAGTCCTCAGGATTTCTTCATATTAAGTTCAACCAAAGGCATGCTCGCCATTGATATTTAGTAAATGCTAGTGGAAAAGAATGATTGAATGAATAGTTAGGTTAATTATAAATGTATTAGACAATTTTCCAAGATATGCTTGTTTAATCATCTATTTTTAAATGAGTCGATATCAATTTTTTCCCCTTTTTCCCATATCCTCAAAGGCTTTCTAACGCCATTCTTTTAGCATTGCATTAGGAAACCAAAATGAAACAAACAAACAAACAAACAAAAACCCACAGGTAACTTAAGAGAAAGCTATATCCATCCCTGATAGATCTATTCTAAAGAATTTATCTCTGAAGTTCAAAGCGATCTGGTTTCTGGGCACCAATAAATCATAGCATAATAAATCAGATCCTAGTGGGAGCATTCTAATTTTAATTTTACCTGAGATTTATGAAGTTCCTAATCATATTTTGAGTCTGTTAGTAAAGTGAATGAATAATGGGTTTTATAGGAATGTTTGGGTATTCAGGGAAATTTTCCAAGAACCTTTTGCAAAAACATATTAAAATCTTAGGTGAGATCAGGAAATACAACCATCCCTTTGCTTAACCATCACAGCTCTTCTCTATCTGTTGTGTGTAAGCTCTGGCATACAGATTTTTGCCCATTTGGGATGGTTTATCCAAATAGGAATTAGCCTTCCAGTCTTTAAGTTTATTTCTGACTTCTCCTTGCTAATAGAAGGGCAGAGAATTACTGTCTTCTCAAAGGTGGTTAAACGAACAAGAGCAACAGATTGCAACAAGTAAAGTTCCAAATAGCCTTGTCAGGTTTGTGATTCATATACAAAAGAATAGACATCTACATGGTTAAGTTGCAGTGGCTGTTCCTTGATGATTGACATTTTTATTTAGGAACAAATAGAGTTTCACTTATTCCTGGAAAACATATCTATAAATTAGATCCCCAGATGTCTAAAGTGAGATATGTAATTTCAAGTGAAACAATATTATTGCCCCAGTCCAAGGAGAACTAATTGGATCTTTGCTATTGTCACATCCATGGGAATTTTTTGATAAAAAATACATAGCTTTTTCCAGTTGGGGTTGTCTCTAAAATGTGGCTGTATTGGTAGTGACTGAAATAGTTATTAGATCTGATTCATAGAGTTCTTGGTAATAGAAAAAGCACGCCCACGTTCCCATGACTCAGGCCCTGGGTAGCAAATCTTTTACACCATCAATCTGATGGAGCCCTATTCAGGGAGATCTCAAGCCCTATGGGACGCCTCCTCCTTGATCTTTAAATTAAAAACTGAATTAGAGCACCCAGCGGTGGCAAGAGTGTAAAGAAAGAATGTTTTTATAAATGGCTGTGGAGAGAGTACCTTGGTGTAACTTTCTGGAGACCTATATAGCATGCTAGCAGATGTCTTTAAAATATGCCTACCCATGTCCCAAGATTTTCTTTTCTAAGATTTATCTTAAAGAAATCAGTGAACAAATGAATGAAGATATATGTGCATGCGTGATCACTGGAGCATTGGAAACAGTTGCAATATATTAAAAACACTCTAAATACCTGAAAATAAAGGACTCCTTGTAATACAGTTTATTGATAGAATAAACCACTATATAGTCATTAGTAATGATGCTGCTGCTTGGAATATATCGTGAGAATATATTCACAATACAGTATTAATTTTGAAAAATCTGATTACAGGGATTTATGCAAATATGATATCAATAATTATATGTTACATGTATTATGCATCTTATGTGTATAGAAAAATATCTGAGTAACAGGACTGTGGCCTATTCTTTTTATATATTCTTGTTTTAAATAGAAATAGATGTAAGTATATAAACTGAGAGAATAAAATAGATTGCAAACTGGGGGAAAAGGTCTTCAGTGACAGAAGACCCTCTACTGCCATGAAAAGGCAAACACACATACAGCCTCTTTAATAATGCTTATTGTCCTCGCTCCAGAAGGCCCTTGGAAGCAGGTGTTTCTGTGGACTTACCATGTTTTCCTGGGAATGTAGCTGAGCTGGGACTCCTACTGTCCTAGTTTATAACAGTGACATCTCTTGATTGTTGCTGGTATAGGAAAAAATGGGGGGCACAGGCGGATGTCCACGTCCCAGGTCTCGGTTGAGTCCCTGGGATGCACCCTGCCAAGTGTGAGTCCTTGGCTTTGCACAGGAGAGAATTTAAGAGTGAGCCATAGTTGAGTAAAAGTGGACTTATTCGGAGAGACGCACACTTCATAGACAGCGCGCAGGCTGCCTGGGAAGGTGAGGGAGCAGGAGACACTTCGAGGCACCGTGTGGCTGGTTTTTATATACTAAAAAGTGGGAGGATTATTCCAGCTACTTTGGGAAAGGGGCTGGGCTTCCCAGGAACTGGGCCACTGGCCTCTCTCTGACCCTTCCTGGTTGGCCTCGGAACCGTCATGGCGCCCGTGGGCATGCCACTCACCAGCTAGTACGCTGCAGTGTGTATAATGAAGCTCAAGGTGCGCTGGAGGCCGAACCTCCTGCCATCTCGGGCCTCACGCTCTATTGGGAGTTGACTTTTCCGCCATCTTGGTGCTAATTGCGGTCATTCCTTTAGTGGTTGTGCCCTTCCCCCTTCCCTCCTGTCTGTTGCTACGAGTCATAGACTGGAGGGGCCATAACCACTAGCAGTATGGTAAAAAGCATGGGGGCGGGTGGCTTAAAACTAATATAAACAAAACCAGTTCATCACTTACAAATAAGACTAAAGAGCAAGAATGTGAGATGTGATTTGCCTGGGTTGGGACTGAAGAGACGCTGAGGATGGTTAAAAGCAGAAGCAATGATATACGTGCTGCTCAGTAGCAGGGTAAAGCCGAGATGAATTCTGGTGTGGTACCTATTTGGTTCTCAGTGAAAGGAGCGCATGAGTTTGTTACTGAAAAAAGTGAGGGCAAACAAACCGAACGTTGGAATTTGGAGCAGGTTTCTTGCAGGGCCAGGCAAGGAGGACGGGTGGCTCCTGCATGAAAAACCTGAAGTTCCTGATGGTTTTTCAGGGAAAAATGTTTATAGGCAAAATTTGGGGTGAGGGCTTCAGGGTGTGTAACTTTCTTCTGATTGGTTGGGGGTGAGGTAACAGGGTGCTCCAGGAATCTTGTGCTCAGCCTGAAGTTGCCATCCTATACCTGGGTGGGGACCTTAGCTCCCGCAGAAGAGCTCAAACATATTGTTATGTCTGTTCCTTGAGCAGGAACCAGGACCCTGCCCCAAGGCTGCACTATTGTTTCTTGACTGCTCCTCCTTTGTTTCTGCATTCCTTCCTTCCCTGATTAGCAACTGTTTGAATCTGCCCTTTGGAACTCAGGGAAGGACAAGGAGGCTGAATGACACCTATATCCTACAAAAGAAAAACGGGGGTCAGAAAGGATTTGTACCTGGGAGGACCCCACAGGGTCCTGATCCTTTCAAGCGGCAGTGATGAAAATGACAGATTCACAACCCTGCAAGCCTGCACAGTACAAAAGAAAGGGCACCTGCTCAGGGAGGTGCCGACGTGTTGATCCGGGGACCTGGAACTCTGGTGCAGCCACCATCAAATCTTTGCAGGTAACTGAATGTGCAAGTAAATGCCCTTCAAGCTAAACCCCCTCTCCTCTCATCCAGGTTGTAGATGCTGCTCCTTCTAGAATATTGGAATGTTGATTTAAAAAAAAAAAAACAAAAACCCAAATTACACAACCTCAAAGCTGAGAGAGTTATGCTTTATTCTGGGGCTTTACTGAGGGCTGTAGCCCAGGATTCGGCCTCTCATAGCTCCAAAGAACTGTTCAAAGAGGGAATGGAGGAGCCAGTGTTGGGCCAACTGATGCCCTTCAAAGTCCAATGACCCCCGTTCCTGGGCTCTCAGATGTCTGCCTGTGATTTCTCAACAGATAAAGTACATTCTTTACTAGGCGTGTTTCCCCTAACAAACCAATAGCTCCAGGTAATAATCTCACAATAGCTCAGGCTGGCTTGTTTCAGCCCACCTTATCAGAGTCAAACGCACTGCCCTTCCGGGACCCTAAACATCTTACCTCACCTACAACCAACCAGAGACTTGTGCACAAGCCGATCAGGGACCTTGTGGCCCTACCTTATAAAAGACCCCCACATCCAGCGCTCGGTGCTCACACAGACACCTCTCATCAGTTTTCCACAGTGTACCCCTAATAAACTCCTTTCTATTCTCATCCTTTATATCTGGTAAATTCTTTTACCAACATACATGTCACCGTGTCACCGACTGGCCCCTGTTGTGTCCCACAACAGCCAGGATATATATGAGTTTTTGCTGAAATAAAACCATGTAGTAGACCATCCAAAGATGACTGCTAATCACAAAAAAAAAAAAAAAAGGACATCTCACGTTAAAGGTTTTAGTGCTTTTCTATGGGAAGATGCAAGAGTCTGTGTTCATTGAAATGATTCCTTTGATATGCACCATAACTACCTAGGGCCAGTATTCCATTCTTTTCCATCCAGAATTCCCCTCAGGGCCCGCTGCTGGGGAATGCTGCCATGACTCACGGCTTGATGGAAGGCAACGTTGTTTACTGAAATGGTGGGTAACATTTTCTTTCCACAAGAGCGTGCCATACTGCATGTCGCAGGGTGCAGTGGGCCAGTGCTCCGGTGGTAAAAGATCTTACCAAAGGCAAAGGATGAAAATGGAGTTTATCAGGTTACACTGCCATAGACAGCAGTGGGCCACACAGATGAGCGGTGCCTCATGCGCCCTGTGGGTCGGCTGCTGAGGTCTTTTATTAGAGAGGGTTCCATCAGGTACCGAGGGATCACAAGGTGTGTGACCTGCTCTGCACAAGTCTCTGGCTGGTTGATGTCAAGATAATAGGGAAGGGAGGGTGTCATGAAAGGGCAGGGCTACGTGACTCCAGGAGGAGCTGTGACCTGTTGCTTCCCGGCATTGTATGGATGATCCTCTCCACTGAGGCAGGATTGTATTAGGAAAGGAGTGTTCTTTGTTATCTTTAAAGGGCAGCAGCAGGGAATCTGAGGGGCCTTGGAGCAGGAATCTGCCAGGTGTCTGTGGCCCCCACACTGCATTCATGGAGTGGTTAGTATCCCTGAGGCAAAGAAGGGTCTTTTGCACTGAAGGCTAAAACGGGAGCAGCCCCATAGAAAAAGGTCCCCTGGAAGTCGCTTTTCACTTAGCATTCTTGGGTGGATCTGTGTTGGTGCCAGGAAAGGTTAGGAGTTTGTCTCTTATGAGGTTTTGAATGAGAATCTCTTATCTTATCATTACTGTTATCATGAAAATAATAGCTGGTAACAGTACTGGAGGAAGGACTTCCTATGCATATTACTGGAACTAAGCCTCTTCACAGGAGTTGTCTCAGTGAATTTTCACAGCACCCTATCTACAGTCCTTTGAAAGATCAAGACACAAAGGGGGAGAGAAGTTAAGAAGCTTGCTCAAGGTCATTCAAATTGAAAGGAGGTGGATGTGGAATTAAAATCTAGGCAGGATAATTCAAATCTTAAGCTTTGACGGCTCTTCTGACTCTGTGTCGAATAGAACACACTATCATGTTTATTTTTGGTGACTGTTGTTTAAAGCAACAGTACTAATTAACAAAGACTGACATCAGATGTAACCTAGCCAGATCCCCCAGGACTCAGAATTTTTATTTTTCAGATGATATTCTTTTGTATTTTCCATAACAAAACAGGGGAGCTGGTGAGTTACAACCCCATTACTCAACTTTAGTTTTCTTCTTTTGCCCTAACCTGAGGAATAAATACATCCGTGAGAAATAACAAGACGTGAATGAACTCCATAGCCTCAGAAAGGAAAGATGTCCAAAGCATATAGCACCGTCTGGGAGCATCGTACCTGACGGGGGAAGTGCACACTCTAAGCCTGGGGTATTTGCTAAGTCGTAACCGTTTGGAAAACAGGTGAAGTGAAAATCACCTGCTAAGTCTCAAACACGCCACAGCACGTTTCAGCTGAGAATGCTTAAAAATAAAATACCGGAGAAGGCAAGCTCTTTGAAGTTACGTTTGCATGTGATCTCGTTTTCTACACGTGCGAGGTGAGAGTTTCCTTCAAGGCTGCCACTGTCATCATTAAGCCCCACTCACTCATTCAGTAAATGTTTATTTGACATGTACATCGTGCCACGGAGCCAGGCACGGGGGCTACCCAGGTGGGTTAATGCTCTCTTCTGTGGAGGGAAACAAGGACAGACCCTAGGAGCTTAATATCTTAATGGTATACGGTAGAGATGAGGGGAACAGATGCACATTAACATAAAGATATATACGCTTGCCCACATCTACGCATATGCTTTCTTGCCACGCTGCCGGAGAGAAATATCAATCACGCTGAAGATATTAACAGAATGTCTGGGTAGCTTCCGCCTGGATCGCGGAAGACTTCATGGGTGAGTTGAGTTTTGAAAAGTTTTGGGGAAAATGACAAAATAAATCACGGTGGTACAGAGTATGGAGACGTTTTCTGTTTTGGCAGAAATAATGACACAGAGGATCTGAGGAGTCCTCAGAATCTTCCAGGAGTGCAATTTGAATTAGGAAACAGCTCAGGTGAAGTGGTTCGTGGAGGTTCAACTATCAGGATTGATGTGTTTGTGTGTGTGTGTGTGTGTGTGTGTGTGTGTGAATATTTGTAAGTGGAGTCTAAATAAGACAGATCAAAACACCCTCTCCAGGTCCTGTCCTTAGAAGCTAAAGCCTTTGTAGATGAGATAATGCATAATTATTATACTTAATTCTAGCAAAAAGAAAAGTAAACCGAAATCCCTTTCAAAGGCTTTGACTTTAAATCAAACTGGGATAAAGCCCTATCTTTGCAAATTACTTTTTAAACTTTAAAAAATTACTTCTCTTGCCTTCAGGTCCTTTATGCAGGAGGGCTGGGGGTCAATGCACGTAAAGAACTTAGCACACTGTCAGACACATAGTTCGTGCTCATTAAATGTTAGCTGGGTAATTATCAGTAATCCTGCTTTACTGTTTTATTAAAATATGGCGTAAAAGTCATGCCCACTGACTGATGCATAATAATATGCAATTTGGTTTTTGCTTAAAAATGGGTTTATTGAAATATCACCATATCCAGATATTGGAGCAAGCAGTGTGGAATGATAATGAATCAAGCTGAGTCCTTACCTGCAGGGGCATCGGTGTCTGTCAGAACCCATTTTCAACTAACCACAACAACTAGCAGGGGGTCCTGCTTTGTGCCCTGATTAGTTCCTTATTTATCTATCAATTCCTAAGAAATTCAGGGCTCTCGGAAGCATTTTTTGGTTAGCAGAAAACAGTTCAAAATGCCTCTAGCACAGTGTACTCTTGAAGCACTTTTGTACTTAAAAAAAAAAATTATGTTCCAGTTAATAAAATACTTTTACCTTCATTAAGATGTGAGGCTGACAAGAAGCCTGTGAGGTAAGCCCAGAGCTGGAGGGGATGAATGGAGGGGTGGAGAGATGAATGGAAGAAACTGGTATTTCAAGGCTCTGAATGGCTTGCCCATGGTAACAGAGTCATCCAGTAAGACAGCAGGAATGTCTTCTGCGTTATGTTGCCTCTATGGAAAAAGGGTGAGTCGCCCGTTATTCCTTGGATAGGCAGAGCCAGCTCTAAGGAAGCATCTGAGTCTCTGGCGGGTGTGTGAACGTTTCAGTTTTCTTCCTCAGCCACTCCTTCCTGTCTCTAGTCAAATATTCCCTGCTGCTCCTGGGCTGCTGGACAGCCACAAAAATCACACCTCTGCTCCCTCCTTGTCCTTCCCCTTTGGTCAAAAATACTGTATTCTGCAATAACAATAAAATGTGGAGTCTCCACGCAACGGAAAATTATTTCACAATAAAAATGAATGAAGTATTGGTCTGTCCTATGACTTGGATGAAACTTGAAAACGTTCTGTTGAGTGAAAGAAACCAGACACAAAAGATCACATATGGTATGATTCCATTTATGTGAAATGTTGAATATGAATATGATATGGATATAGTTCAGTATGTTCAATATCAACTTGAATACAGAATAAGAAAATCTATAGACACACAAAGCAGGCTAGTGATTGCCTAAGGCAGACAGAGGAGGATGGGGAATGACCAGTAAAGGGTAGGGAGTTTCCTTCGGAGGTGACCAGTTGTTTGAAAATGGGACTGTGGTGTGGTTATGAATATACTGAAAAGACATGGAGTTGTGCATGTAAATGAATGACTCAAATTGTATGTGAATTATAGCCCGAGAGAACTATTAAAAAATAATAACAGGAATGGCCAAAATTAATGTAACCATGTCTTGTGTGTATGTGGTAAATACTTTGCATATATCAATATTTATTTCTTAGTTTACCCTGTAAACAACCTTGAGGCTGGCACTATTTTTATTTCCATTTTCTAACATGCACAAACTAGGAAAGAAGAGTTAGTCATCCAAGGTCACACAGTTGGTGAATGGCAGAGGTCGGATCTGAACTTGGGAAGTCTGGCTTAGAAATGCTGCTCTCTTAACACACACTAATCCCAGCCTTCCCCCATCGTTGTATTCTCTCTGATCTGGGCACATGGGAGTAGTGACTGTGCCCAGATCTCCCCTGTGCTCTCCCTTGCATTTATTCCTGTGTATTCTTCCTTCCCATTTATTTATTCCCCCCCCCCCAACTTTGAGGTGTAATTAGTATAAAATAAACTGGATATATTTGAAGTGTCCAATATCATAAGTTTGGGCAAATATAAGCCCTGTACGACTATCACCTCGATCAAGATAATCAACATAATAAACTTGTCCATCATCCACAAAGGTTTCCTCATGCTCCTCCATCCTCCTTCCGTTTCGACCGCTCTGCCCCAACTCATTTCAAAACACTCTTTTTTTTTTTTAACATTTTTTATTGATTTATAATCATTTTACAATGTTGTGTCAAATTCCAGTGTTCAGCACAATTTCAAAACACTCTTGATCTCTTTCTGTCCCTAAAGATTCATTTTTGTTTACTAGAGTTTCATATGAAAGGAATCATACAGGATAGACTCTTTTTTTTGTCCAGATTCTTTCACACAACATAATTATTTTCATACTTATTCACGTCATTTCAAGTCTCAAAAGTCTAGTTGTTTAACTTGCTGCATAATATTCCATTATATGGGTATACTGCGGTTTGTTTCTTCCTTCAGGTTTTGATGTGTTCTTGGATTGTTTCTAGCTTTGGGCTGTTGCAGTTCAAGATGATCTGAGTGTCGGTGTACAAATCTTTGTGCAGGCATGTGCGTTCATTTATTTTGTGTAAATAGGAGTGGAATACCTGGATCGTATGGTAACATTTTACATTCCCACCCGCTGTGTTTGACAGTTCTAGTCCCTCCGTATCCTTGGCGATACTTTTTGCTCTTAGTCATTCCAGTAGGTGTGGAGCAGTATCATATCTCATAGTGGCTTTTATTTGCATTTCCCTAATCAATAGTGATGTTGAGCATCTTTTAATATGCTCGTTTGCCATCTATATGGCTTATGGTTTATTTGCCATCATTCTTGTTTGGGTTGTCTTTTTTCTTACTATTAGGGTTTGTGAGTTCTTTGTGTATTTTGGTTATGTCTTTGATGAGATACATAGTTTGCAAATATTTTCTTCCAGTCTGTAGCTTAGCTTTCCCTTCTCTTAAAAATATCTTCAAGAATTGAAGGTTTTAATTTTGGTGAAGGTCTATTTATTATTTTTTTTCTTTTGTGCATCATGCATTTGGGATTGTATCTAAAATATTTTTGCCAAAATCAACATCATGAAGATTTGTCTCCTGTTTTCTTCTACAAGCTTTATAACTTCACGTTTCACAGTTAGGTCTATGATCCACTTTGAGTTAATTTTCGTACAAGGCATGCTGTATGGAACCAAGTTCATAGTTTTGCATATGGATATTCAATTGTTCCAGCACTTTGTGTTTAAATGACTATCCTTTCTCCATTGAATCATCTTTGTACCTTTATCAAAAAACGTCTCTTTTTCTTTGCCTGTCAAAATCCCACTTATCCTTCAAGGTCAAGTTTAGATGCCTCACTCTCTAGAAAACTACCCCACATTCTCCTACTTAATATGTTTGCATTCACTTATGGTCAAGTAAAAAAACAATCATCTATTAATAGTGATTATCTCCAGCTGTGGATTTGGAATGACTCATTTTGGCTAATGTACTTTGTCAGTACTATCTGAATTTTCTACCATCAGCATTTATACTTCATAGAGAAAAAAATAATTTAATTTTATGTATTTATAGTATATTCCTGGTGACACATTTACATAGTTTTTTGTTTGTTTGTTTTCCTTTGTTTTGAGCAAATAAAACCCAACCAAACTGAGATATACATACACACATTCTATTGGTTCATGTAACCAAAAAATTCTCAGAACAGAGGAGCTTCAGGTTCGGCTAGATCTAGACACCCAATAGCTAGTAAGCGGAATGTATCACGGTTAATCTCGTAGCTCTGTTCTCATCAGTGCTGGCATTTTCTCAGGTGGTCTCTCCTGTGTGGTGGCAAACAATGACAGGTTTATGTTACCCTGGCAACATCAGTGGATCAAGGGTAGTTTCTTCCTTATCGTCCTTGTAGAAAAGCCTGTGGTTGGCCAGCCCCGAGTCACTTTGCCTTCTCAACAATTATGTTGACAGACTGACCAAGTTATTTGTTACCACAGAACATTAATATTCATCATTGGTAACATAACGTAATGTTAGGTGGTCAGCCCTATCTTAGTGTCTGAGGTTGAAGTCCTGGAAAGAATACTGAGAAGCTGTATCAAAAGAATAACTGAAACATGGTAAAATGTCTAAAGCAATGTCTACTACTTTAAATTTTATATCACCCACAGGATCTGGCCACATTGCTATTGCTCAAATTTTAGAAAAGAGATAGTAGACCCAGTCAGGTTCACTGTCATAGTTTCTTACAGCTGCTATAACAAAGAAATCACAGACTTAGTGGCTTAAAGCAACACAGATTTATCATTTTATAGTTCTGGAGCTCAGAAATCCAAACCCAGCCCCGAGGGGATAAAATTAAAGTGTCCGCATGGTTGCCTTCCTGTTGAGGCTCCAGGCAAGGGTGTGTTTCTGGAGGCCTGGATTTGTGGCCCTTTCTTCTTTCTTCAAAGACAGCAGTGTGGCATCTTCGCTGCTCTCTCTCAGACTCTGACCTTCCTCACTGCCTCTTACAGGGATCCTTGTGAGTACACTTGGCCCTCCTGTATAATCTGGGGTAATCTCATCTCCAAATCCTCGACTCAGTCACCTCCGTGAGGTCCCATCTGTCACATAAGGAAACATATCCACAGGTTCACAGGATTAGGATGTGGAAATCCTTGGAGGGGTCGGGGAGGGCGGTGCATTATTTAACTAACCGTGGTCACAGTGATGTTAAGGGCCACTGCTGAGTGTTAATGTTGAATCTGTTGCCAGTGATTCAGTTCTTGTCTCGCCACAGAAAAAATTTCAGAAACAAGGTACAGAAGTTAAAAAAGTAAAGTGAGAATTTACTAAAGGATGGAGAGTACACTCTCGAGGGGAGAGCGGGCAGGCTCAGGTGAGTGGCTGCCCTGAGTTTCTTTGGCAAGTTGGTTGCATAGGGTGTAAAACTGAACAGGCAGGACATTCACTGGGGAGGGAAGGGTTTGGGGTCATATTCCCTGATTTTCATCTCAACTCCAACTTTCCGAAGGGAGGAAGGATTTTTGTCCTTATTTATTCTGGATCAGAGGTGTCATGGCATTGGTGCATGATGGTACTTCTAATCTGTAAGGCTAATTTTATTAAAATGAGAGCATAATGAACAAGAGGTCACATTCGGATACTGGAGACTCCTGCTTTTTCCCACCTTTTTTTGTCGGCCTCCAGGACACTTGTCACCCCAAAATGTATGACCACTTATCAGCCCAAAGGTTCCTGCTTTTCTTTCTCTGTCGGGGGACGCCTGGTGCTTACATGATGTGTGGTTTCCTGCATTAGTCTTGTGCCCCTCCTTTCTGCCCAATTCCTGCCATGTGGCCTGCATCCCCCTTTGTCTGCTCATAACTAGCAATCTGCTAGCTCTAACAAATCCATGTTTCCCAAACTGAAGATCATTATCTTTTCTACTTTGTCACAAACATATCATGTCACAGAGGTTATGTATAACTTGCCAAGGTTTCACATTCTTAGAGAGCAGGGAATTTCAGCCACCATAACATACTGTATGTGTGTGTGTGGTGGGCAGTGAGGGGGAGGTTGCTTTTTTTCTAAGACAACGGGTTCAACTTTTGGCCTGTTCAACAGCAGGACAAAAAGGTTCAATTTCACTTTGCACCTTGCATCGTTCCACAGTGGCAGTTGCCTCCTTGGCCCTCCCTCTTGATTAATAAAACAATAATGTGGATTTTCTTGAACCTTCTTTATTTGATAAACTCTGTTTCTAGCAGAAGAATACGGATTCCATCAGTAGGCAAATCACTTAATAGTTTTCAAATGACAACTGTAATTCTCTCTCAGCTGTTCCTACATGTGCGAAGACAAACAGAATGAAGGCTGTCACGTGAATAACGTAAACAATAAACCTCTGTAAGCTCAGTTATCTGATTATTTCAACAAGCATCTGGGAACAATTTTAAGTTTTTATTCTCTAACATCTTTTTCGTTTATTTGAACATTTGTAGGCATCGGCTTATAATAAGTCATTTATTTCTTCTGTGCTCTAAATTCAACTTAACAAACATTCAATGAGCCACTAATAAATGCCAGAAATCGTGCTCACTTCTATGATGGCTAAAAAGACAAAAAACAAAGAATCACTTTCTCCTGGAGTTTTCAGTCCCTGTAGGAGAATCATACAATTACACCAATCACTATATAATCTGGCAGAATGTAAAGGCCATGACTGAGGTAGAAACATGGTAATAGTATTTAGAGGGAGAAACATCATTCAGCTGGGGAGAATTAGGAGCAACGTAAAGTATTCTGGCGGGTGGGTGAGAATTTGCAAGGCAGAGGTAGCACAGGAGAGTGTTGTCAGTGGAAAAAACCACAAAGCAAGGAGGCGAGAAAACCTAGGACTAGTCTTGGGAATCACAAGTCCCCTGGTTAAACGGGGCAACCGAAACATACAAGGAGTTCCCAAGAACTAGACTGTTTATGTCGGTCCAGCTTCTGAAGGTATCTAATGTACTCTTCCCAATACCCTAGCAGTTTTCAATACGTGTGTGGTGGGGAGAGGATTAGGCAAATACCTGGAGACTGACTTCAAAACCCGGGGTGGGAGGGGTGCGGGGGAGGGAGGAGGGAGGAGGGAGGGTGATACTGCCATCTAGTGGGCAGAAGCCAGGGATGCTGCTGAACATCCTAGGACGGAGAGCATCCCCTCTCCCCCCCACCCCCAAACAGAGCTATCTGACCCGAACAATCTGTGCCACAGGAAATAAACCCTGCAACAACCTCAAGAGGTTGTATTATTGTTTCTTTATTGGAATGATGAGGACATTGAGGCATTTTGAGATTATACATCTTGCCTGAGATCATTAAATAGTAGTGAATGGCAGAGCAAGATCGGGGGCGCGTTATAGAGAGTGAGGAATGTGGGTATAATCGAGAAGCTAATGAGAGTCTTTGAACGTGGGCACGTCAGTCTCGGGAGCTGCAGCGAGATGACAAGGCCCGCGAAGGGCTTAGCCCAGGGCCTGACGCGCAGCCAGCTCCCCATCAGCGTTCCCTGCGCCTTTAAGTGGCTGCTGGTGCTCTCCGTGCTGCCTCAGCTGCGCGGGGGCGCCTTTGGAGGAAGGCGAGACCACGGGCTGAGAAACAGTCCGGGACGAGGGCAGAGCGTTCGGAGTCTGAGCTGGCGTGAAAGCTCGTGGCGTGTACCGGGAGGGACACGTGCAAAAACTGTTACCCACGGGGGACCTGGGGAGCCTGACAAATGAGCGAACGAAGGCGCGGACGTGTGGCGGGGGGCACTTCTGAAGGTGACTCTGGTTTTGAACATGAGAAACTAATTTTCACTTCACCGCCGTGAAGGGAACAGCTGCCGTGCTAGGAATGACTATGCTTACTTAAAACAGACAAACTGAGACACAGAAAGGTAAAGCAATTAGTTCAAGGTCACTCCACATTCGAAGATTTCTTTGCAAACTTAGGGAGAAGAAAAGCTTGACCTTTTTAAAGATACAATAACTAAATCTTCAGAGGAGAGAGAAGGACGAAATGACATTTTCTTTAATATGCTTCCAAAGGCGGTATTAACATTCATTCTGCCATGTCTTCCAATAGATGACAGGAACTTTAACCTCTAGCCACACATTAGGGCCAAATGAGATATGTAGAGATACCAAGGATTTCCCCAAAGAACGTGGGCTGAGGGTCTGTGTTTTTTTGTCACGTGCGCTGCATTGTTAAGCAAGAGCCAAAAAAATGACTTGACTGACCAGGTAACAACATGTAAGAGAAAGGAGAGAACTCGCAGTAACTGAAAGCTTGATAAAATATATTTATTAATAAAAGCAAATGCCACAAATGCTTAGTAAGTGCGCATCCAGTGTCAGGAACCAGGCTAACTATTCCAGGTGCAGTATTTCATTTTCATCCTCGTAACTGTGTGAAATGGATGTGACCAGTGACTGATGAGGTCTCTGAGGCTAGAGGAGGTTAAGTGACTGACGCAGGGTCACACAGGAAGTACCGGGAGGTAGTGGGAGCCAATATTCAAACCTCAGCTGTTGCACCCAAGTGCCCAAGGTTTTACCCAATGTTGTATATATATACTTAGAAGTTAGGAACATAAATTCTTCCTTTTGGGGGTATTTGCAGAATGTATATATAAAGACGAGGTGCATAGTTGTCATTCAGTTAAGCCCTACCCAAGAGTGACCCCAAGAACAGATGTTCGAGGGACCCCATGCCTCCCTGTCAAATCTCCACCTTCGCTCCTTATCAGTGCCATACGGTTGGCTTCCCTGTGAATCCCAGGAGTGGAGGATACAGCCGTGAACAGGACAGGCAGTGCCCCTGCTCCCACGGACAGCACCGTCCAGAAGAGGAAGACAACTCCACAAGCAAAAAGAGACAATCAGATAAGCGTTCTGCACCAAATTAAAATATGAGCAGCTATCTCAGCTGCTTGGGAGAGAGGGCCTCTCCCAGAGGATCAGAGTGATCAGAGCCCCCAAAGACCAGGGAGGGGATGTTCCCGGCAGAGGGACCGGCTTGTGCCAAGACCCCATTGTCCACCTGGAGAGAAGGCCCTTCTGGCTGGAGATGCTAGGGTGTGGGAGCAGATGAGGTAAGATAAGGCTGAAGAAAGGCTGAGAGGAGGTTTAAGCCCAGAAAAGTAGTATTTTATAAGTCACTATAAGGAATTTTCATTTTATTCTCAGTACAATGAGATGCCCTTTGGGTAGATCTTATCCTCTTTTACCCAGGGGCTGCTGTCCAAAAAGTTAGCTTTGGGGGTAGAGAAGAAGCTAAAGAGACCAAGAAAAACTCATTTTACCTTGATGTTATCAGTTAATATTTCATATGAATAAGACAGAATGCGAGAGCTCCCCAACTCTTTTAGCAGCTTCATTTATATCTGAAAGGTGTGTTTTTGACACTTCAATCTATCAGTGGGTGCCATTAATCTGCATATGGTCTTATAAGAAGTGTCTTTCTTCTCAACTTTTCCTTTTCTTTTTGTTCTTGGGGAAATGAATTCATGTCATTTCCATTTGAAATCCCGTGGCATCTGACTGCACTACACTGAGTGGCACGTTTCTAGGACTTGAAGCTTAGGCAGGTGGCATTGCTTGTCAGCGGCACCTTAAGGAGAAAAAGAGTCCCTGAAGTCACATGTGGAAGATGCTTTGACTCCGGTCCGTAGGTCTGCGGGTGAGGGGTGCCCAAAGAGTCGAGTCTGGTGAGTGATCCCAGCAAGCTGGTTCTTAGCATTTCTCCAGGGCTGTGTTTTGCTGTGAGAAGAACATCTCAGCAAGTGTTTCTAAGAGGTCCTCAATTTCACTTTGGAATCGGGCTTTCTGAAAAAGGCTGCACTGGGAAATTTGGGGGAGGATTTTCTGCAGTTGTCTTCTGAGACAACCAATTTGTTTTATGAAAGGCCAAATAATGTCAATCACACCATTCTGTTGATCTACATGTAAGCACTTCTCCAGGCAGACATATTCTGATAAAAGTGTTCAATTTAAGAGACGAAAAGGGCCCTCAAAGGTCATGAGTCTAGCAAGCCCCAGACTTGAACGTCTTTCATGTCATTAAAATGAATAGACAGTGGCTCAACAGAATGTTTCCAACTTTGGATTTTTGCCGAATATTTACATTTTAAAACATTACTGAATAAGAATAAGAAAGGACATGATATTTGTAAAAAAATATAGGAAAGAATTAACCACGAAGTGAAGATTTTTACATGAAATTCAACAAACTTCTAGGACAAACCCAGGACGTTGTGCTCACTCCTCTCATTTTGCTATAGTGGACTAGCGGAAATTGAATCGGGGACCATGTTTGGGAACTGCTTAGCTCATGTAACCCTGCCTAAGGACCCCACTACAACTTGCAGCCTGTGCTTAAACCACTCCAGTGACAATGTTGCAAAGCAACCCATTCCCTGTTCAGAAAGCTTTCTTTTCAGGAAGTGCTTTATTACATTGAAGGAGAGTTATGAATAGCCTCCAAGTCTAATGTCACACATGTACACACACACACATACCCACGCACATATGCACAAGCAGTAAACATGCAAATTGTAACATTTTGCAGATTTGAACACTTGGCATTTCTTGTACCCATCTCCCTCTCTATGACGCCAAAGCTGCTGCCTTTCTTTGGATCCTCACGAGCTCCCTTGGTTTCTTCATTGCTCTCCGGTGTCCAAGTTGCTTCTCTTCTGCAGGTCACTTGCATAATGCCCTTTAGAATGTCTTCTGCAATTCCCAAACTTAGCATGTCACTCCTTAACTTAATATCCCTCGGTGATAAATGATAATGATATTTAGACAAACTCCTTCCAAAAAATAAATAAATAAAAATAAAAGGATCCTTGACCTGGCTGCTATATGCAAGTTCATTTCTTGGCATTTCATCTCCTTTCCGGCCACACATCCTCCTTAGGCCCTGGCCCTGAAGGATTAGCAGTTCTCCTCAAGTACAAACGATAAATATTTGTCTAATTCAAACTCAGGTCTATGTGATTCCAAACTTAACTGCTCTGGGCTCCACTCCATGCTCTTTCCTTAGATCAAGCAGATCCTTTTTCTGAATATACACTAATCCTTTCTAAAAAATATAAGAATCTCTGGGGGAAAACGAAAAGTTCCTAATACGTTTTCTAGTTGCAGTATTGCAGAACCCACTGAATTTGGTACTAGATAAAATTTTGTTAAATAAATGAATGGATTCGATTAGGTTGTACTAAATTGTCATTTAGCACCTACATGCAAATTTGTTTACTTAGTATCTTTCTTATTGAAGAAGAAGAATACACAGAATGAGGCCTGAGGCTTATGTAAAGAGGAATAAAGAGGAAAAGACACCAAAAAGGGGGGTGGAACTCTCCAAAGAGAAATTTTGTTTCAATATCATAATTTTGTCACCCTCTAACCCTACAGGTAAAAGAAGCAGAATTGAGAATAGAAAAAGAGAAAATTCAGTGGTCTTTTTAAAGTCACCACTAAAATCAATAAAACCAGTAACAAAAAAATTTAGGTATAATTAATGAGAATTAAATTAATAAATTAAATTTCAACATAGCATAATCTTTTTCAGTATTCTTTGATTCATTTTTTCCAGCTTTATTAAATACAATTGACATATAACATTGTGTAAGTTTAAGGTGTACAAATGTGATGATTTGATACATGTATATATTATGAAATGACGACCAAAATAAGGTAAGTTAATACCCCCATCACTTCACATAATTCCGATTTTTATGTGCTGTGAGAACATTTAAGATCTATCCTCTTAGCAACTTTCAAGTGTATAATATTGTTAACTGTAGTCACCATGCTGTACCTTAGATTCCTGAGACTTATTCATCTTATAACTGAAAGTTTGTATCCTTTGACCACCATCTCCCCATGTCTCCCCCAGATCCTGACAAAATCATCCTACTGTTTCTATGAGTTTGGTTTTTTTAGATTCCACATATGAGTAAGACCATATAGTATTTGTCTTTCTCTGACTTATTTCATTTTGCATAATGCCTTCAAGGTCCATCCATGTTGTCTCCAATTTTCTTCTTTCTCACAGCCCAATTACATGCCATTACATACACACACACACACACACACACACACACACACTCACACACACACACACACACACATTTTCCTTACCCATTCATCTGTCAATGGACACAGAGATTATTTCTACATTTTGGCTATTGTAAATAACCCTGCAATGAACATGGAGATGAAGGTATCTCTTCAAAATCCTAATTTCACTTCTTCCATATATATATATACCCAAAAGTGGAATTGCTGGATCATATGGAAGTTCTATTTTTAACTTTTTGAGGAAACTTCATACTGTTTTCCACAGTAAATGAATCAATTTACCACCAACAGTGCACAAGGGTTCCCTTTCCTTCACACCCTGGTCAACACTTGCTGCTCGTGACCTTTTCGTGTTAGCCACTCTAACAGGCGTGAGGTGGTAACCCGTGGTGGTTATAATTTGCATTTCCCTGATGGTCAGTGATGTTGAGCATCTTTTCACGTACCTGTTGGCCACCTGCATGTCTTCTTTAGAAAAATGTCTATTCAGGTTCTCTGCCATGTGACACAATTGTTATCCTAGTGAAAATATGAACTTCTATAAAAATTCACAAAATTGTAATAAAAATTCTTTTCAGGAAGATTGTTAACTAAAGGTTGCAGTGAAGTGTCAAACACTCAATCCATTAACAGTCACCCAGCGTTCATTCTATTCAATAAGACTGCTAGTCCATACACACCTCATACTCTTCATCTGACCCAGGAATACTTATTTTATATCTCATTTCCCTATAAAACTCACATAATTGTTGATGAGTTTAAAAGATCCCTTCCCATTTTGAAATGAGAGTAACATATCTTTATATATGTTTATCTTCGGTGTTTGCAGAATTATTTTATTCAAGCGATAAGTGTTTCCATTTTCCCTATAAATACAATAAATTATTTCTTTAAAATCTGCAGCACCTCCTAGACAGTCATTTACTCCCCTCAGGAATGCTGTGCCTGTTAGAAACCTGGACATTTAAAAAAAATGCAGCTTGTTTAACATTATTTGAATCATACGCTATTAAATCAGCTGGAGGCCTGGAATCACAGATGTGTTAATGCACCTTCAATGGGAAGAGAACAGAATTTTGAAATCTATGCACTTCGTTTTCTGAAGACACAACAGTAACATGGAGGGGAGAAGAAGGCTGTCATTTGTTGAATCTGCACCGCATGGCTACTGCCGAAACAAAGCGGCATTCTTTAGGAGCTGTTTAGTATCAACTGCTGATGTAGCTAGGCAAAGTGCAGCTGTCTCCCCAAATTACACAACTCAATTCACACCATCTACTAATTCCTGGTGGACTTTTAAAGATACCTTTATGGGCATGTTTCTTCTCAGCACAAAGAATCCTGATTTAGACAATACAAAAATGCCACTGTGTAGTTTCTGTGTGCAAATTCCATCTTTCTTAGAAATAGTTGATACAAGAGACTGTATTCTATGAGGACTTGGGTCGCCATCGAAAGGGATTTCTAAAATGTAGCTGGTAGAATTGTTTGCCAGATTGTTATACAAGTTGTTTCTTTCCGCTTTCTTCTGATTACTTTAAGTCAGTCCTAGAATGTCCTGTAGTCTAGGGTGGTCTGAAAAAGGAAGTATTCTCCCTCAAGATGTTTCCCCTTCACTCACCCCGTTTTTCCCCAGATGTCCTTTGTGATTGATACTCTCCTAGAAAGAATATTTTAAGACTAATTTCAAAATCTGGACTCTCTTGATCTTTGCATGGCATTTAATAGTCTGATCATCCCTCCCATAACTGAGTATATTAATTTAGCTAAGCTTTAGTCTCGCTCATCTTTTGCCCACAAGTTAGTTAGTTAGTTAGTTTCTTAGAATGAACCACCTTCTCTCTCCTTTGGCTGCAAAATGAGCAATTCTGCACCCATCAGCTGTTGACTAACATTCATGGAGCTTTGAACACATTTAGTTTTCTTTCTTTTTTAACTTCTTTTATATTTATTTTCCCATTATTAAAGTAATATAACAGTAGTTCAAAATTTTGAACCCAATCTCAAAAAAAAAAAAAAAAAAAAAAAGCCCAGTCTCACACCAAAGAACACCACTATATTGTTAGCAAGGTGGTAAATCACCATTCTTATTTCCATGGCTGGAAACGTACTGTATATAAGTGTCTTCTGCCCCTTTTGGCTCCTATATGGCAAAAATTTTCCGTTACTGCATTATTTAAAATAGCCCCATTTTTTTAAGTAGAAATGGATCATGCTCCTTGTAAAAATAAACAAACGGTATAGAAAAATACAAAGGAGAAATTACAAATCACCCCAAATTCCATGACCCATGGATACCACTGTTACCATTTTGGGGAACAGCCTCCCAACTTCTCTGTGTATTTACTTTTACTTAAATGGAATCGTGCTGCACATGTCATTCAGTTTCCCGCTTTTGTCACCCAAATGGGTGTCCTGAACACATTTAGTTTTCTTACATGTAAGTCCTC
The DNA here is from genome assembly GCF_048773025.1 of Camelus bactrianus. Classification (NCBI taxonomy): domain Eukaryota; kingdom Metazoa; phylum Chordata; class Mammalia; order Artiodactyla; family Camelidae; genus Camelus; species Camelus bactrianus. Next base: position 19,711,664 of record NC_133548.1, read on the forward strand.
CAGGACTGCCCCCATGTACGGATGGTTCTTGACTCCGCCGCCGCCCCAGCGCTTTATAGTTATTTCTGGTAGAACTGACCAGATTTTATATCACCATTGCTTATGATGAGCATACCTCCTATCTACTCACTCTCCTCCCTCAACCAAGTAAACAGTTGATTCATCCATTCTATCAAAATATATTTAGAAGGGCCAGGCACTGTGCTAAGTAATCTGGGTACCAATCAGTGTTCAAAAACCCAGTTCTTCTGCAGATTGACTAGTTGTGTGTGTGTGTGTGTGTGTGTGTGTGTTTTTTCCCAGTTACCTGTAAGGCTATTTGTGTTTTTCTCATTTCTTTCTGGAAGCTTTTCGTAAGAACCATTTATGAAATGGAATATGAATCCTTTGTTCTATGTAAAGGGTTTTCCCAGTATTGTGGGGTTTTTGTTATTACACATATTTTCCCTTTATTGTTTCTTCCTTTTCCCATCAGTTTTTCTTTTTCAGAAGCTAACTGGTACTAGGGAGGGGATGGAATGGATCAGAAGAAAGACTAGTGCAAAAGAGTCCACAGCGGAACTTGAGAATGGTCTTTGTAAAGTAATACAGTGAGAGAATTGGGCAGACGTGTGAGCCTTTCCTGACTCAGCACCAGCAGATGTGCTCAGGGAAGTGGAGGCAGCGGAGGAGTTAGTGATAACTTCTAACTCCCGTAATACCTGACACAGAATGGGAGGTGAATATTCATCTGTTGAAATAAATAAGTGACTGAATGCAGAGAATTTTCTTTCCTGTAAACCTCAGGAAAGAAAGGAAATTTTTTATCTGTACAGGATAGAAGTTTGTGGTTGCGTGCAGCGATCACCCTAATCCTGCCCTCCTTTTTGTCATGTTCCTCTGCGGTGGCCTCCCGCTGTGGGTGGCATGATCTGCTTCATTCTTTGACAGCGGCTACAGCCAAGTGATTGGCTTTAGCCAAGAGGAAGTCAGCAGATTTGATTCACACAGAAATTTGAACAAGTACTTTCTGCTTGCTCTCTTAGACTTGCGCTGTCACCTGAAGCTGATGGAGGGTAGAGACTTAGAAAGTTGAGTTGTCCCGGTGACCTTAGCTGAGACCATTCTAGATCGGCTGTTAGTGAAACCAGCCAAGCTCAGAGGGGCCACTTAACCAATCCTTGACTGCTTGTAACTTTGTGAGAAATAATAAATAGTTAGTGTTTTCAGCTTCCAATTTTGGGATGGTTTATTATGCAGCAAAGCTAAGTGATAGAGAAGTTCCAATTCTCTGATTAAATTATTTTATTTGGTTTTTCTATTTATTAATTAGTATTCTATTTGATAAAAGGGATTATCTAATTACTGAAGTATATTTACTGAAGTACAAAGTGTCTCATATTTCTGAGAGTTTATGAACCGCAGTAAGAGACAAAAAAATGTAGGTTCCTCCATTTCCTAATGTCTTAATCTTAGACATTCATTTATTCAACTATATCCACAGTACTAGAAATACAAAAAATATGCTCTTAGGAAATCAGTCATAATTTAGGGGAAATACATAGATGAGCAAATGATTTGCATCCAATGCAATAAGTAATAGGAAGTATTTATTACAACCATGATCTCTGAAGCAAAATAACCTGAGTTTAAAATCTTGCTTCTGTCACTTCCTAGCTGGGTGCCCTTGCTTAACCTCAGTTCCATTTTCATTATCTATAAAATGGGATGATAATTGTACCTATTTCCTAAAATTTTGGGGAGGAATTGCCTGCATTGACATCTACAACATACTTAGAACGCTGCTTGGCACTTGTAAGCTATTGCTAAGTGCTAGTTAGTATTTAAAATTTTTAGAAGCATGAGGACATAGAAAAGTAAGACGATATAGGATGGAAGTGGGGGAGGGTAGTAGAAGAGATACTTTAAAAACAACATAAATTTGCAAATCTACTTGGACTTGAGTATCTTCATCTATATTTCAACGAACAAACAACAGATGACTATTAGGATATAGTCATCTTCTGATTCTGAGATACAACATTCTTGGAATATTGCCTAACATGACATGTAGGGAGTTCCCACTAAATATGGCATTTGATTATTAAAGTAGTTTTCAAAGGAAGTTGGTCTAATGAAGGTAATCTACATGCTTTTCATTACGTGTGACTGTAGAGGCAAGCTTGATACAATTATCCCACGGACATTCTGGTCCCTTTTGTTAGTATTGGAAGCGAAAGGGGACTATCTCTTCCCAGAAGCCATAACATAAAGACTCAAATCTTAAGTATGTGTTGTGCTTGAACAGAGCAGCCTACAGCCTGTTAAATCAAATTAGTTAATGCAGTAGATGCATCCACAGCTTCTCTGTGTTTAAAGCAAAGCTACTGAGTTCATTCTGTTTGCTAGTTTGTATTTCTGATTACAGGATGCTGTCCTCTGCTGTTTGCTAAAGATTACACCAGGTAGAGCCATCAGCACACAGTGAAACAACATGATTTTATTTCCCCACCCAGATGCCTGCAAATCAGGAGAGGAGATCAACAAGAATTCTCTCTGTCTGTAGGACAAACTGCCATGTGAGCTCTGCACCCCTCTCCTCCCAAGTCATCTCATTTTAATGGCGTCTCTCCTGTCCACGCTTTTGGTAACTAAATGGGCTAACTGGAAATGTGATAACCTGACCAATCCATTACTCTTTGGGCAATTATTTCTTCTAAAAGCGCTTTTATAAAGAATTTTACTTGAACACATACGCTGTCATCGTGGCAACTCCTACTGAATAAATATCTATATTTATGTCATTGTTCAACAATTTAGTTTGCATGCACATTTGTGTGACAGTTAGCTTGTTGACTGCTTCTTTCAGTTCTCTTTGAGTAAGGTCATTCAGTGACACATGTGGCAATTCCATTTCCCCCACAGGGTTACAAATTCACCTCTGGGATTCAGTGCTGATAAAGACAGCCTGCATGCTTATGACTGTCTCAGATGCTTCCCAAACCTAGAAATTGTAGCAAAAGCAGAAGAATTGGAATTGAGTGGATCTGGGTTCAAGACTTGTCTGTGACATTTACTAAGTATGTGGCTTTAGTGTCACCTTCACCATCTTTAAAAGCTTTTAGAGTTTTAAATTAGGTGATGTATATGAGAAGTCAGCCAAAAAAAAAAAAAAGAAAGAAAGAAAGAAAGAAAGAAAGAAAGAAAGAAAGAAAAAGAAACCATGCCATATGGATGCCCAATAATCATTGGTTGGGTCTGAATCAAAAAAATGAAAGTCCAGTGACCAATGCAAGGTCATGTAGCGTGAATGGGTAACTGATGTGGGAAATGCAGTTGTAGCTGCTGAGTGGAGAGGTACTCAGGAATGGGAAGACTCTCCTTTTTCTTTCTGGTTAAATAGCACTGATCCTTCACTGCTGCTTTGTTTGATAGATTAATTCATTCCGAAAGGCTTTAAAGATGTTGGGTAGGTAACTAATAATCAGCTTTGAAAAACAAATCATTGGCCTTTCCCTTGTGTCAAAGTCCGCAAAAAGAAAATTTTCGTTTCAAATGACTTGTAGCTTACTTCAGAACCAGAAGGTGGACTCCTTTGAAGCTATCTAGAGCAGCTAGTGAGAGCAGTCTTTCATGGTTTATTAGTTGATAAACTGTAATTGGCATATAAGGGTAAAGGCTTCAAAAGACAAATTAGACTTATAGTCAACTGCCCACTAGTGTTTTGAATTAATCAATACAGCATTCATGTAAAACTAGGAGCAATGCCATTACCCCTGAACAAATTCACATTCTGATGCAAAAAAAGCAGAGAAATTATAATAAATCACAATCCATGTGTAAAGAAAGGCCTTTTCTCTTGCAGGTGCTGACATCTGAAATACAGATTAGAGTGTGTGCTTAGTACCCAAAGAAACATATAGATGTAATACTTTTTATTTTTTAAACTCTAAGTGAGAAAAATACCCATGTACTATAATGGGAACAGGAATAATAAAAGAACGTTTAATGTGAACTTGGATATACCTCTAATGTTCCCTTAGGAAAAATTTTCTCCCTTTTGTTGAAAGTCACTTCATTATGGTTTGTAATGTAAACACTCAAATCTTAAGTATATAATATGCTTTAACAGAGTAGCCTATAGCCTGTTCGAAATTGTTTTCAAACCAAGTACATATTCTGACGTCTCAAAAGTAAACCGGCACAGAGATCATTGATTAGGCAACTTGAAACAGAAATATTTATTTGCCTTCTTCCCCCAACCTATATAGTGTTTTATTTGAATTATCCTTCCTAATTTTATCCATTTCATATCTCAAGGTCACATACCTGAATGGTATAAAATGAGTGACTATAGGTTGCAGAAGAGGCTGCATGCCAACTGGGCAGTGGAGAAAGAAGCTAACATAGAAATATTATTAATAATATCATTATGTGGACCTCTTCATCTTTCTAAGACTCAGTGAAGCTGAAATGTGCCACCCGCCTCACCCACCCCCAATATGAGTTGATGGAAAAGTCCACAACCGGGAGCGAGGAATGCTGAAATTGAGTTGTCAAACTGTCCTGGATGTCTTGTACAAACTGAACAGGCCAATTTACTGCAACACTGCATAGGCTGAAGGCTCCTATCTTGCCTTTGCAGGATTTCTTCCTGGTGAGATTACCCTGCTGGACCATAGGCTCCCACCCTCGCAGATTCCTTCTGACTAGTCTAACCTAGGTAATCGTACTGTGTTAACCCTTACCTTGTGCTCAGCCCGCTTGCCTAGGGAGGGAAGATGGTCACGTCCAGCTATCTGAAAGCAACAGCTTTGGGGGTTTGTTGTTTTTGAATCCTAGTGGTGATTTGATATCTATGTCTTCCCCCTCTGTAGCTCCAACTCCCGGCTTTCAGGATGAAAACAGGCAGGATTTTAGAAAAAAATTGACAACTTCTCCCACACAGTGCCTGAGTTTCTCTGCCTATTACTAACCTCCGAGCGTGGGGGTTGCTTTGCATGGCAGCTGTTCTGCCTCTGCCCTCCAGGTGGCAGCGGTGCCACGCTGCAGAGGCTCCAATCCCGGCTTCCCCGACTTCAAGTGTTAATGCAATTGACCAATCAGTGCTCAGATGATGGGAGGTAATTGGGTAATTGTATTTTACTGATCGCAAGCAGGGAAAGGGAAAGGGGGAAGAAAGAGGGGCAGAGGAGGGAAGGGGGACCGCAGTCTGAGAGGAGATTTGGGGAGCTGGGACCCAAACCGTTGGGACGTGGCATTGGCCGAGAGAAAGGAGCTGCCGCCGGCACTGGGAGCGCATTCATCATTTGGGGCGGGGGAAGTAGGGGAGAGAGGAGCGGGCTGGGGAGGAAGAGAGTTCCAGCCGAAGTGGATGGAAGGGGACCGGGGTTTCTGCCGCGCTGGGAGCCGCGAGCCGGGGCGATGGCGCTAAGGACGGCGCGGAGCAGCTGCGCTCCGGGGAACGCGTCTCCTCGAGGAGGACTAGCCGGCGTCGGGAAGGTCTGCGCGAAGAGGAACCAACTTGTGGCTCCAAAATGTACCCCACGCAGCTGGAAATGAGATCAAAGCTGCAGTTTCACTCGAGAAGGATGAGAGGAGTCAGCGACTAGGGTTTTTTTTTTTTAACCTCCTTCGTTCCATTTTCTATTTTCTATCTTCTTTCCTTATTATTATTATTTTCATTTGCCTAACATCCCGTCGAGCCCCTGATTTCGCCCTCCCCATTTGAAATAAAAGCCCAGTTTGAACTTCCTTCGTCGCGGCGCCCCCGGATCCGCCGCCCGCTGATGGAGGAGAAGGGGACCCGGGGGCTGGCAGGGGCCACCGGCTAAGGACCGCGTCACGCGTCTCCCCCGTGATCCCGGCCCGGATCGCGGAGTTCTGCAACACCTGGAGGAGCTGAACCGGGTGCCGGGGTGGGGGCGGGGACAGAGGAAGCGAAAGCCACCCCGAGCCTTAAAAAAAAAAAGTAGGGGGGGGAGGAATGGGTTTCTTCTTGACAGCTGACGGAGCCTTGAAATTTTCCTCCACTGCCTCCGCCCCCGCCCCCGCCCCCCGCACTCCATTTAACGTGAGATTATGAAATTGCAGAGGCGGTGGAGAGAAGAAGGAGACAGGATATAACAGAGTTTGGAGGGAGAGGGGAAGGTGGCTGGCCGGGTGGCTGAAATCAAAAATCCAATTGCGCACCGGGTTGTGATGAGAAATCTAATCAGATCTTTGGAGACGGGGCCGGCCGGAAGGGTGGCGAGTGGGGGGAGTTGATCCCCAAATTCTTCGAGGGGCGGGGGTGCTGGGAAGAGGCATCGGCGATGTAAAAGGAGACTTTTTTTTGGTGGCGGTGGCGGTTGGGTGCGTTGCAAAAATGAAGGATGCGGGACGCAGCTCTCTCTTGGAACCGAACGCAGTGGATAAACTGATTGTGCAAGAGAGAAGGAAGAACGAAGCTGATTCTTGTGAGACCTGGATCTTAGCACAAATGTGTATGTGTGCACACAGGGAGCGTTGAGAAATGAAATAAACCAGTGCCAGACCCGCGGGGGTCGGTGTGTTCTGACATAAATAAATAATAATAAAACAGCTGCCCCCTCCCCCTTGCCCAAAAGGATGATTGGAAATGGAGAATCGAGGATCCACAAAGGAAAAGTCTGTTCATTTTTTTCTATAAAGGAGAAAGTCAGCCAAGGAGATATTTTTGGAATGAAAAGTTTGGGGCTTTTTTAAGGAAAGTAAAGACCTGATACGGTGGTGTTTTCTTTTCTTTTTGAATTTCCCACAAGAGGAGAGGGAATTAATAATACATCTGCAAAGAAATTTCGGCAAAGAAAAGTTGACCGCGGCAGAATGAGGCATTGATTGGGGGAGAGAAACCAGCAGAGCACAGTTGGATTTGTGCCGATGTTGACTAAAATTGACGGATAATTGCAGTTGGATTTTTCTTCATCAACCTCCTTTCCCCTCCTTTTTTTTTTTTTTTTTTTTTCTTTTTGGTGTCAAGATGATGCATTTTCGCTTGTTCTGAACCACCTGGATTTCCATCTGGATGTTGCTGTGATCAGTCTGAAATACAGTGAGTGATCCTTATTTTCTTATTTATTGGCGAAGAAAAATGTCCATTAATTTAGCATTCCTGGTCCCTTTACCCCTTCAGCCCTTTAGTGTGGCCTTGAGAGACCTGGCCGTTGGGGGCCAGAAAATAGGGAGAAGGTGGCCCACGCATTTGCCCCATCAGACTGCTCCCTGTTAAGCTGGTTTGCTATAATGATGTCGGTTGTCTGCATCCTGGGCAAATGCCTTTGCGAATGTTCATCAGGAAAAAAAAAATCATCTCCCTAAGAAAGCGCTGCAGTGTGGGGTGCCTGTGCTGTGTGACTGACACTCTAGAATGCCTTTAAGTTGCATGGCAGCCCCGAGTTAGATTCACAAGTGTTTAGCCATTGGAAATCGAAGGGACCCAATTTAAATTTCATTATCCAACCTGACATTGCAGATCAACAGAATGTATTAACACAAAAATATGATAATAAGCCAGGCAGATGAAGGATGGCTTCTGGCTAGTGGGTGGGTTGAGGGAGGGAGAGTGGGATGGGGGAGGAAGGGGCGGAGAGAGGTGGCTGCACTCTCCCCAGTCTCTCTTGCTTACTCCGGGGCTGGAACTCCGTCTTCCCATCACCTAGATTCTCATCAGGGCTAACGATGAGGAGGAGGACCCACCTCTCCTCAACCCCACCCACTTCTAATCACTTCTGTGGGGTAACAGAGAGGCTGTGCATGAATTGTATAGATGGCTTGGGCTGTTAGCCGGCTTCAGTTTTGCCAGAAACCATCCCAACATTACCAGTTCAGGGCTCTTTAAAAAAAAAAAAAAAAGCAGAAATCTAGTGTCCTGTGGTAACTTAGATAAAGGTCTGCACGTTGAGCACCAATGTTTCTCCTGTGCCAGCTTTGCTTGGGGGAAAGTGGCCAATAAAGAAAAAAAAATTTAAAAAGGTTGAAAATGTTTAGAGGGCCGTGGGGCCTCTGAAATCACCCCTCTTTCCATTTCTTTCTTCCTCCATAGCTGCTAGGGTCATGGAGCTGGCTTTTCTTTATTTTTATTTTTTAGCAGAACTTTCCGTCTTCAGTCGTCTGTATTCCTCTCCAGGGCCTTCTATCAGACTTATAGACTCATATAACTTTAGAGCCAGAAGACTCCCCAGAGATCTCATGCCAATAAAAAAAGGAAACTGAGGCCTGGAGAAGCCATAATTCTTTGGTTAGTGGCCAAATCACACGAGACAGGGGACTCACACAGGCCTCCAAAGAGCAGACAGAAGTCAGTTTGGGATCTAAACTGGACAGGAACCAGCCATTCATGGAATGACTCCTCTCCCCACAGCTGCCATGTTTATCTAGAAGGGTCAAGGAAGTTACTTATCCTGAGAGCTTGATATAAACTCTCCACACTTTGGACCTCAAGGATAACCCATCTCCAAATGCATCTCTTTTCTTAGTCTTTTTTTCTTTTTTCTTAAATAGAAGAGCTCACATAACCCTAACTTCAATACTATTTAAAAAAAAAAAAAAAAAAAGGAAAAGGAAAAGATTCACAACTCTGGCATATCCCAAAGGAGATGAAAGGCAGCGATCTCGTGGGTCTCTTCGTGCTGTTGGGCACATTTAATGCCGTGAGTGGTGGTCCCTAGAGGGTCGTTAAAGAATGATGGAGTTAGATTTACATGAGAGAATGATAATAGAAACCAGAAACACCCAGCTAAAAAGCATCTGAGTCTGTTCTTTCACTCACATCATCTCTGCTTATCCATTTCATTACCCCTTAACTAAAGTAGCCTACAGCTGAGCACTTCTCTAATTTATTTTTCTGGGCACATGTTTCCTGTCGGGACACACAGATCAGGCAATAAATTGACTGACCTATGAAAATAATCATGCCAGGTTTGCTCTTGGTTTTTTTGTTTGTTTGTTTTTATCCCCGAAGCTCCCTGTAGGCTTCTGCATATCTGCTAATTCCTTGCAGATTCTGAACTTGTTTATTGTGTTTTTACTTGACCACAGTTGAGTCATCACTTGTGGTCATAGATTGACTCAAGTTATATTAAGTTCCTGCTCAGTTGCAACTTAGCACAACTGATAAAAGAGAGAAAAGAAAAAAAAAATGTACTTTGAGGGTTCTGACTGCATAGTTCATCTCTGGGCTTCACGTGGGAAACCCAGCCTTGCAATCAGCTTGGCTCTGCCAATCAAGGAAGGGCTTCTTTTTCTTTCTTTCTTTCTTTCTTTCTTTCTTTCTTTCTTTCTTTCTTTCTTTCTTTCTTTCTTTCTTTCTTTCTTTCTTTCTTTCTTTCTTTCTTTCTTTCTTTCTTCCTTCCTTTCTTCCTTTCTTCCTTTCTTCCTTTCTTTCTTTCTTCCTTTCTTTCTTTCTTTCTTTTCTTTCTTTCTTTCTTTTCTTTCTTTCTTTCTTTTTTTTTGACATCAACATTTCTTCATTGCTACTCCAATTGGACCTCAAAGTGCATTCCTCTCCTTCACATTGTCCACCCCCCTCAATATCCTCCACATTCACACCCACATGCAAACCTGACTGAGAAAGAAGGGAGGAGGAGGGAAGGGGCTGGGGGTAAGGAGAGAGGGAGAGAGAGAATATGAATGTGTTTAAAATTGTGCACTGAGATGTGTGCTCCCACCCACCTCCACTTAAACATGTTTCTCAAATCTGGAGATGTTGGAGCATCTAAGGATGTCATCCTTTATCACGCTGGTGAATCACTTCATCAGTACACTTAGGGACACGTCGCCCAGACTGGGATTTGGTCCCTTCGGTTTGGCAGTCCAGAGTGGGCTCTGCATTTTAGGCAACTTGTTCGTGGACTGATGAAAGAGTTATGGCCATGGTAGACCTGGAAACTTACTTCATGAACTTCCTTCAGGACGGAAGTTGTGCCCACTGAGGAAGATCTGAGAACAGGTAGTTGTTCAGTGGAATTCTGCTGAGGACCCCAGGCTCAGAGAGCTGCTGGGTTTTGCTGATTTTGATTACCTTTTCTAATATCTTCCTCTAATGTAACAGCTGTGTGCTTTGGGCACTACCTTTCATCTCCCTGGCCCTCAATTTTCTCATCTGTGGGATGGGAATAATACCAACGAATTAGAATTCAACAAATGAGAATTTCTTGTGAATTAAAAGTCATGTTATGCAAAGCCCCAGCACAATAGACCCTCCGAGGAGAGGTGTTTGTCCTGCTTGTTCTGGGATTAATGTGGATTAACTTCCTGGGAATAAATACAGGCTGGCCAAGCACTTTACAAATTGTGGTGGCTACACTTCAGAACCAGGGGATGTGCAGCTGACCTTACAGTAGTTGCCAGATTCCTCTTTGGAGGGCTTATCAGGAGAGATTTGTTGCAATATGTCATGTTAGATGGGAAATGCTGCTTCCAGCCAAAAACTGAAAATCAAGATTTTTCTCCGTAACATACAGAAAAAGAAATCTCAGCAAAAATCATACTTAAATGAGATTTTAGGGGGAAATAATGCTCTTATTGGGTTGTGTGTTCTTATGGTTTAAAAGTTGCATCAGAAAGCTCTTGTGTATTAAATGTATAATTTTGGCTACATATTACATTGTCTGGACATGGAATGTACAAAATAAATGCAGATTTCTAGGTAATGATACAATTAAATTAGATGGAGTGAAATTCCATTGCTAAGGTCCTCAAGTCCACGATTTGGGTTCTCAGTCTTCCTAGTTACAATGAATCCTATTTCGGCTAAACATCTTTATTTTGTGAAAGGATAAAGGCCCAATAGAGTGAATGGAATCAAGATTGCACACGGACATGTGCGTCTTATCGTTTGCACGTGCAAATCCTCCAGCGCCAACTTGCCAGTGGTTTTCTGAGGCAGCCAGTCATGGTCACTGCTTATAATTTCACTCTGTGACAGCAGCCCTGTGTTCTGTCCATCTCTTCAGTCTGCTTCCGGAAACCTGTTCTCCCTCTGAGGGGAAAAGGGTCCTACCATTTTAGTTAGTGTTATTCTTGATGTCATACCTGTGGATAACAGGCTGAGGAGTTGCCCACTGGATTTGTATACTGCTTCATTTTAATTAGGAAGACAATTTGAATTCCATGTTGACTTTGGAAAAGCATCCTAAAGTTAACCATTTTCACTGATGTAAAGAAAAGATGGAAATTGTCTGTGGATGTTCTTACCATTTTATGAATTTTATTTTTCGGCGTGCTTCTTAAAGGTGACTAAGAAATTCAGTAAACTTGAACTCTGGCATCCCGAGTGAATTTGAATTCTCAGGTTTCTACTGAGTCACATGTGTTACATGAGCCATTAACCTCTCTGAGCGTGTTTGCTTATCTGTCAAATGGAGGTAATAACAACCACATGGAGCTGACTGCCGTGAGGATAAGATCAAGATTGCATATGTCACGCACAGCAGGTGTTCAATAAATGCACATTTAAATTGAGCTCCTCTGATTTTCAAGTTCAGGTAATGCACTGCTTGCAAAAATCAGATATGGTCTTCTTTGAGGGAAGCTGTTAATCTAAACTCATGTTGGTATAGATTTAAAAAATGAGAAACAGAGACAAGATTGGAATAACACATAGATATGATCATTTTTGGTACAGTCCTGTACTTTTAAAACATATTTGGACGTGCTTTAGTGAATGCCATTCCCTTAGGAAAGATTACAATATACTTTATGAATTGTGGAAAATATAGTAAACTTTAAATAGAAGTAAACTTTAAATATAAGTAAACTTTTGTAAGGTTGTCAAGTGTTTTATAATATAGGCATACAAAATAGTAATTTATCAGTAGGGTCTTGGGAGACTCCAAAGGGATCAAGCGTCTGTTGCATGTTTCTTCAGAATGATTTCTCTGGAGAAATGTACATTTGACGGTTGAAACTTGATTGGACAGATCTTGTGCCTGAGACCGTGCTTGTAACACTCTCTGAGGGCAAGGGTTCATTGGTTCTTTGGCATGTCCTTAGCACCTCAGAGGAGTGTCTGACAAATAGTGTGCATGCAATAAATAGTCCTTGAATGACTAACTGAACTTACTCAAGAGACATCGCCTCCAAAGGACACAAATGCAGGTGTGTGCCAGTATGTATGCATGTATGCACATACCTGTGGGCACACACAGACACACAAGATGCCTGGCTTTGGGAACCTATGGAAGCTTAATTAGAGATACCACCAGGGGGAGGGTATAGCTGAAGTGGTAGAGTGCATGCTGAGCATGCCCGAGGCCCTGGGTTCAATCCCTAGCACCTCCATCAAAAAAAAAAAAAAAAAAAGTTTAGAGATACTAATGTGTACTGACTGTGTGTGAGAGATGTCGTATCTGTACACAGACATAGATTTTAAACAGTGTTGAGTGGTTTCTTTATGTTGGAAAAAGACCTGAAAATTAGGTGATACAATGTATCTTTCTTACTCTTGATGCTGTCAGTAAGGGACTGTAACAATGGATACATCACCTTGTCTCTCTTAGAGTCTTACATTCTTCCGTGTTACATAAAAGTTAGAAATGAAGATTCTTTCAAGCACTAAGAGTTTAGGAATTTGAATTCATAATCGACTACCTAGGGATTCAGGATTCCTGGGAATTAAAAATAAAATCTCTGCTCTCAGGATGCTAATTATCAAAATGTGGAGAAGAACGGCATAGTGTTCTGGGAGAAAGGCAGAATCAATGTCACAAGGGCAGACATGTAGGGTACAAAAGTGAGGCAAGGGTCTGGAGGCTTTGCAGGGGAAATACAGTGCAATTTGGAAGAGGCGAAGATTGCATCCCAAATCCGTTTCTCCACTTGTTAACTGGGAGATCCTAAGTAGGCCGATTAACCTTGCTGTGTCTCAGTTTTCCTCAGCTATAAAAATGGAGATCATTTTTCCTGCAGTTATTTTGGGAGCTTTAATTAAGATGTCTGAGAGTTTGGCACATGATCAGTACACAGTAAGTGCTAGCTTACTTTCTTTCTTTTCGTTAAAATCTTTGGTTATCTTCCACAGAAATGGGAACATTTCACTGAAAGTCCGTGAGTGTTTTGCTTTATGTTTACTGAACTTATAAATGAAGACCTTTTGCCAACTTGGCTATCAAAGTTGGTAATATTTTTTTTGATCATGTTTTCCAATGTCAATCAGTTTTGTAATGAAATCTAAAAATGATGAACTTTGGCATAATCTGATGGCAGCTTTTTAATGCTTAAGGAGGCTTTCAACACTTATGAAGGTTATGGGTATAATTTCATAATAATAGTAGCTACCATTTATTGAGCATTTGATATGCACCAGGCAATATGATGAGCAATATGATGCAAATAGAACATACAGTTTTCATCTACATTCTTGCTCAGGAAACTGAAACACAAAGGGGCTAAGTAATTGATCTGAGGTTATACAACATCTAAACTTAAGCTGAAGTAGAAGCTACATCTCTTAGGGCTTTAGAGGCAAGCTCAGAATCGGTAAATTCAAACTTGTTGCCTTGGTAACAGATAAACATGGCTGCTCAGTGTCGTCTAACCTGGTACTCAATCTGAATATTTCAACTGAGGTTGAGATATCTGTAGTTTCCCTTTCTCCTATTTCCTGAAACAAAGGTTATAATCAGATACTAGGTCACATATTCCTTGCCTCTTTTTGTCAGTCTTTTGTAACATCCAAATGTGCCCCAGCGTGAGGAAGAGACAAATTATAAGCAAGACTTGGGAGAAGTTGATCAAACTCACTCCATGTAACTAAGGGACAGAGAGGCTTTGCAAAATGCCATGCGATCACCTGGAAATTCATGACTGTGTGAGAAATAAGGTCAAAGCTAATAATAAGTGTGGTCTCTGTAGCACTGGAAACCATTGACGCCCCAGCTTTCCGACACTCCTCCAGGGGTCTGAGGTGTGGTTTGCTGCCACTTCCTTGACTCATTTCACTCCCTCCTCCTCCCCTCCTCCTGCTCTCTCCTGATACATGGACGGCCTCCCTTTTGAATCAGTTCTATTCCCAGTTGCTCTGCACCTCTGAGAGATGTCTGCCAGGCTTGATTTGAGAGATGACCCTCAAATTCTTTGCCCCAGCCTCCTTGTGTGCGGAAGATGCCTGAATCTCCATGGCCAGCAGGAGCCCACTTTCCTACTGTGTCTCCTGTAGGCTTTACAAACGTAATATAATCATGGTGACTGATTATTTTCTCTCCAGAAGTCTCTATATTTTCAATTTCAAATGATATCAATAACTCTTTAACCACCCTCCTATTCAACCACTAAGCAAATTACTCATCAGTCAACTCACCATGTTCAACTCAGCTTTTCTGTCCCTCAGCCCACATTCCATTTTCTCTCCTAGATACCTGACTCTTCTGATGATGTCAAATCTTCTTCTGTGTGGTCCGTGAGTCCTTTTTCTTTCAGAAGGACCACAGTAGGAAATAAAACTGAACATCCCCTTCTCTAAATATAGAATATGAGTATAGAATAACATACGAATACTTCTCTTGATAATACAGACTGTATTCATGCCTCTATTCATGCCGCTCTGGTCTGTCTGATGTACTGTTTTCTTTCTTGGGAGATATCCCAGACTAATTTCTGCCTCAGACTTTGTGAGAGCCACTCCATTGGCCTAGGACATACCCATCGTAGGTCAAATCTCAGAGCGACTTACCTTCTCTGGGAAAATCTTTCCTGCTGAGCCCTCCCGTCCTCTGTCACACCAGCATTTTGTTCACAGGTCTGTGATCTTACCACTCTTGTGTTTATTCACTTGGCTGAAACCTGCCAGACTGTGACTTCTTTTAGCATTTGGACCTCTTCTTACTCATCTTGGCATCTCCCACATCTAGAAGCAGAGCGCATAGGCGTTTTCAATATCTTTTGGTGGAACCAATGAACGAGTGGGCTGATCTGATACATCTTTAGGGTGAAGAGCTTCCTTCAGTTCAATTCATGGTGTTGGCCAATATTTTCTCAATGTTTCTACTACTAAATCACCTCTTACTATTTTTCCTCTAGGGGCCCATGTTTCAAAACTACTTTGCCCAATAAATACATTGCAATTTGTTCCTCCATTTTTCCTAATTGAAGGCAGATACCCGTCAGTCATTGTTCTTGAAACATGCTGATTGAACATTGTGACCTTGAGTTGACATAAATGGGAGCCCAAAGATGTTTTAATTACTGAATGCAGTCGTATAAGTACATGCCTGGTTTCTAGTTGGCTTTCTGAAATATTGATTATAGCGGTATCTGAGGATTCCAATTTTTAAAACAGTTATATAAATATATTTTGGTGCTAACCTTACGCTCTAATTCATAGCCGCTGATAGGCTCAGTGCAGGCAACGCCCACTCCTCAGTGGCATCGTTCACAGAGAATGTTGTTCACAGCAGTGAAGGTGCCCCTTGGTGCCATGCACTGCGCCGTGGCGTGAGGTGGGCCTCCTTAGTCAGGAACTAAGTCATTGGAAAGAGACTGACTTTAAACTTTGCATAGGGCCCAAACGTGGGCTTATGCAATGGGATAATTTAAAAAGACCTTCTCGTTAGTAAAAGTGCCCAGATTAAAACTTTGTTGAGCTGCCGTCACTTTTCACACCATGTAACCACCTGGATTTGGAAGCCAGATATACATTCTCAAGAGATGCTCCAGCTTCATGCTTTGGAAGAATGCTTCCTCCCTTTCTCTCCTAAGAAACAGCAGAAGACACTTGATTAGATCAAAGTGCTAAATGGTGAGACACATTTAATTATGGTTTCATGTTATTCTTCCATCTTTGAATATAAATGTCTTGACTGTGTTGAGTTGGAACTTGGAACAGAAGCTTTTCTTTTCATCTTTTTTTTTTCTTTTTCATGTTTCTCTTTGAGATTTAGATGATTTCTTTCCAGTTTAGGGACTGCAATTATTATCTCTCATAATAGTAATAATAATCCCTAATAATAGGAATAGTAAGTGGGAGCGCAGACCCAGCACCGGCTCTTCTGAATAATAGGAAGCCCATACTATTAATGCTCTTGCCAAAGCGTGAACTGTGGCGACAGCACTGTTTTCTTGGGAGGGGTCTGTGTGTTTTATCCCATCAGTTTTCACCAAGTCACTGTAGGGAATATAGGAGAATTTAGCCATTTGATTATATTTTTGTTTATTGCCAAGATAGGTATCTGGAATGGGAAATAGGTTTCACAGATTGAAAAAAAGAGTAGGTTTTTATTTTTCTTATGATGACTAATACCATCCCCTAATTATTAAAATCCTCTGTTATTGTAGATGCGGTCCTGCCTAGAATAAGATGTTTGATTTATGTGTGATGTTTTGATAGATATCCTATTGTCAGCGTAGTTTTTTTTTTTTTCTTTTCTTTCTTTCTTTTTTTTTTGAGCCTAAGAAACATAGTATTCAAGAACTTCTCAGGACAATAGCCATGCTTTCTTTAACCAATAACTTGATAATGATGTTGCAAAGTTCAGTAACTAAAATGTGTTTTTTTTTTTAAGGTGTATGACATTTGAAAATGTAAAAATATGCCTCTCTTGAATGGTTTACAGTTGAATGTGAGCCAGATCTCTGAAAGTGCTGAGGGAATTTACAACCTCAGGGGAGGGAGGGAGAGAGGAGAAAGAGAGAGAGAGAGAGATTGCTCTGCTCTGAGCCTGGCTACTGGCTGTTCCAATCCGGGCAGAGAAAATGCTGAGAGTTTAGTGGGTGGATCTCTGAAGAGAATCACCTCCCTAGGCGGGGTCCAGAGCATGGGTGTCCGGGATGAATTCACATGTGTTACGGGGAATGGAGAGCGATCAGGGAACTGTGTGTTCTTCTATCTGAAATGGCAGAAAGTCAGAAGCCATCCTAAAAGAGTTAACATCCACACGATGGTGATCAGGAAGGCAAGAATGGAACTACGAGGCTTTCTCTGTATTGTTTGAACGTTGCCATGGCAATAGTTTCCAGCAGAAGTTACATGTTTTTCAATCCCCCAAAGCAGCAAATAGCCTTTCCCTCTCTTCCTCACCCTCCCTCCTTCCCTCCCCCTCTCCCCAGTGCTTAGTCCTTATCTCTCCATCCTTTTTTTTTCCCTCCTTCTGTCTTTTCTTTTGTTCTCCACCTTCTCAACTCTCCCCCCATTAACAACAAAAATATTCCAACTCCAGGAAGTCACTTTTTAGGCAGAAAGTGAGTCAGACATATAGCCTCCTATCCGGTTTCTGTATCCCCCCTTCTGTTTACCTATTAAAGACCTAATTAGATGGAAGCTGTGGATGGAAGCAGGGTAGGGGCTTTCCCTGGTTGGTAGGACACAAAACATATTATAATGGTTGGTGTTGTGGTGATATGTTAATTGGATCGCTCCAGGCAAGTGCAGAGCAGCAGTCTCTGACAATTAGAAAGAACAATGACTTTACTATGACGGAGCCCACTCTCCTAACCAGGGGAGAGATTAGCATGCATTTCAGGTCTCTGGAAGGTTACTGTAGACCCTGAGAGAGAGATCTGTGGTTGGAAATGCCTCCTGTCTCTTTAAAGCGAGGCTGCTGCCTCTCCTTATCTTTCTCCCCACCACACCCCCCACCCCCACTGCCAAAAAAAAAAAAAGAGAGAGATGTGAGGGGACAGTGAGAGGTCTGGTTTAGTGGGTGGCAGGGACCGTCGCAGACCTGGACCATAGGATATATCCCGGGGACGTTAGGAAGAAGTCTTTGCCTGCTTAATGCATGTGGCCAGTGAATTGTGAAATGGGTCTCATTAGAGTCTTTCCTATCCCGGCATGTGCCAAAGAGCTTGGCCGGCACAGCGCCATCACTTCAGGTCCAACCCCGCTACTGTTGGCTGCAGCCAAGAAGGGACAGAGGCTGTGTCTGTGTTAAAGCATTCAGTCTCATCTCTTTCTGTCTACTGTTCATTGTAAGGCGCCTCTGGGCCTTTCAGTGTGGCCCAGGAGGAGCCACAGCCCATCTCCTAGGTGTTTGGAGAGAGGAAATGTGAAGGATTTTGAGCATCACAGATAGGTTTGGGGCGGCCAGTGGGTGGTGGCACCCAGAAGTTTCCTCTCCCTTCCCCAGGACTGGCATCAACGTTGTCTCCAGGCTTCCCTGCAGAGAGCGCCCCAGATCGTCACCTGAAAGACAGTTCAGGGCTAAATAAGCCATCAGAGACCTGGGTATTACTAGAGACAGGGGAACGCTTTGCTTTTTTTTGGAGATTCATATAGTAGAGAGTTTAGAATCAAATTTTATCCCCCAAACCATAGCCTCATCAGTAGCAGCTGCCAAATGCTGTGTCCTGTGGGCCAGACACCGTGCATGTCTCTGACTTAGAGTACCCAATGGTGGTACAAGATTGATGATCTAAGAGCATAGGCATAGGAGCCAGATTGATCCAAGCCCTGTCACTTCTCAGAAACGTAGCTTTGGCCAATTTACTTACCCTTTTGAACCTGACTTTCTCATGTGCAGCATGAGAATAAATATAGCACAGGGATGTGGTGAGTTATAATTGAAATAATGCATGTCAAGCTTTTAGCAGAAGACTTGCACATGGAAAACACTCAGGCTACTATTTGTAAAAATATAAGAGGTGTTTTCATACAACAGTATTATGAAATAATCACTAGACATGTGCCTCAGGAAGAACAAAATTAAAAATAATTAAGAGCAGATGGCTTAATGAAAAAGGAAAAATAGCATTGGAAGGTGAGTCTCTGAATTTGAAATGGTGAATTCCTGATATTTTTGGTGTAACTCTCCAGTTTGAAAAGCAGAATAGATAGGATCATTGAAATAAATTTTTGTTGCATGCATTCTGGATAGATGATTTCCATCCGTTCATATTAGAGTTTTCTTGTAAAACTGATCTCTTGGGTTTTGTATTAGTTTTAATGCCTTAGATTGGAAATAAGAGGGGAAAAAAAGAAAGAGAGAATGCAGTGACTCATGCAATCGAAAAGTTTTGCAGTACATGGAGTTCAGATATGGTTGATTCAGGTGCTAAGGATGTCACAAGGACCTTTGCTCTATTTTCTATTTAATTCTCTTGGCTCAGTCCTCTTCCATGGGTCATTTTCATCCTTAGACAATTGTTTTGCATTTCCTCATCCACCAAATAAAGATTCACACTTTTATTCCAGCGTTCCCAGAGAGCATTCTGAGATCTAAGCTGACTGGACTAGTTTAGGTCATATTCCCACTCATGGACCAATCACTGGCTCCAAAGGAATGCAGCTGAGGGTCAGATGCATCCCCAGGTGGAACTCAGGGGCTCTTGAGAGGAGAGGAATTAGGTGCTGGCGAGATAGTCACAAATAGCATAGGTGTAATGGTGGAAATCTGTAAGGATAAGTTGCTATGTTTCACATTGTAACTTGCTAAATGGGTTAATTTTCTTTCTCTTTCTCTGTAATACTATGTTGTATATAGGTATTGAAGTTTTGATAATCATCTAAGGAGTTTTGTTCTTTCTGCAGATCGTCTGGCTGTAGCTATCAATGTTTCAGAGGAACAGCTTCATCTGCATGCATGCTGTTTTTGCATTGCTTCTCCCCTCTCTTAGAAACACGTCCTTGCTTTCGAAAGGAAATGTACAGGTTTTCCTGGAAGTGAGGAAATAAAAGCAAAAACAAAAGAATTCTCTTCCATTCATTGCTAGAAGTTTTTAAACTGCCTGGAACACCCATGCTGCTGGCCACCTGCACCAGCCATGGATATGTGTCTGTCCAATTTTGATTTCATCAAATTTGTCACTGCAAAGATCTCAGTAGTCACATAGTCCATTTCTGAACTCTCCATTCTGCCTACCCAGGGGTGGTGATCCAGGTAATATAGCACGATGTCCTTTGGTTCTTAATAGGCAAGGAAGAAGAAATAATTTGGGCTTTGGATACAAATATTTGTTAAGACCCATTTAAAGCGCATGACTGCTCAGAAGGTTCAGGGACTGGGAAGAGTCTCTTTTGTCGTCTTCACACTGTGTGACCACGTTGTACACAATATGAATACCGTATTCATACTTATGCAGTGACATGCTCTGGACTGAGAATCAAACCAAGTTCATATGCTTCTCGTAAAAGCTGTTGTCAAGCAAACTGCTGGCGGACTAGGTTGTGCCTGGAAAGTTAAAACAATGAAGACTACCATGTTTTCACCACCTGTTACATAATAGGAATTGTAGTGGTTTATTTTACATATGTTATCTCATTGTAGCCTTACAGAAATGGCAGTCATGATAATAGCAATACCCTCCCCCCAAATCAATAATAGACAACGTTTATTGAGTGATTATTATGTGTAGGCATTGTTCTAAATGCTTTCCCTGTGTGATGACATTGAATCCACAAGCAAGCACTTTTCTTTAAATGTGAGGATAGACTAGTTTAGATGGGCATAATGATTTACCCATGTCATAAAGCTAACAGATGGAAGAACCCTCCTTTGAACTTCTGGTCAACCCTGTGATGTTTAGACTTTGCTCTGCTGCCTCTCGCATGACACTACTTAATTAAACACAAAATCAAACAAAACCACAAGAGCAAAAAAAAAAGAAAAAAGAAAAAAAAAACCTTACTTTTTTTTTTAAGTTTAAGGAAATCAAAACACCAAAGACCCATGACCTGTCCTTCTTTTAACCTCACTTACTTTTTGTTTTTCCCGCCTTTCCCCTTCTCAGCTTTTCCCACATGTTCTCAGCTTTGACAATCTGTTAGCCTCCAGTTTAACCCAGGAGAGCTGCCCAGCCACAAGTCTGGGTATTTAAAAGTAAAGCTTTACCTGCACCATTTATTTTAAATATAACCATGGAAGGTCACCACAAGTAAACAACAAGGGTGTTTTAGGCGGCCGTGTTGTTTGTTGTGTGTTAGGAAAAGTGAAGAAACGTTTCAGGTCACAGTGGTGCCTGGCGCCTGCACTTCAAGCCTCGACAGTGATTAGTCGTGGGCGGGGCTTCTTCCTTAAGGTGTAATGATACTGATGGTCACTTCCTGGGCTGCATAAGACTGTACCACGAATCTCTTGTCTCAGTTGTAATCATCAGAAGACAGCCTCCTCCATATTTAGAAAAGGGACATTGGGCCCTTTCCTCAGTCGCTCCTAAGAGTCTTTCCTTTCCCCATCAGGATGGTACGTGGGAGAGGCAGAAGGGGGCATAGCTCCTAGACACTGTTTCTGCTGCTGTTCCCAAGAAGCTACCAAACAAAAGTGCTGTTCTCAGTTCATCTGGGCACTGGGCCAGAGAGGAGGCAAGGCCCCAAGTCAGCTTCCTTGCTCCTTCAGCATATCACCCTTTCTTCTGCTTATAAGACAGACACTGCAGGGGCCGGGAAAGCAGGCACAACACTGCACAGCTGCAGGCTCGATGGACACAAGCCCTTGCTCACTTAGGTGTCCGCACACGCACACACACATACACGTGGTCCCCACCACCTTATCTTAGTGTCCTGAACTCCCACCTGACTTCTGAAGGGCCTTTTAGAGACACCTGCCGTTTATCTTTCTCTAGAATTCAAGATACAAAGAGAAAGAACTGCATACTCAGTAACAGACTCTGGATTCAGGGCATGGGTTGACATCTGAGGATTATTCTCCTGATTGCCGACAATATATTGGACCCAGTATCTTCTGTTCAGAGAATATAAAGTGACTTTAGTATCAGTCGTGGCTTCTTATCCCCAAATCTAAGGCCTTTAAACCAGCAAATGGAAGAGGCTTGGGCTTGTCGGTCTTTTATAAGATCTGATCCATGGCTTCCTGACCCCTGGGGCTGGCAAGACAGAGTAGGTTCTTGCTTTATATTGTCTCCAGACTACTCCCCTTTCCCACGCTGACGTGGACTCTCAGCACTTACCGGGCCCGGATAACTAGAATCATGCCCTGATGTACCTGTCTCCATCCAGTCTCGTTCCCACCACTTATCCTCCAGAGGCACTGCTCGTGGTCCATCCTCCTGCTAGCAAAGCCTGCCTATGAAATACATGCTGGAACCTGAAACCTGGCCCTTGGCCCGAGGGCCTCTCCATCCTCTCCCCGTCCCCGTGTGTGTTTCTTGGCCATGCCATGTTGTTTTCCAGTTCCTATCCCCTGAGCTGTATGGGTAGTTGTTCTGTGTACCCATTGTTTGGTTTTCCCACTTAGACTGAAGGCTCTCTGAGGTCCACCCCTTGGCTTACACGTCTGTGTCCTCTCCTCCACGCCTCACGTAGAGGAAATACTCAATCTGTGCTTCATAATTGAAAAAAAATTTTTCCTTTATTGGCTTCCAATGGCTCATCTAAAAAAATTTTAAAAGGGGTGCTTTGTTTCTAATTAGATTTTCATTAATTTTCCTAATAGAGGACTTAACAGACTTAACCGCTACTTGGGGTGAGGCCACCTTTTCCATCAGAGGCCCCACCTCGCAGTGGGTCATCTTTGACATAAAAGGCATTCTCCTTTGCAGAGTTTTCTGCAGGGTGCCTTTAGAGAGCGCTGTTTGAAGAGCAATAGATCAGAGCTCTAGGTTTCCTTGTGGCTGTTTGCTTAGCAAGGATGTGAAGCTCTCTAGTCCAAGAAGGGGCTTTTGTGGGCATTCGTCAGCCTGTCTTCCTCAGGGGGCTACTTGCTTCTGTCTCTCTGTAGTGCTGAAAGGCCGATGGATTTCCCGGGGTTGACCCAGGGCCACGTTCAAGACGTGAATTTTTCCAACTTCCTGTCCTGTGAAAATTACAAGGAGCATGATGAAGTGGTAACTCTTCAGGTTTTGCCTACTGTTCTAATACGTGGCCTTGGTTTCCAGAGCTAATCCACAAAATAGGCAGGTGTCATGATGAGGTTTGCAATAACCAATAGAGCAGAATGTAGTGAGTTTCTCACAAAATTGAATGTATACGCATACATTTATATGGAAAACTGAATCTTAGACTTTATTTTTCTTGTTATTTTATTAGGATCAAATGTCCTTTTTTTTTTAAAGGTGAATGATTATGATAATACATGGTATTTAAAAAAATTTTCTCCTAATGTTGTCACTGGTTGGTAAGATACGTTGTGCGTGTATGTGCATTCACAAGTTTGTGACAAATGACCACCATGTCCGTGATTAATTTCATTTAACGTTGATAGTTCGGTAATCTAGAACTCTTCCATGAGATATAAACATTAGAGGCCTGGAGAAAACTTTGAGTAAAATAGGAAAGTGGGCCGTATCTCCCTAGCATCCCCAGCAGCATCTTGGTCGTGGCCCCTTCCCACTGCTGAGTGCCACTGTCAGACACGACTTTCCAGTACCGGCGCCCTCCTCTCTGGCCTCAGGACGCTAAGCAAGTTGCCTCCCCTTTCTCAGCCTTCCATGTCTGTAACACCAGGAGTTCAATTTAGATGCTCTGCATTGTTCCTTTGAGCATTGTCTTTCTAGAATCTAAGGCACTCCATACAACTGTTTGCAGGTAACAAGACGATATTTGCCAGAGAGAATGGCAACGCATTTTCCTCGTTCCTTTTCTCAGAGAGTCCGGCTGACTTACTCCCTTTCTTGTATCTGCTTGCCCTTCTCTGTATCCTTTTTTTTTTTTTTTTAAATCATGCTTGTCAGATTTCTTTCTTTCCTCTTCTGTCTCTATCTAGCCAAGTCCTGCTCCCCATTAGAGTCGCTTATTTTGTGCGTGTGGCGTTTCTGCAGGGTAAGCACTTCATTTCAGACTTGCTTCCACTAATGAACTACAAAATTAAGTAGGTGAATTCATTGATTCAGCACTTGGTTTGATGTTTATATTAATTCATTAAAAGGGAAGCCCTGGATGTGGCCAGAGGCTTGCCGGGAATCTGTCCCTCCCCCCAGAAATCTCCTTTGACTTCCCACACTGGATAGCTCTCTTGCTGCTTCTCAGAAGTGTTCATGCCTCTGGGGAGCTGCCAAATGACCGAAGCTGCATCAGACAGGAATTCCGCCCTTTGTGACGGCAGAAACAATCCTTTCTTGTTCTTTTTCTCCTTCCCAAGCTTCCTGGCCCTGGCATCAGTTCTACTTTTGATATACCTGGAGAATTTTCTCTCAGTGCCTGCTAAGATTTCAGTCATGTCTGTTTCATGTCGGATGCCCGCACAGCCACTGTCCACCTGCCCCCGCCCCCAAGAAGGAAATAGGACTTCCCACCTGGCTGAAATCCTCACCTCATTTCCATCAAAAAGAACATAAGAAGCTGTAATAGGGTTCACACCCCGCCTCAGAGCCATCAACTAGTTTTCAGAAAAAAGGATATACTTACAATCTGGTTTTGTTTTCTGTTTTCAACAATTCTATCCTGTTCCATTCTTCTTTACCTTGGCACATGATAACTGCAAATGAATGACAGAGTGGTGGCCATTTGTCACATGTACCTTTTTTTTTTTTTTTGGCCTTGAAAATTGAAGATTTGAATCTTGAAGATTCACAGCTTCTTTCAAATCGCTACACATAGCATCAGACTGGAAAAATGTTTTAAGCTAAAACAGAGTGGGGCCTGCTTTGTCATTGAGTAGTGTCCATTGTAAAAGAAGGCTTCTCTTGGAGCCCGTCCAGGCAATTCAGTTGCTTGTCCAAAGCAAATGGATTAGAAGAAGAACGGACTAAGTATATGTTCTTCGATTTCCTGTGCCTCCTGTTCCTCATGCACCTGTTGAAAGTTCTGAACTAAGTGCCATTGCCTTCAGACAGCTCGCTTCATCTGTCCCATTTATTCAAATCGTGTGTTCTGACTGTTAGCATCAACTGACCTTAACTTCCCATCACAGTGCAGCCTCTGTGTTGCTCTCCCCCAGTACTTTGTACACACGTTGTCCACGGTCCTACTTAGTACTTACCTGTTGATTATCTATCTTCCTCACATCCTTCGGAGATTTCTCTATGAAGGGAGCCTGACTTACTCTTCTTTGTGTACCTCTTTGATACATAGTAGGTACTCGATCAGTGTTGAAAGGAAATAAATGGAATAGTGAACACTTAAAGCTTGGAATTTGGTTAGAGCAAGATTTGACCCCTCTGGTAGTAATTCAATTTGAATTTGAGTAAACTTTCCTTTTGCAAAATTCAGTATCACAATATTTTGAAGTTTTCTATCTAACAGAGATATTAAATTTGTTCCACACATTTGTGTTGCAAGGCACTACTTTGGATTTTAAAGTATCTACACGTTGTTTTAAAAATCTGATCAAATCATTATAACTCAAGGAATAAATTCATTTCAACCAAGATAGTTGTTAATTTTTATTACAACATTTTCCCCCAAATAGTCAATAGCTCTCTTTTTCATAGTGCAACTATTTTATATTTGTAAATTTATTCTGAAAGAGGCAAACAGAGACAGAGAGAAGGAACCTAAAGTCATATTGGCTTGTCTTATATCAAATTAAATTGATATTTGTTAATTCCCTTTAACATCCTATGTTTTAAACATACACATAGACACAAGTCTTTCCTAATATTTTGCATTCAAATGAAAAATGTGCTCATTTAATAATGTTTGAAATTTATATATGCATATGTGTTTATATGTATATTTATGTGTGTGTGCACATATATACACATTTATGTATATACGTATTCACATGCACATATGTATTTACACACACATGTATTTATACATATATGTGTACACACACACATATATATACACACAAGGACATGCATACATATTTCTTGGTAGATCATAATTTAGAAGTGTGGATTCTACTTCCAGTGGTTTTTTGGTACAAGATATTACAATATTGAAAGCATTATATTGTCATTAAAAATCTAAATAGAATGTGGGGGGGGTGGGGATAATGGAAGACTTTTGCATTTGTACAAGAATGGCATTTTTTTTCGTTATAGAGGGATATACTTAGAGCTAGAATTAAGTTTCATATAGCTGTTGCTCATTTAATAATTTATACAAGAAAACTTTTTTTTTTAAATCACATTCCTTTGAAAGCCAGATACTATTGTTTTAACTGCTTGAGTACAGCTTATAGCCCAACTACAAAATTAAGAGTGAAAAAACATGTGTTAGAGAAATGTTCACACCGCTTTCCACTTGAGAAATTACTTGCTGCTGAATTTCAGATCCTGACATCTGTTTACAGTTAAATAATTGATTAAAATAAAGGAGAGTTTCACCAAATACTGTTGGGTGTTTGGGCCAGTTCTGATACCATGGCATCATTGTGGTCTCAAGGGGAGTGTGTATTCCACGAGTAAGATTTGTGACCAGAGGTAGGAAAGCTTGTATATGTAGATTATTAAACTTGCACCCTTTTTAAGAGATAAATGATCACTCAGGATTCTTCTTTTCTTTTTGAGGCAGGAATGCCTTTGGTGTCTTTACAGTGACAGAAAAAGAGAGTGAATCATAGGTTTCCACTCTGTTCGTGGAGTCTGAATAATTTAATTAATGCTTTTATAATAAGACTTGCTTTCCTCCAAGATGGTTTTTGGTTGAGTCTTTGAACCAAATGAAGATGTTTATTGGAATTATGATTTCTCACTAGTGACTTATTTTATTTTATTTATATTTTTTTGATGCACTGAGTTGAACAGGCCCAGGGCTTATACCCTCCTCTCTACACACACAAAATGTTCCAGTTATATCAGGGAGTTCACAGAATCCCTTCCATAGATTGTGGTTAAACAGTATATGATTCTTGGAATGAATGTACCTGCATCTTCTACAGAGCCATCAAATAGCAATCTTCTTATGTATCTATCATTGGCTTCAGTTTTGAGTCAGACCTGAAGGTATCAAGGAAGGTTTGGACCCATCATGCTCCCAGGTATTCATTTTATCTTGATCCTTGAGTACGCAGGATTGAGTCCATTTTACTCTGCACTTTGTGAATGAGTCTTGTTGTTGTTTGCTCATTTTTGTTTGTGTGTGTTTGCTTTTTGTTTTTGTCGTTGAGGGCATTGGAGAAAAATGTTCGCTGTAAAACAGCCACCAAATAGCTCTTTTCTCACAGAAATCTCAGAATACTTTTTCCATTATTGGTTCCATCTCTTCATATGACTTCTACTTAATGGAAACCACTCAGCTTTCTGGAACTCCTGTGTTCAGGTTATGATCCGTTTGGAGGGTGCCCATTGTCCTGTGCAGGCATGGCTTGATGGGTCACGCTAAGGTTTTTAATGATGTTTTATAGCGCTGAACTTCAGATAGGACCTTTTGGAATAGGACTGAGTGCAAGCCTGACTGGAATTATATCAATAACTGAATGAGTTGGGAGATAAAGCAAGTGGCCTACACACTGTGGTTCACTGCTAGCTTGTCAAATCGTAGGATGTGATAAAATAGAATGCTGTCACTTTGATTCCCTTGGTCTGGGATGCAGTTATGAATGAATCTGTTGGTGTCCACCATGACATCATGTCCACGTCTTATGTGGCAGCCCTGAAAGAGATCTTCATGTACCCTCACCTACATTGTCAAAGGGGGTCTACATTCAAAGCTGATGTGCGTAAAGAATGAATGCCTCATACCTCAGTGAGAGGCTTAGAATGGAGCAGAAATATCGTTTTAGTAGCTTAAGGAGTCAGGGACCTTCCCAAACTCACTCACTGAGGCAGTTTCAGGACCTGAGTATATTCGACATAGTTCAATTCAGCACAAGTTATCAAATGTCTGCTATGTGATATGCTAGCCACTACCAGTATATACTAATTATGAAATCCTCTCCATTACATAAAGTTTTTAAGTTAGTAAGAGGGGAGGATATTTCAGTGGGAGAGTGCATGCTAAGCATGCACAAGGTCCTGGGTTCAATCCCCAGTATGTTCATTTAAAAAATAATTCACTAATTAAATAAACCAAATGACCCCCTCCAATAAATAATTACATACATAATAAAATTAGTAAGGAAAGAATATTTTACTTTCATTATCAACCTTTGTGCTCTGTGATTTTGAGAAAGCATTTAACCCTTCCTTCTGAAGCTTCTTTCCTGGTCTGCAAAATGAAGCTACTCTGCTGTCTTTCCACATTCAGTGTTGTTGAAAGGTTGGAAACAGACGGTAAAGCAGAGGAAACTACAGAATTTGTATATCAGGAAAGCCTGGGGTTTACAGGCTACTGGAAAGGAAGGGGTCCCTTGGGGACTGGTTTTTGAATGGTAGGCTGGTTCTTTTCCCTTAGGTAGGTTATATATCTGGGTTGACTTGGTAATGGACACGTTGATAAAAATTACTTTTGGATGCATATGGTGCATCCAACCCTATAGCGTATGAAAATCTCTTATGATTTTTAAAAGGCTACTCAAATTGAGGGTTTACAATCCTGTGGCAGCACCTGGCTTACAGGAGGTGCTCCAATGTCATTGTGCTCAGCCTTTTTCCCAGTAGCCCCCTTAACTGAAGAAGGGAAAAATAGAAAAAAGCATTAGAGCTGGCTCACCCAGATTGTTTGTATACACTACTGTGATCAAAATCACCAGATACGCATGGTAACGCTCAACTTCATTCTGCCTATAAACAGTCAATGATCTTGTTAGTTGCAGCTGTAGACCCAGTGGTAGCGGAAATCTTTGTTTATTGAATTTCCAGCTTCCAATCAACTGTGCAAGGAGCAACTGTGTGAAAATGAAAGTCAATAGCCCCCCTCTTCTCCTCTCTTTCTCTCTGCCTCATCATCAGAAGGGTTTGGGTTCTTAGGTTGGTTGAAAAAGTAGAGGCTATATAAATAAAATAGAGGAGAATCTTACATCTTAATTTTTTTTTTTAAGAAAAAGAGTGAGTGTTACGGGCTGAAGTGTATCCTCCAAAATTCATATTTTGAGGTCCTGACCCTCCTGTGCCTCAGAATGAGACTGTATTTGGAGATAATGTCCCTAAAGAGGTAATTAAAATAAAATGAGGCCTTTAGGGTGGGTTTAATACAACTGGTATCCCTATAAAAAGAGGACATGTGGACACAGACATGCATGCACACAGAGGAAAAACAGTGAGAAAGCAGCAATCTGCAAGTTAAAGAGAGATGTCTAAAAAGAACTCAGACCTGCAGATACCTTGATATTGGACTTCTAGCCTCCAGAACCACGAGAAAATAAATCTCTGTGGTTTAAGCCACCTGGACTGTGGTATTTTGTTACAGTAGCCCGAGCAAACTGATACATTGATTGTGTAGTGTTTTTCTTAGCTGGATTGGAAAGCCATTATAACGGAAGAAGTGGTTTGATTTATGTATCCATCAAAAGAATGGATTCTCTCATCATCACCTCCGGCAAGCATGGACCAGCATCTTGGCTGTCCACCAGAATGGGAGGTAGAGGGTATGAGAGTCACTCTTTCAGGAGAATCCTTGAATTAACCCGAGAAGCCCCACATGTGGGTTAGTTTTATATATGTCTCGGGTAATATAACCTTCCATTCTGCTCTTCTTTCAAGAGATACATATTCTAAGAAGGAATTCCAAGTCCTAAAAGGGAATTAATAGCCAGATGT
Source organism: Camelus bactrianus (assembly GCF_048773025.1). Lineage (NCBI taxonomy): Eukaryota > Metazoa > Chordata > Mammalia > Artiodactyla > Camelidae > Camelus > Camelus bactrianus. The sequence goes on from NC_133548.1 coordinate 19,741,073, forward strand.
TTCAGGATCTGCCTCAAATATAAGGATTGCCTTGGACACTCATTTGAGTTCCTAAAACTGCTCTTTGGGGATCTTTCCCTCCTGGAATGGGGCGGGGGTAAGACATTTATATTCCTTGGAGTACACAAACCCAGACCACCTATCAACAGCCTATTCACTCTTTGTACAAATTTACCGTGTTGTATTTAGTGAAACAGATCTCCGCTTAAACGAAGGAGAAAGAAAAGGTGGACTTTTGTTAGTGTGAGTTTGTTACTGCTGTAGGGTGGTGGTGATAGTCTGGAGTGGTATGGTTGGGATATTTGAGAGCAAGTTCGAGGTAAGTTAGACTTTGAACTTTGTCGTGGTTGTACGCTGTCACTACGTTCTCCTTTAGAACTCATGCCTCCTAAACATTGCTTTCCTCACCGTAAGTACAGATAACAGCAAATAAGCATAAGAAGAGTCACTGTCAATAGGGAATACTACTTTCCTCTTCATTCTGTTATCATTAAGTGTAAAAGGGTACGCACCCTGCATGCTCTTTGTCACACAGTAAGAAATCAGTTCACGCTAACTACTATTATCTTTCAACACACTCTTTGTAGCGGAACCCTTCTTATCCTAAGTGGATATTCCATGTTGACTGATTGCTGAGCGCTGTTGTGATTACCTCTCATTAGGAGAAATACCACGTTTTAGCGTGAGGGGTACAACTGGGATGAGACTCCGAAAATTCTCTAAGATAGCAACATCAGCTGCAGACTTTAAATAAATTCAAAATAATCCTCTTTGAGGCCTGTAAGCTAAGGCTCTAGCAAAAACCCAGAGCCTTTAAGTACCCATATTAGCTTCATCCTCCAGAAGGTGGAGGCTGATAAGTTCAGAATTCAAAACAGCTTTCAAAAGGGTTGAGAACAACAGGGCTGGGTAAAGTAAGATACTTGAGTGATTCTACCTAGAGTCTCAAAATCAGTGGTTCTCAATCCCTACTGTGCGCCAGAATTTCCTGAAGAAATGTACAGTTGTTAGTATGGGAGAGTCTCCTGCTGGTTTAGACTCTCCAGTGATGGGGCTTGTCTGTGAGCATGTTTCCAGAAGCTCCGTGAGTGATTCTGAAATGCATGCAGCCTGTGTTGCTAATCATGGTTCTAAATAGACTGTCCCAAAATACCACGTGTTAAAAGGCTTATTTTTTAATCTTTTTTTTAACACTATCTCTTCACCAATGCCATAGTTATATGTTACATAAATTCTAATTCAGTCTTGAAAATTCCTGACATCTTCCTAAAGAATGCTTATTTATGTTTTCAGGATCTCTCCATGTTTTCATTTTTTAAATATACAATATTGTTTTATATCATTTCATGATGAATTTTGAAGCTCTGCATAAAATCACACAAAAAAATATAAAATTATAGGCCACACTTGGCTAATCTAAACTCAGAATCACAAAATGATTTGCTTTGTGCTCACTCTAGGAAGTGTGCTATTTTTCGAAGTCTTCTTGGGTTGAAAGTTTGGGATGCAGGTGAACCCGTGACCCCTCTTGTGTCCCATTTGGAAGTAAAGCTGTACTTGATGCTTTAACAAGTCACTTCCCAAGGAGAAAGCACTGTTTGCATTTAAAGGACCTCACCATCTGGCAGGATGGGGCTTAGGAGAAAACACTCCACTCTCTCCCAGAAAGGTGTTCTTGCTCTTGTACTAGATGGAAAATCGGTGATGCAATAAAGGACAGGGTCTTTTGCTGACTAGGGAGCTTCGTGCCATTCTCTTAAAAGATTGAATTTCTCTTCCTTCCGTTGGCTTGATGTCCATACATCATTTCATCTCCAGATGGAAGAAGCACGGGAAAAGCAATGAAGGTTTGAAGTAGGGAGTTTACGAAGCAGAAAGCAATGATTACAGAAAGTTAAATATGTTCCTGTATAGCAGGGAGTCTATTACACTTTCTACTATACAAACCTAACATTATTTTCATTGAAGTTCGTTCCGTATTTCCCTACCTTCTTTTCAGTTTTCAATTCAACTTCCATTTGAAGCAAACCTCACAGTTGAAAATTCAGACTTGAACAGATTATACCTTAAGGTACAATTATTAGTTTTACATAAAAAGCGCCCCCCACAGGGTCCCTATAAGCACTTCATTTAAACACAATAGCTTCATAAAAATCATATTTGTACTTGACTACATTGAAGCAACTCTAAGGTACGAAATCCACTCACTAATACCGTATAATAACTCAGTAAATTAACAAGTTTTGATTAAACATTTATTGGAACCAAGATTATGTACACCATTGAGCATATAAATGAAGTTGGACGTATTTCTTGGGTTAAGAATTATCATAGTCTATCTGAAGATACATAACTAGTTCCAAGAAACAGTTAACCAACCCCCCAATGACAATATGTTCTCAAGATCCGAATTGTGTAATAGAATCAGTACATGCCACTGAAGATCAAAAAAGGGAAGGTTTTAGGATGAAGGCAAAACTTACACTGGTTTTTGACAGAGAGGAAAATAAGAGTGATGTGTGTGTATGCGTCGGAGAGGAATTGGCTCATGCTCCAGAATCCAGTTCTTAAGTGAATTTTGCATCAGTAAGTGTAAAGCAATGGAAAGAACATGGATATTATAACCAAAGCAATCTCCAGTTAAATCCTGTCTCCATTATTTACAAATTATATTCCATTGAGCAAGGTATGAAGCCTTTCTTAGTTTTTTCATCTTTGGATGAGGTTAATACACTTGACTTAAAGACTTGTTGCAAGGATTTCATAAGATACCTAAGCGTAGGATTCAGTAAATGACATTTCCTTCTTTTCCTCTTCATAGTACTTTGAGCAATATTATATTCAGTATAATACACGATAAACATGCCAAAGAATTCAGATGGTGCCTTGAGAACTGTTGGAATAGGACTCGACTGTAACGGTTTCTTTTGTTTATTTTTAAATTTATTTATCTATGTATGTATATATGTGTGTGTTTATATATTTATTTTACTAAGACACATTGGAAAGTATGCTCCACATTTTTACCGAGATGTCGTGTTCCCTATTCTAAAAATGTAGCAATGGACTATCTGTATATGTTTAAAATCTGTCAAATTCTTCCTTCTCATCCTGCAAACAAACAAATTATGTTTAGATTTGCCATTGCCCCCGCAGCAACTCAAATCACCAGGAACTGAGCAGACTCCTAGCAGGAGGATTTTAATGGTTTATTTATGTATGCATATAATCCTGCCATCGAATGCAGACCACATACTTGTCTACCTGAGCTGAATTTCATTGATTATTTTTTTTTTCTTCCTTGCTTCTCACTCGTCTGTTCAGATTTTAATTCCTGACAACACATTAGTGCCAAATGGCACTGTTAGTGCTGTTAGGAGTTGAGTTTTGCTGAAATATTCAATACCTGCTGTGTCTATCCTCCAGAAAAGAGAACAATCCAATCTTCTTCATTGGTTGTGACTTAAGTTGAAGTGTGGTTTTTAATTTGAGACACTTTGAGGTTGCAAAAGGAGTTAATGGACTATTTAGACTGTGGAGGATTTAGAAAACAGGGCAAAATTGAAGCCCTCTTTTTAATGTCTAAATCTGTGACGTTCACTTTGAAAAATAACTTTCCCAACATTCTGTGTACTCTCAAAGCATATTTAAATTACTTCAACAGCTGCAATAATAAAATGATACTGGAAAGCGTGAACATGAAGTACATGAGGCAAAGTAAAAGGGCAAAGTAATGAGATCAATCATGCCAAGAGGATAATGAAAGACAGACCCACAGAGCCGACTCAGGGAAAAAGACACGGGAGAAGATATTTATAGCACAATGGCGGAGATGGTGATGGAGTTTTGCACAGACTGCTATGGGGAAATGGAAGGAAGCAACATTAATGGTGCTAGAAATGGGAGGAGGGTGAGAAAAGAAGCGAAGGCTTCATTTAAATCTATGTAGCCTTCAAAACAGCAGATTCCTTCGTTGTTCCCAGAACCAAAAAATACTTGGACTGCCCTTTTAAATGTGTGGCATGAGACCCTGACCTTCAGCTGTTTAATTCAGCGTTGTAAAGCGATGCTAGACAATGAGTTTCTCTGTTTCCCTGAAGTAGCCTATTCGTCATGCCGTGTATGTGGGAATGGATGGTCTGTGTATGTTTCAGATCTGTGACTTGCCTAAGAGGTGGGCAGACAGGGGCAGCGAGAGGTCTGGAAGAAGATGTGGAAAGTGCCCCTAGCTCCTCCCCTGGACTGGATAGGGGATGAGAGCAGGCTCTGAAATGGCAAGCACAATTTATCCTGAAGATAAAGATTCCTCTTCTTGGCAGCTCTGTCTTGGGTGAGGGGTTGGGAGGAGAGGAAGAAGCTTGGCATGGGAATTCCCACCCAAATCAGGTTGCAGACTTCGCTCTTCAGGGAGAGCCTACATGCATTCATCAGTGCAGGAAAAAAAAATTTTTTTTTTTCGTCCAAAGAATGCAAGTCCTTTGTATCTAACAATCAGGTAATTCTTTTTTTGGCCCATATTTTTCTCACTGCACTGTGTTTTATGCAGTGATGAAGGTGAGTGAGTCAAAACTACAAGTATCAAAGAATCTAAAGTGATTCACCAAATTAACTTCAAAACCAGTATCCTTTTTTAAATCATGATTTTGAATTGAGAATAGCATCAAAAATTGAGGAGTGCGATGGAGGGGAAATTTTCTAACTATAAGGGATGTTAAAGTGTTGGCAACTGACGCGCTTGGAGTAAATGAACTCTCCCTTGTCAGTCTCCGTGCACTGGAGGCAGCGTTTTCTCCTGGAATGGAAAGAACATGGCCTTTGGAAGCACACGGTGTTCTCTGTGTTCAGATGGTGGCTCTTCCATTAAGTTTAATGAGAGCTTACTATGGGCCACGCACAGGTGTAAGTTTTTCACATGGGTGTTTAATAGGAAACAGACCCAGCTGTTACAACACAGAGATCAAAAGTCCAATGGGTGGAACAAGATCTAGATTTTACTTTTCTCTCACATTAACAACACAGGGGATAAACTAGGCAGTGGTAGTGAACGTCTCCTCCACAGCATCCTCCTGGGACCCAGTTCCCTTCTCCGTGCTGTCTGGTTCCATCTTCCTCTGTGTGGTGTTGGCTCTCCAAAGCCAGGCTCCCGTATCAGACCGTAGAGCAGCTTCATTTACAGATGTGATTCTCAAGTGGCATCATTTGTACTCACATTGCATCATCCAGAACTTGGTCACATGACCGGCCTTCACCGCAATGGAGGATGGGGATTCTAGATTCTGGCTGCATAGCTATGAATTTTGCTACGATGTAGGGGATGGGTGCCCCATATTGTGTGATTCCCGGGATTGCCATTCCTGTAGGTTATAATATGAATGGGGACCCTGAAATCGGGCCACAGGACAGCCCTGTTTGGGAGGTACTGAAAGGAAGAAGGGAAAGATGGATATGGGAAGACAATGAGCAGTGTCTGTCATGACGTATTAATTCCTTAACCCTCAAAATGACCTACCAATTTTATTTTCATCTTTACACGCAACTCAGTCACAAAACATGTTTAAAATCGCGGGTCCCATAGCCACAGCGTTGTGAAATACAGACAAGCTTGCACAGAAATTGTGTTTTTCCTTGCTACTCTGATTTCCCCTCTGCCTGAGAAATTATATTGTAGCTACTAGTTTAGTAATTAGGTGCACTTAATACATCAATGTTATTAAGATCCTGCTATATTCAGGGAGTTGTGTATTGTAGAGGTTTGTGTGTGTGTGTGTGTGTGTTTTTTTTCCCCAATGGGGAAATGGGGTGGCTAGGTTTATTGAGCATATATTGGAGATTTCAAACTTGGGCCAAAAAAATGCCCTTTCTTCAACTTCATCACTGCGTGAGATTTTTGTTTCTAGTGTTATGTGGTGATGGTTTCTGTTTTAAAGGTATGTTTTTTTATAATTGAACCTGACTATTGGTGTCATACCCTTTCCATATCTCGTAACTTTAAAAACTCATTTTTATCACCCAGATTTATAATCTTTTCAGTCAGGCAAGTTGAAAGTGATTTCTGTATTCTTCCAATAAACACTATATTTGCTACCCCACTGAAGAATGCCCTACACTGCCTTCTCCTCAGCACTGGAAAATATATCAACCACAGCAAACGGTCTTCTCTTCTAATCAAACATCACCCCAGTCTACATATTTTGGGGGAACTGTATTATGGACAAGAGAAAACCCCTAGTTAACTCGAATTTGTTCTTCTCTTTTACCAGTAACAGTCAGTGTTCCTTTTTTCCTTTGTAAATTTACAATATAATATTTAAAAATAATTGTTTCCTTTATATATTTTGGTAACCATTTTGTATGCATTTTACATTTGTTTCTCGTTATCTTTTGGAAAGAGGCAGAATTAATTTTTTAAAATACTGAGGTGTGGAGAGAAGAAAGGAGATGACAGCCTGGGGTTGCTTATTAATGAATTTGTGCCTTATTCTTATGTGTTATTTTCAGATGAGAATTTGGTCAAATGATGGTCTTTGATTCCCCTTCTGTCATCTCTCACGAGAGCTCCCCAGACAAGTATTTATTTTATTTCTGTAGTTCTCTCAGATGGAGAAGGGAACACTTTTGAGGGATGGCTATTTTTAGGGTGCAGGCTGAGATGCAGACTGCTTCCTTAAATTCTGACTCTAATAGTCAACTTGTAAGCCCTGAGACCTTGGGCAAATCGCTGTACTTTCTGTGTCTTCGTTGCCTCATTGGCAAAATATGAATAACAACAGGATGAAACTCAGAATTATTATGAGGATTAAAGAAGTCAATAGATGTGACAGTGCCTGGTACATGGTAAGCAACCGATACAGGTAAGCTATGTATCATCATTTGCTTCATTGTCATCTTTATGTGGACTTGGTTAATAATCACGGTGATTCCTTAAGCTGATGCATGGGTTGCTAGATGTATTGGTTTGTTGACATTCAGAAGTTCAAGTGCAGCAAGTGAACTCTTCCTCCCTGGTTTATGCTTCATTCATTTCAGTGTGAGACGGACAGAAGAATTTTAGATAAAAGATAGTTTGAAGAAGCCAAGGTTTTACACTCTTCCTTTTTAGAACAGATTTAGTTAGAGTCGAATGTAATTGTAGGCTTAATAAAAGATATAAGGTTAAACACTCGTGATAGAAGGAAAAAGGTGCTGAGATTGGTGTTATTTTCCATATTTGCTCAGTGACTTAACTGGTCACAAAATATGACTGAACGTTTTCTCTGTAAGTAGTTTTTGCTAGAGCCTGCAAATGATATAAGAATTTAGGCATTGCTCCCGGGGATCTTAAATTCTAGTTGGTGAAGAAAGGCTAACATGTATGAAATAAATTATATACATATATATATATTAGTGCAGTCAACCTATAAACATTATGGGATGGATGGTTCAGATAATTACCTTTCTCCAAATGTATATTGAGAAAATTGAGAAACCAAAACAAGTTGAAAGAATCGAAGAGTTTAGGCAGAAATTTTTTTTCAAGGTGGATTTTGTATTTCCAAAACTCCCAGCTATTTGTGAAACAAGTTCACACAAATATCAGAGCATTCAGATTGGGTCCAAATCCAAACTTGAGGTCCAGAAGGTTGGATGTGTCACTGTGAAATATCCCCCTCACTATAATTGCAGGGATTAAAGATTCACACAGAGACCATGAGCATGATATAGAGGAATCTTAATGCCCAGTTTTGCTGTTTTTAGGAGACAGGCACATTGCTGTAATATTTAACCATACAGAGTAGCTCACATTGTAATTCCTGGATTCTTGAAGGGCTAATTCTATTACAGAACATACACTCTGTTGATATTTCACCCACAGCCTGGGGTAGCACTTAATAATAGGCATATCTACTGGCTTTTAAAAAGTAAAGAAATGTATTTTCACATAGAACACGAAGTCAGGGGAAGAATGGTTCTGGTTTCTCTCACTGGTTGAACAGCAGCCAAACATCCTTCCATCATTTTGCTCCATGGTTGCCGGCTTGACACCTTTGTCTTTAGTCAAACGCCCCCTGTGGTCACAAGGGGTTACAACAGTGCTGGGCATCATATCCAGACATGATGTTGGCCAGGACCCGTTTATCTTTCTTGAGTCTTTTAATTTTTTTTTTTTTTTGAACTGTAGTCAGTTTATGATTTTGTGTCAATTTCTGGTGTGCAGCACATTGCTTCAGTCATACATGAATATACATATATTCATTTTCATATTCTTTTTCACCATAAACTACTACAAGATATCGAATATAGTCCCCTGTGCTATACAGTATAAACATGTGTATCTATTTTATACATACCAGTCAGTATCTGCAAATCTTAAACTCCAGTTTATCCCTTTCTATGCCTTTCCCCTCCTGGGTAACCATAAGGTTGTTTTCTATGTTTGTGTGTCTGTTTTGGATTTATAAATAACTTTGTCTTTTTTTTTTTGGTTCCACATATGAGTGACATCATATGGTATTTTTCTTTCTGTTTCTGGTTTATTTCACTTGGAATGACATTCTCCAGGAACATCCATGTTGCTGAAAATGGCATTATTTTATTATTTTTTATGGCTGAGTAGTATTCCATTGTATAAATATACCACAACTTCTTTATGCAGTCATCTGTTGATGGACATTGAGGTTGTTTCCATGTCTTGGCTATTGTAAATAGTGCTGCTGTGAACATTTGGGTGCAGGTGTCTTTTTGAATTAAGGTTCCCTCTGGATATATTCCCAGGAGTGGGATTGCTGAATCATATGGTGTTTATTTTTAGTCTTTTGAGGAATCTCCATGCTGTTTTCCACAATGGCTGCACCAAACTACATACCCACCAACAGTGTAGGAGGGCTCCCTCTTCTCCACAGCCTCTCCAGCATTTATTGTTTGTGGACTTTTGAATAATGGCCATTCTGACCGGTGTGAGGTGATACCTCACTGCAGTTTTGATTTGCATTTGTCTGATAATTAGTGATATTGAGCATTTTTTCGTGTGCCCAGTGGCCATTAGTATGTCTTCATTGGAGAACTAACTGCTTGTTTAGATCTTCTGCCCATTTCTGGATCAGGTTATTTGTTTGCTTCTTATTAAGTTGTACGAGCTGTTTGTATATTCTAGAAATCAAGCCGTTGTCAGTTCTGGAGTCTTTTAAGAGTGAGGAAAACTTTCCCAGAGATCTCCACTGAGCCTACCTTTATGCTTCACCGGCTAGCGTTGTGTGCCCAGACCCATCACTAGCAAAGGAAACAGGGCAACCATGATTGTCTCAGATGAGTCAGGACCACTCTTTGGAGAGCTGCATTGGGGAGGGTGGATAACTGAATAAAACTGGGGTTTACTTAGGAACTAGAAAGAATGGAGATAAGGTTACATGTTTTTAGACATCAACAGTTTCTTATATTCAGCACACAGTAGAATAATCTTATGTTCTTATACTTAAGGAAGGAAGGAAAGAAGGAAGGAAGGGAACAAACATTCGCATAATGTGTTTAGTTTAGTCTTCACTACTCAGCCGATAGAAATCTGATCTGTTTCTGTCCGTTCCAGGTAGAGCACAATAAACATCTTCGGGCCGAGCATTAGAATCACATTGTCGGAAACTGATTAGACTTGGGTGACCGCTGCTTCTTTCTTGGCGAGGGGTCAATTCATTGCTGTAATATATTAAATAGCCCTTCAAAATAGAAGAGCCGAAAAACAATGTCCTTTGGAACCAACACTCTCAAACAGTATCCAAATTAATGGAAAGTGCCTGCGCTAATGAAATAAAACATCAGGGCTTTGGCAGGAGGTGATTGGCAGAAATGCCCGATGGCTTGATACATCTGCCTCCAGAAGACATAAATGAATTCCTCCTTGTAAGAGAGAATGGATAACTGTGGCTGAAGCTAAAGCAGTGGTTTAAAGAAAATGACTTCCTGCCTTCTGCCGGAGTACCTGCGAGCACATTTCTCAGCCTGATGCTTTTGTGCCTACTAAATTAAGATCCTGGCTGTAAAGACAAGAAAGATTTCTCCCTCTGTAGTCATGAATACTACACCGTTTAGTATTCAGTAAGAGAAGATATGATGAAGGGTTATTGTATCCGCTTTCATGATTTGTAAGGATTCAGGAGCAATGGTTGTGGAGTTAATTGATGGGTTGATTTATACATATCTCTCTTTGTTCATTAAACTAATACATTCATACTTTCACGTAGTTACTTAGGAGTAGCCACTGTTTTTCACAGTGTTGTGCTGGGTTCATCAAGGTTTGCAGATGCCAAGGTCCTAGGTCTGGGGCATGTGTCGGACAGTGAAGGAAGTGCTCTCTACTAGGATCATCTCGCCGTAATTCCTTCCCAACACTCCTCACAATCCTGTAGGACTTTTATTACTGCCACTAAACAAAAGTTCATGTACCCGACACACAGTGAGGCCAAGCAAACTGAAACATCGGGAGTTTGGAGCAGAGAAAAGTTTATTGCAGGGTCAAAGCAAGGAGAACTGGAGGCTCATGCTCCAAAAGTCTCAACTCCCTGATGGTTTCCAGGGAAAAGGTTTTATAGGCAAAATGCAGGTTGTGTGACTTTCTTCTGATTGGTTGGTGGTGAGGTAACTGTGTGTTCCAGGGATCTTGTGCTCAGCCTGAAGTTACCATCCTCCACTTGGGTAAGGGGCCTTAGTTCCCACAGAAGAGTTCAAAGATATTCTTATGTGTATCCCTTGAGGAGGACCCAGGACCCAGCTTGAATCACTGCACTATTGTTTCTTGACTGCTCCTTCTTTGTCTCTGCCCTCCCTTCCTTCCCCGATTAGCAACTGTTTGAATCTGCCCTTTGGAACTCAGGGAAGGTCAAGGAGGCTGAATGAAGAGTGTTCTCTGCAAACAAGAAATGAGGGACATGGGAAGGATATATGTACCAAGGAGGACCCCCCAGAGTCCTACTCTGTTTCATTACTACCTCCAGTTCCAGGCACAGAAAGTAGAGGCTTAGACATGTTCAATGTGACTCCTTGTTGGTGGTAATCTTGGCTTTGAATCCAGGATTCTGTTATTCCAAAGCTGGAATCTTTCTTCCCTAATCAAATTGTTTTCTAACTTACTCATAAATTAACCCTGATCTCTAGAAATCTAGAAGCTTTACTGATAATTCTCAATTGTTAGTTCCTGGGTCTAGCTCCCCAGAATTTGTGAGTGGGTCCAAGCCAATCCAACATATCCAAAAGTACTATACATCTTAAAACTGAAGTAAACAGTGGTAATACTTTAAAGCTATGTATTCAAGAATATTAAACTTATGCTTAAGCAATGAATAAATGGACCCTAAGAGAGAGAGCCTTTGAGCTTTTATTGATTTTTTCTAGAAGAAAAATGTATGAGTTTGGTGATATAATATCTAATTTGTCTTCTAAGGACATTTTGGCTTCCCTCTAAAGACTTAGCCATCCCTCATATAAGTGAAGTTGACAGACAGATGGCCTTGGTATAAATGAGATTTTACCAAAATATTTTGCATGTGTGTGGCCAATGATTCTTCACTGAGTGCTTTCCAGTCCAAGGCTAGAACAGCTCAGTGATCAGCATGAGGCAGATTCCACTCTTTCCATTGTGTGTAAGGAGACTGAGGTTCAGAGTGACCAAGTAGCCCGCACAAAGCCACACCACTCAATAACAAACGTACTGAGTTTTCCTCCCCTTGGCTTAAACACTCTGTGGATGAGCCACTCTTGGGCTAAACAAATTACTTTGCATGGGTTTTTTTTAAAAAAAAATTAGCTCTCTTAGAAATTATAGATAATGTCTAGGTGGTTTTCGTATATCTAGAGCATTATCAAGACAGATCTAGCAGAGAATTGAATATTTATCACCCTTGCTTTGTTGACACCTTGGAGTAATAGCTAAAATTATCATGCAAATTTCAGGAAATTTCCAGTGTTTCTCCCCCATGTCAGACTTGCTCCCTAGTTGAGGTTTTGCACTTGCTGTGGCTGCCTGCAATGTTCTAGAACAGAGAGCTTCATGGCACAGCACAAACTGCCCCAGAGTTGAGCTCAGAAGTCACCTAATTAGAGAGATCCTGCTTGACCCCTAATGTAAAAGTCCCACCCTCTCTTCATGCCCCGTCCCCTTCTCCCTTGCTTCTTTTTGTCTGAAGTGTTTGTCATCTTAGATGCAATAGAGTTTATTCATTTTTTTCAAGGTAAACTTTAAGAGGCAAGGGGTTTTGTTTGTTGTATGCCCAGGGGCAGTTCCTAGAAGAAGACATGTGGTAGGCATTCAGTGAATATTGTGGAAGAGTTAAGGAAAAGTGCATCCACGTGCACATGTGCACGTGCACACATATAGTTTAAGAAATCATATGGCATGTTTCGTGCTTAGAAAGATGGAAAATAGTATAGGAAAATCTAAAAATTATATTTCACAATAGCAAGAAAATGAGGACACATAGAACTATGAGGTCATTTCTTCATTCTTCTGGACAAGAGGAGTTGTTGATTCTTGCTCACAGGGCGTCTCCAGAGAAGTATGGAAGTGAGTAGCAAATGGCTCAAAACTTACTGCCCATCCTTTCTGTCCTGTTCACTCCCAGTGCATGGCCTTGCATGTGCTTCATTCAGACTTTCTGGGCTCTTGTGCTCTTTTCCCTAACATCCATCAAAAGCTACTTTCAAATACTCATTTTGACTAAAGTGTAAACAACTATCCTCATTGTGTTTCACTGACAGATGACAGATCTTTTGAGTAGAAGTTAGAATGAAAAGATGAATTTTTTTCTTGACAGTGTGAGGCTTTGGCCATTTGGGGACTAGCAACATAGGCACTTGTATTGATACAGGAAAAAATGGGGGGTGCAAGAGGATGGCCATGTCTCAAGTCCCGGTCAAGTCCCTGGGCTGTGAGGGTCCTTGGCTGCACATAGGAAAGAACTCAACAGCAAGCCGTAGTTGAGTAAAGTAGGTTTATTCAGAGAGGTGTACACTCCATATACCAAATGTAGGCCGTCTCAGAAGCCCAGAGAGGCCATGAGGCTGGGGGCTGTGGTTGAAGTAACAGTAGATACACACTCCATAGACAGAGTGCAGGCCATCTCGGAAGGTGAGGGAGCGAGAGGCCAGGAGGTGCAGTGTTGCTGGTTTTTATGAGCTCAGTCATTTCACATGCTAACAAGTGGGAGGATTATTCCAACTACTTTGGGGAAGGGGTGGAGATACCCAAGAACTGAGCCACCGCCCAGTTTCTGACCTTTTATGGTCAGCCTCGGAACTGTCATGGCACCTGTGGGAGTGCCATTGAGCAGCTAATACATTACAGTGAGACTGTAATGAAGCCCCAGGTCTCCTAGATGTCACATCTCCCACCATCTTGAGCCTCAAGGTCCATTGGGAGTTGATTTTTCTGCCATCTCGAGGCTAACTGCTGTGTCATTCTTTTAATGGCTGTGCCCTGCCCCCTTCCTTCCTGTCTCAGCATCTGAGAATACAATCAGGAACGAAGCCACCTGTGAAACAGGGAAGATCAGAAAAGATGGGGACCTGACATTCAGCTTGCTCACCAGACTGCTGTTTTTCTCTGTCTTAAAAATAAGGTCCAGAAAATTTGAACTCGTCCTACAGTTTGATAATCTGCTTTGAGGATTAACATGTGAGGGAAAGGGCATGACTTATTACTATAAAAAGTTCTAGGGTGGGAGTAAACTCATTATCATGTAAAACATACCTCAAAATAATAAGATAGTATGTTAAGCACTTTACAGGTATTAACTCGTTTAATTCTTAAAACAACACAATAAGATGTCTCAATGTTTTCTCACTTTAAGGTTGAGAAATCTGAGGCGGAGAAAGGTTAAATGACTCACACAAGGTCCCTCATCTGGTTTGTATCAGAACTAAGACTTGGGTTAAGTGTAGGGATCCATGAATCAGTTTATTTCCATCACTTTCCTTACTTAGGACAAACCACGTCCACCCTGATCCTTTGAAGAGAAGTCAGAACAGGCCAACAGGGGCTGTCACTTACGCTGGTAATCTTATTTAATCATCATGAGTATATTTTGAGATGGTTACTGTTACTCTTATTGTACAGATAAGATAACTGAGCTTTACAGAGATTAAGTAATGTCTTATTTTCCGCAGGTAGAAAGCATCATATCTGGGATGCAAAATAAGATTTATCCGATTCAGCACCAGCTCTGTATCCCCACCTGCTTCTTTGTTTGGTATTCAGCCAAAAACATCAAGTAAACAAGCAAACAAACAGTGGGTTAGGAATGTCTCCTTGCCAGCCCGGGCAAGGAATTGTGCTCTCATGTACCTCTGTTTTCTAATAATACCATCACAAAGCCAAATGTATTGCAGAGACTTAAAAGGGTTGACAACTCTTTTTGAGCCTCCTAGTCCAGAAGTAGCCTTAGATATTTGAACATAAACACGTAGCTTGAGAAATTAGGTGAATGGTAACTTGGGATTTTGGCACGGAATGCTTCTGCAACCAAAACAAAGATATTTAGGATTTGTTTCTATTTATATAAACACCAAGTAGCATTTTACATACTTGAGGATTAGGTGAAATTTCTTCTGATCCAAAATTCTTTTCTCTCCAGGATCAGGGACAACTCTAAACTTTTATCCAGCCATCATTAAAGTGTTTGGGCAAACACTTCATTTAGTAGCAGAGAGACACTTAAGGTCTAGAAAGATGAGTCTGAAGTCTCTGTTTCTCAAAAAGAAAGTACTGATGATTTGTGCAGTGATACATCTATATAAAAGTGCTCCACTAAAACATTGTTTGTGTGAATAAACATAAAATATGCCATATCTTTTAATATCTGGATGACAGAAAGTTTTGATCGCTTTACTTTCATTAGTCGTATGTTATCTGCTGCAATCATTTAGGGGTTTTTCATTTCATATATTAAGATCATACGGACAAGTACAATGAATCCTGGGCACACATTTATAAACTGGGCTGTTTTATCTTTGCCATCCTGTGGGTTTTAAACCATTTCCACTCCACACGGAAACCCTCAGTGAGAGCAAAATGTAGTAAAAATGTTCAGAAAGAGCATTTTTATTTTTTGCCTCCTCCTGGAAACCTAAATCAATCCTTGACCTTGTCACACCCCAATCAGGATGAAATGGAGTCAGTCTGTATCTATAGGTTTAATATCTATAGATTCATGATCAATACTGGAGCTATCTGTTCCCTGGGACACTGTGTGTGTGTGTGTGTGTGTGTGCGCGTGTGTGTACAGTTGCTTGATCACTAGATTTGAATAATGTTTTGTGGTTTACACAATGCTTTGACCTATAACATTGCACTTGAGTCTTCTGATTTCACGAAATAGAGAGAGAGAGATAAGGATATATACAGATATATAGAGATAATAGGTTGAATTAAGTATAAATGATCCTTTGAAGCTCAGAGAAGCTGAGTTCAGGTTGCTGGTTAGAAGCTGGTTGGAACCAGATGCCAGACAAGCCGCCCAACCCCGAACACCAAAGGGGGCTTCCAAGAGGCATCTACAAACAGGGGCCCCGACGAGCGGGTGGTGTCGGCTGACTCACAGCACACAATGCTGCAGTGAGAGCGTCGGGAAATGACTTATTTGTCGAAGCATCCTGAGAACTGAAATCTGTGTAAGGTGTGACGTAAGCTCTTTTAAGGTAAAGTAACTTACTGGAGCTCAGGTATTTCTTTAAACTACAATCAGAGGAAAGGGGACCGGTTGGTGTAAAGCAAGGAGGTGAAACCACAACGGTTGGTTGGTTTGTTTCTTACGTCAGGTATTCAGGCCCCTCAGTCTGTGAATTAAACTGTTCTATAAATGCACGTTTCCTTGCAGTTCGGTTCCTTCAACTTTCTTTTCTGCATGCCTTGCGGGGCAGGGGGCTGATGGCAGCCCAGGAGGCGAGGGACTGGGGAGGTTTGAAAATGTCTCTGGTGATAAGTTTGAGGGTGAAGGTGGCTGCTTTTGGGAGGAGGGTTGGTTGCAGAAGTGACTGCTGGGCACTCTGAGGGGCTTGCTGTCCGTATCAGAGAAGAACCTCGGGGTGAATTTTGCTTCACTCATTATGTAGTGAAATGACATCATGTAATTTTTTAATTGTCCTGGTATTTAATTACTTCCTCTTTATAGGAGCAAGAATAATCACTATTGCATAGTATTATAATGAAAAGAATAATGAATATATCTAAAACCAAAAAGAGATAACCAATAAAGTGTGACCACCAAAATGCTCGCATTCTACAGTTCGTAGATCACGCCTGTTGAGTGACCTCCGGTCTGTTCTTGTGTTTACGCTTCGTTCCTGCAAAGATTGCTGACTTGCCAAATGCATCACTACTGCCTACAGTATCCCAATGAGAGTATCTGATTTTGGTCGATTTTAAACTACCCAAACCTGAAAAGACAAACCTATCTCCCTTTTAGAACTTTAAAACCTCAGCTCAGGAAATAAAGACATGCAGGGCCGATTCACTTCTGAGGTGAGAAAAAGTCTTTGACCACAAGTTGGTGTTCAGATCACAGTGGTTTTTTGTTTGTTTGTTTTGTTTTGTTTTCAATCCAAATAGGTGGTTAACTATTCTACAGAATAAGCAAAGTTGGATAACTTTAAATTGTTTTCCACTAAATTGGGAAGAGATGAGTATCTTGTCAGGAAAAAAGGCAATATCATACCGTCTGTGCTGTTTTATTTAATCAGGTCCCTCTGATTTTGAAATTTTAAAATAAGCCTCACTTTTTTCGTGAATGGATCTGTGAGGAAAAAATAAAAAGCTAGAGATTCACTGTACATTTTAGTGAACAAAGCATTCTAGATACGATGTATTTAGAGATATCAGATTACTTTTATCTAGTTTTCTGAATGCAATTTTCCAGGAAAGTTCATTAAATGTGTGTGTATGTGTGTGTGTATGTGTGTGTGTATACACACATATACAATATATTTCATGTATATAATTGTTATATATATATGTGTATGTATATATACTTTTTATTTCTTAAATATAGAGAAAAGTATTTTTTTCCCACTTTGACATCCAATGACTTTTGATCTCACTTTCTTTGAATCTAGAGTGTCATTTAGCAGTCACTTTTGTTTCACTTTTGGATGAAGTGTGAATTCAGTGCATTTTATAATACAGTAAACAGTCATTGGGAAATGAGACTCATTTTAATTACCTCTTTCCATGAGCCTAACACTCCTGGGTATATAAGGATGAAAAAAAAGCACAATCACTGCTCATGTGGTCCCCATGATCTAAAGCAGTGGATGTAAACTGCCACCACTCAGGGGACACTTGGCACTATCTAGAGACATATTTGGTTGTCACAGTTGAAGGGGAGATGCTACTGGCATTCAGTGGGTCGAGTCCCAGGATGCTGCTAAACATCCTACAATTCCCAGGGCAGCCCTGTAAAGAAAACAGTGATAATTATATAGCCCCAAAAGGCAGCGGTGCTGGGTTGAAACACCTTGTCTGTAGGGTAGAGAAATGTATAAAGCACCATGAGAAGTGCTATTTAGGGACATGAAGGAAGTGCTGGGGGAACTCAAAGGAAGAAGAAGGAGGGGTGGGGAGATGTTGGAAAAAGCTTTGTGGAGGAATTGACTTTGGTGCTTGGCACAAAAAAATGAAGAATGGCTTCCCTAGGAAAGGCAGAGAGCATTCTGGGTAGAGGTGCAAAGTTGAGAAAATCACAGAAAACTAATCATGCCTCAATGCTTTTACCGGACGCGGGTACCACTGAGGCAGACTTTGATTCATGGATATATGCAAATCAGTGAAATGACCTACTGTATGTGGGAGGGTTTCTGTTTGTTTGTTTGTTTGAAATGTTTAAGCTGTATATGCAAAACCTCCTAAGAAAAGACAGAAAATCATTTTCTACTAGTGGGAGGAAACTTTCCTGGTATCCTGGCTTTACTTTCCCCCTAGAGCAGTCACTGTGTTTACAGACTGACCGCTAAGTCTTCCTCTCTTCCAAACCTTTCTAGGACATGAACTTTGGAAAAGGGCTTTACACGGCTTAGAACCATTTAGGAGATAACATGATTGCTATATCTGGAAAACCCAGAATATGAAGGCCTTCAAAGGCTCTCCGATGGAAAAAAAAAAAAAAAAGATCAGAGACTCAGTCAGTGTTTCTGTAGTACTGACGGGACTGTGCAGTGGCCCGGAGTGTGAGAGTCTCCCGTCCAGAACTTAGCCCTCGTGGGACTTTTGATAACTAACAGAATTTCTCTTTGCTCCCATTTTCTTCTTCAAATGCATGTAATGGTATCTATATCATACGATTGTTTTGAAGATGAAATACCATACCATTTACAGCCTGACCTGTAGTAGGGATTCAGTATCAGTTCCCTTCTCTTCCCCCCATTGTGGTGTGAAAACATGGGGACCTTAAGTACGATTCTAGCCTTCCTGGTTGGCAGAGAAGACATCGCAAAAGGTAGCTTTATGGCAGGAAAATGCTGAGTGCTATGGGCAGATAATGAGGTGGTTTAAGAACCTTTCAATTAACAAAATGAAACAAGTGTGGTACAGACAGTGGATATGCAGATGTTTTTGAAATGTTGATGCTGACGGCACACGTGGTGATTTAAAAAGGGTCATGTTTAAATTAGTTTCACAAAAAGGAAGGAGTTATAGGATTCGAGGGACAGGAGTGTAAGGTTGAAAGCAAGCAAGATTAGTTTCGACTAAAGAAAAATTCAGAACCTTGAGTGATTAAAAGAGAACCATAAACTCCACCTGGGGAAATGGTGTCACTTTATCTCCTGCTCAGCAGGTTGTATTATTCGTCTTTGCTGTTGTGTATGAAGATGTTTAGATTCCAGATAAGTCATGGCAGGAATAGTAAACAAATGATTTTCTGTTTCCTGTGAGCATAAATACTGGAATTAATATATTTATATATATATATATACACATATATATATGTATATATATATGTATATGACACATATATGTTCACATACATGCTTTTTATTTCTAATGTTTATATTTTAGTTTGAAATTTCATGGAATGGTGAATTTTATTATTAAAGAATGAGCTACTTCTATTGGGGGAGGGTATAGCTCAGTGGTGGAGTGCATGCCTAGTATGCACAAGGTCCTGGGTTCAATTCCCAGGACTTCTGTTTAAAATAAATAAGCCTAAAATAAAAAAATTACCTCCCCCACTTAAGAGAAAAAAAAAAAAAAAGAATGAGCTGCTTCTATCATCCAAAAAAGGTAGAAATCAAAATATGATACTGCTACTTATAGCCTGTTATATAAGCAGTGATTTGAGGGTTCAAACAAGGATCATTAAAAAATCAGAAGATAGCGTTCAGTTTCTTTTAGTTAATATCTTTCCCTCCGGTAAAAATATTAGTGGTGAGGGAAACCACATGCTTCTGTTCATATTTCTCCTACTAATAGGAGATGAGATGATTTTCATCACAGTTAAGTTAGAAGAATGAATCTGTCATACATGTCACCTCACAGAAGCATCTAAATGAAATGCCAATGTTATCATTTTCCACATCCCTTAATCACCATGGAGACTAAGTACTAAATCAAAAGTCTGCAGAGTTAACCAAAAACAAAGTAATATTGAGTATTTGATGTCTGGGGAAAAAGTATGGACCAACTCTGTTCATTTCTTTTTTCTTTTTCCTCTAGCAAATTTTTCTTCTTTATTATGATATTAACTACAATCTATCAGTTACTATAACTATTTAGGTAGTTGGTGCATTCCCAACTAGCATTTAAAATGCTTGTGACAGATAGCAACTCTTAATACACTGTGCCAAACACAGTGTCTGCACGTAGTAGATATTAAAAGAATAGTTGTCAAATGGAAATTGAATGACCTTAAAAAATCATATGCGTGGTATATATAGGCAGCCTAGCGCACAATGCGCATATGCACGGCTCTCAATGAACATGGGCTGAATAAATGCAGGAATCATGAATTCTGACTTTTGCCATTAAGTCGCTGTGGGACATGATCAAATCACTCATTTTTCTCATCAATAATACAAGGTGTTTCCTAGTTGAAGGATGCTTTTCTACCTACTCTTCAGACTCCTGGAAGGTACTTCAGTAATTCCAGGAAGAATGAAATACTTCTTTAGCCAATGATAGGTATGTAAAGTGCCTTAGCTTATGTTGGACTAAGATAGTCTTTAAAAAGAAGAGCTCCACACTAAAACTGTATGGAAAATATTGGTGGAAACTTGCCTTTTTAAATCAGCTTGAATACATAAGAGTTAAAAAACCAACCATCTTGTTACTACAGTAACAAGAGGTCCTGCTAGTCCAGAAGCCACGTTCAAATGCATGTGGCATTGATTTCATAACAATATTGGAGACTTTTCTTAATTGCAAAGGCATATAACCGGTCCTTCACTACAGATAAAAAGAAATGTATGTTCATTTGTCATCCATACCACAAGCTTCAATGAATGATGATTTTTAACAGCATGGAATAAAATATTTTATTTTTTCTCTTTTCCTTACTCCATATTCTCCTTTTATTTAAGAGAGCAGCGTGCAGAAAGCATTTTATCGGATTGCTTTTTTGATAGATTCTTGGGTAACATGGGCTCGTTTCTCTCTCCTCAGACAATTTAGATTGGTAGGTTGGAAGGTAAAACTTTGCTGTTTGGATGGATCTGTTGGAATGTAAAGATGGCTATTGGTTGGTGTTAATTAAACTCTAAAGTCAAAGATGCTGACTCTAAGACATTTATCTGTGGCTTAGTAATAATCACAATAATAACAGTAGTAAATAACAGTGGTGATATTAATACTAATTAAAAGCTCTATTTAATTTTATTTGTTGCCTGCTCATACCAGGCACTGGGCAAAATCCTTTAAATATGGATTCTAATGTATTCCTTATGACAGCCCTGCATGCCAGCTCCCATCATTGCGGAAGAGAAAAATGGGCACTTTTCCCAAGGTTAATACTTAGTATGTGGTGAAGCAAGATTCAGTAAACTTACGGTCTAATAGGAATGAAAATGAAAGGACACGCACAGATTTCACACAACGGTAGAATGTGAGTGTGATAACCGAGACACATACATGTTTACGTTTCTAAGATTGTTCATCCGTGTATTGGTTCATTCATTCATTTGTACAGCTATGCTCTCAATGTTCACAATATTACTTTTACCCAGAATTCCAGAGCTGGCAGGTCCTCAGAGCTCCTCCAGTCCTTACACCCATTGCCAGCATCCCTTTCTGTAGCATCCTCGGGAGCTGGGCCCAGAACCCTGATGCTGAGTACCTTTACCAATAAACAGGCTCCCTGCAGGCAGGGACTGTCCGCTGTTCAGTGCCTATAGGTGGGACTTGAGCCAAAGTACGTTTCCCTCTACCTTCCCTTCTTGGTTTTGCCTAATAGAGCCAGTGGAGCCAATTAAAAATGCCTGAGCTTGTTTTTCAACAAGCTAACCCTTCTTTGAGGCCACTATTCAGCTTCTTCTCACCACCAAGTCTTCTCGTGGGGTTAACATCCCAGTGTTGCTGTGAGGTTAGAACTGCACACTTACGCCAAGTGTTTAGGAAAGTGACCAACATGTAATAAGCACTCTATAAATGACAGGTGATAATAATCATAGTGATAGATGCTTATTGGATGAGACAGGGTCTATGGAATTCTTATTCTCTTGGCTGACCACATCCTGTATACAATTATTTAGACGTAGATAGTAGCTTTCCTTAAATGTGTTACTGCTGACAGGACGCAGTGTTTCAGGTTCACTCGTGTATGTCATTAAATTGAGCCCAATCAATTAAACTTTGATTTAGTGATTGACTTAACTGATAGGGGCATTGGCAGTGCCCACTTCTGCATACAGAATATCCGGGTCCTGCCTTGTTGTTGTATTCAAATGTCCTTTAAAATTTCTAAACCATTGCCCGACTTTCTGATTGCTCATGAGAAAATAGTAAGGATAAAAAGAAAAAGGGAAAGATGGAAACTCATTTATAAAAATAAACAGAAGTTATTTCCATGATCCTACCCTAGATGAATGAGGAATGGAAGATAAGTGAATGTAGCGAAAGCCTGACCATTGATCGTGACAGGTCCTCCATTCAAAGGCTTGAATTCGCCTTTTTCACTAAGCATACCAACTCTTTGTTTATTAACATAATAAAATTGTAGTAAAATAAAAAGGTTTCACTACGGACTGGACAAGCCCAGACGGCTGATTCAAAGATGGTAAAATGTGCAGCTCCCTGGAGCCTGGAGTCCCTTTTAAGGCTGCTTTTGAGTGACTTGTCCGGGTGGGGAGTCTTCAGGAGGAAACGCGTCTTTGTCTGGGGTTGGGTCAAGGGCTGGGTTCCTAGGGCTCCAAGGAACCTTGAGGAGACATCCCTGAGGCAAAGCCCAGACAGAGGGAGTCACCAGACCCTCGGAAGGGGGAGGAGAGGATTCACCATCACTCCAGACTGGTTTTCAGTTGCAACATCCCTCAGGCAAAGAATATGCCAACAGCCGTTCTCTCCTGATCTGACTCTGGTGGCCGCGGCAGCCTCCCAGGTTCTGAAGTCTCAAGCTGAGATACAGTGTCAGTAAGCTGGAACACCAGCAGTGCCAGGGGCCACTTAAATACCTTTTCATCTGCTTGTACGTTGCTTTTGGAGGGGGAGATACTCTAGGATGTGGCTCCTCATCTTGCAGGAATAATGGCACTTTCCAGCTGTCTGGGATCCTATATCACCAAGTCCAATCACCTCATTTTGCAGGTCACGAAACTGAGGCTGAGAGAGAGGGGCCTTACCCAGTTACTGAGCTAGTCCGTGACGGACCGCCGTGGAGCTTACGGTAAGTTGAGTGGCCTCGCTGGGCTTCTCTTCCCAAATCTATAAAATGGAAGTAGGTCTACACTGTCTCTCTAAAATCTCTTCTTATTCTAATATTCTACTGATAGGATTTTTAACTTTAGACTCCGAACTACCAGTGTGAGTTCCAGTTTGCAACAAGCAAGAAGCTCTTATAAAAAATGATGCATTTGGGGGTGTCTAAATGACAGTGTTTAAGCATCCTGATGCAGGCTCAAGTCCTAGTCAATATTTTGCATTGTGTGCGGATCCTTAACTGAGTGTAGGGCATAGATTTGAATTCCACATTTTGAAAATACACCCTGGTTGTGAGTATGGTTGATAACTTACTCTGTTGTGTTCTAACACTACAAACAGCTGCTTAATAAAACTAATAATACGTTTCTTTATTAACACTGCCTTATGTTTTACTCATGGCTGAAAAGTTCAGGTCACATGAAAGAGTATGGATGCTGAAGAGGTCCTGCCGTACAGGATAACAGTGCCTAAGTCTGGTTTTAATTTGTTGAAAACTATTGTTTATGAACAAGGATTGGCTTTTTTTCTCTCTCATATCTTCAGTGGACACATTTTAGAAAAACTGACAGCAAGTCCGTTAGGCAATGGCAGCTGTAAAAGCTTTCATCAAGAGTGCGCATGTTTTGTGTCTCTGTATGAAATAAGCTGGGTTCTGGGGGTGGCAAGAGTGAAATAAACCTGGGGTTTCAAGTCATTGTCTCTCTGGATTATGGGGGAGGGGGCGCGTGTGTAGGAGGCCCATGAAATTTAATATCCCTTTTCCGTTTCTTTCCCCTAAATTCATAATGCAAGTCTTTCTTGTCTTTTCAGATTCCCCCTATCAGGTACCTTAAATATCCATCTTCCTCTGTTAAACATGTGAACTTAGTTTATTTCTGAAGTACAGCTTATAATGCAGAGAATTCTGAGATTAGAAGAATTTGTTAGTTATGAGGGAAGCATCTTTATACCATTATTCATGTCATTCTCAGATACTTATTACCTAGATGGCATTTGTTAAGTTATATATAGTAGTGTCTTCAGGGATATTATAAGGATCAAATGAGATAATGTATATGAAAGAAATGTGTACAATAAAGCATGATAGAAATCTTTTTTTTTATGCTGCACATTAAAGCAAATGGATAAATATATAGAAAACAGTAAGGGGTAGAGAAGGAGAGCGTGTGAGAAGCAAATACTTTACTTTTCCAATAAAACTCATGGCTTAGAACAAAGAGACTTCCAGGATGCAAATGAAATATCGCTGCTAGAGTATCCAGTGCTCAGGCCTCTGAAAATGTTACATACATTTGAGTTGCTTGAGGATACTGTTAAATGCAAAGTCTGATTCTGTAGGTCTAGGTCTGCAAGTCTGCTTTTCTGAAATTCTTCCATCTGATGCTGCTGCTGCTGGTCTCCAGGACTTTGAGTAGCAATATCCTGCTCCATCAGATTAAGAGGCGTGGCCAGAAGTAAGCTAGGTATCCTACCGGGAAAGAAATCAATTTGTTAACATGTTTGTTGGGATTTCGTCTCTCAAGGGAGTACCATCCAGCCTGGTTAAGGCACCCACCCACCCACCTCACCCCACCCCACCCCACCCCGGCCCTTGCCACACAATGTAGGAGCTTTCTGCACTGTCTGGTTTTATTATTAAGTGTTGAGAAAGCTTTCTGCTTCTCTTGGCTGGGCTTTCTAGTGGAAAGATGGCAGCTAGAGAGAGGTTTAGATACAACACAATTAGGAATAAGGAAGATCTTGGGAGCCAACACATTAGGAAGGCGGTGGAGTTCTTTTTTGCTTCTTTAGCAGGCCTTATCTCACAGAGACCACTGAATCCTGCCTGAAGAATTTTGGACACGCCGTTGGTTGTCTGAGCCGTCTACTCTCCCTTGGGATGTTGCATATTTATGCTGAGCTGGGTGACTCACTTCTCTAAGATAAATATGAAAGAGGAAGAAACCGTATGTGATGTCCCTCGTTTTTTGATATTCTCCCTTCCATTCGATACACATTGACTAAGTCCTAGGTTACAAAGGAGCAGACCAGGCACTGGCAGGGACATAAAGATCACGGGAGGCGGTCCCAGGGATTCTCAGTTTGCATTTAGACAAAATGACATGAGTGACAGACAGACACACCGACCAAATACAAAGCAGGCTGCGTCTAAAAAAAATCTAGCTCTGGAAATACCGTGTTAGAGAGCTGAAAAAAAAAAATAGAAATCAGCTCTGCTGGGGAGGGAGTTAGGGAGACTTTGCGAAGGGGGAAGAATTTGGAACATGGTCATTTGCACGTGGAGGCCAGAAGACAGCTGGAGGCAAAGTCTTTGTTGTATTGCAGGCATATAAGTAGAGAGCTCGAGCCAAGAGACATAGGTTAGTGTCATCTGACTAACACACTGCTGAGATTAAAATACCATTCTTTGGAATTCAGGCTAACTCCTAGAGCTTGAGTGGGATTGTTGGAGGTGAGGGAGGACCTATCTGGATGGTGTTTTTGCTGTTGCTTCTCTCAAATTTTGATTTTTTTTTTTTTTTTTTTTTTTGCCCCTCTGGGCCTAGTTCATTAGAATCTGCAGGAGAAAGGATCGCCTTATATACAAACACCTGTCCTTAGCATATAGGGCACAGCACTTCAGAAGGTACATGAATCAGGGATGGGAAAGGGAAATATTTTCAAACTGCCTTAGAAGTGTGTTTTCATGGTCAGCCATTTACCCATTCAGTGATCCTTCTTTACAACTCTGACACTCCCATGGGATAAGGATGTTCATTTCTCAAACTCGTGTGAATTAAAATTCCTTTTTAAATGAACTTTGCCATGATAGTTACTTTGCAGTGTTGGTTGGTCGTAAAGATGAAGACTTTTTATATCTCTTTGATATGATGGCACTTAGACATTTAAAAAAATAATAATTCTGGAACCCTCCTCTGGTTGCTGATTGCCCTGCCTGGTGCCATTAGCTGGGTGGGATACTGGGGTACCATCTGGGATTTCTGTAGTCCATGCAGTCTAAGGATTAAGTGCAGACAGAAGTGAGGATAATCAAAGGACATGAGTCATTATCAAATCCAAGAGCAAGTTTGGGGTCATTGCCAGGAGGCGAAGTACATTAAAAAATCAGAGGTAATCAAGAACGTGTCAAGAAAGAGTTGGATAAAGCAGTGCCCACTTGTTCTTACTGGATATTGAATGTGTTGGCTGAGACTGGCTTAGAGAACCAAGAAAGTATTTGAAAACATTGTTCCATCTTCTGTATTGCCCACACATGGAAAATACTCTCTTAAGAGCGCAGATGAATGATGTGAAGCTTGTGCTATTATGCAGTCGGCCCTCTATATCTGCAGGGTCCACATCCAAAGACTCAACCAACCATGGATCAAAAATATTCAGGGAAAAAAAAAACTCTGAAAAGTTTCAGAAAGTAAAACTTGAATTTACCATGCTGGCAGCTATTCACATAGCATTTACATTGTCTTCACGGCTGTTTACATAGCACTTAACTTGTAATAGGGATTATAAGTAATCTAGAGATGATTTAAAGTATATGGGAGGATGTGGGTAGGTTATATGCAAATACTGTGCCATTTTACATAAAGGACTTGAGCATCTGAGGATTGGGGGATCTGTGGGTGTCCTGGAAACCAATCTCCGCACAGATACTGAGGTCGACTGTATTAACTTCAGATCCTTTTGCATTCCACTAAGCAAAGTGATGCACCACCTGTGCTAAAAATACGTTTTAAATGTATCTGAATTAATTAAAATCCAAGAGACTCCAGACACGGTTGACTCTATGAGACTCTAATTTTTTTTTTTTTTGAAGTCCATTCAGCTGTGGCTGTTTACAGGTTACTTTGCACCCTTTGTCATTTTGTTCTGTCATTGCTTCTTCTTTAACTTCCCTCTTCTCCTTCTCGAACTCCGATGTTGGTGCTCTGAGATATCATTATTTTGGTTCTTGTAGCTTGCTGTCAATAACAAATCCAGGTAGTAACCAAACATCAAGGGCATAAATATTTCCTACTGAGAGTTAGTTTAACGATCATCTAGCATTCATCCCTTTTGTTTTTGAGTTTAAACAAACAAATAAGACACTGAAAGGAATTATAGGGGAGAGTAAGAGAGAGGGATGTGAGAATAACAGAAAAGGAATGAGGAAATAAAACCAACGTTTATTAGGTGCCAACATGTACCAAAGACTTCACTAGTTCCTTTATAGACATGGTGCTGCTCTGTCCTTGCCATGACATTGTGTTGGGGACGTCATCAAGCCCACTTTACCACTGGGCAGACAGAGAGGAAGGGAGGTTCTAATTAGAGATGAAAGTCATGCAGGTGCCCACCAGTGGAGCTGAGCGAATACCTGGATCTCTAACTGCTCTCTGCCATCAGGCTCAAAATGGGACGGTTGGTGGCTGCAGTGAAAGTGCCCATCCTTCTTTGTTCATGGAGCAGCTTGGACTCTGCCGAGATAAACCATTTAGTAAAAAGGCAGAAAAAGAATGAGAATTGAGTAAAAGCTATAGTTTCACTCCCTTCCAACCAGGTGAGTGACGATTGTCACTATGCAAAGATGAGTTTGTTTGGGAATAGCACATGAATTGCAATTCAGGACAAGCAAACTACGGCAAACCACACTGGAAGAAACAAAGGGGAGGCCAGCCTTTGTTAGGTCTGGGAAGAAATCGGGGAGGGTTGTTTTGAACAGAAGTTAACTGGGGGAGAATTTGGGGTTGCTGTGGTTTCTTTCTCTCAAGTGGTAGCAGTCTCTCTCTTCCTGCTGATCATGTCAGTTGAGACCAGAGGAATACCTGCGTGAGAGCTCTCCCTTCATGGCTTCCTGACTTCATGTTAAATCAGGTTTCTTTTATGCATTTTCACACCTTGAACCTAACATATACGGGCTGCTCTGTGGTGGTAATCATCTTTGGACCTGAATATGACCTGTCTATCCCTTAGTCAGCAATTAGGAACCATGCTGTGTGGCCCCAGAGCTGTCTAGTCCCTTGATATACAGTCTGTATGTGCTTAATATGCATAAATTGATTTTTCAAATAAGTCAACATGACCATGTGCGTGTGTGTGTGTGTGTCTGTGTGTGTGTTTTCTTTATAATCCCTATCTAGACTTAGGTATTGTAAAATACCTTCTCAGCTCTGCACATTTGTTCTTTAAAGAGCTACATATTAGGCACTCACCGCATCCTACTGTTTTGGGAGTTGTGTTAGTCAGGATTGTCTGAACTCTGCTGTGGTAGCAGATCCATCCTAAAGTCCCAATGGATTAACACAACAAAAGTTTATTTTTTGTGCTTGCTAAGGTTACCGTGGGCCTGCCTGTTCTCCAGGGTGGCACCCTCTGAAGTGATGTGGGGACCAGGCTATCTTATGCCTTTCCCTTCTCAACCCATGGCTTCCAGATTGTTATCACAGGGGAAAAGAGAATGGGAGAGTCCTCAGGGAGGATTTTCTCTGCTTCCCCTCCCCTAAAGTGACACATATACTATTTACAATCCACTTGTCCCAGGTCATCTGGCCCCACCTAACGGTGAGGACCCTGGCAGGGAGGGGCTGGAAGTAGCCTTCTCTACGCCCGAAAGGAAGAACTCATAGATCCTGGTGAGCGCTGTTGAGGGACCACAAGTTCTGGGAGAACAAAGATGAAAAATTTTGTTACCTCCTATGAGAGCTGTGTAGTCATATGAGGAAAACAATAATTACAGGGGGGTATTTAGGGCTGTATTACAATTTGGCAGGGCTGGTAGCTCCTTAAGCCCGCAGCTGCTGTTCTCTTTGGAGAGTTCCTTTTTTCATCTGAAATAAGTGACTTGGGATTTAAAAATTCCTTGTGTTCTCTTGTGCTCATCCTGTCCACTTTGTTTTCTTCAGTCGAGGTCAAACCGTGTTTAAAAACGTAGCCTGGGTCTTAGGACTTCCTTTCTGGAACCAGTGACCTGATGGCAGTCAACAGAATCCAGAAAATTTTCCTTGCCCACCATGAGCCATGAAGGGCAGAATGAACAGCTCTCTCTTTGTCGGCCACTTGTTCCTTATAAACACCTCAGCATTTATGACGGGCATCGTCAAATACAGAGATGGTTTTTCTGGCCTCAGCTATACAAACAGCAAAGCTTATGCATTGGGAAAGATCTATGCCTTGTGGGAAAATCAGAGTGAACGAATAAAAACTACAAATAAGGCCACGCAAGTTATGTTTAGGTTTGAGAGCATGAACAGGTCCATGGGGCTAGGTTGAAAATGTCACGTTGCCAGAGTGTCTAGATATTTTCTCTTTGTGTTGGGTACAGGTGCTTGGGTTACAACTCTTTTACGTAAAAATCCTCAGTGAAGAGCTAAAAAATTAGTGTCATGTCGATATGTAAGGAATACAAGAATAAAAAACTGTACCATTTTCTGAAAGTTTCTTTCAGGGTGAGAGCAATTTTCACTATTTGGATCTGATTTATAACTGTAACGTGCCTTATCAAAGATTTAAGTATTTGGTTTTCACTGTCAGATGTTTCAACAATTGCTTTCTGTGCCTTGATTTTCAACTTCCATTGACTTAAAGTTATATCCATATAAAGGATTTGGTTCTTCAGCATTTAGACATATGTTATGGCCTCTAAGTAAGTATTTTCATTGAATCTTGAGAGGAGGTATAGTTTTTGAGATTTTGAAGATAAACTCAAAAGGCAAACTATGAAAATCACACAAATAATAGTAATGATAATAATATAATCGTGCATATTCACTGAGCATTCTTTATGATCCAGGTATCAAGCTAAGTGTTTCACCAGGATCTTTTCATTTAATCTGCGTGTTTATAAGAGGCAGGGATTCTTACTGGCCTCGCTTTACAAGGGGCTTAAGAGATGTTACATAAATTGCCTAGCGTCACATGATCAGAAAATATCTGTCTGACGTACTTAAAGTTAGCCAGCCCTTGACCTGCTACAAGATATTTGGTTGGTTTCTAAAGCTGTGAATAATACACTACACCAAAATATAACCAAAGAAAACTTCAGCCTAAACTGTGTATTTTAACTTGCATAAAGGGAGTATAACTTAACAAAAGTACGGTAGTTAGAATGACGTTTGGAGATATACCTTAAGCAGTAGGAGTACATTCAGTGTTTATTTGGAATTATCTATAGCAAAAACCCAATACCTAGTACAGTAGTCCTCAACCAGGGGCACTTTTTCTCCTCACCTAGGGGACAGTTGGCAAAGTGTAGAGACATTCTGTTGTGATGACCGGGAGGAGGGGTCGAGGCTAGAAATGTTGAAACATCCTACAGTGCATAGGGAAGCCCCAGGTATTATCCAGACCAAAATACCAGTAGCACCAAGGTTGATCTTGTACAAAAGCGTCGTCTCCTATTAGATAGGTGAACTCGTGTAATTAAGAGCTCAATCTTTGGAGTCAGTAGAACCTGGCTTCAGTTCTGGCTTATGGCTTGACCTTGGGAGTTTAGGCTCTCTCAGTCTTCATTCAGTTACATACAAATTGGAAATCATGGTAATTCTTACCCTACAGGTTGTTCTGAAGGTTAAATGAGAGAATGCGTACAAAGTGATTAGCATGATCGCCTGGAATTCAACAATGATCAGTAATTTTAGCTGAAGAAATGATAAACTTTGGTTAAATATTCAAAGTTAGAATTGTCTTTTGAGACCCTCAGAGACTGCCGTTGAGCAGGTGTTAGAAAGAGCTTCCTCCAGGTCAGAGAGCTTTGTTTTAAGTCTTATTTCCTCTACTTATCAGCGGTGTGACCTTGAGCAAATGCCTTAGAACTCTCTGTGCCTCCGTTTCCGCATCTCTCAGATAAGGGTGTAAGTAGTATGTATCTTCTAGAGTTTCTCTGAGGCTTAAATGAGAGTATAAATTTAAAGTCCTTAGAACAGTGTTTATCACTCAGAAGCAGACAGTTGTTAGCTCTCATTATTCATTTACTTAATATTGTTAGATAAGGCATAAAATGTATATCAATTTTCTAAGTAACTGAACATTACCTTTTGAAATACAAGCCCATTTTTTTTAACAATTAGAGTAATGAAAATTGCTCTAAAATTATACTTTAAATTCCCTTGCTTATTTTAAAATGAGTGCTAAATACTATTTCACATTTCATTGGTAAGTCGGGAACTCTGTCATCATACTTTTGTTTCTTGTAGTGGATTATGGTCCATGAAGCTTTTCAAACTATTGATGTTTGAGGATTGTTCTTACTGTAGGCTGCTGGACTGTTTCATTCTTTTCTCTGCTTTTTAAAAAATACCATTTTTGCTTCCTTTCTGGCAAAAGATCAGCTGTTTGGGTCTTGTAGTCTCTATCTTAACTTTTCTAAATATCTGCATTAATTAGCTGATCAATATTTATTGAACACGCTATGTGCTATGCACTCTAAGGTATATTAGTGACCCAAACAAAACAGTCCTTTCTTAGAGTTTACTATTTAGCAGAGGTAAATATTGAAGACATAATGCCAGTTAACTGTTTACTTCAAATGCGATCTATGCCAAGACTGAGCAGTATCAATTGCTATCCTTAGGGCCAAACCCTTTTGGCATGGGCTATAAGACAGGCCTTCTTGGAAAACTGATCATCAAGTGGCAGTCTGAAAAGTGAGAGAGCATTAGCCCAGAAAAGAGAACAAACATTACAAGCAGATGCAACAGCATGTGTAAAGGTCTTGATTTTGGACAGGTCATGGCATTAAATGAAGGCATTTTTTTGAAGCCCAGTATGACTAGAAACTGGAAAAGAAAATCCAGGTTGGTGGTAGTATTGATGAGGATAGAAAGATAGCCAAGGGCTGGATCAAGCATGGTCTTCTAATGCCTGCAAAAGATTTACGGGCTTAAAGGTTTGATAGACAATGGTAAGCCATTAGAAAATTTATTCTTCTTGTTAATGTGACAGATTTTCATGTGAAGAATGACTTAGGAGTAGGAAAGATTGGAAGCAGAGACACCAGTTAGATTGCTGCTGTGGTGGTCCAGTCAAGATGTGATGCAAGCTGTCCAACTTGTGTCTCCAATGGAAGTAAACAGTTTCTGAGAAATACGACCTAAAAGTTCTCTGTGAGATGAAGGTTGATATTTAGTTTCTGGACTTGGAAAGATTCATTTTGGCTTGTTTACCTTCCACCTTATTCTTGGCAATGCGCCAGAGGGTTACAGCTGATGAATAGTCTGTTTCCAAATGAGTGAAACTACACAGCAATAATAAAAATGAAATCGTATTTATATAATACTTAAAAACTGTCACGTATTGCATTTAATCAGCAAATTTTCATAGCAAGTGATTTTTACCCCCCACTGTCCTTACAAGACCGTGGTCTAAGTTGATGTACCTTAATGTATGGGCAGTAGGAAATGTCTAACTCAATAAGCCATCACACGTAATAGAAAATTTCACTTGTCCTATCTTACAGAGAAAGTTGGAATTGAGTAGAAGTGGTCTTCCATTTCGTTCTTTGCATAATAGGGGAGATACAAAAATGTTGACTCATGAGTTCTTGGTTTTAGCCACGAGTGCTCTGACAAAAAATACAAAACTTTATATATTGAAATAAGATATTTACTTAACATCTATGCATACAAAATATATGCCATGTGAAATATGAATTGTGTGAAGATTAAATATGTATACACAGAGCTGTGTTGTGTAGGGTCTTGAATGACATAGTTAGAAAAATTGGACATTCTATTTTGAACATCTATAAAACCTATTCAGTAGGGGAGAATCAATTGAGATCATTTAGACAAAGTGCTTGATTTAGCACCTAACACATAATATTTAATATATTTAAAATATGCATATATAGTTTAGATATAATTTTTTATCATACATTGACTATATGGTTTATTATAAATCATATGAGTAGATAATTTGATATAAGATTACATACACAGATACAAATGTACATCTATGCACATACATACACTGTATTAGCTATTGATTATTACAACAAAAATGGTTGCACAGTGTTACTCAAAATAACATACAGCCTTATAGACATATTTGGTAAAATTAGTTTAGTTTTGCATTTTTGGGGGGGGTGGTTATTTATGTTCTGGGAAGTTATCATAACGCAGATGTTAAATGTTAGCCATGAAGATACGATTTCACATGAGTTGAGATTCTGGCTCAGTTTCTATATCCTGCTTTCTCTCATTCACTCATTCATTTCTCTATTCATTATTTAAACAGATATTTACTAGAACTCTACTCTCTGCCAACAACTATAACCTGTCCTTAAGAGTCTTACAGTCTTGTAAGGGAACAAACATGAAAGCAAATAATTGCAATAAAAATGATGTCAACAATGTGCGGTACATCCTTTGACAGTAAGAACGTACCTACTCTTATAGATAACATATGGCTAATTATTTTGTACATATTTGTGGATCATTAAAAAAACAGAGAATAGACGTTAAATAGAAACTTAAAGGAGTATTTCTTTCTAAGTATCTATTTTTTATTCAGCCTCTTGTCTTCATCTACCACCTACACGCCAAAGACGACCAAATGATTATCAGTCATTTCTATCGCTTTTTCTTACTCCGGAATCCTATTTTCATCCAACTTTTGGCAATCTGTAGGTAGATGTTCCATAGATATCTCAAATTCATTCTGCCTAAAACAAATTCATTATGCTCCTTCCTCTTACAAAAATGATTTCTCCTCCAACATGTCGAAACCCTGTTAAATGTATCGCCACCCACAAAATCACCTCACTGAAGTCTCCAAGTCCTGGTCAATGTTCATTCAGTGTCTGCCCTTGGCCAGTTGGTCATCAAGTCCTCCTCATCCCCTACCAATTTTCTTCCTCTCCCTTTTAGGTAAACACATGCACGCACACCCCTTATGCCCCAAATTAACAGGATAAGAAAGCAATTTGCAAGTTGCTAGGCAGCAATAGTTGAAGGGAAATCTCAGAAAATCAAGCCAGTGACTTGGTTATTGTGTTATCACTATGTTGATCCTTTTTCTGTGAGTTATAAATGTTTATTTTTAACATGGAATACTATTTTAAATTCTGTTGATCTGTGGACTTCAAAAGCATCCTCATACACATTTCCACATTGATATACTTGCTGAATTTCTCTTTCCTTCCCATCTCATATTTTATGCTTCTAAGGGTAGTTCCAGCTATGAATCTCAGAGTCCTTTTCAAATGCCTGACTGCTCAGGTTTTGGATGGGAGATGCATACTGCAGTCCCTATTTATGGAGAAGTATGTTATTCATTGATACTAGTCATTGAAAAGAAATAATCAACATCACAATAATGAACAATATCACAAGTTGGCCCTGACCATATTCTGAGTGTTCCTGAAAATTCCTTCTGGTCCATACTCTTTAAAGGGTCACTTATTAATTCATAAGTGTAAGTACAAAATTTTCTGGAACATATAGCTGCACAGGAAGTGGTGAATCCTATTGTCCCTTGTAGGGTTTTTTTGTTTTTTTTTAAATCTGTGAGCATATAGATTCCTAAACATCCCTGAACCTAGGGAAATGTTTCTACATTTCTAAGGAAAGTAATTGGGAAAAGAACTATAACAGTTTTCTTTTTTGTCCTTTTTGTCATTTTTTGTCCTTTTTTTCATTTTTTGTGTGTTTTTAAATAGTTTGATATCCTGGCAAATTATGTGGGATGGTGTTAATATAAACTATAGGTTAAAATGGAATGTTTACCTATGTCTTTAAATCTGGAGTTATAAATGGAATAGTGCCACGGATACAGAGGAAAAGGCTGCTTGGAGGGGAGGAATCGATAAAGAAGGTAATTCCTCCTTGAAGAGGTAGAAAAACAGAAGGTTAAATTTGCTTGGAATATTTCTTAAGTAAATGGCATTACTATTCCCTGAGTTCCCAAGCGACGACTTTTTCCCTCTCTTTTTGAAAGAATGGAAACTTTGGTGAGCCTTCATAGCTCATATCTCTTTTGGCCTGCGCGTCCTGACCTGCTATGATGACCCAGCTCTGTCAGCAAACACGAGGGTCGTGGTTAGATACCTATTTATTGGTCCTTAGCTATAATTGGCTTTGCTGAGCAAACAGCTTTTGAGCAGCCACCCTCAAACAGACCATTTCCCAGGATGCCAAGGGGAACCTGACAGTGGAACTTACTTCATCCTTTATCTATATGTTATCTTATTGATGATATGGAGGAAGGAAAAACTGGACCAAAGGGAGAACCTGTGATTCACAAATACAGACCTCTCAGGTGCAGACAAGAGGCATATGTCTGAGAGGATGATTTGTGAGCCTGATCTCACACAAGCAAAGGAGCATTGTTAGCACTTGCTTGTAATTCATGCTGGGGCGCTTTGGAAACATACCACTGCTAGTCACTGCGTTGCATGTGCTGTGCTTTCTGTAAACCAGATGAATGTGGGATTATTTGTATAGCGTGGCGCTCAGCGTGGAAGCAAAGGGAAAGTTTATTACTTGTTTTCTCCCCTCCCCTGAGAGGGATTTGTTTCACTGTGAAGTCAGAGTCATAAAAAGGCTGCAAGTCACGATGGATGCTGTAGCTTCCTTGGAATGAAGTCCAAACTATAGTCTATTCCGCTTTGCCAGTTTGTCTGGAAGCCACACAAATATGGGCAAATACGGGGATCAGAATTCAATTAGATTTGCCCCAGCGGAAGAATGAACTGCTTCGCATTTGGAGGTTGCTCAGTAAATATCATAGCCTTTCTGATACTGCCTAGTTGAGATGCGCTAATAGGACTTGATTTAGAAGAGATGATTGAAGGAGAGGAGAGGGATGAGCTGTGAGATGGATGCGAGTTAATGGAAAGAGAAAGGGCTTCTGGCCCAGCCTGGGGATTCTAGAGTCAGAAAGACTTGGGTTCGAATCCTCCTTCCTCTTCTCTCCGCCTCAGTTTCCTCTTTTGCAAAACAGCGCTCATAAACCTATGGTACAGATTGCTCTCTGGATTAAATGGGGTAATAGATGACTCATCATTTCCTCGTTTCCTGGCAGGTGGCAGGTCTACTCTGAGTGGTAGTTCTTGGAGCCTATCTTTACATTTTCTTTTTAATTAAAAATCCATGTTCTATTTCAGGTTTCTTATATTTCAAATAACCCTGCTTAGAAATCTATGATATTTTATGGTACTTTTCTTTTCCCCTTAGTATTCTTATGCTCTTTCCTTCTTTTTTTAGCACCCATTGTTTCTATAGTTTATATAACCCTCTGCTCTCAACAAGGAATAATTGACTCGAGACTGCAGGAAAATGATCCTGCATTCAAATGAGAAGTTGCAAACCCTCTATCAGCCTAAGAATTTACATCTTTCTCCTCCCTCCTCTAAGCTTTATGACTTTTTGAACCAGATAGGTCCATCAATATTTTGGGCGGAATAGCGTCAGTGATAAACGCATTGACCTAATTCTAACTTTGCAGAATAGCTGTATTTGGAGGAAGAGAGACTAGAGATGCAGGCAGGCTGAAAACTGTCATCATCATAATCATCATCTTCAAAGAGCATCACCTGCTTACGAGGATGAAAAGAGATAAACATAGGGTGAGCTTTACAGGGTCTGATAATCCATTGGGAGGAGGGAGAGGAGAGATCATTGATTTACCACTTATTTAAATTATACTTAATTTTAAAATCAGTTTCATCTGCCAGAGATCCCCACCATAAAAATTCCATACTTTTCCATCCCCGTTTCTGCAGTCAGTTCATTTGCACTGTGTGTCCTCTGCCTAGCCTCTTTTTTGCAGAGGTGGACACTCTTGATGCGCGTTGCTAGGTTCTCAGTGCACTGTGTTGCCACGTTAATTTCATGTTATGGCACCATATGGGTGATGACAGAGAATAACAGCCTTTGCGACCTCACCTTTCAGGAATGGTGGATGTGAGATTCAGTTAATAAATGATGTAAGATCTCCTAGAATCCTGAGATAAAAGGCTGTGTAAAATCTGCGAATTGCTATTTCCCTAGTTCTAAATCAGTATCTTTTGAGCTAATAGGCATTTAAATAGCTATTCAAATGCAATATGTGCTCTGTGTGTTTGTGTGTGTGTGTGTGTGTGTGTGTGTGTGAGTGTGTGTGTGTGTGTACATATATGTGAAACAGCTACATCTCAGTCCTGGAAAGGAATTTAGGCTGACCCTTCATGTTATATCCCTAAGAACTGAGGCTCAGAAATGAATTTTCCCAAGATCATAGAGCTTATTAGGGCTAGCGACCAAACTAGAACCCGAATTTCTTAGACCCATTGCTCTGTGCAGCATACAAGACGGCCTCACTCTAGGTGTTCTATGTAGACTCCGTGAAATCTGACCAAGAGCTAAGGAGAAATGGTCTGTAACTGGCCTTAAACCATTTTCAAGCATAAGCAGGATGATTACTGCTACATGAAATGTTGTAAATGACTTTCCATCCCATTGGGCATAGGGGAAGATATAAGCTTGGAGCTAACTCTGTACTAGGGAAATATTGCTGGCAACAATCCATGTCATTTGCCAGGGCAGCAACCACCTTCCACAACTGAGTGGAGTTCAATGCATTTTTGTGGTGGAGTTGAGGCATTGCAGAAAATTGCTCACGGCAAGTACACAGAGTTTTCTTTTGTTTTGTTCTGATGTGTATATCAGGACAAAAGAAAGAGTTAATTTATTGGCCTAATATTGATCCAGCCTAAATTCGTTTGCTGATAGGATGGGATAGTAGTCTGAGTCCTAATGGAATGAGCTCTGGACTGTGAATCAGGTGACTTGAGATTAAATGCCCAAGCCAGCATTTCTCTTACTAACTCTATCGTTTCTGCCGAATCACTGAACTTCTCTGAGCCTCACGGTATTTGTTTTAAAAATGGAATGAATAACTTCTAGGTCATGTAGTTTGTTTCTAGATGACGGGGAGACAAAATGGGTTAAAATATGTTCTTTAGGAGAAGTAACTGTTTAGTTTGGTGGATACAACGCAAATACCGTGACAGAACTAGCTGTGCTCTTCAGTTCTCCTAACTGCATCTGGGGTGGAGTAGTTTCTGGGACTGTTTTCCCAAAACTATATTGCTTAAACTAAGACTTAAAGGAGTAGAGCGATTAGCCAGGAGAGGAAGACTGAAGGAAGAGAGTGAGATCTTTGCTTTTTGTCCCATGACATTTTGATCTGTCACTCCAGTACTGGTGGACGATAAAACATTATGCCTTCAGGTGGCCCTTTAAATAACAACTGAGAGAACATAGCAAAGAACAAAGGAGACTCTATCATTAGAACTCAGAGGAGTGGTAGCAAAGGAAGGACCACTTGTCCATGGGGAGTCAGGAAGATGTCTTGAGACCAAAATGACAGGAATTTACTAAATACTTACTCCATGCAGGCTAAGAGTTTTTACATCTGTTACCCTGTTTAATCCCAACAACAACAACAACAAAAAATCTGTAGGTAAAAATTATTATTTATTTTAAATTTTAGCAATGAGTTAATAAATATAGGCTCATAGGAAAGTAGGCTATTTTTTCAAATACATCTGGAAAATGAGTAAAAGTATTGTACGAAGAATCAGGTTTATCGGAGTCAAAGATCATGGTCTTAAGGCTGTGGTGCCTTGTCTTTATAAATTGTGTTTGTCACATGGCATTTATTTTGGGCGCTACAAGTCTTGAAACATGGAAGTTGCAGAAAGCTGAAAAAAAATAGGCAAATATGAAAGAATTGGATTTGGGGGACCAAGACATCAATAGATGAAAGGTTATTAAATAAAACTCACATTGTGGGGTGGAGATTTATACACACATGTTGAAAGATGCAGAGGCTAAATGGAACTGAAATTATATATAACCCAGATCAACATTCTATAATAAGGATTTTAATAAATGTGAAGGCTATTGAGTATTTGGCAGCCTCTGAAGAATAAAAAGCTATTGGATTTCGAAAGTCATCTCATGGGAAATATTGGAAGCTGAATCACTTGAGGGATGTAAAGCTAAATTGGATAAAACATATCTCATCTCCAAAATGATCTCTCTGTGTAAAATGCATGTCCAAACACACAAAACTACTTTTAATTTTTACAAACTGCATGTCTCAGTGTATTGAAATAATGGATTTAATCTAAGTAAGAAAAAAACCTAGAAGAGAAAACCTTTCTAAAAAGGAGTTTGCAGGTAGAAAAACATTTGTAAAATAAGTTTCCGAAACTGAAGGCGCCTTCCAGTTGGATGGAAAACATGCAGTCATTTAAAAATAATTAGTTTTGCAAAGGGATACATGAATGGAAGGTCTTGGAAAGGAGGCAAAGAATTAATTTCCCAAAAGGCACTGCGGATAAAATTGTGGTTGGCACATTTCATTCTGCAGACACCCCTCTTATTGGTATCTTTTCTGTTCTCTTGGGTGCCGTTTTGGAATAGTGTGTGCTCTAATGATTTTGTCCAATCATGCAAATGAGAAAGGCACCTTTCAGAAACATCACCCTGGACAGACACGCAGAGCCCAGCCATGGTTGGTCCCTTCTTAAAGGATCTGAAAAGAAATGGCAGAAGTGGTTGCCTAGACCTTTATTAAGTGGGAGTTTTTGGCTCTTATCTGGCGTAATCCCCCTGGATTCTCCTTGTTCAACAATGGAAGAGAAGATCATTAGATTAGAAGGAGCCATTCAACTGGCCTGATGTTTTGTGTTTGTCTGCTCTGAGTCCCTGGGTCACATTAGCACTCATCCTTTCCTGCCCTATGCGTATTTAAGTGTTGGTGTTCTTTCTCATACCTTTTTTTTTTTTTTTTTTAAGATTGCTCGACATATTTCATCTCTTGCATCCCACCTACTTCAGGCCTCACTTGCTTCTCTAATGACATGATATTATGTGATGCTATTTTCGCCATTTTAACTGGTACCCACGGAACTCAGTGGAATCTATCATGATTTCCCCACTGCAAACATAATAAAGGATGGACTCATGATCCAGCCACACAAAGTCCTTTCTAATATGGAAACAGTCTATATTTCTAACCTTTTCTTATAGTATCTTATATTTTCTTTTTTTTTTTTTTCTTTTTTTGAATTTCTTCATCTTTTCCTATATATGGCTTTTCTCTACTCAGGCTGGTGACTGACCACTCACTATTCCTGAACCTTGGTTCATGCTTGCCCACTTTCTAGGTTTTGTTTAAAATGTTCCCTCTGCCTTTATCACCATCTCTCATATTCCTTGTGCTCCTTCTGCTCCGTTTACATTATCTACCTATTGAAACTTTACTGTCACCTCCTAAGAAGAGGACTTGATCTTCCTTGGTAAGCCTGGTCCCTCTGTCCTTTAAGCCTGAGTAGCATTAGCCTCGTATGTTCCCTGTGTACTCATCTTAATCCACGATGGGACTCATTGTGGTAACTGAAGTTTCTGTTGTAGGGATTTTTAACACGGAAGGTGATGGATAAATATTTACTGAATGTACAGGGAATATATCTTTGAAATCCATTGCTTTTCTTCATGGCTTAAGTGAAAACTGAATTCAGAAGCAATCTAAATGCCTAGAGGTAGAAGAAAGGCATAAATGTGTTATAACACATCCATATGTGGACTGAGAGGCATTAAAACAAGGTTTCCAAAGAACTCTTAATACCATGGGAAAATGATTATTATATACTGTAAATTTTTGACATCCGCAGGGAATCCTTCCTGTTCCCTTCAAAGGAGTCTGCATTTTTACTAATAGTATAATAACAGTAGCTAACACATACTGGTTATTTGCAGTGTGCCAGGACATCTTCAGTTGCCCTGAATCTTATTTAATATATAAAAATATACCAAGGCTCAAAGCAGTTGAATGTTTCCCAAAACCAAGCACTTCAAATGAAGAAATGGTGGTTAAGAGGGAGAGAGACTAAAATCAGAATGCCTGAATCTGAGCCATTGCTTCATCACTTGTAAATTACTAGCTCTCACTATGCATTTGATGTATTAACTATAGAACAGAGATAATGATAGTTGTGAGGATCAAATAAGATAGAGGTACAGTGCTTGGCACAGCACCAGGGGCATAGAAAGCTCTAGTAAAAACGAGCCATTTGTGTATCAGGGCTAGTACCATGCCTGGCGAAATACGTATCTGCAGGTTGGGTGGAGGGAACCCAAGTCTGACTGGTGCTCTTCTCCCGTTGACAGCCTCGCCATTAACACAAGTCGTCACATACACAGCAGTGAGGACAGAGCAGAAAAGCCACACAGGTTCAGATTATGGGCACTCTAATAGACTCACTCATCAGCTGAAATTATTCACAGCCCCTGGATGATTCAAATTTATATCTTAGAAAATACAAATCATTACAGGGCAGGGCAATTCAAAATAAAGTAACAACAGTTGCACACATGAATGCCAAGGACTATTGTAGTGGTAAGAGAGGAAAGCTGGAAGTCAATTAGAGATACATAGAATTAAGTGTGTATTTAGAAATAAGGGTGGAAGGAGACTGAAAAGAACTAAGAAATATGCCAAAATGTTGACAGGGATTGTGTTGGGATTAAACGATTATGTGTGCTTTCTTTTTTTAAGTATTTTTATTTAAATATAGTGTGCCTGTTTTAATGTTCTGTTAAGTTCCAGTTTGTTTAGAGTAAGGAAAATATAATAAAAATAAACTCAGTCCTCTAAATTCTAAAAAAAATAAGTTCAATCGCTGCAGATCTAGAGCTTTTTTAGTTTAGCTGCAAGTTGAAAGCTGTTTCTTTGGCTAATAATATGGATTTTTTAATACAAATCAAATGATCCTGTATAATATTGGCAATAATGAATTAGTTTCAAGAGTACTTTTGTCCGTTTCAAGGTCACCCAGGGGAGGTATTGATCCCTCACACTTAGCCCTTCATTCCAATGAGCATAATTAGGAATTAAAAAATGAATTTTACAAGGCAAATGCATATCTAAACTATAAAATGAAATAGACGGACTGATGGCCCCCATCCACCAGGAATCTGTATGGATGCACCATGGTGTGGTGTGGATATGGAAAACCTATTCAAGTGAAATGCTCAGTTCTTAAAACTTCCATGATGGTTAACAATTTTTGGCAGGCTTAGGAGTTGACAGGACTTTCTGCCATAAATCTTGACGCATTTCAGTGATTCTCATTCTAGCACAGAAGACAAGTGATTACAGGAAACTGTCATCTTAAAAGATTAAACGTTCAGAGGTATTTGGACAATTACAAGCAACGTATAAAGTAGCCCTGGTGAAATGCAGCGGAGGGTGATTTGGCACGCTGAAACTCCCTCAGAGGAGGAGCCATGCAACTCTTCTCTTATTGCGGACTTTACTGAGGGGAATAATGAATGGTTATTCATTAATTCATGTATTCAATCCACGGATATTTCTTGAATATCTACAATGGACCAAGTACTATTCTAGGCACTGGGAATAAAGCAGTGAACAAAACAGACGAAAGTCCTGGCTCTTTTGGAGCTTAACAATTTAGGATATACATGGCTGGATTGGTCGAGGGAAGTACGAAAGTAAACAAATATATAAAATATGTATGCATCTAAAGCCACACTGCCCTATAGAAATTTCTTTACTGGCAGAAAGTTTTTATAGCTATACTGTCCAGTATAATAGCCACTGGCTACATACGGCGGTTAGACCCAGGAAATAACCCTAGTGTGACTGAAGGACCAAATTTTAAATCTTTTGTCATTTTAACTAATTTAAATATAAACTTAGAAAACCACATGGGGATAGTAGCTACCATATTGGAGAGCAAAGGTCTAGATAGTTCAGAGATGACGTGGAGGGGTGGGCAGGGTGTAGAGGAGTGATTGCAGTTATAAACAGAGTGGTCAGAAAAGACATCTCAAGGAGATTTTGAGTGGAGAAAAAAAAAGGTGAGAGAACAAGCCATGCAGGTAGTTAGAGGGAAATGTTCCCAGGCAGAGAAACTTGGAGGTGCGGAGACCTTGAGGTGGTTGCCATGTGGCCTGGAAGAGGAAAGACAATGGAGGCCAGTGTGGATGCAACAGATTGAGTGTGTGGACAAGTAGGGGATGGGACTCAAAGGGCCGTGGAGCCATGGCAAGGAATCAGGACCTCTACCCTAGGTTTAATTTTATATATACCTACATAAAATTATATATATAATAAGATATATATCTATATATAATATATCCACGATAAATATCTATTAAAAATACATATATATAAAATTCTTAGTCCCAAAGTTTATGATTCAAAACCCACAAGAGCCCCTTAGTTACTCTAAAGTCCTTTGCTGACCTGCCGGTCAGCTAGAATATTTTATCAGGCCCCATTGTTATTTCATAATTCAGTCTAGAATTTCAAATATTCGGTGGTTCTCCAAGTAGCTCTTGGATATGCATTTCCCCACCATCCTGAGTGATATTTATAACCACAACCCTCTTTAATCTTCTCTTTACCCTAACAAATTTGTTGTTTTCTTTTCTTGGGATTGATTGAGTTTATCTGTAAAATTCAAATCTAGTGGGAACACGATGGAGAAGGAAATACGCCAGTTTTTATAGGCAAACAATCCTGTGAAATTAATGAGAATTATATAGATCATGGTGCGGAAGGAGATCCGAATGCAAACCATTTTAGACTTTAGAGCTTTGAGTCACGTAAAACTACACAGGATGTTAAGGAGGTTGTGGGTGTTTAGACTTGCCTTGAATTTCACCTCACTTAAGTTTCTGTCCCATCTGAGACCTTCTCGACACGTATAGACACTTGGCTGTCATAAACGTTTATCTTTGATTTTGGCTTTACCTATGACTGCATTTTTCAAAGACCCTAATAGCTTTGTAAGGGTAGTTATAATGCTCTCCTTCCAAAGTTTATTTTTAATAAAACAATATGTATACGCAAGGCCATATTTTTCTTCAGTTAAACATCAGTATTTTAGAATTGCTGCCTTTTTAATTCATTTTCTTATTTGAATTATTTAGCTCGCTATTTATGTCATGAATTCATTGTCCTTGTATAAAGAGAGATGAGAAAAGATGCAAAAAGGCATTAACATTATTTGAGTGCCCACCATGTGTCAGGGTCTGTAAAAATAATACTGCTATCATTACTGAGTGACAATAAATTTATTGTAGGGACAAAAAAATGAAGAATGTTATCATTGTTTCCTTATACATATATACTGTGTGCTGTTTATCTTGTTTAATTTGTATCTCAGAGTTGCAAAGTAGCTAGAATTTTTATTTTAAAGATAAGAAAATAAGGAGATACAAAAAAAATTTGCCAAAACACACACATTCCTTGGGCATAATAGAACCAGGACTCAACCCAGACCCTTTTAAAACGATACAATCTATGTTCCTTCCATCATTTTCTCTCTCTTCAATTATAACTTATTAATAGTTGAAAAATAAT
The DNA here is from genome assembly GCF_048773025.1 of Camelus bactrianus. NCBI lineage: Eukaryota > Metazoa > Chordata > Mammalia > Artiodactyla > Camelidae > Camelus > Camelus bactrianus. The sequence goes on from NC_133548.1 coordinate 19,785,288, forward strand.
ATTTTTACATCCTGGCTTTACTATTTACTAGCTGTATTTACTATTTCTTACAAAAGTTACTTATTCTCAATAAGCCTTAGTTTCCTTTTCTATAAAATGGATTTTTTTTTGTATTCAGTTAAGATTTATTTAGGTAATTGATGTAGAAACTTGATACGATACACTGATTATTTTATTAAGCATTTTTTTAATATTTATACTTCATTTCTTTTAAAAATTAAATACTTTAAAAATGAATTAAAATGGGGATACGTATTAATATTAAATGTTACACAGTTACTATATTATGTGAGGTAATCCATGTAAACACACAATAAAGGGCTAGCAATCGTTAATCATTTTATCCAAGTTTCTGCATATGTAAGTAGGAGATGGAAGACTTAGATTTTCTAAACCTTCAGCTTCTTCAGTCTTTCCAACCACACCCCTCTTAAATTTTGCTCTTCCATAATTTACAGATTATGTGCAACCAGATACCATTATTAATGAGCTAAGAGGAAAATTGATTAACCTCCTAATGACTTCCTTCCCCAGAACTGAAAATGATCCTGGATTTCCTCAGATGCTCTGTGATTGCTGCTGTCTGCCTGTGATCAGTGTTTTCAGCAAAGATTGACTTTGGCATCTGCTTGCCCATCCCTGTACTCCTCAGCCCTCTGAAGACCTCGAGGTCTTCCCACCACCTGGGTGACCTGTGACCAGCTCTGTTCCCCGGTGCTGAGGAGGAACATTCAGAGGCATGCTGGTGATACGATTTGTTTTCGCTTTCACTTTTCGTTTCACAACTGAGAATATTAACAGAAAGGTTTTATGCCTTGTTCTTCCAAGTTTCCGGGAATCTCTTGGCTCTTTCTCTAGCAATTTCATTTTCTTGCGGGGTCGTCCCTGCTCCCTGTCTCCCATCGTCCACTTCTAAGTCTCTTTTTGGAAGAGAGCTACGTTCTAATCCAGTGATCCATTTGGTATCACGAAAACCTTGTCTGTCTCCTGGGGAAAAAGCAATGCCCAGTGGGACAAAAAGTAAAACCATGGAAGGCGCCACCTTGCACCTCCCAAGCCAGTCAACGCCTGATCCTCAGAAAACAGGGAAAATCAGGGAGAGGGTAAGGAAATCACTGCTGTATCCTGCTACCTTGCGGAATTAATTGATTAGTTCTAACTAAAATAATAACTTTTGACAAGGGGGATTTCCCATCTTATTTTTCTTATTTGGGCCATTTGTTCACAAAAACAGATTAATTCCATTACCAGCTTTGAACAAAGAAGGCCATGTTTCTCAGCTCACAGGCCTTTTCCCTCTCAGTTTTCTTGGATGCTCTGCAAGTTTCTCTCTTAGTTCTTTGGCCTTCGAGCTTGCCAAAGAGTGCCAGGCCTCCGAGCGTTCTCCTTGGGCTTCCTGCCTTCCTAGCAGTTCTTAATGCTTCTCTTTGTTTCTTTCTTGAGCCAGTCCTGAGCTTGGGCCTTTCCCAGAGTGTCTCAGTGTTTCCACTCCATGGGGAAATTTCCATGGGTCCACAGTCAAGGTCACGGCTGTGTCTGTTATTTATTTCTTGGACCCAGCAGGGGTTTCCTGCCTGTTTTTATATGTCAGTTTCTGAGTTAATTGGGCTAATCAATCTAATGAATTTTCCAGAAGTTGTTCAACAACCATTGTAGCTATCTGGACAACAGTTGGTACAGCTAAACGGTGGTACCCTCAAGCCTTGAATTTAGTTTAGCTGGAGATATAAATATAAATATATATATATATATATTTATTATTATTATTATTTTTTGCTGGGGGAGGGGGCAGCAGCTGGGTATGTTTAGAGAGTCCACTGAATTGGCTGGAAATAATTCCTGACATCCTGAAATGTATTAAGCTTCTGGGAAATATATTTAACATGTGATAAAACAGTAGATGTGAAAGTGCTTAATAAGAAAAGATAGATATACAGGTACGTTTACAGGATTCAGGTCGGAGAACCCTGAGCAGTGACCAGGGACCTTACTTTGTGCTTTGACTTTGCCACTGATTGGTGACTCTCAGCACCTCCCTTAACCCCACCTTTCCTGTCTGTAGAGTGGAGATAATACTTACATCATGGGGGTCTTGTGAAGAATTTTAGATGGAGATGGATCGCTAACGCATTTTTAAAAACTATACTCCACGTTGAGAGACTGGTAGTGGAAATAAAATAGAAACAGTGATAGAAAGAATGTTCATATCACGAATTGTGGTAATCCCGGAGAGCAACAGTTTAAGCATTTGGCACCCAGTAAGCGGCATGTTTACCACTATTACTTAACATTAATTATGCAGACTTAGCGACAGCCACCAGGCAGAGCCACGCAGGCTGTGCCAGCCCAAGGGCTCACCAGCTCTTCAGCTATTCCTCCATTTCTTTTTCAGGCAGTTTTGAACACACTGACTACACATGGCTTAATAAAAACAGTAAAGAAATCTTTTGGAGTATATTCGTCTTCTCAGGCTGCCCTCACAAAATACCATGAACTGGGAGACTTAAACAGCGGAAATTTATTTCCCACAGTTGTGGAGGCTGGAAGTCTGCAGTCAGGGCCCCTGAGGCTGGGTTTTGGTGAGAGCGCCCTTCCTGGCTGGCTGACGGCTGTCTTCTTGCCTGTGTCCTCACCTGCTGGAGGCAGAGCGTGTGTGGCTCTTCTTATACAGACACTGTTCCTGTTAGGATCAGGCATCCACCTTATGACCTCGTTAACCTTCAGTAACTCCTATAAAGGTCCTAAATTCAAATACAATCACATTGGGAGTCAGGGCTTCAATGCATCAAATTTTTTTTTTCTTTGGATGGGGACGGGCAATTCAGTCCGTAACATGGAGTTAGACAGGCCTGAGTTTAAATGAGCTTTACTCCAACTAATGAACCGTGGGCTTAAACTTCTCTTTTTACCATTTTCTAGCTGTGTGAGCCTGAAAAGGTACTTAAATTCTCTCTGAGCTCCACCCCCCCCCATTTGAGATTATATTATCTTACCACATACTTACTAAGTAAGTAAAACATATTGCAGAAAACTTGGCACATATTAGATGCTTAATCAACGCATCAATCAGTAGAAAGGAAAGAAACTCATTCATTCTTAATTTATTTTAATGCTTCAGCCCGCCTCTGTCACCTGAGGTGAGATCTGCCTTTGTTCGCAGCTGCCTGAGTGGGGCCATTATATTCCAGAACACCACGATTGTGTGAGAGGAAGCAGATCTTGGGGGCTGGCATGTTCCAGCTAATGCCCTTTTGGTTTTGCCGACCAGCAAAGGGAGGTCATCGTAGTTTAAGGGAATCTACTTAACGCTGTTCAGGTATTAAATAGCAGAGCCAAGATTCCTGGCCTCTTGACCTCAATCTGCTGTTCTTTCCACTACACCAGTTCTCCCAACTTTTCGTCTATAGGTGATATTCCTACGACACATCCCCGTGAGTGCTGACGATGCCCAGTTTCATCACATTAGCCAAGATGCTGGTCCTTTCGCTGTTACTCAAAGAAGAAAATCAAAATGCAAGAGAGTGAGAAAAATAATTGCTAAGCGCAACCTTGAATGTCCTCTAATTGTAAGAATGAAGACGTTTATTTCCAAACCTTGCTACTCTGACACATATTATAAGAAATCACTTGATACCCTTCTCAAAATAGTAGTCCACTGTCCTTATGTGAAATAGGTGAAGAATGGTTGGTCTAAGTTGAGTTTAGCTTTCCCGTGTGTTCAGCTTTTGTCAAGACAGCAGGGCAAGAAAACACTTGCAGGTGTCACTGGCATCCTGGTTCCAAAATGTTTAGCCTAAACCTCTGTGTAGGTTTAAAACCCAATCTCTGTGGTTTGGGCATTGTTTGCTAGTTTCATTTAGTTGGCAGTGTTTCCAGCTCAGCCACTTTGCTAGAATTTCTCGGGGATTTCTCCCCCAGTTATTGTGTCTCGAGGGCCGTCTTACAGCAGTAACATAGCACGATGGCTAAGCCCGCGGAATCGGGAGCCTCCCTGCTTAGATCCCAATCCTGGTTCCAGGGTTTCCTAGGTATGGGACCTTGAGCAAGTTATGTAACATCTCTGCACCTCCACTTCCTCATCTGAAAACCGAGAGGAATGATCGTCCCTGCTTCATAGGGCTGCTGGGGTGCTTACTTAGCGCTGACCATTTGTAAAGAGCTTACCTGTGATTTACATTTAATACATTGCAGAGCTTAGCAGGTGCCACACAGAGTCGCTCTTGTTAGAAGCATTGGCTGTTTCTACGACCTTTCTCTAGGAGCAAGGCCCCACTCTAACTCTTTGTACATACTGGACTAGATCTAACATTCCATTTGTAATTCCCAAGTCTTCAGCTTCCTAGGAGCTTCAGATATATTTTAATGCTCTTACACCCCTTTTATTTTCCTCGTGTTTATCTTGCTTAGGCCCTGTAAAAATTGTGTGCTTTTACAAACTACAAGAAGTTTCCATCCTGAGCGTGTAATTACCCTGAGTGCTTAGCTCCTAAATCCACAATAACAAGACTTTAGTTCGTTTTTCAGAGCTGTTGCGCTTAATTAATATTTATGCGGGACTTAGTAAAATCATGAAAATTAGCAGACATCCTTACCTAAACAGGTGGTGAATATATCAACAACTGCAATAAGAATGGTGAAGCTATAACAAAACTTGTCTAGGTCACTCAAACTCACTCCTGAGTCTGGTAAGCATGGTTCCCACATTTACTACCCAATCTGGTAAGTGCACTGTCAAGCCAGTAAACGTGGCTTTAAGGATATTTTAAGATATTCACATGAAATATGAACTGTACTTCATGCACATTACAAAAAAACTAAAAATAAGAGTGGCATCAACACACAAGAGTTATTCTGTTCCAAGGAAGAGTTTGAAAATAGTGCAATGTTGGTATACGGCTATATAAAATCATAAGGGATTTAGGCTTCTCTGTCTCTGCTCCAACGTTCTGGTACAAAGCTTTCAGCCTAAGGTCAAAGCATGGTCCACAGTGGCTGCTAAAGCTCCGGCCATTATGTCCACATTCCAGGAAACAGAAAGGGAGAAAGGAGAAAGAACATTCTGATGTCATCTCTAATCTGAATTTACTTTTTTAAAGCATCACTCTTGGAATTCCCATAGGACACTTTGGTGTATATCCCGTTTAGTCAGATCTTAATCATATAACTAGGTAGAGAAGTCTGGGAAATGTGGTCTTGTATTTGGGGCTCAGGGTAAGTCCCAAACTAAAATGAAGATTTTAAGGAAGAAAAGGAAAATGGCCTTTGGGCAGCTAGCACATTTAAAATTAACCTTTTATTTTGTCTCTCAGTAGTTTGTTGATTTTCCTTAGTACTTAAAATTTTTAGATGTTTATACTTCCTATGAAGCATTTTTTCATATCCTTTAAATAAGTCTCTTTATAATTAAATGGTGATTTTTTTCCCTGTGTTTTTATTTTATGACAGTATATTAATATAAAGCATTAACTCTCAAAAAAATCTGAGGAACCTTCCCATAAAAGCCCATCTCAAAGAGGGAATTTTATTCTTTCATACATCTTACTTAATTTTTTTCTATGTACTTCTACGTGCCAGGAACTAGTTTAGATGCTGAGAATAAAAGAGGGAGCAGCGCAAAGTCTCAGCCCTGTGGGGCTTGCGTATGAATGGGAGAAGATAAGAAATGCACGAATCTGTAGTGTAACGTCAGGCTTTGGTAAATAAAGCATGAGAAGGAACTAGAGCGTACTAGAGGATGAACAGTACTATTTTTGAACAGGTGGTCAGGGTAGCCATTCCAGCACAGAGAACAGAAATACAGATGCCCGTGGGGGAAAGTTCTTGAAGGGGCTTATCCCTGCTCTGCGCAGGAAGAGCAAGGAGGGCAAGGTACTTGGACTTGAAGGATGGCGATGGAGACTTGTAGGAGATGAGTTCAACCAGAAGAGAGATCGGTAGACCCAGATGAGAGCTCATTCCAGCACTTCGAAGAATACAGATAACATACCTCAGTAGCCAAAGCGGAACAGGAAAGGAAATGACCACTTCGGTGTTTTAGTGTTGATTTTTTTTCCCTTCTGCAGTTCACCAGTTATTGAATGATGGCCTGCCATGTGTGAGACTCCTCAATTAAATCCAGAAGTTAAAATTTGAACAATATGGAACATTCCCTCTCTTCGAGGTGCTTTCTCTGTAGCGACTTAAGATCTGCTCAGAAAGCTTACAAGCCCTAAACTTTGTACTTGTATATCCAGGAGATTTTATTTGTTCCTGTTCTCTTCTGCTTAATAGAATCTTTGTTGACACAATAAGCCTTGAATACTGTAGCATAACAATAAGTTCATTTGTCTTCCCTCTTGAAGACATACAGAAATCTAAAACCCCCATTCCATTCTTGAACCTGTCTATAACATTTTTTCCTAAAGAATGTCTATAGTGTGTAAGTGTGTAAAACTCTGTATGTATTGCTCCCTCCGACACGCATGCCCTTCCTCCTTTCTCTGACAAAGCCTTATTCTTCCTTCATGGCATCGTCTGTGAAGGGATTTCCCCAGCTCTTTCTCACAAAGCTAATTGCTTCTCCCTGTGTTCAGCCCAGTACTTGCATTAGGCATCACAGTGTATTATCATGATTATATGCTTCTATTATCCTTTCTCACTGGAATTAAAGTTCCTGAGGGATAAATGCAAGGCTTATTTGTTGTTGAAACTCTGATAAGCAGCAGAGTGCCTGGCACATAGTCAGCGTTTGAAAACGTTTTATGATATGAAAAGAAAAAAAGAAAGAAGACGAAAGCTCCATGAAAGACAAGGCTAATGTTAACGTTCACAGTCTGGAGTCAGTAGAAAATTCATAACTTGTGTTCTGATTATGTAATCCTTTCCCTCCGAGCATCATTATTTGAGGGGAAGATTTTAGCCTTTATCACAAGTCATTACTAAGTCAAATATGTGTGTTTTTATATTCCAATTAAATCTCCAAATGATCTGCTATGTGTATCCCCTGAAGCATATAGTGGCCTTGATGCAGGAAAACAGATGTGGGGCGTGAGTAGGGCTGTGTCCCAGGCTTCACCTGAGCACCTGGGATGTGTCCCACCAAGTGTGGGTCCTCGGCTTCACGCAGGAAAGAATTCAAGAGTGAGCCACAGTTGAGTGAAGGTAGATTTATTCAGAGAGATATATTGAAAGGCAAGAGAAAGGCCACGAGGAGTGGGGGTTGGGTGCTCAGATTAAAAGTAGGTGCACACTCCATAGACAGAGTGTGGGCTGTCTCCAAAGAGGGACGGCACCCGCAGGTGCCCGTGCTGCCAGGTTTTATGGGCTTGGTGGCTTCATATGCTAATAAGTGGAAGGACCAGTCTAAGTAGCCTGGGGAAGGGGCTGGGATTCCCAGGAAGTTGGCCATTTCCCACTTTGACCTTTTGTGGCTAGCCTTGGGACTGCCATGGGCCTGTGGGTGTGTTATTCATCACGTTAATAGATTACAATGAGCATGTAATGAAGCTCAAGTTCTGCTAGAAGTTAAATCTCCCACCATCTTGAGCCTCAGGGCCTACTGGGGGTTGAATCTTTCACCATTTTAATGTTAATTGCTGTAGCATTCCTTGAATGGCTGTGCCCTGCCCCCTTCCATCCTGTCTCAGCCTCACCCGCCTACGTATTTCTTGAATTGAGTTGACTTAGATTGAGTCTGTTTTATGATGGAGAGTCGGTGCAAGTCTGTAGTGAAACAGCCACTATGAGGGAAGCATAAACCTTGAGCAGCCTTACGTTTATAAACACGTGAATTTATTTACTAGACTGCAAGCTCATCTCTAGACTGTGAACTCCTTAAGGACAGGCAGTGTAGCTTATTCATTCTCGCGTATCTTATGCAAGTTGTTGGGACATAGGTACGTAGTCCCCTATCAAACCCTGGGGGGCACTGGTGTGCTGGTAAATGTTTAACAGCTGGCTCTCAGAAAACACACACACACACACACACACACATACATACACACACACACACAAAGAAAGCCCTGCTTTGTAGCAATTGCCTGCTTTCTTGTGTAAATACTCCAACCTTTGTTGATTTCAAGCTACCAAACTGAATTCGCTGAACATGAAGCTGGGAAAAGTTGGGAAGAAATGCTACAGAAAGCAAGTTCGTGTGTCTGACTCCCAGTGAGGCCAAACTGAAACATCTGAGTTTTGAGCAGAGGAAGGTTTATTACAGGGCCGAGCAAGGAGAATGAGTGGCTCATGCTTAAAAACCCCAAACTCTCCAGTGGTTTTTCTGGGAGAAGCTTTTATAGGCAAAATGAAGGCTCTGTGACTTTCTTCTGACTGGTTGCGGGTCGGGTAACAGGGTGCTCCAGGAACCTTGTGCTCAGCCTGAAGTTACCATCCTCCAGCTGGGTTGGGGAGCCTTAGTTCCTGCAGAAGAGCTCAAAGCTATTGTCATGTATATCCCTTGAGGAGGACCCAGGACCCAGCTTGAATCAATGCACTATTGTTTCTTTCTTTCTTTTTTTTTTAGCACTATTGTTTCTTGACTGCTCCTTCTTTGTTTCTGCATTCCCTCCCTTCCCTATTAGCAACTGTTTGACTCTTCCTTTTGGAACTCAGGGAGGGACAAGGAGGCTGAATGAAGCTTATTTCATACAAACAAGAAACTGGGGACATGGAAAGCAAAGGACTTGTGCCAGGGAGGACCCCACAGAGTCCTCCGTTTCAGAAATGCATACAATTGGATGAGGCATAAGCTAAATAACTCCAGCTCACTACCAGTAGAAGTCTAAATTGGTTTAAGAATCCAAAATATTTCTGATTTTAAGAAACTAATGTGTGAATATAGTATATATTATGTAACACTGCCAAAGGAATCTGGGAAAATACTTGTAATAAAATGCATTAATTTTTTTTGCAGTGAAATAAATGGATATTAAATACCACACATACAAAAAATCACTTCCAGTTTTCAGGGCATTTTTTGCAATTTAAAATTGCATAAAAAGTACTAGGAATATTTCCATATTTTAAAAAAAATAGTACTTTAATGGAAAGCTATTGACAATCTATAACACATTCATCTCGGCTCTTTGATTCTAGTCCTAGTCATTGTCTGTGAGCTATTTTTACCTCTAGAGATTATAAGTAGCTGATGCATATGCAAATTCTGTCTTGTCCAGTAGAATTGACTTCCCTTGCCCAGTGGAAAAATAAGTTTGTCTTCCTTTGCAATTTAGCTCAACCTTTCTTTACTCCATGTAATTTTATAGTGTTTCGACTTTGACTTTGAACTGGTATAACATTTTTTGGATCCCTCATATCATTTAAGAAAAATTAATTCCTGAACATGTGTACATTTTTATATTTGCATGAGAGTCATGATTTTACTTTTTTTTCTGAAAAGAAGTTTTAACACAATGTAGGGTGTTGAGGGACACAGCAGGCCGGTGTCACGGGAGGTTCAAGAATTTACCAGAGACAAAGGAAAGTTTAAGAAACAAAGGAAAAGTTTATTAGGTACATTGCTATAGGCAACAGCAGGTCACACAGACTAGAGGCGCCTATGTGAGCACAGAGGATGAAAGTTTAGGGTCTTTTATGGGAAAGTGGTGGTGAATGGAAAGGGCTGTGTGATCAGCTCATGCACAAGTTTCTGATTGGTTGTGGGTGAGGTAAGAGAGTTAGGGTCTGTGAAGAGACAGCAGGATTTATGACTCCAGTAAGGAGGAAACATGAGCTGAGACAAATCTGCCTGAGCTACTGTGAGACTCGCCATTTCCCAGGGCTGTTAATTCTGCTAAGGCAAACACATGTCAGAAAAGGGTGTACTTTGTTTTTTGAGGGATTGCAGGCAGACATCTGAGAGCCCAGGAATGGGGGTCTCAGGGTCTCAGCAGACACCAGTTGCACCATATAGGGCAGAGATTAGACATACTCTAGGCGGCTTCTGAGGGCAGACGTGGATTGATGATGAGCTGTAAGAGCAGCTTCCCCAGGGTCCACTAGCACGTCAGACACAGAGATCCAGGTGACAGTGACATGGGCTTCCCTGTGGGGTGGAGTCCCTTCAGTGGGAGGGCTCAAAGTGTTGCCAATAGATGCAACTGGAGTTCCAGGTTCTTGTCCCGTCCCAGAAAGAATTCAGAGACAAGACTTAGAGGTTAAAAAAAGGTAAAGTGAGGATTTATTAAAGGATGGATAGTGCACTCTCAGGGGAGAGCAGGCAGGCTCAGGTGAGCGGCTGCCCTGAGTTGTTTTTTTGTTTGTTTGTTTTTTTTTTTTTTTTTTTTTTTGGCAAGTTAGTTACGTAGGGTGTAAAAATGAATGGGCGGAATATTCATTGGGGAGGGAAGGGTTTGGGGTCGTATTCCCTGATTATCATCCCAACTCCACCTTCCCAAAGGGAGGAGGGATTTTTGTCCTTATTTAGTCTGGATTGGAAGTGTCATGGTGTCAGTGCATGATGGGTACTTCTGATCTGCAAGGCTAATTTTATTGAAATGAGGGCATAATGAACAAAAGGTTACAGTCGGACACTAGAAATACCTGCCTTTTCTCACCTTTCTTTGTTCTTCTCCAGGCCACTTGTCACCCCAAAAGGCATGATCCCTTATCAGCCCCAAGGCTCCTGCTTTTCTTTCTCTGCCCAGGGACCCCTGCTGCTTACATGATGCGTGGTTTCCTGCATTTGGCTTGTGCCCCTCCTTTCTGCCCAATTCCTGCCATTTGGTCTGTGTCCCCCTTTCTCTGCTCATATCTAGCTATCTGCCTGCTCTAACAAAAGGAGGCTCAGTGCCTCTGACTGCCATTTGGAGAGGGCGGTAAGGGACTGGATGAAAGCCTGTCTTTAAAGTTTAAGTCTTTTTTTTTTTTTTTTTCTCCCTCCTGTGGTTCTAGCTCCTCATTTGAGTGTGAATCAAGTGACATAGAAACACTCAATGAATCATGAATTACCTGACATGACCAGGAGCTTGGATGAACTCATAACTATAAACTTAGCTGATAAAGGCAGGCCTTATTGGTATCTGGTATAATGGATTAATGGACTAATGGATTAATTAAAGTTCTTTTTTAGAAAAGCAAGGATGTTTAAATATCAGAAAAGTAGCTCTCACCAATCCCTTGACTCTCATTCTGGAAAGCCATGGTATCTGGCTTTATGTACCATTGTGCCAGAGTCTCAATTTCCCACAGCTTGGAAATCAACTCTGTGTTTATGTTCCCTTATTCAAACTTATTTCTACCTCCAAATGCATCCATTGGTGAGACTATCAAAGGGAAAATAAGAGGCCATTTTCTATCTTGTACAATAAACTAAGATTGGTCAAATCTTGAGTAACGAGTTCATGAACATTGGCTTTCTTCCCAGAGCTGAAAGTGTTAGCAAATAGAGAGATCCTCAAATTGGAAAGCCCACCAGAGTTTTGGGTCCTCACCTACTGGTTGAGAAAGATTTCAAGAAAAGAAAGTATTGCTCAAAAGGGGAAAAGGGAAGAAAAGCAGGGAGCTGTCAGCTAAGATGGCCAGTCGAGACGGCTCCAGGTTTGGTTTCGGCCACGTGGACCCTTATGGGAAGCTTTGGCCATCATGTGTTCCTTCCAGGTGTGCCGGAGCCAATTTCCTTTTTTTCCCATCCTTGTATGGGCTTTTCTGGGTGTTGTCATGGCAATCATCAACTGTCATGGCACCCATGGGTGTGTCATCTAGCATGCTAAGACACTACAGTGAGCGTATAATGAGGCTCCAGGTCCCCTGGAAGGCAGACCCTCCACCATTTTGGGCCTGGTTGGTTCTAACCAGTTCTTATTTCTTGTCTTTACTTCTGCCTCCTGAGACTTAGGTAAGAATAATTAGTTTCTATTCGAGGGAGGGGCAGGGGTATGATCCTGGAGGCAACAGCCTTCGTAAGAAAAAGGAAAGTTGCTTTTAATAAGAATACTGGTAATCTGGTAGACTCAGTGTCCCCCAGAAACCATCTCCGAAAATCCTGCTCAGCCTTGAAAGTGTTGAAGGGAAATAGGGAAGTAACCTCAGTTAATCATTCAGATGGGGGTCAGAGTCATTGCCATTCCCCACTGTGTGCAGACTTGTCTTGCAGGCTTGTCCCAATCATCAACTGCTTGAGCCTGCTCTTTTATGTTTCAGGAAGACGTGGGAGATGTCAGCTTTCCAATAAACAAGAGGCAGGGGTTGAGGGAGGGGGACACCCACAGGGTCCTACTCAGTATCAAAAAGATTTGGGGCCTGAGTTGTCTAACATCGTGAGCTGCCACCACTATTTCTTGCATGAGAAGGACCTATCTAGGGTTTTGTTTGTTTGTTCATTAGTGAGTGTGAGCAGGTTTATACCCCTTTGCCCCAGATTTATACCTTTTATCAGTTGCCTATGATGGAGAAGTCATTTTTTCTAGAGCCACATCTAAGGATTGTATGGGTTCTGTGAGTTCAGAACAGAATGAGACTTAGTGACATGCAAGTTTGGCCCTTCCCCACACGTGTAACCATATGTATGCATGCATATACTAAACTGAACACTAGCATGATTTAGGCTTCTTCTGGTCTGTCCCTCTAAATAGCCAAGATTGACGCACACCTGCAGCAGACACGGACTCTGGAACTCTAGGTATAATAGCATACTCAAAGTCATCATAATAGATGTCCCGTCACTACTCAGGAAGGATGGCCTCCCACATTGAGCACTGAAGCATCACTGAAAGTCGTAACAAGTAATAATTCCTTTCTCTGTCTTACATGACTGCTGGGATGATTTCCTTAATTAATTTTCTCAACTTTCAAACCTTTAAATAAATTTATTGGGATACACTAGGTGGCAGGTGCTATGTTGGTTATTATGGGCTATATAAAGATAAATAGCTTTGCCCTGGGGGAGTTCTAAGCCTAAGAGAAGCTACTATCACTACACAGTACAATAAAATTAATTGGAAAGTATGTTCTGTAAGACAGAGACAAAAAAAAAACGGTATTGCTTATGAAAATAAAAAGATTACTTTTGAACAGAAGGGGACTGTGGGAGGAGCAGCAGGGATGGTAGATGTAAAAACCTTTTAGAAAGGCAGTCATATAATGATCTGTGGTCTCCATCCTCCCCTCAATGTGTCCCTGAAGGTCAACTATGAACTCATTTGTAATTTATAGTATTTTCTTGGATGGAAAACCTTAATCAAATAATAAATAATAAAATAATTAAATGCTTAATCAGGTAATAAAACCTGATTGACTACTCATTTGATTGGTTGCCCCATTAATTTTAAACCATGCTTGACACAATGGGGCATTAGATCTATACGTTTTGATGGAAATGAGAATGCGGGAAGACATGCAGAACAAGGAAATGTCTAGACCTTGAAGTGTGGAAACTTCAAGTAGCTAAGGGGGGAGGGTAAATATGTGAGAGTATGTTGACAAAGTGTGCAGGGGAGAAACAATCAAAGAACAACACATTTTATGAACTGACAGATTTTTCAAGATTGTGGCTAGAGTCTAGGAAAGAATTTATCAGCTATTATCTTTCTCACCCTCCAGACTGAATGTGTAGTATCTTTCTTTGATGGTTTTAGGAGACAGAAGCTCTGAGGAGTGTTGGTATGTGTACCCTGGGCTACTCAAACCTCAACTAGACTGCTTTTATTTACGGGGTTAAGAAAGCATTGCTGAAAGCTGAAGTCATTCTGATGACCTGAGATCTGTGGGTCATGTCTTGAATTATTGCACCATAACTTTTTATTTTACTGAGGGGAAACAAAACCCCTCCAGTTGCCTTTTCTGGACCTAGAGGCAGTGTATTCCCAGCCATTCCCTCAGGGAAGTCCTTTGAAAAAGCCAAACTCAAGCCCTAGGGCTCAGCGTCCTCTGGGAAAGTCCTAGAAAGGCTGTACCTGGAAAATAGACATTTTTCTTAGATATTTAAAGGGTGTGTAAAATAGTAGGCTTATTCCATATCGACCCCAAGGGCAGAACCAGAGTTGGGAGGTGGGGGGGTAGAACTTAACACTAATGAATAACGTAAGGGAGAATTGTCTAATGTCAGGATGATCAAAGAAGACATGACTGCCCAGGGATGTGCTGGGACTCTTGCTTCTTATCAGAAAGTTTCAAGCCTGAGCAGGGATGAATAGGGCAAAGCAAAAAATTGCACTGGCCAAAGTTAAACAAGCAAGGAAGATTTTAAGGCTGTTGCAATAAGAGGCAGAGGCCACAACTAAGTCTAAACTCAACTCCACTGAAGAAGAAGAGGTAGGAGTTTTTTAAGGGCTGTTGTGAGCTAATGAAAAAGTCCTGGAGGATGTTAGCGGAAAGTCATAGACCATCTGTGTTTGCTAATTAGCTTTATCCAAAGGAAAAACAAAAAGTTCTCCTGTCTTTAAGACAGGAGATAGTTTTGCAACTTGGAGGAAGGTACCCACTGAAAGCAAGGTTCCTCCTCTTCCATTGAAATTGGGAGATTGAGGTACTGTCTCCTTTGTTGATTACATTTCAAAGAGGTGGTCCCCAGAATCTTACCATTTTTGAATGGTAAAACTGGCAAGAGGCTTTAAATGTATTTACATGTCCAAGGGGCAGAGAAAAGATTTATAACTACCAGTTTTCTAAAGCAAATGCAAATGTCCTAGCATCAGGAAGAAGCCCGTGTGAAGTTTAGTCCTGCTGAGGACAGGCTAAGGCGGTCTTGGTCAAACCCAGAGCGGGGATGTTAGCGCTGGAAGTCAAGGGTGGAATGTGTCATGAGAAAGCATCACTATTCAAATATTTTGAAAAACCTGAAATTTCCCGTGGCTTCAGTTTAGCTACGAAGATCAGGAAGCGGGGTTTCCACAGGGAGTTTCACTCACTGAGATAAACGGGACCCAGTCAGCACCTCCGCGTAGTGTAGACGAACTGCCTCCATTTTTAGTGATGGAACTTGGGTCTAGAAGCCGGCCTCAGCATCCCCGTTCCCAAATGAGGTGCTGTTTCAGAACAGTTCTCTTTCTTCACTGAGGCTTCTCTATGGCTCCCCTCCAAGAGCCCCAGTTATTCTCATGTTCTATTAGTAGAATCCAGAGATTTAAAATTTCATCTCTTTATAGTTGTTTTCATCAACACTAGGTAGAAACATTTGGTGCTGCCTCTAATAAAAACATTACTAACTTCTGCTCTTAGTGACAAACTACCTCACTGGGTTAAGGAAACCCAGGAAGTGAGGAGCTAATTAAACCTATTAAATCCCCTCCTTTTTTTTTTTTTTTTTTTTTTTTTGGCTCCTGAGCAGAAGGAGGAAGTGTAAATACCAAGACCCATACCTTATTGTTTAATAGTCTTGATGATAAGAGGAGAGGAAAATATCACTAGAGCGTTTATTCTGCTCTTAACAGGCTTTGCAGACATTGTTTGGGGCTTTTGTTTTTATGATATGGCGTGGTTCTTTATGGTAAGTTGATATTAAGGGAGTCGCTACTGATAAACTCAGAGCATATTCATCTCATTTCAGAGCGACTGAAAATGAAGGCTAGTGATCTCGGGTTCTTTAAGGGCCACAAATAATACCCAGTGGCAGCGGGATGATTGCATTTGCCGGTGGAGCTTGTGCAAGGCTTGTTAATTTAGAGGCGCGTTTTCAAATATTACAGCACCTAGGCTTTCCCGGGGGAGTTCACTTGGGCACAGCAAGGGAATCGGTGTTTAAATGCTATTATTTTTAGAACGATCTGCAAAGGAGGATGATAAAGTAAATAGATGATTTCATTATTAATGCTGGGAAGTGCGAATCATTCAAGACCCATTTGTCTCTGCGGGAGAAGCAGCTGAGCCTCTCCTGGGTCTTGCCCTGCAGGCTGCTGGGCCGGGGAAACATCCCAGAGAAAAGCAGTGAATTTGCCTAACGGCTTCGGCTTCCCCATTCAATGGTCAGGCTTTGATCATTACCCTTAATAGCCTCGCCCCCTCCCTTCGAGGCTGATTTCAGATCGCTCCTCTTCTGGTCCCATAATTGGAATTGATAAGTGGCCATTGTACAAGGAACTGGGGACACTTGTCAAATGCTATCATGCTTACAGAGTTAGAAATGGCCTCTCCTCTATTGGGGGAATTCAGCCCACAAAAAGTTCTAGAATTTGGATCCTCAGAGTTGAGTCTTACCAGCTCATTCATTTTACGCAAAGAGAAATGAGGTCTGGAAAGGTTATGTGACCTGCCCGTGGTAGTATCACTTGTTGGGCACAGAGAGAGAATTATCACTTCGATGTCCTCTCCCTGCCTGGCTTTGCCTCCCACTGACACCGTTTCCTCATGGTGGAGTAATTGTCTCAAGGTTAGGGGATAAGTCGGAGCTGATTTGTGAATGGGAACACAGCTGTTAATCAGTTGTTCTTTTCAAAACACTGCCCTTTTTTTTTTTGGACAGCCTCCCACTGGCCAGTCTACGGTGGGGTCCCTTTTTGTTGCCATCAACCCGGTACTGTCAGAGGAAGGCTGTGGAGGCACTGTATTGAACAAGCCTTTCCCACAGACCGCTTCCCTTAATGAGTCCAACCACTCTGTCATCACCGAGCTCCAACAGACATCCGACAAAATGAGCGCCAGGGGTGTTAAATATCTTGCCCCAAAATCACACAGCTCATAAGCGTCGGGACTGGGATTTGAACAGAGATCTTGGTGATTCTAACACCAGAGGTCTTAGCCAATATTCGATGCTAATGTGGCCTCATTATCATCCTCATTCAACAGTCTGGGAAACTGCGTGCCAGGGATAATTCACATCATTTGCAGTGAGGGCCCTGTGAGTTGCCTCTGCTGCTGGGCACCCTCTTTCTTCCCTTTAGACCTCTCCTAACCCCTCCGGTACTTCAGCCTGACTTTGATTTCCCCCCTCCTCCACGTTTCTAAGGAAGCAAATACCCGTGCTAAAATCCTCGCTCCCTCAGGAACCAATTTTGCTCTATTCATAGTTATGAGTCCTTAAAGCAGCTAGTGTTCAAAATGGACCACGGAGGGTCACATGGGTGGTTTGGGTCATTCTCACATCTCTGCTTCTGTGGGCTCCGGGGACCTCACTGACCCTCTGAAGAAGGAAGCCACCCAGTGCATGGATGGAGTTGTTGAACAGAAGGTGTTCGCTCCCACTGCTAAGGGGGAAGAAAAAGAAAGGCTCTCTATTCTAGTCTGCTTGGGAAGATAAAAGGAAAAGGGCTTCATTCCTTTGAAGGAGAGGAAAAGATTTGTTTACTTGTACCGCACTACCCAGTAAGAGTGATGCATTTCTTTTTCCAAGGGAAACAAAGTTAGTTTAAAAAAAATAGCGAGCCAGTCACGGAAAGAATAAGAGATGATTAGGAGAGAAGCCGGAACTCTGTAGATGGGTGTTTGGAAATATGTCACCTGTAAACCGAATGTGAAAGAAGTTGAGCTTGATCCTAGGAAGCGACTCCCACTGCCCAGTGTGAAGTTCAAGGCTGGGGCTGGCAAGTTCAGGCTGGTCGGCGTGTGCTTTCTGCCTTGTGTGCCCTTAGGGTGGGATCAACAGTGTGTGGTGAGGCTACATTTTAGCATGGCTGGAATCAGGACATCTCTTTCTCCCTCTTTCTGTCTCTCCCGCCCTCTCCTGCACACTTGTGCACCCATGCATGCATTACATGAATGCACACACACATAAATACTCCTACCCACTGAATTGCATAAGGGTTTGTTCAGCTGGTCCCCATGCAGAGGGAGACGTTTTCAGGAATGGCTATAGTAAGAACCAAGAAAAAGGTATGACCCTCTGGAGTACAGATTTGGCGGTCAAGCTTCATCCAACCAACCAAGGATCTTGCAGTATTAATGCAAGCTTATCAAAACTGTGAAGTGACTATTTATAAAACCAGTATTTCTATTTTTAAAAGTGATAAGAAGAATTTTAATTGTGAGGCAGGGAACTTGGGACCAGCCTGGAAAGATCAGGGACCACAAAGTCAGGTGGTCCTGAGTTCTAATTTCATCACCTGTGTTTCCAGCTGTGTGGCCTTGGGCCAGTTACTCTCTCCAAGTTTACTTTCTGAATTCTAGGAACCTAGCAGCGACTGCAGGGTTCCAGTGAGGGTTACAACAGAGAATATCGCTGGGGTCAGCCAGCAGAACAGCTGAGGCTGATTCTCATAGTCTACATTTCCTTGCACTTTCTGCAAGAAAATTTCCCACCAGAGAAACTATTTGGAAGCAAAATAATAACAGATTTAAAAAAAAAAAAAAACCAGGTAGATTTTGGTTCTCTTAAAGGGATAGTATATCATTAAACTCTAGAAACTCAATAGCCTTGTAAGATGACCAGTCATTTCTAGCTACATGGGAAGGGATTCTCTTGTCTGGTCTTTCTGATGAAATCTAATCACTCCTTCAAGCTAAATTAAAGAAGGAAAAGGGGAATCCTTTAAAAATAAGTCTATCAAATCCTTTCATAGCTCAAAACCCAGTGGCTCACTTCAATCAGTGTAAAAACCTGATTCCTGAAACAACCCTATGCAGTCAGAACCCTCCTCCCCCATCAGACAAAACAAAAGTAACCGCTTTGCCCTCAGTTTTCAATGCCCTGCCCCCACTGCAGTTCTTCCAACATGTCAGATCAGACACGCTCCTACCTTAGAACCTTCTTTCTTGCCTTTCATCTGCCTGCCTCCGCAAAGTACACTCCCTCACCTCCTTCTGGAGAGATTTCTATGGAAGGTAATCCTATCCACGGTCGGTATTTTTGTAATTACCAGTTTAGGAGAGTGTCCATTTCTGATCTTGTGCCCTGATTCTGAGGTCCTCTTTAGCTCCTTTTCCTACCCAGGCACAAACTGGCATCTATTTAGAAAGCCTGCTGAATAAGCAGGCTGAAAGGATGTAAATACATGTAGAATTATTCCATATTTCAGAACCAGAAAGGCCTGTGGACACGGATGGGTGCATCTGCTTAATAAGAGCTGGCGTCAGTCTTAACCTAGAATTGGAATTTGAAGCTGAACCTCATTCCGAGCTTCGAAATGGACTTCCTTGAACTCTCTCAAAGAGATAAATAAATAAATATGAAAATGGATTACGTGCCGGGGTGCATCTTGACACATGGACTGGGGACACTGGCATTGACACTAGAAGAAAGAATCTTTGTGGAGGGTCTGTATCGCTCCTAACAATTGTTAATCAAATCAGGAGAGTAATTGAATCGTTGAGCTTAGATTTCCACTAATGCAAGTGTGTAATGGAATTGTGGTGGTGGATCGCTGCTGAAAAGATCTGCCCATAGATTTGTGAGTTAGAGTCAGACCTTGCCCTTCTTAGGTGAGCATGTAGGTAGACAGCCTGGGGTATGTGTGCATGTGCCTGTCTTTGTATTTATTCATCTGTTTGTTCATATGTAACCAAAGCGCAGGAACATGTAATTACAAACTTTTAATGCTTGCCTCCTCCTCTCCTCTCCTCCTTTCCTTCCTTCCTTCCTTCCTTCCTTCCTTCCTTCCTTCCCTCCCTGATCCAGTTAATCATTCTGTAAGTAGTGGTACCTGTTACAAAAAGCCCTCCCTGCCCCTCACCCTGTCTCTGCCACTGCCACTTGCCCCTCTAGTACGTGAACTTCCCCCCACCTTCCCACTTGTGCAACTTTATCAAAATTGACAAGTAAGTAATTGTCTCATTCTTATTAAATATAAGTTCTGTAAGGACAGTGATTACGTGTAATCTTGTTTGCGCTTGTGTTTTGAAGTAATAGCACAGTGGATGGTGTAGAATAGGTGCTTCCTAGTACTAGCGTGATGATTGGATTGATTCAGTTCATCCAGTGCTGACTCGACAGGATGCACTGTACTAGGTCCTAAAAGACATTTGTTACCAGAAATAGCCTTTGTCTCCCAGGAGCTTGCAGTCTGGCGGTGGGGACAATACATGCTCCTCGCGTAGCTAATGCAATCGATTATAGGAAACAAAACGATTGCTATTATCAGTGTTGTCGAAATTCAGAGATGAGCCAGAGCCTGCAGTCTGTTCCATGGTGGATGACAATGTAGAATGGGAATGGAAAGAAAGGGAAAATGTGGTGGATCAGCAAGTCACGTGCAGCTCAGACTTGCCAAGATGGTGGGTTCATGCGAAGAATTAATGACGAGAGGAATTGGGCACGAGAGGGTAGGGGTCTCCTGTGGAAAGTTGTAAATGTGGGCTGAGCTGGAGGGCTCTCACTCCAGCAGCTGCCAGGAAGCCCTGGGCATTTCTGAGCAAGAAAAGGACATGATGGAATCACCCTTTTAATAAGATCAATATCTGGCCACTGGGTGCAGCATGGCTTATCTGTTGGCAAATACAGAACATTTTTGTGTGAACCTGTGAATTGCTATGATAGGTGAGCGCCAGTCTGATTAATTATAAACTCCTATAGATCAGATAAGTGGGTCAGTGAAGGGGGCTAACCTTGAGGTTAGCACAATTTATGGAGGCTGAAGTGCAAGTGTTAGACTTGAGAAAATGATCAACGCAAGACGTGTAGACAACACTTAATGCATTCAGCGTGTACAGTGTTAATGTTTCAAGCAGAAATAAGCTTCTCCATCAGTCCTATACGTTGGGTTTCTGAGTGAGGCTAATAGAATGGAAAAGAATGCCTGGCTCTGGATTAGGCTAGTTGTTTTGTCACTTGTTCTTTTACGTAAGTTTTTGGTGTGGGTGGGGTGGGGCATGTTTTTAACCCTCTCAGTATCCCAGGAGTGTTTAGATACCCTATTGGAATGCAGTTTGACTCAACAGAAAAAACCCAAGTTCATTATCTCGATTCACTGAATGGATACTTAGTGAAGCCTTGGATCTACTCCATGCCCATGAGAATTGTACGCCTTATGCTTTTGAGCCAATGTGCATAAATGTGCATGGGTGAATATGGATGTGTGTGTGTGTGTATTGTATAAAGGAGAAAAATGAAAGATGAGTAAAGGCTTGAAGGTAGGTTATAGGTTATGGTAACCACCAAGCGGTTCATTGCAGGAGATCAAGTCATGGGCCAGCTTCCATGACATAGTGGGTTTTGCTTTTGGTTTTCCTGTTGATTTTTTTTGCCCAGCCCAGAATCATGCTGGTTGGTTTTCCTTTACTTTCCCCCTGGTTTGAGACTAATTTCTCTAATTGGATCATAAATGCTCTAGAATTAGTGTATCTGTTCCCTGAGGGGTTTGTTGCCTTGTGTTCTGGGTTTCCATGTTGTTTGGGACATCCCTTTTCCCCACTGGAGTGTCTGTGCTAAATCCTTATTAAGCTTTCCTTGTCAAAGCCTCAGTTCACTTGCGTGCTCAATTCTTACCCACACCGAGTTAAAAGCTCCTGCTAGACATAGTTCAGTTTGCAGTGCATTCCAAAATTTTTAGGTTTTTTTTTTTTTTAAAGGAATTGCTTTCTGAGAAGCTTTGGGATTCTTTAAGATTTATGGTACCCATGGTTCAGATAAAGTGTCTTTGGCAGCCAGAATACAAATCCACTTTTACATAGGATGCTGTATAGATTTTTACTAAAGTATATTGAGAATTCCATTTGTGGTGATTTTTGACAAATTGCCCAGATTTATAAATGCTTCATGACTCCACATTTTAGCCTTGTTCTTTGTCTCTCAGAGAAGTTCTAAGAAATTTTTTATTTATTTATTTATTTATTTATTTATTTAAAATTCATGTAAATATATGTATTTAAACTTGCTAATCAAATACTCCTTGTTCTCTGGGGCTCAAGAAAATCTTTTGACTTTTTATTTCATTATTCTTGGAATGTTCCACATATTAGTATGGTCAACATCCTTTATGTTCATCATTAAGTGTCTATATAGTGTTAATATAAGCCCATGTTTAAATATAAACTGATTCACAGATTTATATAATTTTTATGGAATTTTTAGATCCAAAAAAATCAAGAACAACTTTAGGGAATGTGTAAACTATGGATGGCAAATAGATTTCATCCTGAATACCAACTCAGGTTGATGGAATATGATTATCTCATCTCAGTTGCTGTGGTGAGGCGGACTTCTGACTGCATCCAGCTCATGTGATCGATCAGTGACACCTGTGATGTGGCAGAGTGGGAATTTCTGTCATCATTGAAGAGATTTTATAGCCGCCCCCTTTTAAAAGAAAAAAAAAAAAAAAAAAGAACCTGAGGCACAGAAAGTTTACATGACTTGCAAGTTTAGGGTGTGGAGTAAATGGGTATTTTGAATGTGGATGTGAGAAGGTGAAACATCTATTCTGAAAGTAGAATCCAGTTTGGGAAGCTGAAGACAAATAGGAAAGTGATTCCTTGGTGAAGGGATAGGGTCTCTGTATTCTCAGTTTGTTGAGCTGTGCTGTTTATAGCCTTGGTGGCACATTGACCTGTGTTCAGATAAATCTGGTTCCCACCTCTTTGAGCCCCCTTTTCCTTCACTCTAAAATTAAATATAGGGTTGAAAGTGGGATGTATTTTGGTTGACATGTTCCTGTGCTTGGACATAAAGGTGAATAAGTACGTGAGTAATATTTCCGCAGTGGCAGTGTCGTTTTCCCTGCAAGATCCGAGAGCGAAATGAACGGATTTTGACCAAATGAAAGCCTTCAGGAATCTGCAGACATTACAAGCTCCCTTTGATGTAAGTCCTCCCTTCATGGAAGTGGGGCAGGAGTGGCTTTTGAAAATGCCTTGGGGAAAATGATATAAAAGTAAAATGTAACTTTTCTATTATGATCATCACTTTTTTTTTTTTTCATTCTCTGGTTCCCAGATGCTCTGACTAAGCCTAGGACTAATGTAGGACTGTAACTATTAGCTGACTCAAGGAATTCATATTTTCTAGGTGCCATCCCCACGTAAAATATTTTTATGTTTGAATGACTTCACTATAATCCCTCCCCTTTTTTTCTTCAGGAATTGTCACTCATATGAAAATCTGTGTTCAAAGCATATCTAAGCACGAAGGTGACTTTTCGGGTTCATGTTCTAATTGATGATACAAACCGCTAATTAAATGCATCTGTGTCTAATCAAAACATATCTAGAATTAAGCAGTGCAGCTGTGCACCAGGGGAGCCACAGGATAGAGATGCCTGGTAATGGCATAAGGACATAATTTGTCCTTCATCCAGTGGTTCCCACATCCGGCAGAACCTCAGAATCTGGAGGAGCTGATAAAAATGGTGGCAGTATTCTCTCTGCTCCGCCCTCAAAACTTGGATCCTAAAATCTGAATTTTATTTTTAACCTCCCAACGAAGATGTTGATGAGCAATTAGGACTGGAAACTACAGCTGTAGATTCAAAGTGTAGTTTGACCACCTGGAAACAAGGCCCAGCTTGGTCTAGAGTTGTTCGTTTGCCTCTAAATTCTCTCCTTTTCTTCAAAACCCCATTTTAGGGGGTTGGCTAGAGCTCAGTGGTAGAGTGCGTGCTTAGCCTGCATGAGGTCCTGGGTTCAACCCCCACTACCTCCATTAAAAAATAAAAATAAATAAAATAAACCTAATTACCACTCCCCCAATAAATTAATTAAAATTTTAAAAAAGAAAATGGGAAAAAAAACATTTAAGTTCTTATTACATCTTTCCTGTCTTGGGGTTTTGTAGCCTGCTGAAAACTGCAGCTGTCTTTACTTAAACAGAAAAGGCAGGAGAGCCTTTCGTTTTGTTTCAATGTTGATGAATATGACAGTTTCATTTATAATAGTCTGCTCTTTGGAAATGTCACTTATTGTCATTCTTTGCATGATCCTGAACATTCGGTACCAGACAACTGTAGGCAGCTCCCGTGTGGAGACACAGCTGCTTCTTGGATGATAATATTAACAACATGGTGCATTTTTAATAGCCTTTATGATTAAAAAGTTAACCTGTATTGCTCAATTTTATCCTCAGGGATTGTATTTTATTATCAAAAATATTTCTGTAGTGTTCATACGTAGGGTCCTTTCTGCTTCTAAAGATAATCCTCCTCTCAAAGTGGCACATAGATTCAAATTATCACATAGAAGCCTCGTATAAGTAGAATAAAATTTAATTACAACATTTGTCATCTTTTGTGTCTCTCACTACTTTTCAAGTCATGGTTTGAACTTTTAGCCAATTTCTCTTCTGGTCGTTAGTTAACCTGCCTTCCATAAAGTAGCTGGTATGTGAGATGCCAAGCCCACGGCCATGTTTCTTCACCATCCTGCTTCTCTTTATAGAAAGATATGAAAACAGTAAATGAGTCCTCTGTTTTTTGGGGTTTTCTTTGGGTTTTTTTGTGTGTGTCTGTGTTTTTTTCTTTTTTCTTTTTCTTTTCTTTTCCTTTTTTTTTCAGTTCGGGTAACTGAGGCCTCCTGAAATGAGCAGTTGCCCAAACTGAATAGTAACTTGTCCCCAGGTCTCTCTGACTATAAAACCCTTGCAAGTCTATTATGTTTTTTGCCCCAGGGCATTTGCATGAAGCAAAAATACAGGAATATTATGGTTTACATAAGTAAGGGGAAAAAAAAAAACAGGAATTTTAAAACCAGTTGGCCATGATTTAAGAAAAAGAATGATCCAAAAAATGGCTTAAGAAAATCCACTACCAGACACTATTAAAAGGAAAAATGAACAAAGAAGAAAAAAGAAATCACATATTTTTTCCCTTACTAGATTGCAACAAAAATGGAAAGAAATAAGACCATGAGGTCAATTTCGAGTTATAGGTGAGTGACCTAAATCTTACACCCAAGCACATTAATATAGCCCTGGCCTACTTCCAAAAAGGAGAACAGCAGACAGGCTGGTTTGTTGACACACAGTCATATTTTCCCATTACATAATAAATTTTCCCTGATGCAGGAGCATTTAAGAGATTGAAAGAAAGCCTTCATGACTGTTTGGGGTAATTTAATGCTGCAGTGTTATTCCTTAGAGAAGTTATGAATCAACAGAATATCAAAGACTTGCCAGGTGTGCACAAAGAGAGCTTTCATGTCAACTATTTTTGCATCCTTTTTATTTCATATCATCAAGGTCCACTTTGAAGATTCTTTCCAGGAATCAGGACTACAATTTGTATTCGGAATCAAATGTAGATTTTTTTTTTTTTCTTATTTGGGGTTAGTAGCTCCCTGGTTTGTAGATTGTAGAAAAGAAATCTTGCTGCCTTTTGCACCAGTTTTGAACAGAGCAAATGCTGCTATGATTTAAATCCTTTGTGTTCAAATCTTTTGAAATCATA
This sequence comes from Camelus bactrianus, assembly GCF_048773025.1. Classification (NCBI taxonomy): domain Eukaryota; kingdom Metazoa; phylum Chordata; class Mammalia; order Artiodactyla; family Camelidae; genus Camelus; species Camelus bactrianus. The sequence continues at coordinate 19,810,442 of NC_133548.1, forward strand.
AAAATGATAACAAAAAAAGTATACATGAGTAAGAAATGTGCAAGGTAGACGAATGCAATAGAAGAAGATGCAAACTCAATACAGTAAAATATCTTTAAGCCCATGCTAAAAATGTAGGTTATTTCTTTTTATATTTTTGGTAAAATAGAACCTCCATGGGCATTCATCCTGATTTTTACTAACAATCCCATTACTTGGTGCCAAATGTATTATGTTGACATGGGTTCTCTCTAGAGAGAGAGGTACCTTTTACCTATAAGGAAAAGGTATTGAAATGTAAAGAGAAGTACTGAATAAATCTTTTGCAGGCACAATTTAGGATTTTAGGTCCAAAAGGAAGTCAGACTTTCAATTTGCTTTTTATAACCAAGATCTTTGCATTTAAAAAATCACGCAAATTTCAGTTGGAGAAGTGATGCCATTTGATTCTTGGTAATCGTTCTTTACTATTTTGATAAGGACAAAATTGGCTTTTTAGTACTTCCAGCTAGAATTTTTTTTTCTGTTTTTCCTTCAATATTCCTCCCTTTAGAAGAGTCATCTAACTAGTCATTTTACCCCCCCCTCTCCCTTCCTAAGGTAAGATTCCTGAATATTCTCTTCTGTCTGTCTCTCTCTCTACCTTCTCTGTCTCTCCACTCACACAAGTTTTCCCTCCCCACCTCCCTCCCTCATGCATTTTCCCCCCAAGGGCTGATTTCTGGAGTAAGAGTGGAGTGTTGCATCTGTTACCTACAGGGAACTGATTGTAAAACTCCTTCATCTATGAAAGTCATTTGGAATCTTCTGCTCAACCCAGTGATGGAGGAGCTGGCTTTATGCTCCAGGAGGTGGCGGCATGCCGCAGAGAGGGCGCCGGGAGTGAGGCAATGACGCCAACATCTTAACTTGCAAAACGCCCCTCCGCTTCTCTTGTTCCTGGTGCCTCATACGCATCTCTGTGTACCCTCGATGGCTCGGCTGCTTAATCTCCAGGGTCCTTTTCGGTGGTGCCAATATCTCCGGTGCTTGAATCTGGGTTGCTTCTTTCTAAGAGCTGATCACAGGCAGCTCTGAGGGCAGAGGAGAGGTGAGAGGGCACTGCCGTCGTCCCTGTCGGTGACAACCTGGAAGTTGGGACTCGCCTTAAGAGGGTGTCAATCCAAACACTTCCACGGAGTGCAGATCTAGTAGAAATGCAGGAATCTAGCCTGTATAGCTAAGAGCATTGATTCAACATCTCAAAAAGAAAGAAAAGGGGGAAAAGAAAAAAAAAACCTTCCGAAAGGCATCTCACCTTGAAGTGTTCTCATCCGCGGCAGAGTGTGCCTGCGCCGCTCTGGAGCGATGGGAAGAGTTCAGCTGTCGTTTTGCACTTGGCGCAGGGCCAGCCGTCCGAGCCAGGAGAGAAGTCGGGGTTCAGGCTTCCTTAGGCCGTCCCCACCACCCCCGCTGCTGAGTGGCCGGAGTGTTTTCTTCCCCAGATGGGTTGAGATGATCTGATCTGAGCCCCAGGCAGTCACCGAGGCTCCTTTGTTGGCTTCCCCGCTCGGCAGAGGCTTGCTACAGCTTGACTGAAACGTGTCAGAGGCAGCCGCGGCCGCCACCCGCCCTGGCACAGCGCTGTCACTCACGAGCCACCGAGGGCGTCCTGCACAAAGTGCTTCCTGACGGAGGGGGGGCCCCGGCCACCCGGAGAGATCAAGTGACAGGGTGCACAGGGGTGAGAGGGTTCGCTTAAAGGAGGAAGCTGAATCCATCCACCAGCACCTTTCCCTCTTGGAGCCCCGTAAGGCGGAAATGTCAGAGAGACAAGCTTTCGGGGTACCTGCCTTCTCGCGGCAGTGATGTGCGTCCATCGCATGGACTTGAGGTGATCTAGGGTAAACTTAGGCTGAGCCTGGCAGCCCAGGGTGGTACGCCATCGGCAGAGCAAACAGTGCATCCATCGTCCATGCCTTTGGAAGAGGACAGCATAACTCTGATGGCGACGCATAGACCCAGGCGTCTTGGCCTCTCTGTGACCCTGCAGAGGGGGCCTTCCAGTTTCTAAGGCCTGGGGACCGCACGAGAGACTGTCAGAAAAAGCTTGGTAACCATAAGTTTGTTTTCAATGCCTGTGAGTCTCTTTCTGTTCTGTAAATAAGTTCATTTGTGTCATTTTGTTTTCAGATTCCAAAGGGGTAAGGGAGGAGGGAGGCATGAACTGGGAGTTTGGGATTAGCAGAATCAAACTGCTGTATACAGAGTAGGTAAACAACAAGGCCCTGTGGTACAGCACAGGGAACTATATTCAATAGCTTGTAACAACCTATAATGAAAAAGAATATGAAAAAGAATATATATATATATATTTATATATAAAACTGAATCACTATGCTGTCACCAGAAATTAACACATTGTAAATCAACTTTTCTTCAATTGGGGAAAAAAAAAAGATGTGAATGTGAAAAAAACAAAAAGAAAAGGCTTTACGCTTTGTTTTTCACAGATTCCACAATATCCAATTCAGGGAGGTTTGGTCTGGGAAGGAGATGGGAGGAGGCACAAAGATCACCCTTGTCATGTCTTGTTCTTCGTCCATCCAGTGTATCTGTTATTCTTCTCCCTGGCATTCTTGCTAGGAGGAAAAAAGCTTAAAGACAGGAGGGTCAGGAGAAATTCCTGGACAGAGAAGAAAGAACAGCATTCTACCAAACAGTAAAACAGGATAAATCCATTCCACCGTGCTCTAGACTCCCTGTTTGTCTTTGACGCTTCGTTTATTCATTCCTTCATTTCTTCGGGCACCCATTAATCCATTCAACAAGTTGTTGAGCATCTACTGTGGGCAAGACTCCCAGGCTGATCCAGCCTAGAAGTGAAGAGGAACCCACCAGGTCGCTGCCTTCCTAGAGGTTCTTACAAACAAGCAAGCTAAATACAGATTGTGGAAGTGCTCCCCCAGGAAATAAATGATCCGATATGGTAACTGGTACCCAGGGACAGTCAAGGAAGGAGAAGCGGCTTGATGTTGGAGGGGGATGGAAAAGGTCTCTATGAGGGCAGCGAAGGACTGCGATAGCACAGTGAGTTACCAAGAGAAGGATGAGGGGGAGAATATTCCAGGCTTCTGGGTGTTACCATTTTCTCGGATGCTCAGGGAACTTCTGCATCAGATGACGTTCCTCCTTCCATCCTTCCCCAGGACCTCAGGTAGCAAATTTAGTCTCTACTGCTTTCTAACTGTGCTCCCTTGAGCAAGTTTCTTCCCCTCTCATCCTCCTTCTTCATCTGAAAAATGAGAATAATAGAAGCTATAAGCCTCCTATGGAGGGTTCTTTCAGTACAAAATGACAACCTAGCACAGTGCTGGCGCTCTGTAGAAGCCAACAAATCTTAGGTTTTTTTTTTTTCGTATTCTCCCCTTCTTGTTTATTTCACCACACTTTAATTCAAATTCCTAACGAAAGTGTAAGTTGCAAGTCTTCCCAAAAATAGTGCTATTTTAAGAGGGGTAAGATGAGGTCCCCTGCCTGTGAAAAGTTGAGGTTGGGGGTCAAACAAAACTTGACTCAATTATGTACAATTTTATGTTAAGTTCTGGAAGTTGGAAATCATGGTTTTCAGCTCCATCCTTCTTTGTCTTTGGGTAAGTAAGTTAAAGGTGGCCCACACTTGCTTGAGAAAATGGCAATATTGAAGGAGACACTTTTTCTCTTTGCATCTTCCCAGCCTCCTTGTCAGGTCCCTTTCCCGTCTCCACACATCACTCTGCGCCTCCTGAAAGTGCCCACACGGTGCCCCGTCGCTGCCCTCCGCTGACTACCAGCCAGGGTGTTAGCTGGCAACAGATTCTTACTGAGAGATTCCCCCGGAAGGTTTTACACCTGTCACGCAACTTGTTTAAAACTCACTTTGCACACTTATTTAAATTTCGATTGTGTGAATGGGATGAATTGGGATTTGTAATAGAAAACGCTGTAAAAAGAAGGCAACCTGTGAGCACAAACTGTCCTAACAGGACGATGATGGTGATCATTCACTCTTTTATGAAAGAAAATGGAAAATCCCTTTATTCTGATTGAAGACTCTCGTCCATGAGATTACATATCCTCTCTCTAGTGATGCGGTTATCTGACCATGCTTGCCCTTTCTCTTCTTCTGAGACAGGAAAGAAATGGGTCTGAGTGATGCGTGTGTGTGTTTAATGAATATCTGACTTTAGCTGAGATCACCCTCTTTCTTAAAATGTAGATTAGATCTCACAGACTCCATCACTGAGTCCTGATGGAAGTCCAGTGGCCTTTCTAAGACTACCGCAAATCCTTGTGGAGTTTGCATTTCTACACATCTTCCAGCTCCCTGTTTCCAACCTCTATCGTTCTTTCTTATCCTCGACTCTTATTTTGTTCTATGATTCTTTCTTTGTTTCCTCTGTTATCATCCATTCAAATGCTGACCACACAGCCTTCTTGATTCCCTTTTCTTCCTTCTGTTCCCACTCAGAAGGGACAGCTTGTGGAGAAGATTTTATCGGCCATTAAGGAGGAACAATAAGAATGAGGCACATTTAAAATCTCAGTGTTTAGGGGGAGGGTGTGGCTCAGTGGTAGGGCGCATGCTTAGCATGCACAAGGTCCTGGGTTCAATCCCCAGTACCTCCATTAAAAAATAAACAAATAAACCTAATTACCTCCCCCACCTCCGAAACAAACAAAAAACTCAGTGTTTAATGTTGTTCTTTCTAAAGAGCCCCTCAGTCATTTCCATTCATGGGGGCTTCACTTTCCTTCTTGATGCTAAGAGCCAGTTTAACTTAGCTACACACCCATCAGCAATTCTTCCTGTGCTTATCTTCCAAATCAGGACCCTGTTGAGTGGACCACAGACCCAAACCAGAACTGTCCAGGGCAAGCGGGATGTCATGACATCAAAAGGGCACAAACATAGCTAAGCACCCAGCTGAGCATCTGATTTTTGCTTCTGACTCTCATTGCTTGCTACCAAAGTGCTCTAACTATGACTTAGTTCCTGTCTCACTCTTAAGTCTAAGCTCCGTCTTCTGTTAATGGGCTATATTATTGCCTTTTTCGGAACTCCCCAGCACTCAGCTCTTGGCCCCTGTCAAGGCCATTGGCTTGCCCTGCTGATATCCCAAATTCCATTCACCTTTAGAGTGATATCCAACCTCAAGCATACCTACAAGGTCTGACATCTAGCCCCAGACTACGGATGGAAGAGTAGAGGAGGGTGAGGACTGAGAAGGAACCCAAAGTAAAGTTCAGGCTTTGCTGAGAGCTGAGATTCCCATTTTCAAAATGCAAGCACTTCAAGCAGCATGTTTCTTTTTTCTCTCTTTATCTCCCAACCTTTCAATAAGAAAAAAAAAAAAAAAAAAAAAAAAAAGCTGCCCAGAGTTTCTGATTGGTTTTATAATTAGATCATTATCCTAGCTTGATCACATTGTAGAAGTCACTTTCCAGGCCATCAACTACAATGTGGAACTGAAGGTCTTAAAGGAACACACCTGAACAGTGGTGTGCCTGTCAGTAATCCAGACTCCACTCTTACCCTCCTCGGGGGCAGGGGGTGTGAGGTGACATTATTACAGGAAGATCATGCCGATCCGCAAACTCAGCTGTTGGGAACATTTCTGGGACTATGAGAAGAGCAAAACAAAACAAAACCTTGAATGTCCTTTTTTCCTCCCCGCAAACAGGGACTCCACAGTAATTTCATTATTGATAATTACAAAGGAAAAAGCACTCAAATGCAAAAATTAATGTCCGATTTGCCTTTTAATGGCCTGAAGCAGTTCTGATGGCTGTTGCAATCCAATGAAATGACGATTTTAAAAGAGAAAAAAAAAAAAAAACTCCTTGATTAAATTCTTTGTGCCCTTAGCTCAGTATGTGCATTCTTGAGTTTCCCAGATTATTACCATATCTGCGGAGTGCATTTTAAAAACAAAATAATATTTTAATATGTCTTTTCTTTTAGTTATAAAACTAGCCATCTTATTAATAGGAAGTAGTATGTCATGGTTAAAAGCTCAGGTTCTAAAAGCAGACCACGTGGGTTTCCATAGCCTCTGTGCTATATTACCTTTGCAAGGGTCTTAACTCTGTGTCTCATTTTTGCCATCTGTAAAATGGGAATAATAATAGTACCTGCCTTGTAACATTGTTGCGAGGCTTAAATGAGTTAATACATGTAAAATCTTAGAGCAGTACAGGGTTGGTGTTCAGTAAATGTTAGCTACAAATAACATTGAGAAAACTTGGAAAAATACAGAGCCAGAGCAAAACACATGCATGAATGACAACAACAAAAACACCAAAAAACAATCACGTATCCACCCCGAGCTGGGCACACTTAATATTTGGGATGTGTTCATTTTGGCTACTGTGTGTTTGTGTGTTTACATATGTGTATTGTACTATAAACATGGCTGTGTATCTTTTCCTTTGTAACTAAACACTGTCATTGGATATCTTGCATACAATTAGCATTATTTTCATCTTTTTGAGGCTGCGTAAAATTCTAAAATAAGAGCTTCAAAAAATGATTGATTCTGTGGCATTTAATAGGTATAATTATTAAAAGTAAGGCAATAAGCTTTAAGTTGAGAGGATAAAGAGAGGCAGAAATTCAGTAGAGTTGTTCTTTTTTTTTTTTTTTTTCAGTCTTACATGTACCCTGAAGAACCCAGAAGTGATTTTTTTTCTTCTCTTTTGGATCTTTTGTTTCCAGTGGTGCTGAGGCCAGGGTTGTAAGTGAGATTTGTACCTGAGAGTTTAAGCCAGGATGGACGGGGCAGCGGGCAGAGAGAGGGACCTACTCCAGGAAGATAGATGCTCTAATATCCATCTCATGGTAGAATTATGAGGATTACATTTAAATAAGACTGGCATGGGCTGTGCTTAGCATAATAAGTGTTTCATAAATTATAATTAGCATTGTTATTATTAATAATCCTTATTTCTTGCTCTAGAGAGTATATTTTAAGCACCTCTCCAATTAGTAGGCAGAAACAAATGCAAACATTTGGGTTTGCTTCATTGTGACTCAGTTAGCCCTTCTAATGAGAGAGAGAGAGAGGATGACAAGGAGTGGAGTTTCCTCACATGAATGAAAATTTCAATCACTTGTATTTTTTGTCCACGATTAGAGATATGGAAGAGGAAAGAATCAGCCACGGGAGGCCATCCAAAGGGGCAGGCGGAATCCCAGCCCCGGGGTGGGCTGCGGTTGGGTACCAGCTCTGGGACACCTCTGACTCTGACGGGGCAAAGCTCCACTTCCCTTCTTGCTCTTCCTCATTATTCACTTACGTGCCTGTGTGGCTTTCTCATCTTACTCCCTATTAAGCTCTCTCTCCTCATGGTTGGCTAAGAATGGACCAGAAGTGGATTTACTAACTGTTCAATTACCCACATTATCTTGCTCTGCTGCTATCAAACGAAGCTGAACTAGCCCAGCTCTGAGGCAGCGTGGAGCGAGGTAACAAGTCCTATTTCCCTTGGCTGTCCGTGACATCCAAGACTGTCGTCTGCATGGAAAGGTCGTCGCAAAGCAAATTGCCTGCGCTGGATGTGAACCCCACAGTGACCTGATTTTTCCGTGTTTGTAAGCTAACCCTATCAACATGAGGAACAGAGGCGAGCCCGAGAAAGCCTAAATCAGAGAATTATTTGCAGTGTGCCTTATCTCAAAGTGAAGGAAGGGAACGGAGAAAAAAAAACAGAAGGACTACTTTTTTCTTTCCCCTGTTTCTCTCCCCCTACCTCTTCTTTCTCTCGACAGATATTATATGCAGTGTCATGTCTTACATCGGGGGAAGGGAAGGAGGGAGGGATGAGGGACCTTATTCCTATACTGTCCTGGAGAGAAACAGGTAGTGAGATGGCAATGAGCTGTCTTCGTTTGAGACACAGAGAGTGTATTTTTCAGGCTTAATGTGATTACAGAGAATCTTATAAATTACTCCAAAGATGTCATTTTCCAGATTGATATAGTCAGTGCTACTGTCCCAGGATGTGCAGACATACAACCTCGTGGTCAAATATGTTCGGCACGTGTGATGTGCTGTGTAGGCCCATCGTGGTAATATTCACTCAAGCACATTAATATCCCTGAGAAAGACATCAAGCAGTTAAAGAAACAGGCTGAACTTCTTTACTTAACACAGCAAAGCTTATTTACCGTGGGCTTGTCCCTTCCTGCCTCTCCCCTCCCCACCTAACCTCTTCCATTTCTCCCTCCCTCCCTCCCTTCCTTCCAAGCAAACCTATTTCTCTGTTGTACGAACCAGCAAATTAGGGACCCTTGCTCTAGGCCTCCTTGCTGTTTCCCATTATCCGTCATCCATCCCTGGCCCTGGCAGCCTATTTCTTTGCTATTTAACTTGTGTTCTGCTTCCTTATATATGCCTTCCCTTCCTGAAGATATCCTGTTAGATGTATTATGGAAGACAGAGATGTGAATCAGACAGGGAGATGCCAGTGAGGAGCGTAGAGTCTAAGGAGGCAAGATAAGACATGTACAACTGTGAAAAAATTCAAGGTAGGAAAGGAGAAATCTCATTTGAGAATTGTAGATAAAAGGCCACGGGCATTCAGCTAAAGGAGATACATACCTCTTGCCTTTTCTCTATCAGTGAAGACTAAGAAATTACCAAGGAACATTTTATACATATATAAATATATAAAATTATATTTCACACTTGTGGGCAAAGCTGGAATTATGAAAGGACTCATGTGACTTGTTCTGAATAAATGGAGTGTTGTGTGAGGTGACTGCTGGACCAGAAGTGAGTTCCCTTTGAACAGCAGGAGAGCCATGCCCTTTCCCTCCCTCTCTGCCGGCCTCCCTCCCTCCCTCCCTCTGTCCACCTTTCTGACTCTTCTCAACTTGGGGCTGTTCTAACACTTCATTGCTTTTTCTCTCTCTTTCCTTTTCTGTCTTCATTCTTTTTATCCTGTTCTCTTTCACACGCACTGTGTGTGAAATCTGTCATCTCCCTGTGATAAATTTACCGTCTTTATTTACTCTTCAAAAGAACACTGTGTGAGAGAGCTACTCTAATTGTGTGTGTGTGTGTGTGTGTGTGTGTGTGTGTGTGTCTTAAGGAGGGAAGCTAGGGGGAGGTCAGTGATGTGCTCAAGTCTACACGAGGAGTAGGGGCAGAAGCGGATCTCAGATGGAAGTCTGACTGAAGCACAAACCTCAGGTAGCATCCTTGGACTTCCGGTGCTGCTGGGGGGGTCACAGTCAGAGACAACTTGCTGCCCATCTCTGATCTAACTCCACTCTTCAGCTGCTGATGCTGTCAAATTAAAAACTGTGGGGACTTTATGAAAAATGCAAAGGATGTCATTTCCACTAAAAGGTGTGCACTACTAACATGCTACCACAAACACACACACACACACACATACACACACACACATACACACACATACAAACACTACGCTTCAGTCATGAAATTCGGCGAAAGAAACCACTACTTACTGGTTAGCAGTGATGCAGTAACAGACACAAAAGGAGGAACTGCTCTTAGTAAGAGCCGAGGAAAGAGGAAATCCTCAGGGGGATGAGATGAAATTAGGGGCCGGCTGTATTCCAAAGGGAGAGCATCCCCAGAAATGTGCTCTTTTATGTATCCCCTTAATTCTATTGATTTGGTTCAAGACACAGAGAATAGACTTCTGGTGATGGCGCCAGAATCCCTCCCATCCAACATTTGCTCCCTCTTACTATAGGGTCTTAAGGGGGAAAGGATGGGGTGGGAGGAGATTATGAAAAGATGCATTTCTGCCTCTAAACTAAAGGTGGAAATTGTTGAGCCAGTCATCATGTTAAGTTATTCATTGTCACATTTTTAATCAAACCGAAAACATTTCTTTCAATTTTCCCATATGTGCATATGTGACTAAGTTGGTACTAAAATCCATGATTTTTAGTTTTGTAAAAAAAGTCTTTAAGAACCAATACCTTGGCTGGTTTGCTAATTACATTATTTGGACCATAAATAAAAAGTCAGGTTTTAATAATCAAGTTTTAGACATCACACTCACTTTTACATTAATCACTGTTTAATAGCTTTTAATCAGGTATTAGGTAATTGGAAACGGCCTGGTATAATTGTCTATTTAATGAGTTACAGTTCATTTTCGAGGTGTCATTCTTGGGGAAAATGTGTCAAATATCAGTTGCCTGAGAGACTGTGATACATCTGTCTGTCTACTTATCTACCTATCATCTATCTATTAGGCTTTTATTCACACACACACACCGAGACAGAGATTTTCAACATTGTTCCTAGACAGATGTGCCCAGAAAGATCAAAGTAGACCCTCCCATTCTGTTCCTGTCTCTAACTGTAATATCTTGAACTTCAGATTCTGAAGCTTCAGGTTCTGGTTTTACCTGGTGATACCGTGCAGCCCTGTCTTCTCTCCGCTGCTGGCGCCCTGTGTTCATTCAATGACCATGTAACTGACATCTCCAGGGCACGTACTGGTTGCACAGACCTGGGTCTTTGTGCCTGTTGCCCTGCCCCGTAAGGTCCTCTGCAGTGTTCCTTAAGAACACTCTCCAGGTTGTGTTCCAGGGAGAAGCAGACAAAATCAGCAGGTGCTTATAGCACAGTGTGTTCAGTTACAAGCAAGGCAGGTCATATAGTATATGTTATTCAAGAGCAATTTTAAGAGTAGAAGGAGAGACTCAAGGTAGGGCATCAAGTTGTCTTTTATTTTATTTTTAACTTTTTTTTAACACCTTTATTGTGGTGTGATTCCTGTACAGTAAACTACACATACTTCAGACGTACAATTTGATGAACTTCGATAGATGTGTACACCCATGAAACCACCACCACAATCAAGTAGCTAACATTTCTATCACTCCCCGAGAGATGCAAATTTCAGATTCCTGATTTATCCCTTCCCTCCCATTTTAACCCCTGGTAACCATAGGTTTGTTCTTTATGCCTGTGAGTCTGTTTCTGTTTTGTAGATAAATTCATTTGTGACTTTTTTTTTTTTTGATTCCACATATAATTGATATCATCTGATTAAAATGTAATCTAATCGTGTTATTCCCCTCTTGAATAGCATGCACGGCTCCCTTTAACTCTCTGTCAATCATTGATTTATTCATTCATCTATTTAAAAAGGTTTGTCCGTAGCCACCCTGTGCCAGACCCTGTGCTGGGTGCTGGGCATGAAGCCGTGAGTGAAACGCATGGTCTCTGCCCTCAGTGAGCTTCCGTTCTAGCAGGGAAGACAATGCCAAAGCATTCCGGTTCCATCACCGTTTAATAGCACTCAGCGTAATGTCTTCATTCTCCACATGCAGTCTTACTACACCACGTGACATTCCCCAAACAGCCCAAACCTACTCTTTCAAAACCCTTACCTGAAGCATCTTGCCTCACTCCCATCCTCCCTTTCCACCAGGGAACATGATGTTGTTTATCATGTCATCTCATTCTCCCTTAAACTCCCCTGGCAAGGCACCTATCCTGCTGACACAGCTCTTGTATCTTACTGATGGGAGCGGTCAATGCGAGGGTCTCTGTTCATACACTGGGAGCTTCTGAAGGGCAAAGCTTCATGATTCATCCCTTTATAGCCCCAGTATCTAGCCCAGGGCCTGGCTCAGAGTAGCTGAACTCATGTGTATAGTGGGGAAGGGATGAGGTGCTTAGGGAGTTCAAAATAAATTAAATGACTAAGGACTGTGTTGGGGAAACAAGAAAGAAGCGCATAGAACAATTAGAGAGCAGAAGACAGTATGTAATCAAGTGCTGAAATGCTGCAAACTGTGGATCTATAGGGAGGAGACCTTGTGTTCTGGGAGCTTTTAGGGAGGCAGTAGTGCTTTGGGATTGGCTAGATTCCTGAAGCTCGTTGAAGTCAAGCCTTTGCATTGAAAAAGTCCGTAGCAGCACTAAGGGGTCAGGGGCTGGGTATCCAGACGGTGAGAAAATGCCATCACTTTGTAGAGGAAGAGGTTGGTGTCCAGTTTGAGGCTGCTTGGATGAGGCGCCTCCAGCATCCCCTGCAATGTGATGCTCTGACGTTCAGTTGCTTCCCTCTCTGCCTATCAGCCTGGGTTTGGACCGTGCTGTGTTTGGGTAGAAGAATCCAGCTGTGACTTGGACTAACTGGAGGATTTCCCAGGGATAAACAGAACAAGAGCTCTGGTTTTTCCCTGTTCACTGGGAAACCTGGATATTAAGTTGAGATAGTGAAGCAACCATTTCCTTTTACCAATTCTGCTGTGACTTTGGAAATTATTTAGACTGTCTAGACGACTTTCTAGACGACTTTCTACATTTTCCTTTAATGGTACATTTAGTCCCTGGGATCAAGTCTTTTGCTTTGTGGATAAACAGCATCATGTGAGTTTAACACAGTCCAATATATTATGCAGCCGCTGCTCTGTGGTGTTAGTGCTCAAGGTGCGTGAGAGGTCATGCTTTGAAAGCTGATAAACTAAGATTATGTCACCTCTATATAGTCGAGACTAGATACATGTATGCCGTCTCTCCTTCTCATTCTGCCATGTTGTTAGTCTTTCCAGCTCACTTTTTGCATAATTCTGCAGCAAGTTAAAATGAAAGAAAAGGAGATTTGAAGTTGAGAATTGTAGATTTAATACCGTGCCTACCACAGAGTAGCTCTGTGAATTTAATGAAAGCATCTGACCTCAGTTCCTTCTACTCTGAAATGGAAATATTACTTAGAACTATTTGACCTGTCCCCTGGGAGAATCAAGTAAGCTAATGAGTGGGAAAATACTTTATAAAATGTAATGCAATAAAAAATCCATCGGGTATTGTAATGACTCTTACACTTTTTCCTTCATCTCTGTGAACAGTACTGTTATATGGTCAAATACTAGACTGCAATTATGGTTATAGCATAGGAAGAAAATTTTTAAAATGCACATGGGACTTTTCCTGTGGCTGCTTCATAAAAATGGTTTTGTGCAGAAAAAATTAAAAACATCGCGTGCACACACGCACATGCACATATACACATGGCTGCTTGCAACGGTACATCCTTCAGATTTATCATGAATTATAGATGTCCTTAGCCTTCTAGCAGACTCGGCTGACTATTTTAAGAAGGAATTTCTCTTGTTCCTAGAGGATTCGAAAATTAATTTATTTTGGAATCAAACAACACCCTGGGGATAAGGCTTCTACATGATAAAGTCACTCTTACTCAATTTTATTGAAATCAATAAAAGTATTCAGTTTTATTTAAATCAACAAATCCTAGGTTAGTAGTCAAAGTCAACAGAAGAAAAACAGGTTAACGTTATGCTCCCACAGTATTTCATTCATGGGTGAGCTGAAGAATGGATTTTAGATAAACAACAAAGTTCTACCGTACAGCACAGGGAACTGTATTCAATATCTTGCAATAACCTAAAATGAAAAAGAATATGAAAACGAATACATGCATGTGTGTGGGTGACTGAAACATTATGCTGTACACCAGAAATTGATACAACATTGTAAACCAAGTATACTTCAATTTAAAAAAAATGAATTTTAGGTTTATATACTTTATATCCTACAAGACATCAATCTTGTCAGTGCATTCTGTGACCAGAGAACTGTTAAAATAATAAAATCAGCATTTATTGCATTTTACTGAGTGTCACCCAGTGTACTAACACCTTGCAAACTTCATCTGTTAACTTCCCCATCACCACTCTAGGGTAGGTACTGTTCCTCATTTTGTGGGGCTGAGGAAAAAGTGAGGCTTGGGAAAGAAAGCAACTTGTATAAGATCATGTAGTCTCTAAGTGAAGGAGCCTAAACCTGAGTAGGGTCCTCTGACTCCGGGACCAATGCTTCTAACTCCCTTACCTTGCTGCCTTTTCCCAAAGGAAAGAGAGGTAACATACTCCACCAGTGTCAGTATCCACTAATACTTTGGATTAGAAATACCTATGGTCAACTTTCCCATTATCAACAGTGGACCCAAACCATGGCCCATGTGTGGAGCAGGTGGCAGATAGTATTTTCTGTTTTTGCCATGTTTTCCTTGCAAAGAATCATTTGCTTTTCTCTTCTTCTTATGGGACGTCACTGATGTTCTATAAGTATAAACATCTTGGCACTAAGTAAGGTACACGGAGGTTTTGGTTCATAATAATCTCAAGACTTTTATAGAGAAGGTCACATGATTCACTGAACTCCTGATAAAGACTGGGCTTAAGGATGCTTAGAGTAGTAAAAAGCAAACACATCAGCAGACACAACCACTAGCAATGATTAGAGGTGTTCTTGTTTATTGTCCTTAAAGCTTGATCTGTGTTTCCCTCAATTCCACCATTCATTCATTTTTATTTTATTTATTTATTTTTAATTGAAGTAAAGTTGATGTACAACGTTGTGTTTCTGGTATACAGCATAGTGATTCACTTATACATATATAATATATATTCTTTTTCATTGTAGGTTATTACAAGCTATTGAATATAGTTCCCTGTGCTGTACAGTAGGACCTTGTTATTTATCTATTTTGTATATGGTTGTTCACCTCTGCTAATCCCAAACTCCTGAGATTATCCCTCCCTAATTTATTGCCTATATATTAAGCACCAACTCCCTGCCAGGCACTCTCCTGGAACCAGGGGATACAACAGATAACCAGATGTGTAAGATTCCTGCCCTCCGTGGGGTTTACATCCTAATGTTGAAAATACTCAATAACAGCAAATGAATAAATGATTGCAATTGTGACAAGTGCTACAAAGGCCAACACAGTGTGTTAGTTTCCAGAATCTATCATAGGGGGTGGCTTAAAGCAATGGAAATTTATTGTCCCGAAGTTCTGTGGGCTAGAAGTCTGAAGTCAAGGGATGGGCAGGGCCACGCTCTCTCTGATCGCTCTAGGGAAGAGTGCTTCCTTGGCTCCTCCAGCCTCCGGTGTTTCCTGGCAGTCCTCGGTGTTCCTGGTTTGTAGGTGCACCAGTTCAGTCTCCTTTTGTGTCTTCACAAAGTCTTCCCTCCGGGAGTGTCTGTCTCCATCCAAACTTCCCCTTTCCACAAGGATACCGGTCATTTCAGATTAGGTCCCACTCTGATGACCTCTTTTTAAATTGATTTACCTCTGAAAAAAGATTCTATTTCCAAGTAAGGTTTCCTCTTAGTTTCCTTTCCTTATTTCTGGGAAGTCATTTCCATACTCTTAAAGGTCCCATTCTTTAATGCCAAGAGGACATAAAAAAAATTAACAACACATGAAAATAACTACCACTAGTAGGTGCTTATCATGTGTCAAGCACAGTGTAAACCATTTTAATGCACTGCCTCCTTTAATTAGTCAGTCTAGCGGAAAAAACAGCCCGCTATCCATGAGTCTCTAGATGATTCTAGTCACCATTGGAATTTTATTGATAAGCTCTTGACTGCTTCTCTAAGTTCTAATATCTGAATCTTTTAAAGCCAAGTTTAAGGCTGAGCTTCTCACTGACTTTATTTCAGAGTTTTTTATTTATTTATAATAAATATTTATTCCATTACTTCTACATTTAGTAAATGACATCAGCAGGAAGAAAGAACAAAAGGCTGGACAATTAGTTTCTGATCAGGTTTGATCGTTAACTACTAAACTCTCCCAAACAATATAAAAATTAATTCTTAATTCTAGAAAACCTTTTTCAGAAGCTTTTTTTTTTTTTAATGGCTTTTACAAATAGTCTGTTCTTTGTAGTATAAGGTATTGTAGATATCTTCATTGAAAAGCCTTTTCCAAAATAAGCTTTGGGAGAGCAAATATAAATGTAACAGTCCGGATAAAAGGAGCCTTGATTCACTTTCTCAGGATATATTCTGTGCCTCTCACGCCTCAGAAAAAAGGGTTCATTAACATGTAAGAGGCTCTGAAAAGTCCTGCAAGAAAGGAATCCACTTTACTTTAACACAAATGATCCCCTCAAAGTTTGTAATCACAGACATTCTCTTTAGATTATACATCTTCCTTTGTGAACAAACACACTCTCATTGTGGTTGGGAAGATAAAGTGAGCCTGAAATTTCGGGAGGCACAAGCATAAATTCTCAGGTAAACTCCCACCTTGTAGTCAGTTAAGATGTCTCTGTTGCATGCCTTGGATTTCTAATTTCTTAACCACAAAACGTCCTTACCGTAGACCTTGGATTTCTCTTAGCATCTTTGGAAGCTTGGAGACATTAGCGTACCTTTTGTTGCACCTCAGAGATATTTCTGGCATGTTCTCCCTTCTCTTATCTCCCTTTTCCCCCATCCTCTTTTCCTTTTCTTCTCTAGTTATTTCTACTTTTTCTTCTCTCTTAATGTAGCTGCACAGGGAGGTCCTATGACCCTTTAGTTCCCTGTGCAATGAGTAGCTTACTTTCACTGAAGATATAATTTTGAGGCCTTGATTTAAAATAAGCACTGCAGATGTCTCCTCTAAGTGAGCCCTTGAAAGCATCTCCTTGGGCGCACAAGGATCTTTGCTTTTGTATTTACCACCGGGACAGAGTTAGCATCCAAATTAATGTGCGGCTATGACTGCACTGGAACAAAGCAGGGATTGTGTGATGACTCATTGGGTAAACTGTTTCTACTTCCTTTCAACAAGTCATGTGTGTGTATTGGGTCACAGGAGGATAGACAGAAATATTCATAAGCAGAAGCCCACTCTCACGTACCGCCCATTACAGGTAGAGTTTTAGTGCTATTACCACGCACAGTTGGAAGGGGCCTCTGTTCAACAGAACCTCACAGGCAGACATCTCTGGGGCCACTAGATGGCTTCTATTATTGTAAAGCCAGGCTAGCATCACCAGCTTATCCCCAACACAAAAGAAATTACATGCGTCTCATAACTAAAGTCTAGCATTAGCTTGTGTCTCCAAAGGGAAGGACAATTAGAAAGTCCCCAAATTAACATTCTAATAATACAGCAGTAATCAACGCTAGTCAAGGGTTCGAGACAAAATGACCTGCTTTTGTGTATAATTAGTGCCTACAAGGAAACGGTGTGACATGTGAATTTTACCAGTGATGTTGCGACTATGTCTTTTTTTTGTTAAGTGGGAGACCAGACTTGATCAAGAGTTATAGGGTGAGATTCATAGTAGGTAATAGGTTGTAACTCTTTACAACAGAAAGATAAACTTGTTGCAACTGACAAACATGTGTTTGTTTTTTTCCCAATGGTAAACATGCACATTGAGCAGGCTTTAGCAAATCAAAGCATCACATTGCAAATACGGACATATATATGTATACTATGTAGGTACACAGAATTTTATAAACCTAACGTACAAAAAGAGCACACCTCAATGGTAAACATTTGCTAAGTAAGTGAATAAATTTATCTCAGGTGATCTTCATACCTTAGGGCTGACTGTCCCCCCTTCTCAAGTACTTACACATTAAAACTTTACCTTGTATAAACATTGATCCCCTAGGCAGAGTTTTAAAATAACGTATACGTGTATTAACATTTTTTATCCTCTCCTGTGCCGGAATTTCTCTCTTATATCATAATATTGAAACTGTTTCTATGGAAAGAACTGTTCACCAAGTGATTGGCAAATGAGCTAGTTAACAGGATACATGAATTCTTTTGGGAATCTAGGGCTCTAATATTACTATGTCCCCCCAAAAAATAAGTCTCAATATTGTATGGTTTCAGGACCTTATATTCACATATGTAAATGCATATAAATGAATGTAAGTCCAAGGGCGTGCATACTGTTTAGTTTTTATAGCGATTTTGAATGACAGCACTGCAAGGCAAAGTTATTTTGTGCAAGTCAAGGGTTAGAATTGCTCACGCAAAAATGAAAGGGGCAAAACTGTAGTAAATCTGAGGACCGGGGTGACCACAGGCTACGCCCTTATGCGAGGTAATGTGAAGGTGGTGGCTTTTAATTAAAATGGAACCGCTGTGTCACTGCAGCACTGATTTGATTTCACCTGCCTGCCCTGCTCAGAAATTATAGATTTAAAAGAAGTAATTAACAGAAAATTAAAGATTCTCCTTCATTCTTAGTTTTGTATAAAGGATCCCTGCTCCTTTCGGCTCCCAGCTCCTACTCCTCAGCTGGTGTGGAGCCTTTTAAGTTGCGTTTTCACACCGCATGAGTCAAGGGCATTAATTAGCAAAGCCTGGCTGTGATCATTAACTCTGATCTGAGGTTTCTCTTCCCCATCTGACCCTTCACAGAACAGGAGCATGTGGTGGACGGGAAGGCAGGGACCCTTTTTGTCCTCTGTGCTTCCAGCTTTAATAAGCTTCGAAAGGGGCAGGGGGAGGGGATAGCTCAGTGGTAGAGCGCATGCTCAGCATGCACGAGGTCCTCAGTTCAATCCCCAGTACCTATTGTTAAAAAATAAATAAGCCTAATTACCTTCTCCGCCCCTGCCCCCTGAAATAAGCTCCAAGGAAGTCCCCTGCATACTGTGGAATTCTTCAGGATCCTTGTTTTCTATTTAATGTGACCAATCAACACAAATGTGAAGTGGCTTCATGGACTGGAAGCAACATAGGGTTTGGACCCAAACCGGAGCGAATCTTAAAGAGCCAGATCGTGTCTGTTCCTCTGTCCACTGTACGTCCCTATCCAGAGCCCCTTTCCCTTTCACTCGTTGCCACATGAACCCAATCTAAATGGCTTTCCCCCCAGTTTTAGTCTTTTAATGAACATGCACAACTTGTCATTCTCACCCTGAACAATACCATTCAAGCACCATTTTAATTTTGCCAAGAGCCCTGGAGAAACATCCAGCCCTCATTAAAACCAGTTTCCTCTCCAGTCACGTCCCCTCTTTCGTTTCCTGATTTTAAACTTCCTTTCCTTGGGAAAGAATATCCTGCCCAAGTAGGCTGGAAGTCACGTGGCCCCCACTCAAGCATCTGCCCTTTTCTACTCTGCATTAATATGAATTTGACCAGGGCTCCAGTACTAATCCGCACCTTACCCTGTTATTCATCCCTTTATTTTTCCCACGCTGCCTTCCCAGCACTTTTCCAGAGCCCTTTTTGTCATAGAATGTCACCACGAGTCATTTCTGTGGGTAAACGCGTCTCAAACTAGACAATGGGGAAGTACCGAGGCCCGCCTTCTGCTGGTGGCTTCTGAAGTTTTTCCTTCGTGCCTTGTATTAGTGACTAATCTTCACGTTGACACATTATCCAAACATAACATCACATGTTTACAAACATCTTAGCTGGAATTAATTAAATCAAGGGGTGTAAAAATAGCTATTAATTATTATCTTCATCCCATTATTTGGGGAATATGCAAATGAGCAATATTTTCCATTCCACATCTTCACTGATACACAGTGCTACCACTTCGTACATCTGCTACAGTCTAATGAAGAAAAAGGGTTGAAATAGAGTCTGTGTGCTTTCAAGGAAAATCTCTGATTTGGAAGACAGCAGTTTTCCCTGTTGTGGGAGCAATTTGCAGAATTCTAGGCTAGATGCTGGGTGGAAAATTCTAGATCTTCTGGTAATTCACCAGGAGTGATAAGGCCAAAGGTCGGTGTTACTGAGGAATAGATAGTGGACTTGCTTTAATTGCACTCTGGGATTCCTCTGTTGAAATGCCTGTTCACTTGACTGATGTGGAATCAGCGAAGCCTCTGGTCCAAGGGGTCATAACGCAGGGAGAGCATCTGTAGGAGGCATCAGTGAGCCAGGGATGCTGCTGTGTGAACTTCCATCATGTGAATGCTGCAGCAGTAACGTTGACCCTTTCTGACTGCAACCCATAATAAAAGCACATTTTCTATCTCAACCCTGTTATAAGCATATATTGGTAACTCCATTCTAAACGCATACAATTTTCAGTATACGATGCACTCTGATAGCCTCTGTCATTTTATTTAATGCAGATCATGATCTGTAAGTTGATTTTATGACCAACTAGTGGTCATACCCAGTTTGAAAAACCGTTTTCTTATAGGGCTGCAGTGACTTGTTCAGCTCACGTTCGTATGCGTTCTCCTGTGTGACCATCACAGCTGCCTGATGCTATGCGAGTCTAAACATTTTTATATTAATACTTAATATTCTAACAAGAAAAGCACACATATCAGAAGCATCCGTGGGGACCCCAAGAACGATCACTAGCCTGCCGTCTAGGGGCCTGGATTAAGTTTGCCTGTTTATGTTACAGTCACTTGTTTTTGTACTTTATAGAAATCACAGGTTACTCTTCTGTATCTAGCTTCTTCCGTTTACACTGTATTTATGAGATTCACTCATATTGTCATGAGACTAGTAAGTGTGAGATTGCTCGTGCTCATTTCTATGTCGTGTTCTTCTGGGTGCCTAAGTACAGCTTACCCATTCGTTTGTCAGTTGTCACGGGGGCAGTTCTGGCTGAGCCCGTAAGGACTAAATAACGCTGCCATAAACACTCTAGCACGTGCCTTTGGTAAACCATGGACGCGTTTGTGTTGGTGGTGGAGACCCAGGACCGGAATGATGGGGTCACAGGGCACGAATATTTTCAGCATTATGGAAGACAGCCAATCAGTGGCCTCAAGTGGTTGAACCCATTTATGCTCCTTCCAGTAGTGGGGTGGTTTTAAGCCTTAGTACCCAGTTCATTTTTATGTAGGAAAAGCAAGACGCGGGACTGAAGCTGGTTACTGAAGTCACAGAGCTAAGATATGAATTAGAATTAGAACTAATCCTGGATAGCGGAGTCCAAAGTCAGTGGTTTTGTTTGTTTGGTTTTCCTTTCTGTTTCTCATTAACATTTATAAAGGCCTTTAAAGAGCTCATTTCGCCTTTTTTTTCATCTTCTCCAGGTCCCCTCACATACATGAACACACAGACACATCACACACTCTGCTCTCTGTGATAACACACATAGACTCCCTCAACATGCATACACAGACACAAATGAACAATGGCATACACACAGACGCGTGCACCCAGAGATACAGAGGCACGTGCAGACCCAGACACTTACAGGCACACAGATACACATACACGTATACACATACATAGCTGTGGACATGCAGACACATGCAAACACATACACTGATACACATTCACAGACACAAGTACGTTAATTGTCTTTTTTTAATGGGGCTACTGGGGATTGAACCCAGGACCTCCTACATGCTAAGCACACACTCTACCACTGAGCTATACCTTCCCCCCACAAGCACTTTGATATACTTGGTTACATGCCATAGTTTTTCATATTTCATACTTTGACCAACAAAAAAACAAACTTTAAGATTATATTTGCATGAGGCATGGATTCTCCATAAATATGTGTGTATAGGCTTAGTTTTGGAGTGATTTGATTTTTCTGGTTTTAAGTTTTCTGGAGAAGTACATTTACACCCTACTTTATAGTAACATGTTCTGAGTAACGTTTCCTGTTCGTATTCTGCTGAATTATTGAGAGGAGATACTTTTGTCAATGATTGAAATGCACGCTCTACAATTTGGGGAGATAAGGAAGGAAAAATATATATATATATTTAGTTTTTTATTGCTATATAACAAATAACTACAAATGTATTAACTTAAAACAGCATACATTTATTATCTCAGTTTTGGGACAGGATTCTGGACACAGCTTGATGGGGTCCTGAGCTCAGGGTCTCAAAAGCCTGCCATCATGGTATCGGCCAGGCTCTGGGTAGAGCTTGGGGCCCTTTCACAGGCTTAAGTAATTATTGGCAGAATTTAATTCCTTATAGCTTAGGACTCAGGCCCTGGCTTTCTTGCTGGCTGTCAGCCGGGTCACACACTCAGCCCGTTGTAGTTCTTTGCCCCATCACCCTTTCACAACCAGCAGCTTAGTTCTCGAAGATCCGCAGAGGAATCTCTTGCTCCAGTCTCCTAAGGCAGATCTTACTTAACATTATGTAATCGTAGGCCTGACCTCCCATCACCTTTGCTGGGTGTGTAATGTACCCTAATCCACATAGCGACTGTCCTACCACTTCTGCCATTTTTTTTTTTAACTGGCTAGAAGCAAGTTATTCATACCACTCATACTCAAAGAGCGGAGCGAGTATACAGTGGTGTGGCTCGGGGTCACCTTAGAATTGTGCCTGCCATGCGTGGCTTGCGAATGTCCTTTTATGCAGTACTTCTAACCATGTGGCCATAATTGCTGGTGTGCTATAATGATCAATATCTACTCATGGGACTTGAAGGCTGTAGAAGCAGCTTGCGGTCTAGTTAGTACATAACAACATATTGAGTTTTAGAATATACACACATTCACACGTACACGGATACAAAGACGCATGTATAATTCTTCTTAATTTCACACCGTATCATACGCTGGAATCAGCAGCAATTCAGTCTATACACTTGATCCCTTGCCACCAAATGCCTTTGTAGTGTAGGTCTTTTCCACCCAGTGACTTCTTTAAGAGGGAGTTCATATCACCTTACTCTCACCTCCAGTACGAATGAGAAGAGATTCAGAACATCAAAGGAGGCGGTGACTCCGTTTGAAAGCCAGCACGCTTTGTTCTAAATCCTCTGAAAGGCAGCCAATCCTTATTAAAATCAAACCTTCGAGATAATGTGAAGCTACCCTTCTCTCTGGGCTGTATTATAAAATCTGGTTCAAAAGAGATCGGAAACTTTTAATGGGTGTAAATGTTTTGGCACATGGCATGGTGGACTGGGTATGGATAAGAGGCACAGGGCTTCCTGGGAAGGATGCTGAGCACTGGCTTAAGGGGATCACTGTGAGGACTTTCCTTGCTTGGCTCCCTGACAGATAGCGTGCCTGCGTAATCAGGACGAGGTGCAATATGCCTGCTGCCCTTTAACAGAACTGCAAAAGGAGACAAAAGACAGAAGAGGTAGGTAGTGGACATGATGAGAGGGATAATGGAGCCTGTAGATGAGGTGAGATGGCAAAGGAGAGCATCTCATCTGGAAAGGCTAAGAGTACGCTGGGAGTTCAGTGCTATTTCGTGAAAATGATCACAGTAAAGGCCGCCCAAGCCTTTCTTCCTGAGCAGGTGCTTGGAAGTACTTGTTAAAGTGCCTCATCTTTGGATGTGGACAGCCGGGACGACAGACCTGGCTCTGCTACCTTCCAGCTTTGACAAAATAACTGAACTTTATTAAGTCACCGTTCCCTTATCGTGGGAGTGGATATAAATTACGTACCTTACATAAAGCGTTTGTTATGGTGCGTGGCCCTAAAAACACAACAGCAAAACAAGGAAATGAGCCGAAGAACTTGTGGCTACAAAGATGGTAGAACCCTTGCAGGTTTCTCCAAGTAGCTCATTATCAAATGTGGGGGTGGGTGGTTGGTACTCAGGCAGAAGAATAACTGCAGTGCGACCTCCTAACCCCTACAACAGTGATGGGAAATCCCAGCCTTCAAGAGGGATCAGAGATCAAGAGAGATCAGACAGGTGATCCCTTGCTCTGCCACTTACCCTAGATGCCAAGGAGGCAGTCTTTTCATTCCACTGATGCCTCTTCCTCTAATTCTGCCCCCCAAGTTATTAGAATTCATTTTCTTTTAACCTTTCCACCAAAGAAAGATGGCAAAAGGGAAGCACCAGTGAAGAGGGTTCGCAACTGGGATGCTTATGAGCTAATGAAGGTCAAACAGACTGGGTCCCTGGAGAGGAGACAACAGAACTGGGACCTGGAAATGACATCTGGGATAATAATGGTCAAATGGTCAGTCTCTCTCTCTCTCTCTCTCTCCCCCTTTCTCTCTCTCTTCCCACCACCCCCACCCCCCGGAACCAGTTTTCCAGACAATAGACGTCTTCAGACTGTGACGATGAGTAAGAAGTTAAATCGTTGAAACCATGAATATGATCCATTGTTCACTTGCACTCATTCATGAATATTTAAAGTACTGCGTTCTCAGCCAAACTGGAGTCTTTATAGAGTTTTTCTAGACTCAAGGGAGAAAATGTTTGGGAAAAAATCCTACCTTTTCTGCATCTGCTTTCCATTTCTTTTCCTCATCGTCCGCAGTGGTTTCTAGGATTGCAATAACCAGGAAAGGGACGAAACTTTGAGCATGTCACAGTCTCAATTCCTTCTATTTCCTATTTCTAGCTCAGAACAGAGCATAAAATATGTGACAATATTTTCCAATCAGTTGGTATGGCCGGTATGGGGACGTATGAGAGGGAACAAAAGACCTCTTATCAGGGTCAGGTTTGTCCACATAACTTAAGCAATTAACATCTGGCTTTTATTAATTAATAGTACTCCAAAATTGCATTTCTCTTAGCTTGCCAGCTTTGAAAGGGCACCAAGAGCCTCTGTTTCTTACAAACTTAAAGTTGGGAGAAACATGCAAATTGGCTATCTTGCAACCTTTTAACCAGTCAGGTCAGCTGACTACTCTTTCTCACATGGAACTGATATGTCATAGACTCTCATGAAGAAAGTCAAGAAAGGGGAAATATGGGGCACACAGTAAAACGCAGCAACCAAACAAGCCAAAAGAGCCATATGAACCCTGCATTCGGTAAAATCATACCATAATTTTTTTTGGTCAAACATTGTATATAAAACACGAGAACTCACAGAGCTTTGTTGCCTAACCAGCAGTGCTCCACTGAAATGGGAGAGACCTCTTTCAGTGCCTCATCTGTCACTAAAAGTATTTACTGGTTTGTATTTCCCTAACCCCAACTCCGTAGATGCAAAGACGTACTTTTTTAAATCTCGTTCTTCCAGAGCCTTTAAATTGTTCAACAGAGTTGTTTTCTTTCCAGAATAGATGACAGGATGCTGTACCTCTAATTTTCAAGTAACTTCTGAACGTACCCTTCTTTTGTGAGTTCTTTTAGAAATGCCAGATACTTTTGAAATATTTAAATATTCGGAATTATTTGTTGCTGATTAAAAAATAATTTCTCTCTGTTAATTTGGGAGCCCTATTCCCAAGTTACTGAATGTTTTATTCAATGGCCATTGTCTTCAGTATCAATTATTAGCAAAATGTGAAGCATAGCCAGAAAGAAATGAGGTTAAAATTTGAAATTCAAAATCTGAGAGATTTACACCTCAAATTTCGAACTCTGAACCCCATGATTCTGAAATCAGTAAAATTATTGTAACCATTATGTTGCACGAATACAAACTATAGATGTAATCATAAGGTAATTTTATTTATTTCCACCCGATTAAAATTTGTTCATTGAGACTAGTTTTGTTTCTGCCCCTAGATGAAAACTTTCTGGAAATATTTATGTAATTATAAGGCACTGTGGTAAGTAACTGACATAGCCAAATTTATAATATTTAAAACTGTGAGTTTATTTTAATATTGAGATTCCTGCCTTCCCCAACACAGGCTTGGTGTGGGGTAGGAAGCCTGACATCACAGACCAGGGTGTAGACATGTTTTTTTATTGCCACCTACTTCTGTATTCCTCCTCCTCTCCCACTGCCTGCTCTGCCTGCTCTCCTTTGTTGAATCATGGTAAGCGGGGACCAGAACAGCTTTCGCTTGCCTGGTACTGTCTTGAGTTGGCATCAACATCTTTGGGTTTGCCAGACA
This sequence comes from Camelus bactrianus, assembly GCF_048773025.1. Taxonomy (NCBI): domain Eukaryota; kingdom Metazoa; phylum Chordata; class Mammalia; order Artiodactyla; family Camelidae; genus Camelus; species Camelus bactrianus. The sequence continues at coordinate 19,835,955 of NC_133548.1, forward strand.
TTAGAAATTGACTTTCTCATGGTGGCTTTTCATATGTATGTGTTCTTTGGTGACCCAGTCTCCCTACCCCTGCATCTCCTGACACCCCTCCCCAAATTGCCCTTGCTGAGAGTGAGGCTCTTTTCCTTGAAACATCGCTCCCTCCTTCTTCAGCCCCTAGGCATCCAGACAGATTGGCCGATTCCTTCTGGTAAGCTGTTTACTTCTGCAAGCAAATCTCTTGCAGAGATTCTAAAATATCTTCAAGGCTCTCTCATCAGCTCCCTCCTATGTGTGAACAAGCTTTGGTCTCTTGCCTTCGAGATTTTTCAGACAACCCTCCTGTGTCTGCTCTACTCTGCCACCACAGCCCGAGCTTCAGTCTTGACGTGAGCGACAAGCATCCTTCTGTAATCTTCTCTTTGGGGCCAGTGATGGTAAGTCACAGCCCACTGACAACTCGCTCAAAGACTTTCCTCTAATAACCTTCTTAAAACCCCTCTTTACTAAGATGAGGGTTAGGATGTAAGACCCACCATTTCCCTTAAGAGTGGGACTCATACGGTCTAGTTCTCTCCAAAGAAATCCTCGTCATGTGCTTTCTCTGCTCCATTGATGCCTTTGCTCTGGGTAAGAGGCTGTGAGCTGTGCAGCCACTTACGACTCCCTCCACTGTACATCTGCACTCTCTTTGGAATGTATCGTCTACTGTGCCTTGGTTCCTTGGCTAGAGCCTCCATTTCAATATTCTTTCATTCATATAATAATACCTTGAGGTGTAGTTTTGGTACAGATTTCATGAAGACATCGAAAGCGTTCATTGTTTAAATTTAATAATTATTTGAATGACTTATCATGCACCAAATATTATAAATATTATTCTAGGCTCAGCAAATAAGATCGTGAACAAGCTATGTAAAGTTCTTCCACTCATGAAGGTTATAGTGTTCTGAAGGCAAGAATATAGTTTTAAAAAGAGGAAACTAAATTTTGAAAATGTAATTTCAGAGAAAGAATATGAGTCACGGTGTGCAAGTGAGTCGGGGGTCCTTCTAGGAAAGCGTGTGAAGGAAAATCTGTGAGAAAGTGACACTTGTACAGGAGTTATTCAGATTAATTGAGAATGATTCAGTTTACGCTGTGGAATAAAAAATGTATACATTTTAATATACATAAGTGCATCTGGAGAACTATAAACAGTACGCAATGGAAAATTTCATATGCATTTCCTGTTCTTCCTTCCTGAGGACTTGGGAAGAAACTCTTATGTCTTTGAGGGAAGATTTCCTGGTCTGATTCAATCAGGTTCCCCATTTTCCTCTCCAGTGGGTCCCACACAGCTGGGCTGCACTGGGATGTTTGTGACCTTGTATCAGGGCTCTTATTACATTTGTTGACTATTCTTAGTCTCCGCTAATGAGATCGCTCAGAGTTCGCTTTGAGTATCACATCTTAATCACTTGATTTCTGCAGACGTTTCCTTTCTCCAAATAAACTCTTCAAAATGCCTGCTGCTCTGTGCTCATTAACCTGGGAATGGCTTCTCTAACTTCGATTTGAACATTTTTCTCCAACATCTGAGACGTCTGTCCTGATCAGGATTCTCCAAGCAGTAACAATGGGAAGAGGGTTGTAGACTCTTGAGTGTGAAAAAAAGAAAACAAACAAAAAAAAAAATCAATGACCAAATTTCCATCTGCAAGGGGATTTTTTTTCTTTATGTGGAAGTATGGTTCACTCTCTCGCAGTGAAGCATAATTAAGATCTTCCCCCATCTCCACTGTCTGCTCGATTCCACTTAATCATTTCATGCTCAATAAGGTTTAGGTGACTTAGAGATAACAAAATAATTAGTCAGTGAGTAAATGAATGAGTAAAGAGATGAATATTCATCAACTGACTTTTGATGAATATTCTCTTTACTTTTCTCTTACTTTTCTCTTACTCTTAACCCACAATTAATATGATGCAAGCTTCATGATGAAGACAGCAGCCCCCGTTTAAAAAGACACAATATAAGAATAGGACCAAATGTCAGTATAAACGTGTGCATTTTTTTCACGTGCTGGTGGATATTAAGTTGGTGACCTGTATTTCTACACAATTGCCACTTTGGTGGGTCACAGAAAAGATCTCTCAGGTGCACAAATGTCCTAGTCCAGGGCCAGAGAGCAGCAGCTCCCCGTCACCCTCACTGTGGCCAAATTTCACACGCCCAGGGATATATTCTCTTGTTTTAAGCTTGCTCTAGTAAGGCTATTTCTAAATACTGTTTGTTTTGGAATGCCAAATCCTAAATTTCTCTTTGCTCTTAAGAGACAAGAGAATAAATTACAAACCATAATTGATAAATTGAAAATGTAGCTGCAGATACAGGTCATTTCTGATGTTGAAATCACTCTGAAAAAGTGAGCTTATTTAAAAATAAACTTGACAGAAACAGACTCATAGACATAGAATACAAACTTGTGGTTGCCAGGGGGAGGCGGGGTGGGAAGGGACAGACTGGGAGTTTGAAATTTGTAGATACTGATAGGCATATGTAGACTAGGTAAACAAGATTATACCGTATAGCACAGGGAACTATATACAAGTTCTTGTGGTGGCTCACAGGGAAAAAGAATGCAACAATGAATATATGTATGTTCATGTATAACTGAAAAATTGTGCTCTACACTGGAAATTGACACAACATTGTAAACTGACTATAACTCAATAAAAACAATAAAAAATAAAAATTAAAAATTAAAATAAATAAGTAAACTTGACAGACACTTACCAGAAAAAATTACTATGTGGATGCTCTGGAATGTCTTATGGGAACAGCGCATATTGGAACAGCCTAATGTAGGGAATAATGACAGGGACTTCATTAAGCCTTGTTCCTCCTCCAGAATCCAGGACTATATTATAGGCCTCGAGCTACATTCCTGTACAACGGCTCACTCAGTATGAAAATGTGGCCTTCATCAAGGGAGTTCACCCGATAGACAATGGCAGAATGCCATCTCCTGTCTCTGCCTTCACTGAAACACGCAGACACTCCAACACTCAGCCTTCTATCAGAACTTCAACCTGATGGGGAAGATAAATTATACTTGACTTGAAGTCATCATTTCTTCAAAAGACGTTAACTGTAAGAATGGGTATTACTTTGTTTAAACCAATCTCTCTGTGTATTCAGAAGAGGTCCCTGAAGGAGAAAGTTAATCTAGAAAGTACAGTTCTCTAGAGGTTTAAGTCCAGAATACAAGCAGGCCACTGAAGTGGTAACTGTTGTGCAATTAGGCCCTGAAACTTTGTCAGACCTGTTCCCAGAGTGTCGTGTTCACCTGAAGAAAATGCAGAGTCTCTGGCATTCCAGAGTAGCCTGAATGGTGTACCATTTTCTGGGTATGACCGATCCCTTAGGTTCTGCTGGGATGCCCCAGGGAACTGCGTTGGAATGGGAAAGAGTTGGAGCAGCCTTGTTTCAAAACACCGAGCAGGACAGACTCTTAAAGTGAAATGAGATGAGGCACAACTAGCCATAAGGACCGGGACAAGGGCCAGACTAACAGAGAAGGTGATATTTTCTAAAGCTAAGGAGGTGGAGGTGATCCCTTGATACAGACGTGCTTGCAGGCACATGGGACACATGGCAGAGGGGAGTTCAGGAACAGATGACACTTGGACCGCTACACTGGTAGGTGGCAGAAGGCAACTTTTTGGTTTCTCTTACCATCATCCCCATATTCCTAAGCAAATATTCTTGATACTTACCTCCAGAACAGCCCCTTGATTTTCTAATTCTCTCTACTCCTGCTCTGCCACTTAGGACTCAGCCATCTCTCCCATCCACTCCTGATCTGCTCTTGGTCCCTTCAATCAATTCTCATACTAGCAGAGTGATGGTTTAAAAGTCTAGATAAGACTGTGTTATTTTCCAGCGTGAAAGTCTGCAAGAGCTTGCCACTGCATATGGAACACAAGGAAACTGCTTTCCCTGGCCTGCCAGGCCTAACTCTCTGTGATGGGTTGAACAGTGGCTTCCTAAAAGATATGTTTGCATCCTAAGGCCCTGCATCTGTGGATGTGACCTTATTTGGGAAAAAAAATTATCTTTGCAGATATAATTAAGTTGAGGATCTTGACATGAGATCACCCTGGGCTATTCAAGTGGGCCCTAAATACAGTGATGATGTCCTTATAAGAGACACCCATAGGAGAGACACATGGGGAAGAGAAGAGGCCATGAGAAGATGGAGGCAAAGGTGGGAGTTCTGTAGCCACAAACCAAGAATATCTGGAACCACCAGAGCTGGAAGAGGCAAGGAAGAAATCTCTCCCAAAGTCTTTGGAGACTCTTGCTGACATCCCAATTTCCGATGTCTGGCCTCCATTGCTGGGAGAGAATAAATTCCTGTTGTCTTCAGTCATCAAGTTTGTGATCATTGTCATGGAAACCGAAGGAAACTGATATATTCTGCATCCACATCCCCACCTCTTCTGCTTTCTCACTCCATTCCTACCAGACTAGCTTATATGACCCCTTGTTATTCTTTAAGTATAACATGCTTCCTGTCTTGTCTGTTTGGCCTGCTATAGCAAAATACCACAGACTGGGTATCTTAGAAGCAAAAGAACTTATTTTTCATACTGCCGGAGGCTTGAAGTCAAAGATCAGGGTGCCAGCATGGCCAGGGGAGGGCCCTCTTCCAGGTTGCAGACTCCTCATTGTATCCTCACTGGGAGAAAGGGGTTAGGGGCATCTCTGCAGCCTCTTTGACAAGGGCACTAACCCCATTCATGAAGGCTCCATCCTGATGACCTCGTCACCTTCCAAAGGCCCCACCTCCTAATACCATCAGTACCATCACGTTGGACATTAGCTTTAACATGTGAATTTGGGTGGCAGAGGGACACAGACATTCAGGCTATAGCACTTTCCCAGGCTTAGAACCTTTTATTAGCTCTTCTCTCTGCTTGGAAGACTTTTCTCTTAGATCTTTTTATGTCTGCATTCCTTCCTGTCATTCTTGAAGCTCAATGTCTCTTTTTCAGAAGGGATCTTCCTAGATCAAATCAGTGTAATATTCCCCATCAGTCATTCCCTGACTCATCACTCTTATATTTTCATTTTGGTACGTATCTCTACCTGATCTTTTCTGGTTTGCTTATTATCTGTCTTAACCATAAAAAGCAAACTCTGTGAAGTGAGAGTGTGTTACTCTCTGACTCACCGTAGAATTCTGAGTGTCTAGAATCGTCCCCAGTATTTAGTAAGCATTCAGTTAATGTTGAATGAGATGCATGTCAGAAAGGCTACCAACGTTGGAGGGAATTAAGGTGGTAATTTCGGATATCTAGAAATTTAAGGAACGAGCCAGGCCCTTCGTTATTGAGGGCCTAGGTTATTGGCTGTGTTATAATAATAATGACTTAGACTCTCTCTGTGGGCGAGTCAGATGATAAACGAGGAAGTCAGAAAAATTCCATAAAAATGTCGCAAATAAATATGGATGCATGGTCTTGGGACCAAATTGGTAACATTTCCCAAAGTAATTACAGTGTAGAGTATAAGCTATTGGAACATAAGATCAGAGCCAAATCTGAAACAATGATATCTTGGGGCCAAGTATGAGAATTAGGCTGGAGAAGATGGCCGAGATTTGTTCTGCCTATCAGTGGAGGTCCACTGCCCACCATTCAAGGGTGCAAAAGACTAACAACATTGGGAACAAGTCAGCTATGGGCAATACGAGACAAAAAATACAACTCCCAACTGCTTTGGCAAAGAGAAGGCTTGGCTTTCTGATGAGCTGGATATAATAATTTTCTAATGAACTAGATCTTGGGAACTAGATCCTTCCCAACAGGGCCAGCTTCCAATTAGGTTTAAATTCCTTCAGTGTAAGTTTAAATTCGAATACAGTAACTTAAAATGATCCAGTATGCTCTCGATGGCGCTACAGCATACAGCATTTTAATGCAGAAGAAGCCATTTCCAGTGGGAGGCTGCCACTGACACCACATTATCCAGCTGTGAGGGCTGGGCAGAGACAACATCCCTGATGGTGCATTGTTCAGCCTTTCATACCCTGTGCACCTCACCAGCAATCAAAAAACTTAATGAGGACGTCCTAGTCCAATTCAAAAATTAAGGAGTGCATATCATCTGAGGATAATGAATGTCATAGGAGAGTGAAGTAAACCAGGAGGACTGTCTGTTAGACAAACAGGAGGTCGTGAAAGTCATTCTGTTAGAACCATCATCTTGCTGAATTTTCCACAGGTAAGAGAGTGCTTTAGCGCAGCATCCTTGGGGCGTCTTTGTGACATTCTCATAGCGTTAGCTGAATAACGGCAGCCAGAGACCCGTGGAAGTCCTACTTTGAGGCTTGCAGTCATTTTAGAGTTCCCAGAGGTAGGTCTGTTGAGGTCTCCTGTCCCAGGGCATAGCTTGTCTCATAGGAGTTATTTCAGCGTTTTTCATCCCCTCTGACTTTCCCACAAGTTTTCCATCGTTCTTGTTAGCTGCATATTTTGGAAATGAAAAACAATCAGGCTGAGGAAAAGGCCTTCTGTATGTTTGTGTCCCTGGGCGTAAATGTGGAACAAATGTACCTAATGCACGGTGGCTGATATTCTGTGTCATTTATCTTCACTTGTGGGGAGAAATGGGATAAGTCACTCATAACCGGGCCAGTCCTGAGCCATTCTTCATCCCTACACTCATGAAGATAAATGTCGCATTTCCACAGACCACAGCTATCCTGTGTCCTTTTAGACCAGAGATTTAGATCAGTTAGAGCAGGAGGTCAACCTGGTGCCGTTACTTGAAAATCAAGAACACTAGGTGAGTACCATCTCCTACCCCAACACATCTTGATCTCCAGCATTAAATGAGGGTGCCACCAGCAGCTAAAAAGATGTTTAAGTAGCAGATATATGTTCATCCATGTCTATCCTTCAGACACTTCGTTTTAATTAAGAGATTATTTCCTGCATATCACCGTGGAATGTTTTGTGAGGACTGATTTGTAGGAGATGGTCTTGGTTTTCACACGATGATAAGGGGTACAATGAATACTATGGAAAAAATGATGAGCAGTTGGTTAATGCTCTCTGCGGGCGAGTCTGATGACAAAGGAGGAAGTCAGAATAGAAGTCTCGAGAAGTCATAGTCTTTGAGCAACTATATTAAGAGAAAACGGTATGGATACCTTAGCGTCCCGTGATGTACCAGCGACTGTTCCGTTGGATTTTAAGGCTACGGCAGAGCAAGTGGGTGACTTCTCTGCCCTGTGCTTATGGACCCTGACGTGGGTAATCCATAGACACGACCTCTTTCTAACTCAGTGGCGAATGTGCTTATTCTGGCTTTATTTTTAGTTACCCTCCCACAAATTGAATGTTTGATGTTAGAAGTCTTCCCATTGAAATAAAAGTATTGGCTCTTTTCCCCTTGGCTGGTACATACCTGTTTATATCACGAGCAGTAAACTGAGCATTTCCAAAATCATTGCCCCTCTTTGGAAGCTATTAGTTTAAATTATGGATATCAACAGTTTTTGAATTAGGAGACGGCAGTTTTGTAAGACTTAACTCTAATCACTCCGATTGATTATGTGATTCAAATTCAGGCTGTATACTCTCACAGTTGATTCTTTCTGTATATAACCAAATAAGCTGTTTCATTCACTTATTCAAGAAGTATTTATTGAATGCACACTGCATGGCAGTAACTGGGCTGGGCATGCACGTAAAATTGTAGATAGTGGCTGTCCCCGTAAGCCATGTAGTCTAATGATGCAGAAAGACACATCCATACAGTGGAGATGACTAACCCAGTAGTTGATAATTGCTCCATAAATGTTCTTTTCATTCTTCCAGTACGGAAGTCATAGTGAAATATGTTAAAGGAACACATAAAAAGCAATTTCCTACAAATTTAGAGAACCTTGGAAGAACTCACGGCATAAGTACCTCCTTCCCTCCCTAAACATGTTCGCGTTAAAAGATCATATATTGGGCAGAGCATTAGCCTAGGGCTCCAAACATTTAACTTCCTGTATTAACAGTTATCACACGTTAATTTTTTGCAACTGTGTAACATTAACTTCCTTCTACTTAAATTTCTTATCTGAAAAATGAAAAAAAAATTTAATCTCTTCTGTGTACCTCCTATTGTTGGGAAGGTCCAATAGGATAATGTATATGAGAAAAATTCTAATCTGAGATGTATAATAGAAACAAAAGGTACCATTCGCATCACCATCTTTCTTGCTACCCATCTTGTTTTTATGGTGCTAGGTAAAAGATCAAGGTGGCTTGCCATCTTGATTTATGTTTTCATATCCAGCCATGGTCACCTATTTGCAGATGCACACCACATTCAGCATCAGATAAGCACTGTGTTAACAGTGGGTAAATTGTTTAGCCACCCCCCAAGTATGTAGAGCAGTGCTTAATAGACAATGAATGGAACTCTCTCACATAATAATAATCATTCCTGTCATCTGAGAGCTTACGGTATGCCAGGCTTGGTGCTTTATGGGCAACACTGCATTTCATGTTCAGAACGACCTTCTGAGGTTATCACTTGTATTAGTCATCACTCTCACTTTACAGATGAGGGAATTGAAGTCTGAAAAGACTGCAGAACTTGCCCAAGTCACAAGGGTACCATATCTAGCGACAGAATTCATCAGCTTCACTTCTGGGCCCTACCACATGCTCTGATCTGGAATCCGTCATCTTCTCCATCTTTGTGCTACCCTTCCTGCTTGATAATCCCCATTTTCTCCAGAAAAGCACTCAGGGAGGCATTCAACTTTTCTGGGCTTTAGTTTCCTCATCTATGAAATAGGACTACTCTGAGGCTCCATTAATAAACAAATCACGCAAAGTCTGTGTCCTCATATTGTCGGAGGAGATAGAAAATAAATACCTACACACACACAGGTACATACATACAGAAATGTGTATTTTCTCTCCTTGTGAGAAGCGCTATGAAGAGAAATAAAGGAAAATAAGGGAATAGAGAGAGATGGAGAAAGGGACGTTATATTTTAGGCAGCATAGCCAAGAAGGTCTCTCTGAGCAAGTGATCTGGAGGAAGAGAAGCAGCAAAGCATACAGTATTTGGATGAAAGGCGGTACCATGGTCACGTGCATGTATACGTATAGCTACCAGTCTGTCTTGGTGATAATCATTCCAGGCAGAAGAAACAGCAAGTGCAAGATTCCTGAGAATGTAGTGTGCTTGATATATTTGAGAAACAGCAAGGAACCAATGTTGCCAGAGTGGAGTGAGTTAAAGCGATAGTGGGAGCCAGACAGGATCAGTGAAGAAGGGATGCAGAGCAAAGCTATAAATGGTCTCCTAGGCTACTGGAAGCACTTTAATGTCACCCTTAGTGACATGAGATGCCATTGAGCACTGCACAGAAGAATGCATGTGATCTGATTTTCGTTTGGATTGGATCCCTCCACTGTGTCAAGAAAAGACTGAAGAGGGGCCAAGAATTGAAGCAAAGACACAAACTGCTGGACCGGGTTATTGGAATAATCCAGTCATCCAGAGGGAGAATGGACCAGGATGTAGCAGAGGAGGTGAGAAAAAGAGTCAAGACTCATATACAGAATTTCCAATGTATAGGCAACAGGATGTAAAGGTGATAAGGTATAGAAGGAATAGGATACAAACTTGGCGATGAGACCAAAATATAAAGTTTCAAGGGGACTTTGTCCTGAGCTACTACGAAGTTGGTCCCTTGAACTAGTTTAGCACACGGTAGGAGGTTACAAGGTTTTTTTTTTTTTCCTGAATGAATGAATGAATGAATGGAGTTGCTATTAGAAAAGTCTTTGTCAGGGGTGGGGCTTGAGTTGGCATTCAAGTTTTATTTTGGGCAGGTTCATTTTCAATGCCTCCAAGTGGAAGTCTTGAATGAGCTGTTGTTTGTACATGCTACAAGTCTGCCTTGCCAGCTGGCGATAAAGGTTTGGGCGCAGTCTTCAGTTTGTAGATGGTGTCACTGTGGGATTCACCTACAGAGTGGGTGCAGACAAAGAGGAGCTCCACCAACTGAGCCCTGTTGCTCCCCCAAGGTTTAGTGGCCCAAGAGATAGGGCAGAGCTAGCAATGGAGGTTGAGCAGAGTGACCAATGAAGTAGAAGAATCGAGAGAGTGGTTTCCTGGGAGCCAAGCACAGGGAGTGTTTCAGGAAGGACAGAATGATCACTATCATGTTGCTGATGGTTGCCTAACTTGAGAATTGAGATTCGGCTACTGGATTTAGCAATGATCACGAACTTCTCACCTCCCACCGCTTCTTTTATCTTCTCTGCGCACATGAATTGTTACCCACTGCCTTGCTCTCAGGTTATCATAACTCCCAAGCATGTTAACTTCTAACTCACATTTCATATTTCCTACTGAAGGGCTGTTAACGGTTCTTGAAACCATGAGATCTGGGGAAAGTTCCCATAAGACTGAGTTACACGGTTTTCAAAACCAATGATGGAAAAGCCACACATCATCTCTGAAATAAATTTTAATCGTATTCAGGTTCACTTCTGTAGTCATAATACTATTCACTAGTGAGGTATTGCTTTAAAGTTTGAGAAGCTCTTTTACTTACGTTATCTGTTCCAAACAAAACTACCTAACACAGCAAAACGCCCAGCTTTGAATCTCACACCGTCAGACTCTACCACCTGCTAGCACCTCCTTGTTGGAGTCAACTACAGGCCCACACTTCACTCCTCCTCATTTCTTGTAGATTTTAACACCTGCCTCCCTGTTGTTCTCTCCAAACCTACTCCCGATAGAATTCTTGGTGATGTCAATATCCATGTCAGTCCCTTGATTTTCTTGCTAATTTATGGACTTTTTCCTTCTGTATTTGCTAGGGGCTTCCTCTTTGTACAGTTTGCACCAACTGTATGTCTCAGCTTGAGTTGTAAAGACCTGTATTTGTTGGAATTAAAAATCATTTCGTTTACTTCATTATGCTTTGCAAAATGCCAGCTCTATCTCTTTGTACATCTTTGCTCCAATTACTGTGTGGCCCTCAATCTCCGTTTCTAATTTTTAGTCTGCCGTTGCCACAGGACTGTTGGAAGGGGAGTAGGGGTAGGATGAGGGATGGGGAGAAGAAAGAGGTGGAAAAAAATCCAAGTTGGAGTTTGCCACAGGAAGCCTATGTCAAACTCTTAACATCCCATTTGATTTTCATACTTCAGCGTGTCTGTTTAACTATTTCCTATCCGTCTTCAAAATACATGATCTCATTTCATCTTAAGAGGTGGTTCTGAACAGGGTAGTGGATCAGACAGAAAATGTGACTTGCTTAAGTTCATGCATCTAGTAAGTCAGAACCAAGCGTAGGTTACAGATCTTCTGACTCTAAATGCATTTTTTTTATTGGCCTTAAACAGTGCATCGTTCAGAATGGTCAGTGGTTAAAATAGCTGCGTTGGCTTCCTGCCTGGGAGAGCGTTAAAATACAGAAGCAATTTTAATAAATATTGTCACCAGTGTTGTCTGTGGTGATGGTGGTGGCAGCAGATCGAGAAATGTGCTGAAGTGCTCTAATGGATGCTTTTCTTTCTCCTTTTTTTTTTTTTTTTTTTTAGATTGGCAAACACATTGCCTGTTTACAGCCTAGAGACCACAATGGACAGCTAGGTGGGTGATGACTCATGCTAAATCTTTGCCACAATATGCTGAACACTACAGCCACAGCTAATGCGAAGTGGCTCGTTATACCCCGTCAAGTCCACTAACAGCCAAGACTGGCTTTGCTACAGCACGGAGAGCAGCTTGGAGGAAGCCCGGCTCCTACAAAGCACCCCTGAATTTCAAAAACTAGGCTGCAGTTGCATAGAAAAGACAGAGTCGCTGAGTCATATTTGCAAATTTCTTGTGTGTTTCTCTTTGTCAGTTTAGAAGCAGCCTTCGTGGTCCCAGCTTGACACCAGAGGAGACTCTCCTTGGGCTTCCCTTGTCTTGTTGAGTGGCCTCCTCCTTCAGGTGTATTTTGGGGGCTAAAGATTATCTCCGGGCTGTAGGGGCCCCCAGGCAGAGTGGGAAATGCAGTTCCCTGGTAGAAATATTTCTGAAGCTTTCTCCTCTCCCCTCGCTCCACCAGCCGGTCATGGCCCTCACACAAACACGTTCACCATCTCCTGAAGCACAACCGACGTGGGACCGTGGGTGGTATTTCCACCCACGGCGGGAGCAGGTCGGAGGCAGCAGGCCAGGGCACTGCCTCCTTACTCTTTGACTTCAGGTCACGTGTCTTTTTGTCTCCGTTAAATTATAATCTCCCAGAAGGCAGGATCCTGGGTTTATTGATCTCTTTAGTCAACTGCCTGTGAGCTATGGTTGTCTCTCTTATCATCATCAACAAAATTAATGTATCCCCTTCTGAAAAGTCCATAATTAAGCCAGGGACTGGGGTTTAATCTTCGCGCCTCCCCTGACCCTCCCCCAGTGCCTGACACACAGTAGGTGGACACTGTGTTTGTTCAGTGAAGGAGCAAAGACACAAAATGAGGCCATCCATCAGATATTTCCCTGCCGCCAAATGAGAGACTCCACAAACCTTTTCCAACCATCAGAGACAGAAGGGTCATGGCTTCCAATCATTCTTCCCCTGGCCACCAGGAATAATGCCCTAAAAGCAGTTGTTTATTTTGAACGGAAAAAAAAAAAAAATCTGAAGCTATTATATTTATTTTTATATTCAAATGCCTATGAAACAGAAAAACACCAGAGACCGATTCGTTGCTCACGGATGATCTATGGGGTAATAATGTGCCGGGTCTTCCAGCCGTGCTGCACTTTGGTGCTATCCTGGTTTAAATGAAAATGTATACTGTGACCTAGGTTTTGTTCACTGGGTGTTGGGGAGGGGATAATTGGCATGAGGCCTCCGAAGAACTCCCTCTTAACGAACGTCATTTGGCTAATTTGGGGTTCACCTGCAGGAAATAATGCGGGAAGCCCCGTAAAAATAAGACGCATTCTATTTGCATGCAACTCACATGCAGCTAATGATTTTTTTTTAATTAACTTTTTATTTGGCCTTCCCTATCTGTTGAATTCTAAGTGCTGTGAGGATGATAATAGTATTGTCCCTTACAGTCTCATGTTTCATCATAATTAAATAAACCGCTTATGAACTGCAGTCCAAAAAATGTCTGTGTTCCCCTCTTAAACTTAAGGGGTTTCCATAGAAACCATGGGTAGGGAGTTTGACGTTTATTGGACTTGAGGCTATATGTAGCATGGATAGCGAGCTCTCTGTTTTTCTCTCTGCCACTCTGCGTACATGTCCCTTTCTCTTCCTCTAGCCTTCAGGACCATCTTTCCCCCTCAGTCCTCTCCTCCTCCTCCTTTTCCTCCGCCCACCCCCTTCTCTTATTAGCAATGAGGAAGTAATTTGGACTCAGTTAGCTTTAACAAATGCAATAATACTAAAATGAGCTCTGATACTTAAGTGTAATTGTGTTATTAGCTGGAAATGTTTTTCTTCAAAAACAAAAGAATTGAGAGTGAAGTTTACTAACGTGGCACAGGCTGGTAAGAAGCAACCCTTGAAGATTTGCAGTGCACATCTCACAGTCCACGCTCATCCTCCCAGCTTTTGACTTCTCCTTGATTTTTGTTGTTTCAGATTGATGTTTCTCCTCCATCCTAGTTTTCAGCCTTCTAAATGGAACATATAGTCATTGTGCTTATCACATAACAAGAGAAAAGAGGCATTTACTTATAAAGGAGAAAACATACTATATAGTGTGTACCTACAACGGTCCAGCTAATTTACTAGGTACTTCCATTTAGGTTGTCTTAGTTAATGCCACAAAGGTGACTGCCAGGCAGGGTGCTGGAAGGCACACGGACCTGGAGCTGAACTTCCGGCTCCATCCAGGCTGGCTGTATGCCTTGGGTATTGTGTCTTGGTTTCTCAAAGACAAAATGAAAATGAGCGCTTCTAAGAAGTGGGGTTTTATTAGGATTGGCTATGAAAACGCTGCCAGGACACCGCAGTGGCGCTGCTTTTCTCCATCCCTTGATAAATGAGGAAGATGAGTTGCCAAAAGAGTGAGTCACGTATCCAGAGCTGCACGGCTAGTAGAAAGGGTGTTCATACAGTGCAGTGATTAGACAGGGTGGATTTAGATGGACCTGAGGTCAGTTACTAAATGTGTGATTTAGGATAAGTGACAAACTGATGGAGCACCTACTTCGTGCAGTTGTTACAAGGATTAAATAAAATTGTGTGTAGAAGGTACAAGAGCATCTGCCACATAGAAAGCTGTGAGCTGTGTTTTTTTTGCCCTGTCAGTCTTCCTCCCCCCGTCCCCTCCCACTTTTCTGATTTGTTTTGTTTTTAGTATGGATTCAAAGTAAAGAATGATTAATCTTCCAAGTCTATCTAATATTTCTAGTTTTAAATTATCTCACAATTTATAAAATATCTCAAGTTATCCAGATAACAATGAGAAAGGAAAAACAGGTTTGGAGTAGGAGATTCAGAACTGTAATTGACAAGATCTCCATATAGCGAACGAGGAAGTGGAGTTTTTACCTAGTTCTCTAGGGTTCTTTTTTTAATTAAAGCCCTCAGAGTCTTTTATTCTTAATTTGGGTCCTAGGTTCATGACTTTTAAAGCTTAAACCCAGCGGATTCTAACTCACTTTTCTAATACATGGTGAGAGGAAAAACATTTTAGCAGGGAAGGAGGGAAGGAAGTAAGGAGAGTGTAACTGCAAACTCTGTCTCTCGCAGACCGTTTTCAGGTCCTTATCCCAGGATCTGAAGGGATATGCAGAAATACAGTCCTCAATCCCAGGCACAAATGAGGCATTGATTCTGCAGAGCAATATGCCTTGGTGGTGTTGGTTACAAAAAAGGGATGGAGTGAGGAAAAAAAAATGCAAAAGAAGCCAGATGTCAGTCAAACATGTTGGTACCTAGTGAATTCAGAAAAGAGTAGACAACTAGGAAGAGAGTGTAACAGACACAATTGCTGGAGAGAGTGATAGTTACTCCCCCGTCCCACGCACGTGTCCACCTGCACACACGTGTATTCACGACTAAACAGAACGAACATTAATGTGTAATCATTATATGGCTTCAAAAGGCTCATGCTAGGAGATAAAAAGTTAGCTCTACCTTTTTTTTTTGTTGTGTGCTTACGCTTGCCTTCTTACTAGAATATTCATTCTGCGTTGTCTTTAAAAGAATCCCTTTAAGCCCCTTTCTCCATTTGGTGAGTGTTAGTTTAGTTAAAGCTAAATAAAGTAATCCCAAAGCCACTTAGCTAGATGCTTCAGAACCAGGAGGACTTCACGATGTGCTCAAAGCACAGGGACAGGTAACAGCCCCACCGGACACCCCTCAGTGTTGTGGAATTCCCTCCGCTTCAGGACTCCTCACGTGTGTTACGTGACACGCGGTACGGTTGCCAAATTAATCTCTTTCTTATTTCTTAGATGAAAGTGAGTTACAACTAGAAATTTTAATATTTTTTTTTCATGTCCTGATAGATCATCCTGGTAACTTTAGGGTTAAGGAGAGTGTGTAAGAAAATGTATTTCTCTACAGGCTCGAGAGCAGGGTCAACAAACTTTTTCTATAGGGGGCCAAAGAGTAGGTATTGTGGCTTTGCAAGCCACGGAGTCTGTCACCATTGCACAGCTGTGCCCTTTCATGTGCACAGCCATAGGAAATACACACACCCATGGCTCCAGCAGCGTTCCGATAAAACTTTATTGACAAAAACAAATGGTGAACCAAACTTTGCCTGGGGGCAGTTGCTTGCTACTGATCTTAGAGCTTTGCCTACCTGTCCATCCACCTTCTGCTTCTGCTCACATGGCAGCTACAGCTTAAACGGTGGGACTGGGAAGTGTAGGAGTGACAACCATATCACCGTTTCTCTCATTTTGTGCATTTTACTTTTTGTCTTAGTTGTTTTTGATTAAACTTAATCTTCCCAGTATTCCTTTGGCACAGGAGGAGCACGTAGTCTGTCTTCACTTTCCAGAAGGGCACAGAAAGTTTCAGTGGTTTGCATCAGTGTCACCCAGCATCTATAATATTCATATTGGAATATGACTGTGAGCCTTGTGGTTTCTTTAATTGGATCATCCTTCCTAAAATGCATTCTTTAGGGAATAAAGAAAGATGGTGGGAGAGGTAAACAAGAAGTAATTTTCATTATCTAAACAAAGAAAAAATAGGCGTTAATGCGTGGCTTAACCAGGGACATACCCAGGCTTCCCTACTTTGTTATCCCATTAAGATTCCATAGTGGATCTAGTTCTTTTTTGCTTTTTGTGTCTACTGCTTTTTTTCATGGCATATTTTTGGAAATGATGCATTGTAGGCAAATGAATACAGGAGAATACAGGGAGTGCTTGTTTTGCACAGTACTGTGTTAACTGAAGCGGGTTCATTTTGGAACCGAGTCCTCATTTTGCAAGGTTCCATGGTAACTGAGAGAAAATCTGTTAGAAAAGAACTGTACAAAACAGAGGACTTGGTTTCGATATGCATAGCCTATGGTTAACAAGGCACCGAGCAAAACGAGGACTGCCTTGAGTAAATAAATGAGAATCCAGCTTCCAAGTGGCTGCATTTGCCATGTAATTCCCCCTTTTGTGGTCATTAGGGGGAAACAAAGAAATCACTGATTACAGTCATTTCCATTATCTGACATGTCATCACCAAGGTCTCCTCATGATGCAATGTTAACTGTGTTGAGGTTACTTGAAACCGGTTCCAGTTCCAATTAGGAGGCCATCCCTGCTATCTGAGTTCTGATTAAATGACGTTGCCTGGAAATCACAGAAAAGTCTACTCTGTTTCCTCCCCTTGCTCAGCTCTCACAAACACAGACTCAATTAAAGAGTTTCCTTATCAGGTTTTTGTGGGTCATTTTGGTGAATTTATTGAACTCTTAAGTCATGCTGAAAACTGGAAGGCGGTGGCCCTGAGATCTTCAGTGAGAGCCAGGACTAGATGTGTGGGACTTGCTCTGACGTTTTAGATTGACCGAAATACACAGGAGGGAAAGCAGCCGCGATGGCTCGGGAATCCAGGGAGCCTGTGACGTGTGAACGAAGTCTCACCAAGTGAAAAGTCGCAGACCAGCGGGAGGAGGATCATGCGGTCTCGTCCACCTATATTTTAGGTACAAAGCAGAGCTTGGTCCAGGCCTTCATTATTTCAGACCTCAGTTATTGAAATAATTTTATAGTTAACCGTGAGAACTTGCAGTCCACTCTTTCCTCTCCATACTCCATATTGTTGCAAATTTGCTTTTCTTTAAATACTCTTTTCATTGTCCTGTTCCCTTCCAGCAAAAGGAGAAAAATCAAGTCCCTACAGCCCATCTCATGACCCTAATATAGAATTTAAATTTCCTTTGTCTGTTTTTCATGATCAGGTGTCATCTTCCTTACCTACCTTCCCCCACTGGTTTCCAGTATGTGTTCCTGGTAGAATCAGGTTGTGCCTCTCTTTGCCCCTTGCTCATGCTCACTGCCATGCGTTTCCCACCCACCACATGCCTGTTTTGCAACCATCTCTTTCTTCTCTCTCTCTCTTCTCTCTGGAGTATGTGTTTTCTGTTACGTGTTCCTGCACCACACTGTGCATTCCCCCTAGCTCGCTCTGCTGTATTCTGGTTCCCTGTTTACTTGTTTAAGAATCCCACTGCACGGGGAGATTCTTGACGCCAGACGCTTGGCCCTGGGTGTCAAGAACTGAAGACTCTGCTTGACACTCGGTAAGCACTCAGCAAATATTATTGAAGGAATGTTTTTCTCTCTCTTGGAATGCCAGGCCTTTTGCTTATCCAAATGTACACGTGCTACTTAATCTCATGTCCACATCGCCTTCATGGAATCCTTACAATGTATTGGTTGCCTCTGAACACCAGCCTACTTGGAATTATCCACACAGTCACATATACATTCACTCAAGATAACACACTGGCATTGGCGTGGGACCATTATTTGTATTAGGGATGTCTTAGCCCAGCGTTTCAAAGAATCAGTGTTAAGCAGTTACAGAGTGGAACAAGTTCCTTTGTAGGTAAATTTCATACAGTTGTTGGTGAACATACTTAAAATCATATATTATTAGAGCTGAAATGACCTTAAAGATTCTCTTTCCCAGCATCCTACTATAAAATGAGCCCCAGACATCCATCTATCTATCTATCTATCTATCTATCTATCTATCTATCTATCTATCTGTCTATCTATGTATCTCCTTCCTAAAGATTAACGAGCAGTTGGGAGTTGGCTATCAGCTCCTCCCAGCTAGTCATCAACCCAAAGGAAGCATGGTCATTAACTGCATGATCAACTTTTTGAAATCAAATCCTTCTCTACTTACCTTGCCAAGGACTTACGTTTAAGAAGGGCTTTTTAGATTTTCCAAAGCTTCTTTAATTACTTGCCCTTCATTAACCTGGACAGAAAATATATATAAATATTAATGTACATATATAAGTATATATAAAAGGACCGATGTTAGCCCCTGTGGACTGACAGGAGAAAGTCATGAGGAGAAAAAAATAATTTTTCATATTTTGATTAAACATTTCGAGACCTCCACTCTCTTTTATTTGCTTTCTTTTTAATCCCCTTTTCAAAATGAAAGTCTAGAGAGAATCATTCTATTGTACATCCTGAGAGGCCAAAATACTTGTCCCGTTTTTGTGATTTAACTTCCTCCAACATTATATTTTTTTGAAGGGGGATTCTTATTGGGGTTTTGGTTAATGGAATATTTTTTCTCTCATTCCTGTTATACAGTTGATCTTCACTAATAATAATAAACATGCTATGTATTTTCTCCTTTGGCATCAGTCATGATCACCCCAAATATTCTAAGAGATAGAAAAACATTAACAATTCAGCTACACTATCTCAGTGCATTTTCCTCTGAGGAATAAACTATGGCAAAATGAAGGAAAATTCTGGAGCAGAGAAGTCCCCATTTCCTTTTGGTTGAGGAAGCTCAGGGCCCCACTTCACCATGCAGCATCCTGAGTCTTACACTGACACAAGTTCCTTAAAGAAATGACAGCATGTGACAAACTGTCCCCCGAGTACCAATGTTTCAGGTATGTGACAAGGACCATTACCACCAAGGAAGACTGCATTCCAAGACCTTTCCCAATGGACATTCGTCTTGAAGAATTTACTCAAGACCTGGGTCTAGTCCTTGGCTTTTTACCCTCAGAAGTGCAATTTTGGTAGCTCATCATACGGGGTTTGTAGTCACACTCACTAAACACATAAGAAATGGATATGTAGAAGAGAATGCCAATTTGCTAAATTATAGTTAGAACTCTAACAGATCCTTCAAGTACTTCAGTCTGTCAAAGCTTTCCATGTAGAACTTAAACTTTTTTGGAATCCTAAATCTCTTTGCAAATGTGATGATAAAACCAATGAATAATCTTACTACAAAAATACACAATCACATTTATACAAAAATTTGCACATAATTTTAAGAGATTCACAAATGGTTTGAAATCCATTTATGAATGTCTTAGGAGCCCATGGACTGAGCTATGTGTTTTCATGGAAAAGAAAATTATAATTAAATAAGGTGGTGGTTAAGAAATCAAACAAAGAAATCATGATTATATGATTCAAATTGCTTTAGCATCAGATTATAATAGTCTGATGTATCAGTCGTTCTCCATAATTGTGATGCAGGAAAAATGGATATAGGGTGTGAGGTGGGCCATGTCCCAGGTCTCAGCTGAGTCACTGGGATGTGCTCAGCCAAGTGTGGGTCCTTGGCTTAGCACAGGAAAGAAGAATTCAAGAGCGAGCCACAGTTGAGTAAAGGTAGATTTATTTAGAGAGATACATACTGCATAGAGTGTAGGCTATTTCAAAAGGCAAAAGAAAGGCCAGGAAGTGGGGGGTTGGGTGCTCAGATTAGAGTGAAAGTAGTTACACACTCCGTAGACAGAGTGTGGGCATCTCTGAAGATGAGGGAGCAACAAGCGGCCACAAGGCGCGGTGCTGCCAATTTTTATGGACTCAGTAGCTCCACGCCTACAATTGGGAGGACTATTCCAGCTACCCTGAGGAGGGCGCTGGGATTCCCAGGAACTGGGCCACAGCCTACTCTTTAACCTTCTGTGGTTAGCCTTGGGACTGTCGTGGTGTCTGTGGACATGTTATTTATCATGCTAATATGTTACAGTGAGCACACATGAAACTCAAGCTCCACTAGAAGTCAAATCTTCCACCATCTTAATCCTCAGGGTCTACTGGGGTTGAATCTTCTGCCATCTTGGTATTAGCTGTTGTCATTCCTTGAATGGCTGTGCCCTGCCCCCCTCCCTCCTGTCTCAATTGGACTTTAGCTGTCACCAGGGCTGGACAAACAATAAAAACAACAACAAACGTTCATATAGTGTTGATGACACACTGGGCACTGTTCTAAATCCTTCCTTATATATATTAACTCGTAGTGTCCTCACAGTTAAAGGGTACATAAGGCAAAGTATCCAGCCTATAGGTACTTTTACAAATGCAGAATACACACATTTGAATCTCTGATTTTTAAAAGAGTCTCCGTATTTCATTAGGGCTCCCTAAGTAGTTGGTAATCTACACCGTCCCACCTTTTCTTGAGCCCATTTATTTTTCCTTCCTTCCTTCCTTTCTCCCTCCCTTCCTTCATGCCTTCCTTCCTTCTGCCTGCCTGCCTCCCTCCATTCCCCACTCCTTTCCTTCTCCCTGTCTCTCTCTCTCTCTCATTTAATACACAGATATTTCGTATATACCATGAGCCCAGTACTTGGATGTGTTATTTAGGATACAGCTTATTGCCAGTAAGGATAGGTTCTTAATCTAACCTGTTGTTTTCAGTCATCCTTTTATGTGCTGATTTTTGGTCATCTACTTCTCCACAGTGTTAATTTCTTTATAAGGGATTTTTTGTTTGTATTTTGGTCGAGGTTGGGAGGGCAAGAAGTTATGATTAAGCATCCTCTTAACCATTTTCACTAAGTTTTATACCATTTTTATTTTTGGGGTTCACATGTGGATCTTATCAATAGACCTTGATAAAATTAACTGATCACCCTGGCTCCTGACCATGAATTGAATCGTGGACTACTTTCAGTAATGCAATTCAGCAAATATTTCCTGAATGCCTAGACATCATCCGGTTTCTGCCTTTAAGAAGCTCATGACTAAATAGGTTGAATGCATTGCCAAACATTTGCTTTCAAACACAGATGTGATAAATGCTGTAGTCTTGGCATTACAGATACTTGGGGAAGGATGGATGGATTAATCCTGGCCAGTAAAACCCAGGAGGATCTAGTAGAAACGGGCCGTTGCAAAATTGGCTCTGAAGTTGGCTACAATTTTGAAAGAAAAATCAGGGTAGGACATTCCAGGGCATGGGAAAAACAGGAGCAAGGCTCTGAAGAGGAGCAGTAGGGAATATATTTTTAGACCCAGAAACAGACTGCAGCCTAGACTGCACTTGGAGAACAGTGGGCGATGAGCCTGGGGAAGGCAGCGTGGCTCACATCACGGAGTGGCTCACATGTCACACCAAGGCAGGCGCTTTCAAGAGGGCACATTTGCCCCCCAGGGGACATTTGGTAATATCCAGAGACACTCTAGATTGTCACAAGTGGGGGTGCTACTGGCATCTCGTGGGTAGAGGATGTACAAGAGTTAGGCTTTCTTCTGTCATCACTGGGGAACTGCTGTTGGGTTGTGGTTTCTGCGACTGTTATTATGGAGGTCCTTGTGTGTTGTCACACTAAGTGTGCAAAATGTTACTCTGAAAATCTCCCTTAGGTATAATATAAAAAGAAAAGAACAATTTTGGAGATAAGGAATAGCATGTATTAATCGTTTGGTGGATCCTGAATCTGAGAAAAAAAGAAAGACCGAAAAAGCAAAAGGGGAGAAGGGAAGTTCTCATGCATCCGTTAGGGCGCCAGACTTAAAAATATTAGTGCAAAAGAGGATGCAGGCATTGTTACAAACAGGCACGTTTCCGATCATTGGAACAGTCTGATTTCATTTCCTGCAGAATGAAATATCAAGCAGTGTATAGATCTTGAGGTTTTAAGTTTTTTCCCCTTGGTTATGCATTTCACTAAACCAACACAGCAAGCAGCTATCGTAAAAATGTAAACCTATGCCCGGACACCTCAAACCACACCCTTTCATTTGAGAAATCAAGTAGTCATCTATATTTCATCTCTTCATAAATAATCAACCTCAAAAAGTGAGCATGATCAAAAGGATTCATAAACAGCCCAAAGCTTCGTAGCACGGATGCTTGTCTCCTGCATCATGTGAGGCCAAACAAGCAGGGAAGAACAAATTAATTTTATTTTTAGCCTTCCCAAGCGTTCGGCTGTGTTTCTAGGTCTGCTTTTCTAACACGAAGTAGATCTGGCTTTTTGTTGCTGAGACAAAGTCGGAGCTGCTGCCGCCTATCCCAGTCCCTTGCCTAATCCATCTTGTTCCTTTGGATCGTGGCAGAAGAATTAGGAGATGTTTTTCACCCAAGGATTTTCTAATTAATGTTTCCAATGTGTTCTAGAAGCAGGAATGTAATGGTCAAGAAGCTCTTCCATTTTAAAGAAGATTTGAAAATGATTTGACTTTCTGCCTGTAAGAATTCTTGCTCTCTGCGCTCAGTGGTCTGAGCTAATGGAGCGACCTGAAAGCTCAAACTTCCCTGGTTCTGAAGGACACGCAGGTGCCATGAGCAGCAAATCATGAAAACAACTTAATGCATCATCTACATTGGAATTTTCAAGGGAATCATGTTATTTTAGGCACATACAGCAGAGGGCATTGTCTGGCCAAACTTAAAACAGGGATGTTATCAACTAATACAGAGAAAGAAATGGGGAAGATTTCCCCTGGAAAAACACACACACACACACACACACACACACACACACACACACACACACACACAAAGCCAAAGAGAGCAAGGAGACATTGAAATGACCTTTATATTGCTTTATTGTCTCCAGTTTTTCTTTGAACAAAGGACTTCGAGGAAAATAACTAAAAACCAGACAAGCATCTTTCCAGAAATTAGTGAAGTTTCTGCTATGTGAGTTGGATCTACTAGATATAAAAGAGTGAGGAAATATGATATTATTTAGGTCCTCAGTGAGTTTATAGCCTTGACTATCTACACACTGCTTTTGTCTGCTTGAACACCCATTCATTCGTTTGTGCACTTAACAAATGTTACATGAGTATTTCTCTGGGAGAAGATCACTAGGGTTGATAAGATGTTCCTCCAAGGAACTGAATGTTCTATGCAGATAGGACAGGCTCTAAGAAAATATACATGGACATATGTGAGGAAAGTATCAAATTAGAAGTACAGTGATGAAAAATTTAAGATAGTAACTTAATTGACAATGATGGAGTAACTGCTTTAGGCTGGGTGATCAAGAAAGAATTTTCTGAGAAGGTAAAATTTAAACGGAATCTTGAATGACCAGAAAAATCAACCATCTAAAAATCAAAGGACACGTGTTGCAGGCAGAGAGAACCTTAGTGCAAAGGCTTGGAGTATTTGAGGAACAAAGGTAATTCAATATGATTGAAGAGAGAAGGGAAATAAGAGAAGTTGAGGATAGGGGAGGATAGGCAAATATCAGATAATCATGTGTTGGTGGCCAAAACAATTTGCGTTTTGTTCTGAAAGAGTATGAAGCTAGTAGAAGCATTTTCAATTGAAGAATGACATGAATATATTTATGCTTTTAAACTTCACTCTAAATGTCGAATGAAGAATTAATTGTGGTAAGGCCATTGCAAAAGGCGAGAACTGATAAGAGGGTATTTCAGTGGTTCGGGTGAGAAGCGAAGATGATTGCGTCCAGAGAAGGACTATGAGGAAAAGTAGACCAATCCAGTTGTATTTTAATAGTAAAGTCAGAAGTCAGATGAACAGGGTTGTGCAGAATGTAAACAGAGAAAAGGAATAGTCAAGGGGGACCTTACGTTTTTGCCTTGAGCAGTTGGATGTGTGGTAATGGCATTTTTGAAGGGGGAGGGACAGGTTCAGGAATTTTCTTTCAGTATATGCTACACCATTTAATTAATGTCATTCTCTCAATGTCTGTTAATGTTATCATCACTTCCATTTAGGGAAAGTGCAGCTCAGAGGAGGCCAGTTTACCAAAGATTGAAGAGTAATACTTAACCAAGCCTCTAACCCATCTCATTTTCACTCTAAATCTGGTTTTTGTTCCACTAGGTTTGGCTAATATAGATTGAGTGTCTTTCTATGCTTTCAACGTTGTTTCAAGTTGGAAAGTGCAGTATATGTCATCAAGGAACCAAAAACAAATATGTGTTTAGTAGTCCTTTGTGTATCATTTACAGTGTGGACATGCGTAGCACCAGAGATCAAAGATGCATCTTTCCTTATTCGTGTACCAGAGTTTCCAAAGTGATACCCTGCCCCCTCTGTATGACCTGGTATTTTCTCATGTGACCACATACAGAAGCTAATTTTGCCTTCATTGGTGTTTCATGCTCTACAGGATTTCAACTAGGGCTGATTAATTGGAAGCTACACACATCTCAGTAGTTAGGTAATCAGATTGAAGATCGGTTCCTTGCAGTTCTAAAGTAAAAAAGGGATGTTGATTACTGAAGTCATCCGACTTTTCCATCAACAACTCGTCACTCCCATTTCTTTTATGTACAAGGGCGGAGCCTTCCTAAAGTAATGCTCTCACCAATGCCCTTTCCTGTTCAAGAGCTTGGAGTGTCTCCCGAAGTTTCTTTCACAAAGCAAATCCAAACTCTCCTACCAGCCATGCAGTACACCTCATCTGTGCCAGCTTCACCATCTAAATGCTACAATACAAGCCTTCTGCTTCTAGTAAGTCAGTTTTCTTTTATTTCACACCCCTACTCCTATGCTTTTCCGAGGCACCTCTTACCTCCTCCACCACCACCCTGCCTCAGTGCAAGTCTATATCCCCTTAAGGACCTACAGAAAATCCCAAATCCTCTTCTTAAAACTTTCTCTGATTATCTATGACTTCTGAAAACATTTTGTGGCATTTAAATATTGAATAGATTGATTTACATGAATACCTAGATGCATATATGCACGCATTTTATTCTTCAGCGTTATCGATGCATTTGTATTATAGCACCAGCAAGATTGTAAAGTTCTAGAAGTCATGGTCACCTTTGCTCTTTTGTATCCCTTATTATACTTTCC
Source organism: Camelus bactrianus (assembly GCF_048773025.1). Taxonomy (NCBI): domain Eukaryota; kingdom Metazoa; phylum Chordata; class Mammalia; order Artiodactyla; family Camelidae; genus Camelus; species Camelus bactrianus. The sequence continues at coordinate 19,861,217 of NC_133548.1, forward strand.
AGAACTTAGCAACATGTTGGCCACATAGCTTGTTTTGTTTTGTTTTGTTTCTTGCTTTTCTTTTTTTAATACATTGTTGTCTTCACTCAATGCTTTTTTTTTTTTTTTTCTTAAATCTAATGATATTGCAATCCTGTCACCTCTAAACACTGAACATGGATTCTTTTACTATAAAGTCGGGTAAGTCTTCTAGAAAAAATGAAAACACGGACCCAGGGTTTTTTGTTTTTTTTTTTTTTCCTTTATATCTCAATTTTTAAAAATCCCAACATTTTGTAGGAACGTTGCAAGATCAGTGTGTGTGGTCAAAGAGCCTCCTGGTGACTTGACAGGTTGAGTGCCTGGGTCACAGCCATTCAACTGTTGTATTATTTCCGTTACATTTGCCTTGAGGGTCCGCCCTGGGCATATTTACAAAATTTCTCTTTCTCTGAAAAATCTGCAGAGCCACATATTCCTGCATAAGGAGTTGGAAAGCTCAACAGATTTGCAAAATTGGGTTTCAAGTGGGGGGAGAGAAAAAAAAAAAAAAAGAACTCTATTGAAATATTTGTAAGATAAATTTGATTTAGAAGGGAGGGTGAGCTAGCTTTGATAATAGTGTTATTCAATTTGTTGTTTTTTTCCTTTTCCTGTGTGGGCTAGCACTCTTTAAAATTTAAAAAGCTATCCAGAGAAATGATTACAATAGAAAGGCTTCTTAGCGAGGTGGGGGTAAGCCTCACCTCCTTTCTTATAAGCACCTTGTGTTGCCTCAGCTTGCTTTGTTCTCTTTGGTAGGTCTCAAATTTATAATGGTGTAAGAAATCTGAACTTTTCTGCTGTCTTATTTGTCTTTTCTTTGCTGTTGGTTTGGGGAAGTGGGAGACAGTGAGAGAGAGAAGGAGAGAGAGGGAGGAAGACTAATATGAAAGTATCAGAGTAGGTTTGGCTGTAAGTAAACAGAAGAATAATGAACTCTATATGGTAAGGAATTGACCACTTTACATAATAATAAAATACAGAGGAAAAGCCATTTCAGGAGTCATTAATTGAGCTGCTTATCACAATATTGAGAATGCAGATTTTTCCCCTCTTCACATTTTTTCCTTCCTAAGCATATCAGCTTTGTCCTCAGGCTGCCTCGCCTCTTGGCCACAAGATGGCTGCAGCAACTCCAGGCATCAAACGCCCAACATTATCCAGGAAAAGAATAAAGAACAACTCCTTCCCCATGTTTTTCTTCATATTAGTGGGAGAACAAAAACTTCCCAGCACCCCCTCAGCTGAAGTCTCCTCGCATCTCATTGACCAAACTGTGTCACATGTCAAGACCTAACCAATCTCTGGCAATAGGCATGGTGCAACCAATGTTTGTTTAGACAAGAATTTAGCAAATTGTACTCCAATGGTTAGCCCACAATCTGTTTTTGTGTGTGTGCCCTGGAAGCTCAGATTCTTTTGGAAATTTTAAATAGTTGAAAAAAAATTTTAAGAATATTTTGAGACATATGAAAATTACATAAATTCAAATTTCAGTGTCCATAAATGGTTTAACTGGAACATAGCCATGCACTTTTATTTACCTCTTGTCTATAGCAACTTTCAAGCTACAGTGGCGACGTAGAGTAGTTGCAACAGGAGACCATCTGGCTGTAAAGCCTAAACTATTTACTATCTGGCCCTTTACAGAAAAAGTTTGCCTAGTCCTAACTTAAGCCAAATTCTATTCATCCATTAATACTGAGTCAGCCTTTCCCAAAGCAGATAATATAGTTTTGTGATTTGGGGGAGGGGGAGATGAGAGGGACTTTTTCTGAACAAAATTTTCTAGGAAAAGAGTAAGGATGTTAAGTAGGCAACAAATAAATAAATATATGTATGTATTATCTATATCCATATATTTATATAGCGAGAAAGGCTGCAGGAGAAAGAAAAAAAGAGATTGAAGTTCAAGTATATTTTAAGTGAATAACCCATCTTTGGTTTTATTTAAAAAAAAATGATTATGAAAAATGTAACCAGCACAATCTGTTGTTGAGACCGAGCTGAGCTTTTTGCTTACTAAGGGAAGGCCCCATCCCACCGAAGTCCAGGAGCGTCGGTGTGTGGAGTGGTGAAGATTAAGCCAGAATTTATTGAGAACTGGAAGTTTGATTTTTAGGGGGATTTTTTAAGGTGGGAACTTGATTAGGATCCGGTAAAAATTATGATACAGCAATCCAGGGTTGCCACGTGAGGCAAAAGAGTCAAAGAAGCTTAGAGCAGACTGCCATGAATGCTTTCCATGAAAGAGCTGATGGGTCTTTGGGCAAGTTATTATAAGGACAATGAACCTATTTGCTTTGGCAGGAGAGCCCAGAAGAAGATAGAGACGCTAATAAAGACAATGGAAGGGCAGAGTCATGTTGCTGTTGGTAGTAAGGTATGGTCTGAGATCTCAGTGTCCATTCCGAGTGTGGGGTTAATGGCGTTGCTTCTCAATGTTTAGGGAGGTTTGTTGCAGATCCTTATGAGTATGACTGTGTGGTCTGTTGAGATGGGAGGAGTGACTGCGGTTAACTAAATTTATCTTTTTCCCACCTCACTTGCAAACAAGTTCCATTGTCCTGACATAGTGTATGCTGACTTAGCAATGATCCTGTACTAAATACAGCATCCCCACCAGCTACTCTGCCTCATGCAGTTTCCTCTGCGTCCCTTGGAGCACTGACGCATGGGTAAGGCAAGAAGAAAGGTCTGTCGACAAAGTCAGGCTATCCTCTGGGACAAGGCTAAAAGTATTATGGTTTAATTCAAAACCCACACAGATCCATTTGTAAATAAAGGCTGTGAGATGACATCGTAATGGATAGTGCATACCTTTAAATTGATTTCCTTTTGATGTGATAAAAACATCTTCTGAAGGAGATGTTGAAACGTGGCTTTTGCAGTAAAGTAACATAATTTAGATTTTAAAATAGAAAACCTTTTGTTGGTAGTAGTTTATTCGATTCAGCGCATGTACCAAGCTTTATTTGCTGCAGGTTATAAATTAGCTTTGAACCAGCTATAATTCGTAAATCATTACTTACGACTGATTTATAAGAAGTCTTATTAATTGCACCAGCAAAAAGACCTTGAAGTAAGCAAAAAGTAAATGATAAAATAACCTGGGGACTGAAAAATGAGAGGCACACATACTGTACAAGAGCAATGTATATACTATTTGTGTATGTTTTACTGATAGTATGTTTCTGATCATTTCAGTAAATCCTTACCACAACTTTGAATAATAGGGGTTATTGTTATTCCTGTCTATCAGAGGAAGAAGCTGAGTGTCCATTCACTTTATTTTTAATATGTATTAAATATTTATTATAAATTACTATTAGCCAGTGACTGTCTACATTATGTGACAGTGCTAACGAAACCCTTTTTGAGTAGGCAGCAATGTTGTTTCCCTTGTACAGACAGAGAAGGTGAATCACAGAGAGGTGAAGTCACTTTCCCAACTGCAGGGTCATGGAGATTCAAGCAGGCGTATAACTTCAGGAAGTCTTCATCACAGTCGTCTCTCTTGACCAGGGGACACGGCTGCCTTTGTTGTTTCCTATTTTAAAGGGAAAACAATAGCAAATGGCAGAGTAAGTGTTACCCCAGAAGGAAAGGAAACAGACCTCAGTTCTTGTCATACTCAAAAGATAAGATTACAGATGGGAGACGGACAGTGTTGTGTCGCGAAAGATTTTAAAGGATTTATTTAGGAAAAGAAAGTACACCTCCGAGAAGGGGAGGTGGGCTGATCCAAGGGGGAAAGCAGGGGTCTTTGTCTCCCCTTTCTCTTACACCCACACTGAGAGGTGGTCTCTTGATTGATTGACAGCTCTTGCCCCTGGAATGCTAAGTCATGGTCGGCCCCTTTGTGCATGTCCTTATCCACGGTGTACACAGAAAAAAACAACCCTCCCCCTGGTGGGGGGCGGGGGAAGCTAAACTGCAACGTTAATTATATTACAGTGAGCACTGGGGCCTGTCCAGTCAAGTCCTTCTTGCTACCCAGCAGTGGTGGTTGTTGGATTTTAACCAGTATTTTGCTGACACTCATTTAGAAGAGGTACAGCCCCTTTATGCTGGAGGCAGGCACACGACCATCTTCCAGATCATCCTCCCTCTCCACCTGTCTGCCCAGTGCCCCCCTTTATCTAACTACCTAACATAAGGACTCAACTCTTTCACATTTGTGCTATTTCCAGTCAACCACTTATTTTGTCCTGGGCTGCCAGAGACCCGAGGGTTCCAGAGAGAGTCATGGGCTGGGAAGTGGGAGGAGGAATGATGGAGCAGGGCCCTAGGACCCCAACCCTAAAAAAATGGGTCAGTTACTGCATTAAGATTTTATGTGCCATTATTTTTTCTTTTTCCTTTTTCTTTCTTAAATTTAAAAAAAAATGTGTTTTGGGGAGAAGGGAGTATATAAACAAAAAAACACTAAATCACATGAATGAAAAATTTTCAGTGATCATGATCACTGACAATTTAAATAGCATTCTACCTAAAATGGAAATATCCAAGGGTTTTTAAAGTCATGTTTAAATTCACAATGAACGATAACTCCTAACTCAGGAGAAGTCTCCCAACCACATTGTTGTGGTCTGAATGATTGCAGTGGCTTCTGGGACAGAGGGGCTGTCCTACTTGCCTGGAATCTAGCCCTGGGATGATGAGGGCAGAGGGACAGTGGCCCAAGAGTAAGAGCCCCTGAGAACCTGATACCGACAGTGGTTGGGGTACAGGCTTCAGACTGATTAATTTGAATATGGAAGGCCTGCCTGTGGGCCAGTCCTTTACTGTCTCCAGGAATCTCCAGGATCAGGAAGCAAAATATCAGAAAGTACAGAAAATAAAAAGCATGATTAATGCATTGTACACATCACTACACACATGCAAAGTGTTGGAATTAGGTATTAACTGTTTCGCACATTTTCAACAGTCTTTTTATTTAGTTCCTACAACATGACAGGTACCGTGTTGTCAGTAGGCTAAAAAGAGACCCTGAGACATGGCTTCAGTCCTCAGGAAGCTCACAGCTGGTGCCGGAAACAGACCCAGGGACAGTCATGGTACTGGATGGTGTGAAAGTCAGCCCAGAGCTGCTAAAGCCCTGAGGAAGGAAGCAAATTGGTTTGCCACCAAAGAAAAAGTAACAACTTAGAAGGTACTGGTAAAGTTCCTTTGCTGCCATAGGGAAGGAGACAAAAACCAGCCTCTGAAGCCAGAAAGCAATCAATGACTTTAAACCTCATCTTCTTGAGACTCAAGTCCCTTTCTGCAGTTCTGTGACTGTGGGGATATGTTAAGGGTTGCCAATGGCAGATGCCTTTTCCTAGTAAAGCATCTTCTTCTATTATTGGAAAAGAGCCTCTTCTCCGTCTTGTGTACCCAATGAAAATGTAATTGTTCACAAATGCTAATTTGCATTGAGAACTTCACTACAGGTAGCAGGGTTATGTCCTGAAGAGGAGACAGCCGTTCTCTCCTCAAGACCGTGGAGGATGGGCATGGAAGTGATGGCCAAGAGGCTCCCCATGTCTCTGGCATTGATTTCTCTCCAAAGCTCACTTGGAGCAACTGGAAGATCTTCCTAATTTGTCTCCTTGCTGCCGGTTTTCTCCAAAGCTTTTCTACCTCCCGTATTGGTCTAACATGACCATTCTTAAAAACAAAGCTGATGGCAGCATTTCTTTCTATAAACGAAACGTGTCACCTACAGAATAAAATGAGAGCTCTTAAGTTTGACATACCCATCTGGACCCGATCTCTTCCCAGCTTCTTTCTCGTTCTTTTCCCTAGGCCTTCCATTCTCCTGCCACGGGGAACTTTTTATGGTTCCTTGGTGTTACTAGCATCCTTCCTGTGTTCGTGACTTGTCTCAGGCTGGTCCCTCCACTCTTCTTTCCTTTCTTAACCGACTTCGTCTACAAAATCTACATCAGATGACCCTCCTCTTTGAAAATCCCTGATTTGCCAGCATAGATTGGGTGGCTCTGACTTCAGTACCCTTGTGCCAGTGTGGTTTGGTCTCATAGCAATTATTGCTCTTCATCTATTTGCCCATCTGTCTCACCTTTTGAATTTTAATTCCCTCAAGGATGAGCATTATACTCTTTTACCTTTGTATGTCCAGTACTTAGCAAAATGTCTGGCTAAGGGAAACAACAGAACAATAATAGTAAGAATAATAATACCTAACATCTAACATTGTTGAGTTCTTTGCATAAGGAAGGCATTTTTCTAAGCTCTTTATGAATGGTAACTAATTTTATTCTCACACCAACACTAAAGGTTATGTAATATTCTCATTCCCATTTTGTAAGTGAGACAGGATAAGTAACCTGCCCAAGGTGACACATATAAATGCTAAATTATTGCCTTAGTGACTTTTTGAATTGGATGTGGTGACCCTCTACCTTTTTTAAAAGTTTCTAAGAGATTCATCAAAGAGGCACTGTTTATTGAGATGAGAAATTTGGGCGAAGTCATTACACAGGTGCTCAATCCACGAATCCATGATGAACCAGTTGAGTGGGGCATATATTGGGTAATACAAGCTTCTTTGGCATTCCCTTTGTGCTGGAAGAGATGCAGAAAATGAGTTGTTTTATTTCCCTTCCCACAAATCTTCTCAAAATCACTAAGAGTAGGCACATGATACATACAATAATCCTCTTACACTAAGATTCTTTTTTGTAAATAAACATTGTGTTTCATGGAACATGATTTAATTTGTGGTATGTCTGCCTATAGGTAGCAGTTGACCATGTTATCATGAGTTTTTGTATAGGAGAATCTCTAGAAATTTATGTATATTTGTGCATGTCACTATTTTGGCATATTTTCACAGGTACCCTATGTTAAGTCGCCAGTGTTTACAGCTGAGTTTGCCCCCAGAGGGAAGGTATTTTAACAAAAATAATTGTGAGAAATATTTTGCTTTTGCCATCATTCTTGCAGAAGCTTTTTCATGGAGTGTTTGAGATCAGATGTCCTGAACCAATAAGATGAACGTCTGAGCCCTGGCTCTGTACTTACTAACCATGTGACTTCATACATGTTTCTTCTCCTATGATTAAATTTCTTTATCTTGAAAGTGGAGGCTCTAACAGTTCCTTCCTCAGAGGACTGCTGTAAAGATAAGAAATGGGGAGAGTATGCAGCCTGTGCATTTGCAAAGGACCCCAGATTCAGACGGGCCCATGCTTGGCTTAATGCTCTGTTGTAACTGATTTGAAATTCTCAATGATTTTTAACAAGGCACCCCACGTTCCCATTTTGCATTGAGCCCTGCAATTTTGTCACCATTCTTGGATAGGATTGTTTGTGAAGTCTGGCCTCTGGTGCCTAGCACAAAGACTAACCCTCAGTAAAAATGTCAGATATTCATCATTTTGCAAGAGAGTTTTTTGTTTATTGGATATAGCCCCCCAATTTTATTCTCTGAACTTTTTCAGTCTGGTCTGGACATTGAACCTGATGGTGGGGTACATCTCAGATGTCCCTGTGCATTCAGGTCACATGTGGTTGGGAAACAGCACAGTGAGGCCCTCAACCTCATTCTTCCATTTCTCCATGATTTCACATCTGATGGAATGTGGGCTGTGGATGGCTGCAAACTCAAAGTACAAAAACACTTCTCCATAAACAGGAGCCACATCACTCAATAAAGTACGTTAGATTTGTTGTTTTCTTAGTCTGAGAAATGATGGCTTTAGCTGATCCACTCTCTCACTGACAGTGACTCCAGAAAGACACATGGTGGAGATCTAATACTCTTTTTCTTTTTTTTTTTTCACTCTTATTGTATTGCAGACTATTTGAACTCCAGAAGGACCAACACCAGATAAATTATGAATGTTGAACAAGATGACCTTACATCCACAGCAGATAATGATAGGTCCTAGGTTTAACAGGGCCTTATTTGACCCCCTGCTTGTGGTGCTGCTGGCTCTTCAACTTCTTGTGGTGGCCGGTCTGGTGCGGGCTCAAACCTGCCCTTCAGTCTGCTCCTGCAGCAACCAGTTCAGCAAAGTGATTTGCGTCCGGAAAAACCTACGTGAGGTTCCAGATGGCATCTCCACCAACACTCGGCTGCTGAACCTCCATGAGAACCAAATCCAGATCATCAAAGTGAACAGCTTCAAACACTTGAGGCACCTGGAAATCCTACAGTTGAGTAGGAATCACATTAGAACAATTGAAATTGGGGCCTTCAATGGTCTGGCAAACCTCAACACGCTGGAACTCTTTGACAATCGTCTTACCACCATCCCGAATGGAGCTTTTGTTTATCTGTCTAAACTGAAGGAGCTCTGGCTGCGAAACAACCCCATTGAAAGCATCCCTTCTTATGCTTTTAACAGAATCCCTTCTTTGCGCCGACTAGACTTAGGGGAACTGAAAAGGCTTTCGTACATCTCAGAAGGTGCCTTTGAAGGTCTGTCCAACTTGCGGTATTTGAACCTTGCCATGTGCAACCTCCGAGAAATCCCTAACCTCACACCACTCATAAAACTAGATGAGTTGGATCTTTCTGGGAATCATCTGTCTGCCATCAGGCCTGGCTCTTTCCAGGGGTTGATGCACCTTCAAAAACTGTGGATGATCCAGTCCCAGATTCAAGTGATTGAACGGAATGCCTTTGATAACCTTCAGTCACTGGTGGAGATCAACCTGGCACACAACAATCTAACATTACTGCCTCATGACCTCTTCACACCCTTGCATCATCTAGAGCGGATACACTTACATCACAACCCCTGGAACTGTAACTGTGACATCCTGTGGCTCAGCTGGTGGATAAAAGACATGGCCCCCTCCAACACCGCTTGTTGTGCCCGGTGTAACACTCCTCCCAGTCTGAAAGGGAGGTACATTGGCGAGCTTGACCAGAATTATTTCACATGCTACGCTCCTGTGATTGTGGAGCCACCAGCGGACCTCAATGTCACTGAAGGCATGGCAGCTGAGCTGAAATGTCGGGCCTCCACGTCCCTGACCTCCGTATCTTGGATTACTCCAAATGGAACAGTCATGACGCACGGGGCGTACAAAGTGCGGATAGCCGTGCTCAGTGATGGCACGTTAAACTTCACGAACGTAACCGTGCAAGATACAGGCATGTATACCTGTATGGTGAGTAATTCTGTTGGGAATGCCACCGCTTCAGCCACCTTGAATGTTACTGCAGCAACCACCACCCCCTTCTCTTACTTTTCAACCGTCACTGTAGAGACCATGGAACCTTCTCAGGATGAGGCGCGGACCACAGATACTAACGTGGGTCCCACTCCAGTGATCGACTGGGAGACCACCAACGTGACCACCTCTCTCACGCCACAGAGCACAAGGTCCACGGAGAAAACATTCACCATCCCCGTGACTGATATGAACAGCGGGATCCCAGGAATTGATGAGGTCATGAAGACTACCAAAATCATCATTGGCTGTTTTGTGGCCATCACACTCATGGCTGCAGTGATGCTGGTCATTTTCTACAAGATGAGGAAGCAGCACCACCGGCAGAACCATCACGCCCCGACAAGGACTGTGGAAATCATCAATGTGGATGATGAGATTACAGGAGACACACCCATGGAAAGCCACCTGCCCATGCCTGCCATTGAGCATGAGCACCTCAATCACTATAACTCCTACAAATCTCCCTTCAACCACACAACAACAGTTAACACAATAAATTCAATACACAGTTCAGTGCATGAACCGTTATTGATCCGAATGAACTCTAAAGACAATGTACAAGAGACTCAAATCTAAAACATTTACAGTTACAGGAAAAAAAAATCAGAAAAAAAAGAGACAGTTTATTAAAAAAATGACACAAATGACTGGGCTAAATCTACTGTTTCAAAAAAAAGTGTCTTTACAAAAAAAAACAAAAAAAGAAAAGAAATTTATTTATTAAAAATTCTATTGTGATCTAAAGCAGACAAAATGATGTGTATTCCTCAGAACCTGTTTTTGCTGCACTTACTTATTGTTTTCCCACATCTCATCCCTGCCTTCCCCGACTGCCATATTTTTCATAGGAGATCTCAATTCCCTAAAGAACTGGTCTAGGAAATTTTGTAAGAATTCTGTTACACTTTGAGATTTTTATGGTGAATTCTAGTGGTGAGATCCAGTCTATTTGTCTTTCTTTCTTTTTTTTTTTTTCTCTTTTCTTTTCTCCCTCTCATGCCCTTACGAAGTAGTCCAATGGGGAATGCAATATTAGGAATAGATTTTTAAGAGAGAGCAAGGAAAAAATGCAAGATCTTATATTTTTCATGTAATGACCTGTTCTGTATTTATGAGGAGGACCACTGAATGGAAAAGAAAAGGAAAAAAAAAAAAATAAGCAAACAACAGATTAATTTACATATGAGCATCTATAAAACCCATGATCTTTTCAACAAATCTAGAACCAGAATTTGTAGTTCAAAAGCTAAACGTAAGATTATAAATAAAATATTGTTGGTTTTTCTGTACCTGGACACAGCTCATTTGTAGTCTGGCTCAAATGTGAGGAAGTTGAAGGTAATCAGATTTCCTACTTTCTAAGATGATACTACAATATTCTTCAGTCACAACACCAGTCTCTACAGGGTCCTATTCCATTAGTTGACTTGACTTTTCAATCTATTGTCAAGGATGCTCTAGTGTTCTTTTCCTTCTCATTAGGGTCACCCTTTGTAGAATGCTCAGATTAAAAAATAATGATTTTGTGAAGTAAATTCCACTTGAAAGAAAGTTTCAGTATAACTTATTCTCTGTCTCCTAAATAAAATTCTGCTGACTAGATGACGTACAACCACAGGATGCAAAGGTATTCTAAATTATCCAAGTTGAAAAATCACTTTTGGTGCTGAGTGTTAGCAAATTCAGTTCAAATCAACAGTAATCATTAAAGACCTCTGATGTGTTAAACACCAATTTAAGTGTTAGGGACACACAGTTGGCAAGACCTGGTTCCTGCATTTGAATCACTGATGAGCTACATGGTATATGATTAAAGAAATGTCAGTTAACTACTGGGGGCCAGCTCTAAGTTTACTGTTAGGTGGAAGTTTGAAAACCAGGACCCTTGAGTTTCAAATTATCAGGTGATTGTTATTACCCAAACCTCCTTGATCATGGTTTCTCCCATCCTCCAGGAAGAGCTGATTCTCTCCTTCCAAATGCAGAGTGTAGAGTTGTAAGGAAGTATGAGTATGGATTTACTGTGGCAGATGGGTGCCTACCAAGAGATAGCCAGGCTAATACAGTGGTAATTCACCAACGTTTCTTCAAGGAACTGGAGAGATTTTTTTGGTATGAGAACATGCACTAGATTCCAAGTAAAAAAAAAAACTTTCTGGTAACTGGTGCCTCAGCATTCTCCTGATATTTTAATATAGTATGTGTCTGACTTCTCTCTTTATCTATGTGACACATCGTGAAAATACATACCTCTTATTACTGGTCCTTGACACCTGCCACCTCATTGGTGAGACAAGAGTTGGCCAAATTAGAGAACCCTCCAGCTCCTAATGAATGAGCAGCTTGGATACGCACACATAACTCCGCAGGCTGGACCTCGCACCCGGGTTTTGTGATCTCCAGCTGTGAGAAACCAATCGTCACTAGCAAAATAGGTCAGAGATGTGGGAGAAAGAGAGAGCAAATGAATGAGACCACACAAGGATCTTGCCTCTTTTTTTCTGATCACCAAGTCTTTTATGGTTTTCTCCACCCTCATTTCCTACCTCCCTGTGTTAGAAACACAATTCACATTTGCTTTCACTGTGGAGAAGACCCAAGAAGAAGGAAAACACATGTTGGCTGTCATTGGTCAAGCTATTCAGAATTTAATGTATGTAATATATTTCTAAGCTGCAGATCAGCTTAGAAACCAACCAACCAAACAAACAAAAAACAGTTCACCAAGGAATATCATGTGCTAATACAAAGAAAAGTGGTATAAATCAAGAAGGAAAAGAAGTCTGCCTTCTGTACTTGGTTCGTCTTCATTGAGCTCTCCCTTTGCTAACTGTAAACCTTCTTTCATTTGAGGTTATATTTCTCAAGGAGTTAGTCCCAACACCACATTCCCCTTAACTGTGAGGGGTGGCTGAGCAGTTAGACAAATTCTACTAAAGAGAATGAAAGGTGAACTTAAACTAAACATTTAGGTAAGAAAGTCAATATACTGATGAAAGATTGGTTAAGCCAAATTTGACCTTTACAGTAAATTTAGAAATACTTTTGACAGAAGGTCCTCACTGCAGGTTTGGGGGTTGAAGGGTAGAGTCCTATACCTGTGTATTTAAAGACATGAAAATGAATTCTAGACTTTCTTGATTAGCAGTATCTGTATTTGCTCTGCATCATGTATTTGGCTTTGGGTGACTCCGTACAATAGCCACACTGATGTGTTCAAGACCATCACACAAGCGGACTTCCATGGTTCAGCAGAGAGCCCATGTGACTCTTTAAACATCTGGTATACCCTTGTAAGAGAACACAATTGTATGTCTTTGCTTTCTTAATTCTATCCAAAGGCAACCACATGGCAGTATTCTTAAATACTCATGGGCATCAAAAACATGCTATTACAATTAACCAAGTTAAAGTAACCAAATGATGATTTTAGTGTATATATCTATTTTTCCTACTAGAGATATGCAGTTTACTTTGTGAAAACATCAAGAGTGCTTTTAGAAGGAAGCTTCTCCAACATTTTTTTATTTTCCTATTCAGGAATCTTACTCTTTTATACCTGGCTATCACCTCGATCTCCTAAATTCATTTTGAATGTGTCTAAATACATTTGTGGTGGCAAAATATTAGAAGAATTTGGTATAATTCACACACATGGTCCCTGATGGAGCTTTAATTGTTTTCCCTCATATTCTGAATATTCTGGAATCAAATATCATCTTTTCCAAAGATTGAAATAAGTCATTGGAATGTTGGATTATTGGTCAATGATTGGAACATTGATCAATTCTATTTTTGATGAAGAAAATATTGCTAGTCCAGAATTGCTCTTAGGCCTTACAATCAAAGAGTTAAAAATCAGGATATTATTTGAGATTATCGAAATAATATTTGCATACTATGAAATGCTGAATGTAGATCTGTTGGAAAATGACAGTGAAAGGGTTATTTACAAAAGGAAGAAGACATTTCTAGAACAGGATTTACTAAAACATGAAAAAAATATTAAGTGGATGGCCCCAAGGTATTCAACATTTCCAAGGTAAATATTGATCAAGGCAAAAAAAAAAAATCCCTGAATATTTCATCCTTTTGGGATAATCATCAAGATACTTAGAAGAGTCAGATGAGTATGTGGTGCTCTGAAGCAATGTGATTTTTAAATAATGTGCCAAATTGTTTATTTGGTGCTTCAACTTGCTAGTTTTAATGAGGATACTGAAGATAATTGTATCATCAAATATCACAGATGTAACATGTGAAGGCCTTAGTAAGGAGTCAAGGTCTTCTAGGAAGCCATTTGTCCATTTCTCATACAATATATTTTCAGAGTCAAATTTCTTATAAAAAAAACTCCTCTCAAACTATATACACATTATATTTGATTAGCATATTTCTATACAAACATCACTGTAGATTAATATGTCTTAACAATTGCTTTGAAAAAAAATCAAGGTACCTTCTATTCTTTCTCTCTGCCATAAGAAGAAAATATGAATTTCTACAAACTCTGTATTAGGTAGAAACCAGCTGTGATGTTGTTGTCTTTCCATGCTCTTTCAGGGTAAAAAATGAGATACATGTGGCTCCAAGAGAGAAACAAGAAATCTCCTAGAACTACTGACAGTGCACTGTCAATTAAGGTCCAAATTTAGACGCTGAATGAAGCATTCTTACAACACATACCAGACCCTGTCATTTTGTTTCTTTAAGTTCCTGCCAAAAAAACTTCTGAGATTTCAACCTTTCTTAACATTATTTGAGAAATATATGCAAATATAAAGTTATATAATTAAACTGTAAAACAAGTGCTTTGCAGCAGTTAAAAAAAAAAAAGACCATACTCCTTTGCTTTTGCCCAGAATATATTGAATTTTTTTTTTAAAAAGAGGGAGGGGGATTGCTGCAAGATAGACAGTAAATTAAGCTTTTTAATGAAAACACATGATATTGGAAAAAATTCCACCGTTTTATAAATGTGATAATGCTCAGTAAATGAGGGTACTCTTGTATCTCCTGGGTGAAATACAGAAAGCAAGAGTTCTACAGAACTCCAGACCGTGAAAACATCTTTCCATATTTGGTCCAGGAATTTCATTTTCCAGGTTGTTAATGCTGAACTTTGCTATCTATCTGATGCTGAAGTGCTGAATTTGAATTTGTCCAACTGGCACCAATCCCGTCTCTATCTGGTTGGCAGAAGTAGCTAATATATGGCTTGTTACTTGGACCACGGAGAAGACTCACTGGCGTTTGGAGTTGAGGGGCTGGTATCTGTGGAGGCAGGAGAACCCATTCTGATCTGTGTCCTCCAGCCCTGAGAACTTGGCAGAATCTCCATCTCGCTCCAGCCCTCAGCAATCATAATGGAAACTCATCCATTATGGGAATCCCTGCCATTCATTATGTCTCTATATCAGGAAGGCTTCTGAAGAACAATTAGTAAATCTCCTGACTTTTCAGCCCTTAGTTCCACATTAAAAGTGGTAAAAAATAAAAGAGAACGTCGTCTCTACTTAAACACATTTGCTAGTTTTGTAAAACGCATAGTTCTCTGAAAAAAATAAAGGAAGCCTCAACTGAACTAAATACATTAAAACACACACCAGGCTAATTATGATATTTTTAATGCTGTATACTTTTTTATGGTAGCGACTATAAAATTTAAATCAAATAATTTGCAATACTAGGGAAATCATGGCTTTCTTTACTAATGGAATCATTACAAAAAAAATCAATTTTAACAAAACTTGTAAAAAGCATCAAAAGTCAAATGTTGAATTGGACTTCCCAGTCCTATGGCTAGTTTTATTTTTAAAAAATAAAGTTTTACAAAATGAAAGAGAGAAGTAATACAGTTTCTCTTTCCAGCAGCCCGTAAACAGGCTAGCTCATGCTTATAAAGATATTTCTTAACAGAAATGGATGTTAAAGAATAAAGCTTAGTTAATTCTGACCATAAAAATGTCATGTAGCTATGTATTCTCACCTAAAATTCTTTCAAGAGTCTTGCAAATAAGTCACTCTTAAAAAGGTAATGCTAGCCTTTGTGAACTCAGTTGCATTTGGTTTTTTAAAGCCATATCTTTATTCTATGTAGAAGTATATTTTATCCCTGGTTTTTATTTCTCAGCATGTTTTCAGGTTTCCTAGAAGTGCTGTAAACTGAGACTACACGTCATTTAGTTATCCGATCTGGAGGTCAACCCAGTATTGGAAGCAAGTCAATTAGGTGAATAAATTATTTCCTAGGCATTGTAGGAATGGTGCCTCTTTTTTTTTTTTCTTCTATTCTTAAACTCCGCTTAGGAGATCCAATATTTTTATTATAATTAATAGAACCGCTACCTCCAAGAAAAAGGAAGAAAGCAGGAAACTCGTAATATTGAAAAATACTTTAAAAGATACAGAGTATATATCATATATGTATATATATAATTTTATGAACATAAACTTGTTACCATACTTCCTATCAAAGACTTATAATCTATATAATAATCTATATATATATAGATTATTCATTAGACAGTAAGTGCTAATGAGATAAAAATCTCATTTATTGGCCAACACGGTTTCAATTTATTGACGTTATCATTAAACTCTTACAAAATTCAATTTATAATAAATCCTGAGGGTGATTTGTGGTAGTTATTTAAAGACCATTTTAGTAGTGAGAAAGCACTGATGTTAAGGAATAAAAATCCACAATTAGATGAATGTCATAAATGAACTGGGCTTGTGCAAATTAGTGGGATATCGTTAGGTATTCATAGGATAATTCAAAAATAAAAACTGTGTGCTTTATAGCTTAGAAAGTGCTTTCAGCTGTTTTCTCATTTGCTGAGCCTTGAAAGAATGGTATGTGAGTGTATTTTAATTAATGAATCAAATTTCCCCTGAATAGAGCATTTGTCTGTATATAGAACTATTAATATTTTAAAGCCATAAACATAGAATTGAAAGGAAGAAAACAAATCACTTGGGGAAAAAAGTAAATGGTAAAAGTACAAAAAAAAAATATGGTTAGATTATTTTTATGTTAAAATGAATTCATTCACATACTGAAAATGAATTGAGAAGCCTACTTAATTCTAAGCCCTTTTCAAGACTCTGGTTATACAAGAGTGAACAAAACCTATATGATTGGGTGACCAATTCACTTCGGTTTGCCCAAACTTTCCTGGGTTTAGCACTGGACATCCTGTATCCCAGAAACCACTTAATTCAAGGCACCAGGGTGGCTGGTCGCTCACTTTCCTACATTCTCTTCTGGTAATTGTCACCTTGATTCCATGATTCATATTAATGTTCTTATCTCATTGTTAATGGCAATGCCAGCTAATATTGGCCACTAGTAAGCAGGGCCAGAACATTTTTTCCTAAGTCGGGTAAGGTCATAACAAGAGCAAATGCTTGTAATATCAAAGCCCCTAGAAAAGCTTCTAGGTGGCACTCTGCAGAGGGCAGCAGAATCACAGAAAGCACAACATCCCTCAAGGAGGAATTATGCAATCAGGGGGTGTCAGCAATTACGATAGTTATCATCTGCAGGTCACCTACACGCATCACCTCCAGTCCTTACAAAGCCCTATAAGGTAGATATTATTATCTCTGTTTTAGAGATGAAGAAATTAAACTCTTTCCAGTGCACAAAAATCAGAAAGAAAAATAAAAGTAAAAGAAGAGAATTGGAGCTTTCAGATGACTTAGCAGTAACATTTATTACTCAGAATAGAAAACTGTTCGCAGTCTCCTTAGAATATTTTATCTCTTGGGTTCTATTATGTCATGTTCTGGAAAACAGGCTTCTCTTTGGGGATACAATTTGGTAATTAGGTGTTAGTCTTATTTGAGCCTTCAAATTGGCTAATGAAATGGGTAGGTCAGTGCCTTTGAAGCACTGGATTGGTTAATATGGCAATATTTTGAATATTGACTTGTATTGAATTTCACAGACGAACTTCAGATGGAAAACATTACAGATCAGCTAGCATTCAAAGATGAAAATATATCAGTTAAACTATTTTTTTCATAGCCTATCAGGTTTAAGCATTTTACTTTTAAGGTTGCATTATGATTTAATTTTGTATAATAATCAAATGTCATTGACGAATGACAATATTTATGAATAACACAGTGGCTAAAACATCATATTTCAGTTCCTTCCCGTTAAAAAAATTCTCTTTACTAACCTCAGTAGTTCTTTAACATTTTTGTTAAAGAGATCTTAAACATATAACTACATGAAAACATATAAACTGTTTTCATAAAGTCAGTATTTACCTTTCTTAGAATACAGCACACTATGTAAAGCTATCTAAACTACTTAAGAGGTAAACACTAGGCAAAAAAATTTTTTTTGCTTGTCAAGTAGCTGAAAGAGAGAAAAAATATAAGGTATACCCCTAAATTTAGTGGCTTAACTTTTGAAAGTTGGAGACTCAAATGAACAATTCTGAATAAAAAATAATAATAATAATTGACTAACCAAATACTCCCAACAAATTTTAAGCGTCTATACTTTCATTTTTGTCAGTTATTTTTTATACTTAGTAAAAGCTTTACCTTTGATAAATTATAAATGCAAACAGAGTAAAGATAATCATAAAAAACAGATGGATACAGGAAGGAATTAAGGGATAATATAGACCAGCATTGAAATACATTGGGAAACCAGTCTCTCCACAAGTGATAGACTTGAGAATGGGACCCTAGTTGTAGATTTTTTTAAGATGATATGAGTGATTAGTTTTAAACCCTTGACGCTTTTCAGTATCTTTTCATTCTTCAATTCATTTATTTCTTTATTCATGAAATATTCATTGAGTATTCGATCTACGCCAACAACGAGTAAAGTTGTCAGAAATACAAAGAACAAGGACAGGCTATGCCTTCAAGGAGTACTGTATTACCGTATCGCAAAGACAACAGGATATGCTGATCAGAAGACAGTGAATATAACATAAGCAGAGAGACCTGAGCTGTGTAGTTGAGGGTGGGGAAATCAGGTTTGCTTCTTATAGGAAATGAAGCCTGGGGTGAGCCCTGGGGATGGATAGGAGTTAGCCAGGTGGAAGGAGGGGTTCATCAGCTTTTCAGCATAGCATACAGCAAGGTCAAGGAGCAAGTGACATCACGTGTGATGGAACTGCCCGTGGTTCCTTGCTGCTAGAGCAAAACATTGTTGCTAAAGACACAGCGAAGACAGTGATTGAAGACCTTGTGGAGCATGTTGAGCTACTGAATTTAGCTGATAGGTGATGATGAAGTATGAACAGCTGAGTAATTGAGTGACTTCCTCAGATTTCAGCTTTGGCTAGGCCACCTGCATGGCAGAAAAAGAAAAGTTTAAGGAGGATGTTTCACGACTACAGTGAAGAGATGATTCCTGGAAATTACAGGTGGGATGAGTTGAAGCATCCAATTAAAAAACAAAAAAATCAAGCTGAGTTATCTGGACGTGGTGTCTCATTGGTTAGTGGGGAGAGGCGAGGGAGTAAAGATTTCTTGTTAACCAGCAGAAATAGAGAGGTGAGTGGAGGTTAGAAAATAATTGTTGGCAGCTGAGGTAGAACATGCCGTCTGGGTGGGAGCTGGGGCAGGAAGGTTATGTCTTCTCTAAGTTTTAGGTATATGGAGTTTGAATACTGTCAAAACCAAACTCTGCACACAGAATAAAACAAAGGAGACAGATGAGTTTATCACCAGGCTTTCAAACTGCCAGCTAGGCAACTCAAGTCTATGGGAG
Organism: Camelus bactrianus; assembly: GCF_048773025.1. Lineage (NCBI taxonomy): Eukaryota > Metazoa > Chordata > Mammalia > Artiodactyla > Camelidae > Camelus > Camelus bactrianus. Next base: position 19,880,181 of record NC_133548.1, read on the forward strand.
CAATGAGTTCTGGGTTGTTCACAGATGAGGGGATTTTTATAGGATAAATGCAGACATTATCTGGCTTTTTTTTAAGCTGATTGGTTGCCTAGTATTCTCACCTATTCGGATCAGGGTAGCTGAGTCACTGGAACAAGTAAGTTCAGAGATGGAGTGAATAGACTTAGTGTCTGGAGATTGGCTGGTATCCTCTGCTGACTTCTGAGAAGAGCTACCCATTTGCATAAGATTAGGTTACATTTTCTTTAGGCACCTACACTGAATGTTCCCATTTTGTCCCTGATATAAGTGACTCCATTTTAGCTTGGTTCTACAATACCCGTGGGAAATCCAGGTAGAGTTGTCCAGCAGAAAGGATTTCTGGACTAGCACTATTTATCTTTCTGTCATCAACACAAACTTTGTAGTGAAAAATGAGGGAGTTCTTGGGACCACCCAGCATGCCATTCAAGAATTCCAGTGGGTAAAATATAGACTTGGGAAAAATAACATTTGAGGGGTGTGGCAAGGAAGAGAAACTTATTTATTCAAAATCTATTAAAGAAATAGTCCTTGAGTCTTTACTACACGCCAAGCTCTATGCTAGACCGTGGTGCTATCACTTTGAGGATGTCGCAGTCTAAAAAAGGAAGACAAAAGACACAGAGAATTGTTTAGTTGCAGTTGTGAGAAGGGTTATCAAGTAAAATTTCAGGATCAGATAATTAAGAATATCAACAAGGGAATTTTTTTCTAGCCTGGGAGATTTCTTTAAAGTAGTGGCTTCTAAAGGGAGAAAAGAAGACTGAATTGCTACCAGGCAAAGAGAGGTGAAGGCAGAGTGACTTTGAAACAAGAACTGATGTGGGTTAAGTTCCTGAGGCTTAAAGAAACAGATGAACAGGGGGACAAAGAACAAATAAAATGAAGATGAGAACCAAGAGAAGATTTAGGAGAGCCAGACAAATAGAGTTTTACAAAGGGCAGAAATACAATAATGTAAGAAATATTAAAATAGCCACTGAATTTGGTAATTAGGAAGTGATCACTTTAGCAAGAACAGTTTTAGCAAATGATTGTATGTGTTGGTGTGAGTGCAGTGAGAAGGGAAAAGGAGGCTGTTTTACTGCAGAGGGAGGGAATTAATTAGCAGGGCAGAAGTAGAGGCAATGAGATGGATTATTCTGAGGGACTTTGAAATGAAAAGCAGAAGTAGAGAGACTAGTGGTGATTGATAACTAAATGAGAAGGAAAAGAAGACAGAGGACAAGAAAAGAGAATTTAGACCTTATTCCACAGGTAATGGAATAAAGAATGGAAAAGAAAAATACACGTGGACTAACATTTACATCAGAATGATCAATTTATGAGAATGAAATGTGATATCAATAAAGTGATCAATCCCAGTCTAGCCAGGCTTGAAGAAATAACAGAAAACTGCCTTAGATTTTTAAAAACTAACTCTGTACTTTCTGATGTATATCGTGTGAGTGGCCCACTATTAATGGAGATAAAGAAAATTTCCCGAGGAATCATGGACTCATGATCTCTATATCCAGATTGGTTTATATTTTATAATATTTCGAGAGAGTAAGAAACAGATATTTTGATGAGTTTCCTGAATAGCTGATTAATCCATTTGGGGAGGTTCTTTCATTTCTTGATATACAATGAAGTAATAAAATTTGCACTTAATGGAAGAACAATGAAACACGAAATTCAAAATACTATGGAGTCCATTATGGAAATGAAATTAGATTATCATCTATTAAATAACTTATTAATTGATGTCATAATACCTCAGAACAAAAGAGCACAGTTGCCATTTTCCAATGCAGTGAAATAAAAACTATGGTGAATGGAAGGAATGCAGGCTTTTACAGTTGTGAATAGAATATAGACGATCATTTCAGAAAAAATACTGGAAGCTTCAATATGAAATGAATTAAACCTCTAGGGACCAGACTGCAAGTAACTATCTTGCTGTGAGCATCAAGGACAGATGTAATATAATACAGACAGAAAGTAATATAATACATCTCTTCCATCCCAAACGCTTCTCATTTAACGTTTAGCTACATCACATCCATTACCAATTGTAAGATCTGAAAGATTTTGAGAATTTTTGGCATTTGTGCCAAGACAAATGATATTAAATTGGTAGGTAAATGACAAAAATTTCTAATTTAGTTTTCAATCAAACATTATCTACAAGCTATCTGTTCATGCTGGCTTAGCAAAGTACAGCAAGATGTTTTTATCACACAGTAATAATTGACTTTTGTCAATTGTAAGTGTTAATAAGTAACATTTAGAAAAGGAGACCTGGATCCTCTTTGCTGAGTCATGATGATTGGATTTGCCATTCTTAGGATGCAGATCAGGGTAAAATATTTCTATGCTAACCATTAAGCAATGAAAAAAATCGAGAGTCCCGAGCAGGTAACATCACCTGAATCAAAATGTTAATCGTTAGAACTGGGAGCACAATAGAGGCAAAAGAGGAAAAGGAGTTTTTAATCAGACACAGAGTCTTGAGGAAAGTTATAGTCTCAGGCTGTAAACGTAATACTAGTGGTTTGGACTCCCCATTCATTTCTTTACAGTTCTTTGATCAGATGTTTACTAGCACATATTCGTGGAAGTCGATCATTTCATTTCATGCCTTCTTAGCGTGTCACAAAATGGAAAATTTAGTGTAGAATTTAGCTAGATTCTCTGCTTGGAATTGATGATCTTTACTTTCCATATTTTAATTGATTCATTAAAACTCATTAAGCATTTAAACTCTGTATCCAATGAAACAAATATACGAATTGAGTTTTTCCTTTTATTTATCCTTTATCTTTTTATTCATTTGATTCTAAAAACATGACCACAAATGATTTTATTGTTCTTTGTTTTATTTTAGATCTAGAAATTTTTGCTCAGCTATTCCACGGCTATGATCAATGTCCTACATTTTAAAATATTTGTTTTATAAGCTTCCTTTAAGCATTTGGCATAAACACTGTGTTACTTAGCCATACTTTCCTTGGATCAAGTCACACTCTATTAGATTTACCCATTTGTCATTGAGTCCAGTCATAAGAAATTTTTGGAATAGAAATAGCCTAAAACAAAGGCTTAGAATATCATCAAACCATTGCCTCTGTTCTAATCCTGACTATTTAGGTTTTCAATTTCAAATATTTTTATTTTCTTAGTAGCCACCCAATCACTAATTATAATATTTTAGCTTTTAGTTTGGGGTTCCAAATTTCCATTAAAAAGGAAAAGATAGGACTTCTTTGAAACTGCATGACTCTCATATTTCTGTGAATGTATGTATGTGTGGGTGTAAATCCATGTGCTTCCTGCCCATGTTTGTGTTCTCCCTTCTTTTGCTGCTAACGGACACACATTCCATCAGTTTTTAGTGAATGAATAGAAAAGTAGTTTTTCTCTTCTGGCAGTGTCATAAATTAAAACTCAAAGAGGAGAGAGCTGAATTATGTGCTTTTTTGTCTTTATCATTTTGTGCACTTGCTTCAGACCAGTTCAAAATATTGAACATACAATGGTTTCAACTTTGAAGCCACATTATTTCTACATATGTTTTCTTTTATTTGTCTTTTCCTCTTAGAAAAACAGTTCTTCCCCAATATGCCATTTGTGTATCTACATTATTGATGATAATAATTAATATGATTATACTCCTAATAAAATTATAATCGCTAATATTTATTGAATTCTCAGTTCAGACGACTCTTAGATTCATAAATTTGATTGTATATTTCTCAACTTTTCCAGTTTCCCCTGGCATTAAGACTAAGTACTGGTTTTTTTTGTTTGTTTGTTTGGTTTGGTTTGGTTTGGTTTGAGAAAAATAACGGATAAATTTGAAGATTCCACCCCAGAGAAATTAGGACCAGAATTGTGTATCCTTCTTATTGCTCTTCTCCCAATGCCTACTCTTGAGGGCTAGGAACTCTGCCACTATTTTTGTGGCTATGTAAAAAGACTGCTTCGTTAAATCGTATTTGATAAATAAGTTCCTCAAAGAAAGAACTGAAGAAAGCAGTTAATGGACCTATAGCTTAATTTCACTGAGCCTGTCTTTTACAGGTCCATAAAAGGGAACCTGCCTCACGAAGGTTAATCACACACAAAATTCTGGTCCTAAACTATTTCTGTTCCTTGGGAAATGCGTTTCAGAGTTACGGAGCCCCTTCAGTGACCTGAAACCGAGACCTTGAAAATGTAACGTTGAAGAAATCCATTAGGGATGAGGAAAGGAATAAATTTAAGAAGCAGCGTTTATGATTTTGCAAAGTTGATGCCAAGTCTTCTCGTCTTTATACTTTTAATGATGAGTGGCAGAGCTGAGTTCATATGAGCTCATGGGACCTCACCTCCCAGCCCCAAATGTATTTCTGTCGAGCAGGGTGCTTTCAGTCTGGAGACTTTTAGAAAATGTCTAACATGAGGCAGTTTGGGAATTTTGACTTCTCTTTGTTTTTCTCTAAATTCCGGGGCAGCATCTTGAGAAATGGAGAACTCAATTACATCATACTAAAACACGAAGGCGTCACACATGAAGACACAATGAATTTCGAAGTAAAATGCATGTGCCACTTACCAACCACCATAGACTAAGTCTGAATTTCAGTTACTTGTGTTTCACGGCTTCAAACTCTTATTTATAGTTTGTGGTTATTTTGTGCACAAATAGTCTCCCTACTCTACTCAGCTTTGCTCTAAAACCCCCTTTTAAGGGGTTAGAAGGACTTTAAAAGCCCCAGACTCTCTTCTTTCAAGTTTCCTTTTAGCATTCTCCCATCCTTTGATTTTTCTAAAATATGCTAGCAGAAAGTTTTTGAAATCTCAAGTTAACTGACCAGACAGCAATAGATACAATAGAAATCTTGCAAACGCTATAGAACCAACCTCCACATCAATCATATGGCTCCAAGAGGCAGAATTTCACTTTTAAAAAAGTTTATTTGAAAAGAAACACGGTCATCAAAGTACTGCCCGCCTGTCAATGGGCACTGCTAGTAAATATAATTTTATTGGAACACAGCCAAGCCCATCGGTTTATGCATTTATCACATGGTTACTTTCACACTACAATGACAGAGTTTAGTTACAGTTGGGACAGCATGTTACAAAAAGTCTAAAATATTTACTATGTGACTCTTTGCAGATAGTTTGCCAACCCCCGATGTAGAAGATAGGAATTAATTATAATTAATTATAATTATAATCTGCAATTATAAGCAATCGCTTAATGTGGTATTAAATCATGTGTAATAGTTTGACTCTGAAGTCCCATATCTGCACTCTTCAGAACCATCTTTCTTTCACCATCCCGCTTTTATGCTGCCCATAAGTGTATTATAGATCGAAACAGCATGCTATTTATGCATAAGTTAAGTTCTGCATGAGACACTGTCCCATGACTTAATAATGTCTTTGAGGTGCTTTCAGCAGTTTCATCGGTTGCAGAATTTATTACCACCTTCAAAGCAGTTCATTGCATCAAAGCAAATCAACAAGAATCTCATTATTAAAAGAAAACTAGCCAATGGGGTTTGATCAAGAAGGCTTTCTTTTCGTAAAGAAATTAATAAAGCCAACGTCTCTTAACCGTGAATGTTCCTTAGGGACGTTCATATTATTCTATGCTGAACTTATATGTTGATTAGATGCTTCAGTTCAAATGCTGTCTTCCTGAAGAAATATTTGCTTTGCTGTGTTGATGACTCCGTTTTCAAGTAGGATTATTAGTGGAATATAGTTAGGCCTAAAAATAAAAAAAGACAGGTGTTCAGGCAACCATGACAAATTTAAATGGCTTGATTACTTCTCTGTGGTAGATGATTTGTTTTATTGTCTGAAATAACACAATTACATTGTGTTCTGCATCCATCTATAGTTACATCAAAGAGAAGATAAAAGAATAAATTAAGCTGGTTTCAAGTACGTTTTGGATAATAAGTGCAGAGCATTTGAAAGTTGGCAGACCAGCTGAAATGAGCCCAAAATTCACTAAAACTAATATCTAATATTTGGAGGATTCTGACTTGACTTATATTTCAACTTTCAATCTGTCTTCCAAGTGCTTTTGAACAAGTTCCACATCTCCATTTGGAATAATGAGCAATAGGGAAATTTTTCTTTGCCTAGTAATCCAAAATAAAAAAAAAACTCCTATCCAGATTATTTTCTCATAGAGATTCTATCCAGAGCTTTTGCTTCCCACTTAAATGTTTAACTCAGCCTTTCTCAATTCTGAGTCTACATTAGAAGCACCTTGGAAGGTTTTTAAAAATAGTGATATTCAAGCTCCATGCATACTTTAGAGATTCTGATTGAACTGGTCTTGGATCGAGCCAGAGCATCATTTCTTTTTTTAGAGATCTCCTTGTCCAAAGTTCTGATATATACTAGAGTTAAAAACTTCTGATCTAAATTCTTTAGTAACCACAGGCGGGTTGAGCCTATGTAACAGCTAACCCAACAGACTGTCAGCTGAAGCAAAGCGTAACATTTCTGATGGAGGTTAAAATGGACTTGAAATAGCCAAACTGCATGGAAACTTAGTTTTTAACGCAGCCTGGAAGTAGATGACTGGGCTTCACTCCCCAGATTAATTACAATACCATATCTGTACATGGTACACCATTTTTCCATGTTACTTCGTACTCGACTGGTACTTGCTGATGGTTGAATGACTATAAATGCTAACTAGTTGTGCAGAGCATAGTATTAGTTGTCAACTGTGTTCTTTTGTTGTGAGTTTACATGGCCATCCTAATCCCTGTGGATAAAAGTAGCTAATACGTTTCAGATTGTGAGTATAGATGGGACCTGGGATGTAGGGAAAAAGAAAGTTGTGATTTGCTGTCAGTCACATGCCTCTTCTGGGATAAGAAAGATAGAAGCTTCACCAAAGACAGGAAGCTGAATTTCTTAGATAACCAGGCAAGGGTTGCTCCTGTCTTATAGTTTCCTGGGGCCGAGGAAGATAAGGGAGTTGGGGGGAGGCATGCGGAACGAAGAGCTTCACCTCCAGCTTTAGCGAATGGTGGAATTTTGTGATTCTGCTCCTGGTGTTTCTAATGAAACCTGCGGTGAAAATCATACCTTAAGATGATCGTAGAGTAGAGGATGAGAATAAAAGCACCTCAGAATAGCTTTCTTCTTTCACAAATGCAATGAGATGAATGCTGACACCTCGATACTTTCACTATCCTTTTTTATTAGAAAATTATTCAACATCTAGCTTTTTTCAAAGTATTGGGTTTTATCCCATGTTTATTTCATTATCAATGTTGAAATTCCTTACATGCTTAATTTTGTTACTATTATTCTTTCTTTCCTTCCTTCCTTCTTCCCTTTCCCTTTCTTTTCTTCTCTCTTTTCCTTTCTTTTTTATTTGTTAAACTATAAAAATCAATCCATACTGTTTTGGGGGTTGGGTATAGCTCAGTGGTAGAGTGCATGCTTAGCATGCTGGAAGTCCTGGGTTCAATTCCCAGTACTTCCATTGAAAAAAAATTTTTTTAAATAAAAAAAAAATAAAATAAAATCCATACTATTTTAAAAGAAGGACCAGTACCATACAAAAATATGTAAAGATTACACTTACTACCCATGTGTCCCAGGTAACTAACATAAAAGTCTGATGCATATTTTTCACATGATTAATCTGCTTAAGCTACTGCCATGAAATATATATCTAGATAATAAAATAGTCTATTTTATTATGTACTATTATATATTATATATGTGTTTCCTTTAGGAACAGCTCTAGAGTGAAGTCCTTAAAAGTTTAGGCCCCTGGATTTAGAATGTCTGTCTGAACCTTGCCTCCACCACTCACCAGAAAGGAAACAATTTGAGCTTTGAAGCCTCAGTTTGTTCATCTGTAAAATGAGAACAATAGCCTAATGACACCACGAAGTAGCTGTGAGGCTTTATGTGAGGTAATATGTGTATATGAAGCATTAGGATGAGGTCTGGCACCTAGACATTTACCAACAAAGTGTGGTTTTTATTACCAATCAACCACATACTGATGAACTTATGTACTTTAGAAAAGAGAAACTTTATAAGTTGTTTTTCTTCAACCTGTTGCAAGAGTTATTTTCCAGTGTCCTGAGATAGGACAGCCCCCAGCAAGACCCCACAGAAACCACGTGGGACGGGAACTGTTGCTGATTTATTTCAGGGATTGCCTGACCTAAGCTGGATGTGCAATGGGCATTTCAAAGCCATTCTGTATAGAATATTCAAATCAGAGATAGAAATCGGTGCTGATGGAACTACATAGTGATTATTTTTCGGGTGTTTTGACTACAGGGGAGGGGTTGTGTGTGGGTAGGTGAGGTAAGGCTAAGGGCTTGCTTGAGCCAATAAGCAGATCCAGTGAGAAAGCAATCATTTTTCATTTTCTAAAGCCCTTTCCTGAGGAAAGCTTATACTTTACCCTTCAGGAGAGCAAGAGAGACACCTGTCGTTAAAGCACTGGCTGGGTGTATATCTTTTCTTCAATGTTAACTATATAGGTTCTCAACAAACATGGAGGACTGAGTGGCTGGACAGGTGGATGAATGGATGAATAAAAGGCATGGCCCTCTACTCCACTTCTGCTTTCTACTGAAAAAAAAGAAGACAACAAACAAGCAAACAAACAAAAAAACCAAGAAAGCCCCCAGAGGGCTGTGCTTAAAAAAAAAAAATGTCTTTGGGTTCAGTCAGAATGTATCTAAGAAACTGGCTAGAAATTCTCATTCATGTACTGGCTCTAAGTTTTCTCATCTCCTAACTGGGGCTTATATTCCCTCAAGGTTATGGTGCATGGACTGCTTGGGAAAACATGTGTGTGAAAAAAATTTTTTTCCGTATAATAATTGTTATTAACTGGATAGTTTTATTAAAAGGAAATGGAAAGGTAGATGAACTCCAGTAGGTCTTTACTTGGGCCGGTACAGTGTAGGAGACTATAAAATATCTGATGAGGAAGTGGATGGCTGAAAACAGCTAGAAAAAATGAAATCAAGGCTGAGTTGCTAATTCACAGCCTGCCCTGAATTACTGGTGAAAGATGATAATTTACACGCAATACGAGGAGTCATCGAGCTACAGCTGTGGACCAAATCCATCCCCACCACCCTGTTTTTGGATGGCTTGTGTCGATACCAAATTTATGAAAGTCTGTTTTCTCCCTGGATGTCTAAGCACATTCATAGTTGCCTCTATTTTGCCTTTGATCCACGAAGCCTAAAATATTGACTAGTTAATTGTGTACAGGAAAATTTGCTCAGCCTGCCCAGCTCCAAGAATGGTAGACCAAAAGTGACACATATAATACTGTCTACTCATCACCTCACACTCGGCCTGGCACGTGCCAGGCACTCATTCAATGACTTTTCAGTGGATGAATAAATAAATCAACATGTGAAGACATTCTTGACTCCTCAACCCCACCTGAACCAATTTTTAATAGAGAAAACATTTGTCATCAGATTTCTCAAAAACAGGTATTTTAAATTTTGCCAAGAGAGGAAGAGTCACTTAAAAAATATGGCCAAATTTTAAAAATACAAACTCATCAAAAATATTTCAGCAACACAGTGTATGTAAACAATGAGACATTATTTGGAGGCTGCTGCTAGGGGCAGAATTTACTTCTCTGTTTTGCGGTTGAGATTCTACCAGCGTGTGGACTTCCTTATTTGAATATTGCATGAAAGATGATTTTAAAGGGCAGAAAAGCTTCTTAAGCCTGGCGAGCCTTCATCATTTAATGCCTCTTCCTTTTGCTGTTGGAGAATTTCAGGTGGGGAGAATCGCATCTCCAGTGATGCTGATGACATCAAAGAGGAGGCTTCCTGGCTTCCCTCTGTGTCGTGTTCACAGCGTGGAAAGATTTCCTTTTAATACAGTTCTTTGGACACAAGAGCTGTGTGACTTAATGTTAGCCCTTTCCAGATTCTTAATGTAAATATAACAGAGTCTATTTTTTTTTGATGCTCCATTTATTGCTATTTATAAAATCTATCAGCCTCCATTTTCATATTTCCCCCTTTGTTGATGTGGTTGAAAAAATTTTCTACTTTGATTATTTGATTTCCTCTGGTCTTTTAATATAAATCACTTCAAATCGTTCTTTTTTTTTAAGTAGGTAAGCAACTGTAATCACTAACTATATAAAAACGATGCTTATAATCTAGCTTCGGAGACATATCAGAGTTAAATAATGATTTTCTCCCCTAAAACAAACAAGTATTATTTATTTATTTACAGGTGCTCCCATCACAGCATTCGTGGGGTTCTGGGTAAGACTACTAAAGGAAGGCCACATACCATATACCTAAATAGCTAAAAGTTATAAATTAAGCTAATATATTGGCAAATAAAATACGCTGACAAGTTTGCTTTTATTCCAGCATGGAAGGCAGTTGTGAATTTGACTTTCTTGGACTCCCAGAATGTGATGGTTCAGGGAGGGTCATGCTGAAGCCCTGTCATCCTATCATCTTCTTTTCTCCCCTTCCTGTTCCATCCATCTCCCCCAGGGACCAAGAAGACAATAAAAGTCCACCACAACTTGCCCCTTAGCCATCTCTCAGGCCAGCCCTTGAGGTGTGCCATAGTCAGCCTTAAGTTGGTCCAGGGATGTTTGGTAGAGAAATCTGGAGTCCTGGCTAACTGGAGTATGGATTGGAATGTGGGCGCAGGATTCAGTGGGCGTGTTCTCTTGAACATGTGATTTCCTTACTCCACAGAAGGCAGAGCCAAAAGGACAGAGTGGGCCCTCCCTCTATGACCAAGGCACGTGCTCCTCTCCAGGTTGGTGCTCTGTAGTGCAATGGAAAGAACGTTGACATTGAAGTCAACTGTAGGTTCAAATCTCAACTGTGCTTCTCATTACCATTCTGACTCTGGTTCTACTCAAACTCTCTGAATGTGGTTTTTCTACCTGCCAACTTTCCTATGAGTTTGTTGTGAGATGTAAATACGATCGTGGGTGCACACCATTAGCACAGTGCTGTACATCCAGTAGGCATTTTTAAAATGTTAGTTCCTTTCACAAAAACTGTGTAATTATAAATAGTAAATACCTATAAAGTGCCCAGGTTTGTGCCTGGTACAAGACAGTATACAAAATAGTATAAAGAAGTAGTTGGTAGCTTTAAAAATAAATATAGAGAGAGAGGGCTTGCTGAGTCTATGCTAAGCATTTCACCTAAATGATGTCAAATCAACCCTCTGAGTTAAGTGCACTTGTATTTATTTTACAAAGGAGCAGACTGTGTGGACATATGGTTGAGTTAGAAAGTAACACAGCTGGGACTAAAATTCAGATCTAGCTCCTTATTCCATACTTCTAACCATTCATAACCTCAAGGAGTTTGGCAGAGTAGGAATAACATAAAGCAAATCACTAAGAAAGTATTAAATAATTAATTATTGAATTTTGGATAGCAAAACCCAGCTATCAATTCTTAGCATGTGATGACAAGAGGTTTGTTAAAAGGTATTATTTGCAATTTAAAATATATGGTTTCATGAAATGGATTCTTTCTCCCAATATAATTAGCACATGGCTGTTGTAAAGACATCTCCAAATTCCATTAACCTTTTAAGTAAAGCAATGAATCTGGGCTTAGCTGTACACTGACACATTATGCAGGAGACTAAATCCAGCACTGCCATTTCAACTTGAGGGCTAATGATCTCAACTTACAGGGTACTCCTTTAAGTGCAGATTCCAAGGCCCCACCTAAGTATAATGAATCAGGTTCTCTGGCCATATGGCCCAGGAATCTGAATTTTAACAAGCACTCCAGGGTAATTCTTGCACATACTCACCTATGACCTTTTCATCTTCCTCCGATTTAACTGGTGTTGGGGATGAGCCCATTTGGTTTTTAAATTGCTTACCAGGTGATTTTTATTTTGCAGCCAAGGTTGAGAACTCCTGGCAGAAATGTTTCTCTTTAGAATGGGAAGATCTCAAGCAGAATGAAGTTAAAGTACAAAGATTTCTGAGCTATAATAAGCAAGTCAATTCATTAAGGCGTACATGTTTACAAAGTGCCAGGCCCTGTGTATCAAAATGAGCATCAAAAAAAAAAAAAAAAAAAAAAAGGAGGGGGACCATGCACCTGCTTTCACATATTATGAAGCTGACGGAAGAGGTTAATGGGTAACAAAATGATATGAAATTGAATTATCTCTCTGTGTTCATGGAGGAAAGTATATTTAAGGGGGTGAGAACATGTTAGTTACCCCATCACAAATATAAAGCCCTAGGGATAAAAGCTTAGAACAAAGAAACAATAGTGGTACTCTGATTTTTAACAGATTTATCAATGGATTTAGTAATTCTTGACTTTAATGACTTTAATTTTTTGTTGATTTTATTTTATTGACTATAAAATTTTTTACTCACATTCCCTTGCATGGTTCACAATGGGCAGCTTAAATTAGGAGGCTGCTTCAGTTTTTAAGTTGAGGTGAATGAAAAGTTCTTCAAGAACCTCAGTTTTCAAGGCTGAACATATATAAACCCTGGCGTTTGACTGGTTTTGTCGTCTTACTGCTCACATTTTAATCAGTTGATACCTAGTTTAGACTGGTATCTGGCTGAGTTGGGACATGTTTGATCTTAGAACAAGGGTCCAATAATAAATACATATCCCACAGAGCCTTTTAGGTTTTATCTAGGTGAAAAATCTCTTTTATCATCAAGGATTCTTTGATGTAAGTGACCCTCTGGTCTTTTGATGTGCCAAGTGCTCAGAATGGGAGATTGTCTTCGCCATTCCAGTTCTGGCTTTGTGAAAGTGAAGAACTAAATGACTTTTAGGCAACTGGGAACTACATACACATGCAAATCACAACTCCATTTCCTTCTTCTAGTATATTCTCAAATTGCTGTCAGTGCAAATCAGCTAATATGACATTGGTTTTAGATTTATTCCCTGTATAGTAGTCTTTCTTCTTCCTTTGTTTCCCTATACCATACAACTCACTTTTAGATATTTCATCATGGCTAACAAAATAATCATCTTTCATTCTCACCAATGCTTTACACATTTTTAACAATAATTACCAAAAGTTATGAATACACAGTGTAGACTAGACTAGGGTACACAAGGCATGCAGATACAATTATAACAAATATGAAGGTGTAGTCTATTGGGAGATGCTAATGAGTATATTAGGAAAAACACACAGGAAAGGCGTCTCACGCTTAGAGGAAGAGATAAGACTGGAGGAAATACTTAAAGATTTATAGGTAGAGTTAAGATGGTGACTATTTAGCGCCCTGGAGTGGGAATGGAAACAAGTGGATGGTTTCAAGAGATTGTTAGGTCTTCGACAGTATACAGTGTTGGATATATTTTAGGGGTACAAGAGAAGGAAAAATAATTGAAGAAACATAGTTTTTAACTTGGGGAAACTACTGCCATGTAGTTCCATTCACTGATATAGACTGGAAACTGAAGATGAGCAGTTAATGTTTGAAAACATGGTCTGGCGCTCAGGAAGGAACACTGGGCAGCCAGCAGGGTTGCAAAAGTCTCCAGCATAACATTACTAATTGATGCCATCGGAGTGGCCGATTTCAGGCAGCAGGGGAATCAGCACAGGCAGAGAGATGCCAGTGTGGAGTATTTTTACAATGTGGCAAGTAACAAGAGAGGAGACTTAAGAGGCACCTGGTGATGCAGAGCTTTGAAATCAGCATTAAGAGGTTTGGACCTTTTTTTCCTTTATGAATTGGAGACATCTGTTTATTTGTTTCTTTTTAATTACACGTGTATTGTTGATAGGCAGTTTGTGTGTCTGGTTTGTGTATGTGTTTGTGGGTACTGGGGTGGGGTGTCTCTGATCATGCTAATGAGGCAGCAGGGCCAATAAATGACAAACTGTCAGGCAAGTGATATTTGAGTCTAAGGTTAGTGGTTCTAGACATGGTGGGGAAACACTGTATTGCAGTCTCCTGCATTTGACTAAATGGATATGTTTGTTTGAGACAGTGATACATAACAGGGAAGGACTAATCATACTTAGCAACTAGGTTATGTAGGTGCAGCAAGAAAGTGGCAGTGAGCATCCTTCCCCTTAGAAAGACTAGATCAAATTTGTGTCCTCTTTGATGGTTCAAATGTCTGCGTAAGCTCACTGCAATGTTAGTTTTCTCACGATTGACTGTTTCATCAAAAGTGGTCGTTTTCAGTACAGAATCTGCCACTAGGTTCAAAACAAATATTTGTGAATATAGTAATTAAATGTTATCACAATAATTAGTAATTATATTTTCCTTTGGGTTCACAAAGACAAAATTGCATTTCAAGCTATAAATGTACAAGATACATTTTTTTTGTTTGTTTAGATGCAGTCTTTTTTTCCCTTTAAGCAAACACATTCCAGTAGTATACAAGTGACTTGTTCTAAACAGAAGTCTCAGAAATACGGATCAAGTCCCAGGGCAATGCTAGGAAGACAAAGAGGTAGGGACAATCCAGCAGGACCAACCACAAAATATGCTTAGGGTCTTTAGATCTGGTAATATGGGAACGGTTAATATTTTGAACAAGTGATTCTGGGGAGACAAAGATTTGGACGAGGAAACTGCAAGTGTTTCTGCCCAGCTTTTTGCTTCTCAAAATTGCTGTGCTCTGGTTTTAAATTAATCCTTTCATTTTAAACTTTTGACTTTGAAAACTTTCATATAAAATAATCACAAATATACAATAAGAGATTTTCATTTACCCTTCACTCAGCTATCTCAAATGATAACATTTTACGTAAACACAATGATCAAAAATTATGAAATTAACATTTATGTAAAACTATTTCAAATTTCATCAAGTATCTCAGTAATTTCTTTTTTTTTTTTTTTTTTTTTGTCTGTTTCCTTTAAAAAAAAAATGTGGATCCAATTCAGGATCCCACATTCCATTTAGCTTTCACATCTCCTTAGCCTCTTTTGACCTGGGAGAGTTCCGCAATCTCTCTTTGTCTTTCATGACCTCTGTATTTTTCATTGGCCAGAAATTGTGTAAAATGTTCCAATTTGGGTCTGATGCTTTCTTATGAGTAAATTCAAGTTATGAAAATTTGGCAAAAATATACCACAGAATGATTGGGACTTCTGATGAATCCCACTTATTAACAGTTATTCTCTTTACTGTCACTTTTTTTTTTTAAAAATGGAGAAATAGAATTTGGCGCTACATAGGGATAAAAAATATATGCTTTATTATTTATGAAGCTGAATTAGATAATAGACCTTAAACTTGAGTCCTCTCGCTCCTAAATTGAGCTTCTTACCGCCTCTGCCTTTGCAAAACGACACGACTTCCCTGGCGGAGGTCGGGGCTGTTCAGACACACATATCTTATGGGGGAGAGGCACAAACTCCGACATCATTACCCTTGTCCAGGGAAATCCATGGGCCAATAGCAGCTATACAGTGATAGTCATCAGAGATATTCACAAACTACTTTTTTCTTTTTTCTTTTTTGCTTCTAGGCACATGGTAAAATCGCACTTTTCTGCCCCCACGAAGTTAGATACAACTTCAGCCAATGGCATGTGAGAAAAATGTCATTTCTTAAAGGAAGACTCCTTACCTCCTGCCATAGGGATGGTAACTACTGGGTCAGCCTGGGTCCCTGAGTTGGGGAGGTATGGGAGAGAGCTACCAGCTGATCTGAAGCAGTCCTATAGCATGAGTGAAATGTAAACCTTTGGTGGTCTGAACCTCTGAGCTTTGGGTGGGGGTGTTGATTGCTAATGGAACATGGGCTACACTATGCTAAATAACAGAGACCGGCCCCATCTTATCAGCAAGATAAGTCAATTTCCAGCCCTTGGGAAGTAGTTTTCTCCCCAGCAAGGGGAAGAAAAGCATTGATGGAAGTTCTAATTTTATGGGACAGTAGGGTCTTTGAAAGAGAGAACTTAGTCCTTTTTCCAGAAGACAATAATGATACATAGTAATAACTATATTATAGAGAAAACAATAAAGATACATAAATATAAACAATATACAAATATAATATAAAATACAAAAAATAGCATCAGAGACAGCTAACACTAACATGGTAGCATGCCTATCACGTACCACTAATGGAGAGGAATTTTACATGTATTTTCTCTTTCAGTTCCCACGAGAGCCTTATGAGGTAGCCCTTGTTATATGTCAATTTTATTAATAAAGAGCTGAAGCTTAAAAATTTTAACTCTCTTACCCAAAGACTTAGATAGTAAGAGGTGAAACTGGAATTCAAATCCAGCTCTATTGGCTCCACTGTTCTGTACATTAAAATCTATATATTAAAATCTATATATAAATATAAATATAATATATATTTTAATATAAATATTTTATATATATAGAGAGAGAGCTGGGGAGAGAGGTTTGGTGTGAAATATTTGCATTAGTAATACCTGGGATATTTAGCTTTTCTTAAAAAGTTTCATAGAAGAATTAAATATGATTGTCCATGACCCTTAAAAATAGAATTTCTGTGAAACATTAGGTAATTTAATTATTTCCTAAGACTGCTGTAACAAATGACCATGAACTGAGTGGCTTAAAACAAGAAGAATTTATTATTTCACATTTTGAGGGCCTGGAGGTCCACAATCAAGGTATCTCTGGTGCCATGCTCCCTTAGAGGGGCACAGAGGAAATCCTTCCTTTCTAACTTCTGGTTGTTCTAACAATCTTTAGTTCCTTGGCTTGTAGCTGCAACACTCCAACCTCTGTCTCTATCTTCACATAGCATTCTTCTCTCTGCGTCTTTGTATGATTTTTCCTCTTTTTATAAGGATTCTAATCATCAGATTTACAGCCTACCCAAAATAATGCCAGCTTTCATGATTCTTACTTTTATGCTAGAGACTAACTTCTCCCAAGCTTGTTCAGTGGCTACTTTAGGGCCGAGTAGTCCATAGGAAGATTTTTGTTTTGCTAACTGTGCTGGGCTGAATGTACCCTAAAGCTTAGGCTGACCCAGAACCTCAAACTATGACCTTATTTGGAGTAGGGTCTTTGCAATTGTAAAATAATTACGGAATTTTCTTCTCTTAGGAGTCGTTATCTGTAGGTTTTGGGTGTTCAAGCAAATCTATTGCTTTGGGACATTTAAGAATGACTCGGGCTGCCTCAGAGGGTATTGCAAAAAAAAATGCTAAGATTCTTGAAAATATATAAATTTGCTTTAAGATGACTTTATCATTTATAAATGTTGTAATAGAGATTACAGTAGTTGTAGATATCACATTTATGCTCATCACTACTTCAAATTTACCAGTTGTTTTGAGAGCTGTGGCTAGATATTGCTGTTCTATGTGCTGTTTTTCTAGAGCTGAGAAACTTCAGTTACTCCTAATGATGCAGAAAAAACGGATGTGGAGTGAGAGGAGAGCCATGTCCCAGGCTTCGGTTGAGCCCCTGGGACATGCCCCGCCAGGTATGGGTCCTTGGCTTGGTGCAAGAAAGAATTCAAGAGCGAGCCACAGTTGAGTGAAGGTAGATTTATTTAGAGAGATGCATACTGCATAGAGCATAGGCTGTTTCAAAAGGTAAGAGGAAAGGCCACAAGGTATGGCAGTTGGGTGCTCAGATTAGAGTAAAAGGAGGTACACACTCCATAGACAGAGTGTGGGCCATCTCCAAAGAGGGGGAGAGAGAGTGAGGCCCGGAGGGGCAGTGTTGCCAGTTTTAATGGGCTTAGTGGCTTCATATGCTGCTAAATGGAAGGACCAATCTAACTAGCCTGGGAAAGGGGCTGGGATTCCCAAGAAGTTGGCCATTTCCCAGTTTTTGACCTTTTGTGGCTAGCCTTGGGACTGTCATGTTGCCTGTGGACATATTATTCACCATGCTAACATGTGACAGTGAGCATGTAATGAAGCTCAGGGAAGTCACACCTCCCACCATCTTGAGCCTCGAGGCCTTCTGGGGGTTGAACCCTCAGCCATCCTGATGTTCACTGTTGTGTTGCTCCTTGAATGGCTGTGCCCCGCCCCCTTCCTGTCTCACTAATAGTTGCTTAACTGGATTTCAATACATTTGGCCTCGCTGGTGAACAAACGACATCATTCAGAATTTCCAGAGTAGGGTAAAAACAAGTTTAAAAAGATGGGAAACCCCTCACTAAGGTTCAGAAACCTTTAGGGGTATGCTTATTCACGTTTCTGGTTTCAACTTACTTGTTTCCAGACGCATGTGATGTGTACTTATCCATCATGCTACCCTGGGCGAGAGGCCGAGAGGCATGCGAGTCAGGATGAAACACAGTCCTTGCCCTAACTGGGAGTTGGTGTGAAGATATAAGAAAATAGTAGCAAAGGATTACACATATTCAACAGAGGTGGGACACAGCATTTTAAGAAAAAACAGGAATGTGTTAAGAAAGAGATTCACGTGTGAAATTCATAGGTAGAATTTTCACAGGCAAAAGGGTTAAGGGGGACATTCTAGACAGAGGATGTATTGGGAGCAAAAGCACTAATGTTGGAAAGTTAAGGGCTTTGTTTGCTTGTTTGTTTTGGCCACAGTTTGGTCTCTGTGTTTGGCAGCACCTTAGAGATGCTGTTGGAAAGACAGTTCATCAATATCTCAGAGGAACTGAACGCAAAGACAAGAAATTCATTCTTAATTTGGGAGGTGTTGAAGAGTTGGGAAGTGTTTGAGCAGGTTATTGTCAGAGCTATAATTTAGAGAGATTAATCTGGTTGCAGGATGTTGCCTTGGAGAGAAAGAAGGCAGTAGACCAGTGAGAAGGCTATTATAATGACAAAGTAGAGATGCTATAAAGGCCTGGATTAAGGTAATGTAGGTGAAAATGAGCAAAATATGAAGGACACTGAGAATATACACAAGGTCCCCCCCTCTCCCAGTTTGAAAGGGATATGTTCCCAGACTCCCAGTGGATGCCTGAAATCGTGGATAGCCCCAAACCCTATATGTGCTATGTTGTTTTCTTACACATACTTACCTATGATAAAACTTAATTTATATATACAGCACAATATAAAATGAACAACTATAACTGATAATCATGTAGAACAATAATAATATATTGTAATAAAAGTTATGTGAGTGCGTCTCTCTCAAAATATCTTACTGTACAAATTCAACGCCTTTCCCATCTTAACTAAGCACTTATCACACACGGTGGCCGTAGCTTTTACAGTTTGAAGCACAACACGAAATCTAGAATGGGTTTCATGTTCCTTCACAGTTTCACGAATAGCAGGTCATTCTTACCACAGATCTTAGCAACCTCAGCATACAGGTTTTTTCCTTTTTACATTAAGTTGAGAACTTTCACCTTTTCACTTAAGGGAAGCACTTTACAGCTTCTCTTTGGAGTAGCTCAACTGCCAACATCACTACTGTTGTACTTCGGGGCTGTTATTATGTGAAACAAGGGTCACTTGAACACAAGCACTGTGATACCACAACCGTTGATCTGATACCCAAGCCAACTGCTAAGTGACTAACGGGCAGGGTAAGCTGGACCAAGAGGTGATTCACGCCCTGGGCGGGATGGATCAGGATGGTGCCAGTTTTCATGACGATACTCAGAACAGCACCCAAATTAAACCTTATGAATTGCTTACCTCTGGAATTTCCCAGTTAATACTTTCAGACTATGGTTGACCACGGGTGACTGAAACCGCAAAAAGCGAAACTGCAGGAAAGGAGGAGACGGCTGTCAAATCTATGTGAATTTAGTAAGCGACTGGACAGTGGAAGTGCTGAAGGAGGAATCAAATCTGTGTGACTGGTGCTATTAACAGTTATTTTAAGGGAAAGGTGACAAATTCTATTTTGGATGTGATGGGTTTATACTGTCAGTGGCCTTCGGGCAAGATTTCCAGATGGAGACGTTAAGAGGTTGATTAGAAATGTGTTCCCCAAAAAAGGGCTGATATCAAGAAAGAGAGGTGCAAAAGACCTGAATTAGTCTGATTCTGACTAAGAGAGAACTTCACCTCGAATACTTTGAATTGATGAATCGCCCCCATTCAAATAATCAGGCTTTCAACTTGATCAAAGTGTCGTGGAGATTTGGTTTCTTTCAGTTTGCTGTGATTTCTAGTCATATATATTTGTGGTCTCTTCACAGCTTGGATGGGGTTTAACAAGGACCAGCATTGCACTGTTTCAGTATAATCCAGGTTAGAAAGTTACATTCAGCAGAAAAGCTGTTCTTAGGCAATTTTCCTGTCCAATTTACAAATCAAGGAGTTCTGATCTGTTTTCTAAACTTGAGGTGCTCATTCTAGCAAACAGAAATGGATAAACTGCTTGTTAACCTTCATAGTCTACTCAACTGTTCTTTCTTCCTTAGAGCAAAATGATTTAGGGTAGTAATATGAAAGGAAATGAACTAACATGATATAAAAAATGGTGCATAACTGGGAACCTTAACTAAGTTCAGAGTTGCTGCTGATTACTTTCCGATCTCATTCTTTATTTGCAAATGCCACTGCCTCATGGCCACTGAGTTCTTATTATATTATTGCATCATTAATCATTATAGGAATCCCAATACAGCTCCAGGATAAACACAGGCATGTTCTATCTTTCACTTACGTCTCGCGATGTCTCTCCTTTCCTTCATTATCATATTGGAGCTTGCATTTAAATAGCCACTTGTTTCTGAAATATTTTCAAAGTGCTTTATGATCACTGATGTGAAACTCTCTGGGGAGAAAAGCAACAAATATTTGGAATTGCATTGGAAGGTGCGTTTAGAGTTTAGGAATGGAAAACCTCACATGCATTTGAATGGGGGGAAGATTCAGTAGGTTAGATGGAATCATGCTTGTATGTAACAAGGCAGTGAAAATGTGATATCCCAGTGGAAAATAAAATTTAACATTAAATGAAGTCGTCTGGTCACTTATGCACTTTAAGTGTAAGGAAATTAATGCTTTACAAATCTGACCTAACCAAAAAAAAAAATAACATGGAAAATATTTAGTTAACAAATATTTATTAAGAATGTGTTATAGACTGGGTACTTCATTAAGTGCTCTGATATATTAGCAAGCAAACAAAGCAAAGATCATTTTTACTGGGGAAAAACAGGCACTAAACTAGAGAAAATGAATAAATATTGTACGTATTAAAAGCTAAGAAATTCTTTAGAAGCAAAAATTTAGAACAGGAAAAATGGGATTGATTATGAGGTAATGGCAGACAAGTTGTCATTTTAAATGGTTTGATCAGGGTAGGTGTCACAGAGAAGGTGAGATTTGATAAGAGACTGAAAGGAAAGAAGGAGTTAGCTGTGTAGCTAGGAGAGGGGAGGGAAGGTTGCATAGCAGGAAGGGCATGTCACTGAAAATACTAGTATAAGTCCAATTCATTATGAATTACACCTTCCATTAACAGGCTTTAACTGCATACAGAAAATGACCCCCATTCAGGTAGACAATTTAATAGATTTCCCTATATTTAAGCTCTTTTCTTTTACAGCAATAGTTGTTAAATTATACCCATGGGCTAATTCTGGCTCGCTGCTTATTTTTGTAAATTTTTGTAAATACATAAAGTTTTATTGAACATATTGTCTGTGGCTACTCAATTCATGCTGCAATGGCAGAACCGAGTATGAACAGAGAACGTTTCCCTTGCAAAGCTGAAAACATTTACTTTGTGGTTATTACAGAAAAGCTCATCAACTCCTCTTCTATGGTATTCAATATATCATAAAATGAATGAATCAGAACTCCTCTAAGATCCTTGAAGACAATGCTTTAAATGGGAGATCATAAGCTTTTTGAGAAATTTGGGTGTGACTCTGAGCAAGTTACTTAACTTCCTTTATACTGGGTTTCCTTCAACACCTACTTCATAGAGTCCAGGGGGTTAACTGAGATGATGTATTTGGTGTGCCAGCCCAGAGATGATCTGACTCATGCAGTAAAACTCAATAATCTAAATATAACTAAGGCTATTTGTTTTAAGTTATTGCTATAACATATTACCACAAACAAAATGATTTAAAACAAAACCCTTGTGATCATATTGGGCCCACAAGGATTATACAGTATAACTCACCATCTCAAGGTCCGCTGATCAGCAGCATTTACTTCATCAGCAGACTTAATTCCTCTTTGCTGTAAAACCTAACCTATTCACAGGTTGGGGATTAGTATCTGGATGTCTTTGGAGGGCCATTATTTTGCCCACAACCCGTTAAAGGCCACCATGTATCTTGCCAAAGGCCATTCAGCTAACCTCCTGTAGAGTCAAGAGTAGGACAAATGTTTCCTGACATTTGTTGAATGTTAAATATCCTTTTAAATTATTTTATGCTGCCTTCAGTAGTGGAAGACATTTACTTAATTTGACAGAAGGCACTGAAGCTGCACTACATTAATAGAATATATTTTCTTTAAAAAAAATCTGATTATTTATTTTAAGGCTCTCATCCATCAGGACCTCATTAGCATCTGAGAGACAGCACAGTCAAAAAGGAAGAAATGTTTACCAACGCTGTAGGATTCTGTTCTAAGCTTTGACTGAAATAGGCTTGCTTTATTAAATTCTAACCACGGGTCAAGGTGAGCTTAGATCAGGAAACAGCATAAAGGTGGGAAAAACAAAACTGTACCTCTTCTAAACACTCATAAATGTTTTCCTCCAAAACAATGAGGATCTTCAGGATGGTGGCAGAGGCCACCAGATGCCCCCCTCCTCGGTGCCCATTTTCTTTTTATGTAGTAATATAAGTCCTACCTGAGCACATGGCTACACATCTAGCCACACTGTACCTTCTCCCATGCACCTAAATGTGGCCATGTGACTAGGTTCTGTTCAGTAGCATATCCGCAAATGAGGTGAGCGCAACGTCAGGGCCATGGCCATAAAAGAAAGAGTACACTTCTTCCCCTCCCTTTTTATCTCCACATGGCCTCTGCTGCAGGTCTGGGTATAAGTGGTACCTTTAAAACACAATCTGTGTACTACATGTGGAGGAAGACAAAGGCCAAAAGACGGAAGAATGAATGTGTGACATTCCTCCGTGAATGAGGATGTGCGAAGTTGAAAATGAGAATGTGTGAACCTCCGTGACAGCCTTGAATTTCTATGTAAAATAAAAATAAACTTGTGTATTATATAAGCCACTTTGTTTTGGGGTCTCTCGTTACAGAGGCCTGGTCAGCATCCTTACTGACTAATACATTCCCTTGGTGAGTATACCTCATCCCTCAAATATAATTCTACATCCACACCATCAACTGATCCGTGTTCATGTCTAGAAACTAGCAAGTCAGTTAAAATGGAAGCCAGCAAATAAAGACCAAACATAAATGGTGCTCGGAAGCATGAGATTCTTCTGGTGATGAGTAGCTTTCTAGAAGGAAAAGTGGGGGGAGGGTATAGGTCAGTGGTAGAGCACGCATTGAGCATGCACGAGGTCCTGGGTTCAATCCCCAGTGCCACTGTTAAATAAATAAATAAACCTAATTACCACCCCACCCCACCCCCAAAAAAAACAAATAAGAGGGAAAGGGCCTTTGCTGTTGTTCACGTTTGAAAAGACAAAACAAAACAAAACAAAACCAGAATGTCTTCGTGACTATTTCATCATTTTTAAAATTTCCTAGTTAGCTCTAAAATGTATAGGTCATTCTAAAAGCTGCAAATGTGTTGACCCTATAAATAGAACAGAAGGAGGAATTGAAAGGAATCTATTCATAATTTCATACAGATTTGCAGTTTGGAACACATTCCTACCCATTGCTCAAACACAATCAAGAAAGAAAAAATGTGCCCAAATGGTTTTAGCTATTACAGGACTACTGAACTCCAAAGGACAAAAATTAGGACAATGTATGTACAGTGTTTTAGAAAGGATAGTATATTGTACTGCTTAAGATTACTGGGCCAGTTCTGGGGTCAGGAAGACCTAGGTTTCATCCTCAGCTTTGCCATCATCATGCCCTGTCAACTTGAGCGAGTTGCTTCACCTCTGTGTCTGTTTCCTAATCTGTGCAATGAGATTACCCTACAGCTCTTCCTTTCTATGGTAGTTACAAGAATGTGTTATATATCGCACATAGACAAGTGCCAAGCCAACCATAAACACACAGCAAAAATTAGTTGACAAAACTGGTGTTAATACTAGCAGTTTTAACATGTGTTTATTCACTAAAATCCAAATTTGGCCAGCTATCAGAATTACCAGAGGAACTTGAATTTAAAGTTTCATCTCCAGAAGTTCTGATTCAGTAGGTCGGGATTAGGCTCTATGAATTACGTTTTTTTCAACTTCAAAATTTGAGTAGTTACTGTGATAGCGCGATGCCATCCATCTGGCATTTGGTAGCCTCTTACTTTGACTACCAAGCCAGATAGAGCTCTGCGCCAGTAATGATAATAATGGTGTGCATTGCATTTTAGACAGTACTTCTTTTTTTTCCCGTTCACAATCACCCTTGAAGTGTGTTAATATCCCCATTTTACAGATAAGAAAATTAGAAATGTTGCTTGCTTATTCAAGTAGATTAGAAACTATAAATCTTTTATATCTATGATATTTTAGAAGATGTATATATAACATTTTAAAAGGATCCAAAGGAAGAACTAGGCTCACCTAGGGACTTTAAATATTTTCTTTTTGGAGGGGGGGGTGTAATTTGTTTGTTTGTTTGTTTTTTGTTTGTTTGTTTGTTTATTTATTTATTTATTAATGGAGGTACTGGGGATTGAACCCAGGACCCTGTGCTTGCTAAGCATGCACTCTACCACTGAGCTATATCCACCCCTCCTAATTTTTTTCTTTTTTGGTTCTTCTTTTCATTGATACAAATCTTGAAATTTTAAGAAACTTAATTTTGTGTTTACGGCTCATCAGGAATCCTTACGTCAGTGTGAGTTTCTTGCTAATATCCAGGCTGCACATGAATAAGTGAGGCTGATTCAGTGTGAGTTGGAAATGTGAAGGGAACCAGGGATCTTTCCGAACTCAGATTGAGAAAATCACGGAGGGTTTGTGTGTTGGATGTGCCACAGCAAGTCTGTTTTAGAGTATTCTTACCATTTCTATTTTCAAGAGAAAGTCAAATTCTAAAGAGGCATTTAGAAGGAAAAGAACAAGAAAGGGCCTTTTCAGGCTGATCTGAAACTTGATGGGCTCAGTAAAAGAAAAGCAGCATTTTGTTCTTAAGGTTTCACTTCCAAAGACTGTATATCTTTGAAAAAATGGTCATAAATTTTTAAAATATATATCTGAGAAAAACCTATCTTTCTGAGTCAACAAGTGAAAACTCTAGTTATTTAAATGGTGCATCATAAATCACTGTGGTGTTAACATATCAAACTTACTCAAAACTAACCGCTCTTCCTGGCTAGTCTCAGATCTCCAGGGGTTGGTCAGTCAGCCCATAACTTTTGTTAAGGAGCAACCTAGGGTAGCTAGTAATTTAAATGACTGAAACCAAGAGTTCACTCCACTAACTCAGAAGACACTTGCCCAGCCAAAGTACCTTCAGGACTTCTCTACTCTAGGACCGTATTAGTTAGAGTTCTCCAGGGAAACAGAACCCATAGGATGCATGTAGATATAAAAGAAGATTTATTATGAGAATTGGCTTGTGAAGTTGTAGAGGCTGAGATATGCCACAATATGCCATTTACAAGCTGGCGAATTAGGAAAGCTGGTGGTATAATTCAGTCTGAGGTCAAACCAGGAGAAGCAGGAGCTCTAATGTCTAGGGGAAGGAAAATGCTGGACAGCCCAGCTCAAGAAGAGAGAGCGGGAAGGTGTCCTTCCAAAACCTTTCTGTTCTCTCTGGGCCCCTTGGTAGAGTGGATGAAGGTGCCCACCCACATTGGTGCCCACGCACTTCTTTACTTACTGATTCAAATGTTACTCTCTTCTAAAAGCACCTTGACACACCCAGAAATAAAATTTACTAGCTGTCTGGGCATCCCTCAGCCCCATCAAGCTAACAGATAAAATTAACCATCACAAAGACAAATTTCCCAACTTTGGTTAGCCTTGGCCAACTAATCTCTGGATGCTTCTGACTTTGGCCTCTCAGTTCCTCGTTCTTCAGCCACTAGTGCCGAACTCTGAACCCCATCCTACCTACCCACCTGCTCTCATGTGCACACATCTGTGTGAATTTGGCTTTGACTGGAGACTTACTCAGTCTAGATCTTTCAGTATCCCAACTATCTTGTTGCTGCCCTTAAGTCCAGGCTCTATATAGCCTGAGCATGGAGAAAATTTCCTTCTTTCCTCCTTTCTTTATTGATGCAAAAATGCAAATTGTAGACATGCAAAATCTAGGTGACTATGTTTGACTAAAGGAAAGTTCAAATCCAGTTTTACACTCTCAGTGAATTCTTCCTGAACACCTGGAGTGTAGGCATTTGATTGACGGTCATCTTAAAACCACTTATGTGCCATTAAAGCCATCGAAGTTTTCACGATTATGCTAGGTACTAAGATACAAAGAAAATCCACCATTTTATGAATTTCCTGGATCATATGACTTTGGACCTTGCTTAACAATGTATTTAACTAGTACATTAAGTTGTGTAAAATTGCAAAGCTGCTGGTTCTAACTTTAGTGTTCTTTTGAAAGTTATATATGCTAGCCTAGTGAACCCTAGGTTTGTTCTTCCTCTAATGTATAGAACAGGTTTACTGACACTGAACTGGCCAAGTGTGAAACTAAGTGAAAGTAAAGAGGAAATAAAATTGTTATTTTTCTGTTACTGGCCACATGGCCTTGGGCAATTCTCACAGTCACATGATCTATACAATGATAATACTGAAATTTTTTTAATATCTTACTAATCTGAAAGCAAGCTTTTAGGTAAAAATAAAAATTTGACAGGTTACATTAGGAAAACTAAATCATGTGACAATATTGCGGAAAGACATACAATGAACAATGAACAAAACGTCTTCTCTCTAGAAATATATTTTTAAAGTATGTCACCCAACAATTAAGATACCTTATTGAAACATGGTGTGACATACAACTGAAATAACAACAAAGAAGGGTCAGAGGATACCCCAAGCCTATCTCAATAATCAGGAATTGCACACTTACATGCAGAATTAGAATTTATATTTGGCCCTGTAGTTGATACCAACGTGTTGCCTTCTCAGACCACACTCCCACTGTGTTTTAAGAAATCCTTGTACCCACATCAACATGTATTTGGTAAAATACGAAATAGTCAACTTGGCCATTTATCAGATGTTGAGTGGGCATTGGATATAAACTAAATCAGATTCACTCTCTTGGTAGCTGGATATACAGCATATTAAATGGAAAGCTCACTGGGGACATGTTTTCTACCATCTAGAGATAAAAAAACAGTAGGGAACAGTCTCTAGAGTTGAAGAGATTTTTAAAAAAATGAACATGCTGAGATAGAAAAAGCAGAAGTTGAAAGAAAAAAAGGATAACCTTGAAAATATTCATCTTACTGTTCCTAGTTTATTCCAGGGACCCAGCTACAGTCTTCATATAGAGTGTCAAAACTGTCCTTCCCTGGTATGTTAAAATGTAGAAAATAAAAGAAAATATGTATAGTTATATACATTTGCAAACCTTCCCCTGTTTAACATAACCATTGAGATCATCTCCCTTCCTTTTCCTCTTTTTCTTCACTTTCTAAGTTGGTTACAAATTTTTCAGTAAAGTTTCTTGGCTTTGTATTATTGATTCTGAGTGATTGGTAGATAGACTTGAAATATTAGAAAGAAGAGACTTCACACTGGAAAGGGGATTAAAAACAGACAGGACTATGAGAATTTGGAAAAAGGGAGGAGGGGAGAAATGGGGAAGATCTGATTGGGAGTGAGCTCTGAAGGTGTTGAAGGAGGGGCTACCAGCTGGCCTCAGTTTGACAGAGGATTGAAAGTGGAAGATTTTATGAAATACTTCTGTGAATGATAAATCACATCTCTTTGAATTCATTTAAGAGACTTCAGTAGAGATTTGAGTTTTGTTTTTTTTTAATCAATAATCATAGATCAAAGTAGATTGCTAGACCACATTGCTTTGAATGTGCCAGGATGGGTCTACATGATATTCCAAACTTTATTCAGGCCATACTTATTAAAAATTCTTCCTTGTTCTTGCATGAGTTTAAATCATATTTTATTACTTCCAAACAGAAGAACCCTAATTAATACAGGATCTGTCAATGTCTAGGTTATATACCTGGGTGGATAAACATAACAATTTGTGTAGATGAAAAGAAAAGGAGAATGCTACACACATTTATTGACAATATATTGTTATCATGGTAATGATCAAGAAAGAATAGAGATATTTCCAGTCTCCTCATGTTACATAATATTAGAATGGATAAAGCTGGACAAGACTGTATAAAATATTTAGCTCAATGCCAGAGAGGTAGAGATGTATCTCCAAGACTGTTTCATAGGTGAGGTTAGAAACCGAGGGGATTTGTACTCAGTCTTAGTCGTTTTCCAATCACTTCCAGTCTTTGCCCTGCTGCCTGAAAAGTGTAATTATCTTGGATTTATGCAAAGGCATTTACTTGGGAATGTTGGAGAGATAAAATTATCCTTCTGAGAAACATTCTAGACGTTTTGGAGGGAACGTGTTCAAGCCATTACACACTGAAGGACGTTCCATTTGACGTCTGCATGCAGGACGAGGCATTGTGTTCAGAAACGACCACAACCAGGGCTGCTTCACGCCCTGTAGGAGCCACAGGCTGCTTCAGGCTAGCAATAGTGGATTGGAGTTCTATTATTTTCCAAGAAAAAGTGGATAAATATAGATATTGGAATCTTCTACACAACTGGTTAAGTTATGTTCCCAGTAATTATTCTGTTAGATGACAGCTTGAAGGTGAAGGTAGAGGTCTTTTTCAGAAGAGTGAAAATTGTTTTTTTTTCCCCTAAACTCTCTTTGTTCAGGTTGAAATCTTAGAAACTATACAGTCACCTTTCCTAAGCCCAGATGAGTGAGACATAAAAAGTCTCACGTCTTTGGCTACTTATTCCGCATTTTCCAATAGTCCTACTTACAAATATTGCTTAAACAGACCACTTCTGGATTTTTGGACTTGTCAATCAAAGCCAATGCACCCATAACCCTTTTAAACCCAAAGTAAACCCACCACCTTTGAACAGTTAAATAAAGGATGTCAGTTTTACAAATGTGGTCTCTTTTTCCTCATTTGTTCCCAAACCTGAAAGAATTTTTCCTCAAAGATCCTTTCTGGTAACGTTGAGTATAAAAAACTTGGACTTCTTCTCACTTTAGAGAAGTTTGTAATAAACACAAATTAGAGGGTTTGAATTCTGCTTTGATCTGTTATACTCAACAACCATTATACAAATACTCAGCTCCTAAACAAATTATATGTGGGTACAATACCGGCTGACTCAAATGTCCTTGTGTGACAAATATGGAATCTCTGGTAAATACATTAAGCATGATGACTCAGGCTTGAGCTGAAATATTTAGCATCTACTAAATATGCAAAAATACTGTTTTCTGCCCTAGATGGGCTGTAAAGAAAGCTTCTTCAAGACTGTGTGACCTAGTTGGGGAGCATCAACCCACATCAAGATTTCTACATGCTACTTGAGAGTCTAATCTCGTGTTAGGAGCAGGGAAGTGATCAGTGTAAAATTGGATTGCTCTCTGAAAGCTTCCTAGAAGTGGTCAGCTCAAAGAATATATGACCGAGCCTCCACCGATGTGAGGGTTTTTACAGAACGACTGGTTTCATCAGATAACTTCCAAAGGCGTTTCTCCAGAATGACAGAGAAACTTTAGGGAGGTTCCTTCCTTAGTTTAATCAAGGTATGAGTAAATCACATGCTCTTCATTTATACTCTTCGCTCTCTCTCTCTCTCTTTTTTTTTTTTTCCTTTTTTACAATGTGAGTAGAGTTGGCAGGCATAAAATTCAGGGAGACACGTACAATGCTGTTTTTAATCTTTCTCTTTCAATATGCTTATAAATAGCATGGTAAACTGTGAACCTCTTTCCTTTAAAAATGCTGATACCCCGAGGGCTTAGTCAGTTTCAAGTCTTTTGCAGGAAGCTGAATTACTTGAGTTTCTTTGAAATGAATACAGTTATTAAAATAGCAGTGATTGTAGCTGCTTGGCGAATTGGCACTAAAAATTGGCGCAGCCTGTGAGCTTTTCTCTAAAAGTCACATGCACAGAAACGTGTCCGTGTAAAGATGTCAACAGAGTGTAGTTACAACAGATGGAAACGGGCCAGTTTTCTCTGTCCTTATTAACTTCAGCTTGATTTGATACTGTTTGAAAAGAGAAGTAACACTTTTTTTTTAAATTAAGAAAGCAAAACAATGACCTGCTATTGCAGTGATGCTTTTAAAAGTAATAAAAATCTCAAAATGCGCTATTATTTCTGAGTTTTGAAGAAGAGAGAGAGTTCTTCTAATAACATGGTACTTTATGACGATTCCAATACTGTGTTCCTTCTGGGTAGGATTTTGAATTCTCCTGAGTGGAGGTTATTATCTTACACTGGCTGTGAAGCTCCTTCCATAGAAAGCATGGAATGATATCTTAAGAATAACCTTATTGTTTCCAACACTTCCTACACACCAAGATAAAAATACCATTAGAAGAGAGTTCCAAACTCAAACCTCAACCTCCTAGTTTTGTCTTTAGCTACAAAACAAGGGGAAAAAAACACACACACACACACATGAATGTGTTCACATACAGCTCATTTGCATGTTTAAGCAATTCTGAAACCCTCATATAGGATCTCATCTCACATATGCTCAGCTAACATTCTCACAGCTTCATTAATGATTTTTTTGCTCTTTTTTTCTACTTCTGAGTTTGTCCATCCACTTCATATCTCTAGCTTATTTTATTCTATTTTATTTTTTTCTCTTCTCACTTTTTGCCATGCTTCAATCTACACTTTCCCTTCTGGTCAATGTTTCTGCCTTATGGCTTCCCAAATGTGTTTTTTTCCTTCTTTTTTTTTTTTAAACTTTTACTAAGTTGTGGGTTATATTCAGTGACTGCTTCTTTTTCTTTATAATAAATTATTATTACTCTACTGAAGAAAAATTCAGGGCACACTATCTTCTGAAAGGCGTTCTCAGTATTAGCAACAATCCTAAGCTGTCAACATATTCCCTGTCTACTCAGTGTTGTCCTGCTCAAGGCAGTAATTTTAATTTTATTTTTATGGCACACTCATTATTTGTCATGACTAACATATTAGGAGGCAAGCATTTTATCTCTCTCAGGTATATGCTGTTTCTAATTTATTGTCACATACTCAGTTGAAACTCATTATTACTATTACCATGGATAAGTGGTCACTTAATCTTTGTGAAATATGAAAATAAGAGACGTAGACTATGAATACAGAAGAGTTTATGGGACACGTGCTGACTATCCACTTGTATCTTTTCATGTATTTAATTATAATTATGCACCTTTTAAAAAGCATTATGCTTTTAGTGTTTGAAAATAACATTTCTGAATAAGTAAGACTTTATCTGAACCAGGACTTCTCACTGTAGTCAGTGTACAAATTACCTGGAGATCTTTTAAAACACAAATGCCTGGTCCCAACCCTGAGGTATTCTGATTTTATATGTCTATGTAGGGCCCATGGATTTAAGTTTTAAAACAAATCCCAGAAATTCAGTGCTGTTGGTCTGAGGGCCACATCCTGAGCAGAACTGAATAGAATCATTAAATATCACATAGAACCCTACAAACATAGAACAGAACAATTAAATATCACACGTAACATTTTTGTTTTTTTAGCAGACTAGCTTTGTGTGCCAGGCATGGTACTATGTGTGTCAGTAGTGAGTAAAGTAGCCACAGTGTCTGATCTTGAAAAGCCCAGAGAAACAGAGTATAAACAATGTTGGTGGAGGAGTATGGTGGTGAGTTCGGTATACAACTAAAGGAATGTGACTTCGGAATGTGCTGGGCCATAAACCGGAATGTGCTGGGAAACAGGGGAAGCCCTGACATTCCAGGAAGACACGTTCACAAAATGCTTTTGATCTCATCAGAAATCTACAGCAATGTAAATAGATAATATTGGGGGGGAGGGGAGAGATGCTAACACCCAGTAAAACCGAAGGAAGAGTCTCCTTCTTTTGAAGATGAAGGAACAAGTTGATTAAAAAGGAAAGAGAGAAATTCATCCTCTGCCAAAAGCTTCATGATGAAATGAAAGCTGCTGTAAAAGAGGAGCATTTGTCATGTTCAAGGAAACCCCTATAGGACTATCAGGATTTCTCCGTAGAAACTTTGCAGGCCAGGAGAGAGTGGGATGACATATTCAAAGTGCTGAGAGGGAAAAAAAAAAATCTTCCAACCGAGAAAATTATACCTGACAAATCTATCCTTCAAAAATGAAAAAGAGAGAAAGACTTCCCCAGGCAGACACATGCAGAGGAAGTTCATCATCACCAGGCCTGACACAAAAAGTGCTAAACGAGGTTCTTCAAGTTGAGAGAAAAGGACACTAATTAGTAATATGAAAGCATGAAAGTATAAAACTCACTGTGAAGGTAAATATATAGTTAAATTCTGAATATTCTAATACTGCAATGGGGATTTATACATCATTTTTAACCCTAGTATAAAGGGTAAATATGGCCAAAGTGTTAAAAAAAACTATAACGAAAATAATTTATTAATAGATACACAATATAAAAAGATGCCAATGGAGGGGTTTAGAGTTTTTGTATGTGACTGAAGTTAAGTAGTTACCAGTTTAAAACAGACTGTTATAGCTATAAAATGTTTTATGTAAGCATGGTAACCATAAAGAAAAAAAAATTCAGTAGACGTAGAAAAGAGAAAGAGAAAGAGATGAAATCACAAAGGAATCATAAAAACAGTATCAAATCACAAAGGAATGCAGTAATAAAGGAAGAAAAAGCAAAGAAGCTACAAAACAGTCAGAAAACATTTAACAAAATGTCAGCAGTCAGCCCTTATCTATTAATAATTAATTTAAATATAAAAGGATTAAAACTTCCAATCAAAAGACAGAATAGTTAAGTAGATGAAAAATGAGATCCAACAATATGCTGACTGAAAAAGATCACAATAGCTTTAAGGACACACATAGGTTAAAAAAAAAACACTTCTATCAGACAGAATAGAATTTAAATCAAAATTTTCATAAAGAAACAAAGAAGGTCATTATGTAATGAAAAAGGAGTTGTCATCAGAAGTATTTAACAACTGCAAATATATATGCACCCAACATCAGAGCACCTAAATATATAAAGCAAATGTTAACATACCAGAAGGGAGAAATAGATAGCTATACAGTAAGAGTAGGGACTTTAAAATTACACTTTCAACAATGGATAGAACTTCCAGACAGATACTCAATCAGGGAACAGTAGACTTGAATGAAAGTGTAAACCAAACAGACTTTACAGCCATATACAGAACATTTCATCCAACAGCAGCAAAATACATATTCTTCTCAAGCATGCATGGGACATTCTCCAGCATAGATCATATTATTGGGCCACAAAACAAGTCTTAACAAATTAAGATTGATATCATACTCAGTATATTTTCTGACCACAGTTGTATGAAAGTAGAAATTAATAACAGGAAGAAAATTTGAAAATTCACGAATACGTGAAAATTAATGTGACTGTAAACACTCAATGGGTCATAGAAGAATCAAAAGGAAATCAAAAAGTATCTTGAGACAAGTAATAATGGAGACACAACATAACAAAATTTAGAAGATGCAGAAAAAGCAGCTCTAAGAGAAAAGTGATACATGAACACTATAAGTGGTAAGTGCCTAAAATTAGGGGAAAAAAAGTATTTTCTCAAATAAACTAACTTTACATTTCAAGGAACTAGAAAAAGAGAACAAACTAAGCTCAAAATTAACAGAGGGAAGGAAATAAAATTTAAAGCAAAAATACATGAAATAGAGGCTAGAGAAACAATAGAAAAGATCAACAAAACTGAGTTTTTAAAAAGATAAACAAATTGACAAACCTTTAGCTATACTAAGGAAAAAAAAGAAGACTCAAATTAATAAAATTATAAATGAAAGAGGAACTATTAAAATTGATAGCACAGAAATAAAAATGATCTTAAGAGACTGTTATGAAGAACTATACACCCACGTATTGAATACCCTAGCAGAAATGGACTCATTCCTAGAATTATACAACCTACTAAAACTGAATCATGAAGAAATAGAATATCTGAGCAGACCAGTAACAGGTAAGACGATTGAATCAACAATTAAAAACCTCCCCAAACAAATAAAGTCATTGGGCCAGATGGCTTCACTGAAAATTTCTAACGAGCATTTAAAAGAAGAATAATTAACACCAGTCCTTTTCAAACACTTCCAAAATATTGAAGGGGAGGAAATATTTCCAAACTCATATCACAAGGCCAGCATTCCTCTGATAACAACGCCAGATGTAGACACTATATGAAAGGGAAACTGCAGGAGAATATTCCTGATGCGCGTAGGTATAAAAGTCCTCAGCAAAATACTAGCAAACTGAATTCAACAGCACATTAAATGAATCACACTCCATGTTCAAGTGGGATTTATCTCTGGGTTGCAAGGATGGTTGACATATGCAAATTGGTAAATGTGATATATTATATTAACAGAATAAAAAGATGAAACACATATGATCTTCTCAGGAGATGCAGAAAAAGCATTAAACAAAACATCCTTTCATGATAAAAACTCAACAGATTAGGAATAAAAGGCACGCATCCCAACGTAATAAATGTCATAGATGACAAGCCCACAGCTAACATCATACTCAACAGTAATAAGCTAAAAACTCTAAAATCAGGAACACGACAAGGATACCCACTCTTGCCACTTCCATTCAACATAGTACTAGAAGCCCTTAGCCAGAGCACTTAGGCAAGAGAAAGAAATAAAATGCATCCAAACCAGAAAGGAAGAGGTGAAATTGTCTCCGTCTGCAGATGACATAATCTTATATACAGAAAACCCTAAAGTCTCCACCAAAAATCTGTTAAACCTAATGAAAACAAATTCAGTAAAGTTGCAGGATACAAAATCAACATTAAAAATTAGTTTTATTGCTATAGATTAATGAAGAACTATCAAATATAAATTAAGGAAATCTTACAATAGCATCAAAAATAATAAAATACGTAGAAATAAATATATCCAAGGATGTGAAAGTTCTGTACACTGAAATCTATAAAATACTACTGAAGAAAATTGAGAATGAAATAAATGGAAAGATATCCTGTGTCCATGGATCAAAAAATTAATATTTTTAAAAGCTCATACTACTCAAAGTGATAAGCAGATTCAAAACAATCCCTATCAAAATTCCAGTGGCATTTTTTATAGAAATAGAAAAAAAACAATTTTAAAATTCATAAGGAACCTCAAAAGATCCCAAACAGTTGCAGCAATCTTGAGCAAGAACAGTGCTGTAGACATCACATTGCCAGATTTCAAAATATACCGCAGTTACAGTGTGGTACTGGCATAAAAATAGACATATAGACCAATGAAACAGGACAGCCCACACATAAGCCTACACATTTATAGTCAACTGATCTTTGATATAATATATAGCCAATATATACATATTTACATGTATTGGTATGTGTATATTTATATATACATATATTTTCATAAGACACAGAGAGTAGAATTGTGGTTGCCACGGACTGGAGGAATAGAGGAAGTGGGAAGATGTTGGTCAAAAGGTACAAAGATTCAGATATGCAGGATGAAAAAATTCTGGAGAATTAATATCCAGCACAACTAACTATAGTTAATAACATTCTATCGTATACTTGAAATTTGCTAAGAGAATAGATAATAAGGGGTCTCTCTAAAGACAAAACATTAAATATGTGAGGTGATGGATATATTAACTAGCTTGATAGTAGTGACCATTTCACAATGTAGATGTGTATCAGAACATCACGTTGTACACTTTAAATGTACATGATCTTTATTTGTCAATCACACGTCAGTAAAGTGGGGGGTGGCATAGGAAATAAAAGCTCCTGTGACTTTAGCTCTTTCTTGACTACCTTGACTTCAGAGTTGGACCTCCATGGCTAAGTCTTTAGAGTCGTCAAGTGCTGAGTAAAGTGTATAATATCTTCATGAGCAAGCAGTTATTTTAAGACCATAAATGCTTGATCAGTATCGTATGTCAGTGATCATTTATATCAGCTCTTTTGTCCGACCTTGGGGTGATATTTACTCAACACAACGCTAGGAAGTTTGTGGGGGAATATTCATTGCTGCTTTTTTATAAAAAAAAAAAAAAAAAAAAAAAAAAAAAGAACAGAACCTAAGGAAGTTTAAATGAATTGCCCAAGGTCACAAAGGTAATAACTGACAGATTTTTAAAATTAAAAATCCTAACTCTCCAACCAAGTCAGGACTTTCCACTTAATATCAAGCTTCTCATAGAATATCATGCAGGTAAAGTCAAGATCACGGGCACTGACCTTGGACTCTGCACCTGTATAAAATGGCATTTTGAATACACTCAACAACTAAGTAGGTTATGTTTTATTGCTGTTGTAATGCTTAATCAATAAGATAAAATTACAGTGAAGCTCCTCTAATTACGGTGTGTTATGTTATTTTATGTATGCTTCTATTAAGCATACAAAAACTGGATTTGCTTGGGTTAATATATACAAATTGGGTTAACCTTTTTGAGCAGAGATTATATGACTCTAGGCTGACATGCATTAGAACTCTTACTTTATTTTATGACGTGCGGCAGAATTTTGTCATTTGGGTTGTTCCTTTATTTTTACCATATCTTTCCCATATCCTTCTCAAACTGTTCCCCATCTGCATTACTGCTTTTCTTTTTGGTGTTAATGAGATACAGTCAAACAACATGTGTCATGAAACGTACCGTTTGATGATGAAATCAATGCAGCTTGGTATTTACTTCCCAGTGAGACATTTTACAAATCACCTTATTACTTTTTATTTTTCTTTGGGAATTTAGTCAAGGGACTGGCTTTGCCCCCCACTGTTTCCTACCATTCACTGATTATGTTAATAGAAAAACAAAGTGACTTTTTAAGAGTTAGGTGTGGGAAGTGCCTTTGCTGGGAGTCAGGGTAGAGTACATAAGCCAAAGGCCTGAAGAGACTTCATTGGTGCATTTGAATGTCACTAGGTCACACTGAGGGGAGGTCAAGAAAGGGAACTTGTCACAGGGACCGGCCTTATCGTCCTCGTGCACCTGGTTACCTGAGCTGGGTGCTCACAGCCTGTTTGTGGTGATGTTGAGGCAAAAGGAAAATATGAAGTTTTGTAAATTTATCATACGTGATCATAATATCTTCACATGTCAAAACTCACTAGAGAAAGCTTTATAACTGAAAGTCAATGTCATCATTTAAAGGATTACCATACCAGAAGCATATCAACAAACATCAACCATTTAATTGATTAGTACACTTAAGGCTATATGAAATGATACCTTTTTTTTTTGGTAAATTAATTTCAACTCACCAATGTGATTGGCTGAATGTGAATCAGGTGGAAGAATTAGATAATCTTAAAAAGTTATAGTAGTCTGGTAAATCACTCTGATCCAAACATTTGGAGATTATTATATCTGGTGTTCTAGCATTCCTTTCTTTGGCACCACTGTCAGAACTATTTCATCATTACTTCCTCTTTCCCAAAATTTACAGTGATCAAATGCCAGTAGCTTTTCTTGGATCCTGTCCTTATGTCAACTTTCCTAATTTCAAAACATTTTCACAGCACAATATGGTTTCCAAGTTTGTGCCCTTAAATTCTTTTCCTCATGTGGGTATCATCGAGATATGCATATGCTGGAATTTTATGTAAAGGCAGCATGTAATTGGGGAACAATTACTGTGCATATTTATAGAAAAATTCAGAATAGATCATTTGAATACATAAAAATTAAAAATTTTGCACAAATAATTATACATACCCTGACAACATTATTTATCCGTTTCTCTATGCATAGGTTTTGGTGAGGTTTTTTTTTTTAATAATTATACTCATAAAATTGTATATTCTGCTATTTTTCTCATTATTAAGTCATAAGAAATTTCCCATTCTATCATTTTTCAATATAAAAAATAAATTTGAATGCTTAAGGAAAAAAACATGATACCAACTGACTGAGAGTTTTTGAAAGATATTCGAAAGAGGTTGATGTAATTATCATTAAAAAAATCCTGTCAAGCTAACTTAAATAATAATTGTAATAGGGAGATATTATACGTTGTTCTGCATTATTGTACAATACTCCGTATTTAACTGATTGTGAATGCTACTTTACTTTTCTATGTTTCATAAACTTCATGACTTCATAGTGTAGATATCATAAATTAGATTAATCAGTTTTGTGTTGTTGATCACTCGATCATTTGACTGTTTTTAAATAACAATTGTGAGATGACGGTTTTCAAATAAAATCTTTTATCTCTTTTTACATCATTTCTTCAATTATGTTCACAGGAAATATATTAATTGTTCAATGATTATAAACAATTAAAAATGTAAATTGGTCAAATTAGTCTTACACAATTATTTTTTAAAGTATATGCTCTCAGACCTGGGAGAAAATATTTGCAAATGATGCTACCAATAGGAAATTGGTTTCCAAAATACACAAGCAGCTCATGCAATTCAATACTAAAAAAAACTTAATCAAAAAATGGGCAGAAGACCTAAATAGACATCAATCCAAAGAAGACATACAGATGGCCAACAAGCACGTGAAAAGATGCTCAACATCATTAGTTATCAGAGAAATGCAAATCAAAACTATAATGAGGCGTCACTTCATACCAGTCAGAATGGCCATTATCAAAAAGTCTACAAATAATAAATGCTGGAA
This sequence comes from Camelus bactrianus, assembly GCF_048773025.1. NCBI lineage: Eukaryota > Metazoa > Chordata > Mammalia > Artiodactyla > Camelidae > Camelus > Camelus bactrianus. The sequence goes on from NC_133548.1 coordinate 19,919,104, forward strand.
AAGGTGTAGAGAAAAGGAAACTTTCCTACACTGCTCATGGCAATGTAAATTGGTGCAGCTACTGTGGAGAACAGTCAGGAGGTTCCTTAAGAAACTAAAAATAGAGTTACCGTATGATCCAGCAATCCCACTCCTGGGCATATATCTAGAAAAGACAAAACCTCTAATTCAAAAAGATGCATGCACCCCAATGTTCATAGTGGTGTTACTTACAACAGTCAAGACAGGGAAGTAACCTAAGTGTCCATCAACTGACGGATGGAGAAAGATGGGATACATATACATACATACAATGGAATATTGCTCAGCCATAATAAAGAATGAAACAATGCCATTTGCAGCCACATGGATGGACCTAATGATTGTTATACTAAGTGAAGTAAGACAGGGAAAGACAAATATCATATGATATCCTTTATATGTGGAATCTAAAAATTAATACAAAGGTACTTGTTTACAAAGCAGAAATAGACTCTCAGACATAGAAAACAAACTTATGGTTACCATGGGGGAGGGATAAATCAGGAGTATGAGATTAATAGATGCACAGCACCATATATAAAATAGATAAACAACAAGGTTTTACTGTATAGCTCAGGGAATCATATTCAATTTCTTATAATAAACTATAATGGAAAATAATTGAAAAAATAATATATATATACATATATATATAACTGAATCACTTTATAACTGAAACTAACACAATAGTGTAGGTCAACTGTACTTGAATAAATAAACAGATACATACATACATACATAAGTATATACTCTCACCAGAAACATACGTCAGTGTTGGTGGTAGATTGGTTTTAGAAAATTCTCCAACTCCCATTGAAATATGATTTTGAAGCTCCTCCCATCAAGAAGTAAGGCTTGATTTCCTCACTCATTGAAACTTGTCTTATCTTGTGACTTGCTAGGGCCAATAAAATGTGGAAGAAATGATGATGGGCTTGTTCTGAAACTAGGCGTCAGGCTTGCCACTGCTTTCTCTTAAAAATCCTGTCTCCAGCATAATAATAAGCTTGGCTGATTGGAAGATGCTAGACCAAGTAACCACAGTATTTCCTTCTGAATTCATCACAGACCAGCCTAGAGCCAGCCAGCATCAGATGGGTAAGGGAGCCCAGCCTAGCTCAGCAGAACTGCCTCTTCGACTTGCAGTTGCATGAAGGAGCCAAGATGTTATCCAAAGTGCCCCAGATAACTCATAGATGGTGAGCAAAAATAAATGTCTTGTTGCATTCCACTGAAGTTGTGTGGGTGCTTTTTTGAGGGGAGGCAGCATTATTTTGGCCATAGGTGGTGTCCAAATTACTATATTCTCATGATCAAAGAATATTTTGTATATTAATTTCTTAGGCAAAAAGTTTACCTATCTCTAAAACTCTATTAGGCCAGATTTATAATAATTCAAGTTCTTGATTATAATTACATGTTTGGAGCAACTGAACAAAGATATACCACAGAGGCTAGTGTGTGTGTGTGTGTGTGTATGTGTGTGTGTGTTTAAAATTCTTTATTGATACCACCTTATAAATAAATATAGCACCTGCAAAGAAGGAATTTTTACTCATCCTTAATCTGAAATATGTAAGTATAACTCACCATTAATTTGTTGCTTAGGTTTTATAATATAATGTCATTAGAGATAACAGAGTGATGCAAATATTGAAAAAAAATACACATATTAGTTGACACTGGTAAAATTTCAATTTAATATGGTTTGGATGATGATTCCAGATTCAGACAATATCTTGATGGATACATTTAATGGAAACATTAAAATTTTTATGATAAAATAGCAAACAGGTTTTGAGTGTTTAAAAATGTGGTTATATATTAAAACAAGGTTATAAAGGGGGAAATTGGACATTTTTTTTCTCCTAAATTTTAGCATTATGAGAATGCAGAATACTTCAGCACCAAATATGAATACAAGATGTGTCAGTATCTACGCTCAGGAAAATAACTAAAATAATGCTTTACGTTTATTAATAGAATGCCAGCTGTGCTGAAAACAGAGAGGTAGAGGTAGCAGAGAACAAGCTCATTTTTTGTTAAGATGGAAAATTTAAATATATCTGCCCTTTTAGCACCAGGGAATTAAAATTAAGTCAAGTTTGTGCTAAATGTGGTTTAGATCTATATACTGGCAAACTAGCGAACAAAGAAGAAAAACAGTCATGAAACATGATCTCCTGGTCAGTAATGGAGAACAATAAGACAGGAGGATTGCAAAAACCAGGGCATGTAAAGTAATATCCAGAAAAGGAGCCCCAAAATGACAACTTTTCAGAAAAATAGGAGCTCATAAATAGGTGAGAAGGAACGCTTAAAGTAATGGGGATGAGAAATGAGGGTTTAGCGCATGTACCAAACATATCATTAGAGTTCTCATCTGCAGCATCATCTCCTCTATTCATCCCACCGACCTCCATCTCTTGTGCTCTTAGAGAGCTCTTTACCTGACTGTATCATAGATCTTCCCAGAGATTTTTGTGCCTGTCTCCTTCACGAGATGGTAAAATCTCTGGAGGCAATAATCTTCCGTAACCCAATGCTGTATCCTCAATCCCTTACATAATGCCTTGTTCATAAGAAGGTGTTCAGTGAAATTTTATATTTTGAATTGATGGATGTCTAAGTAGACAACCAGAAGTAGCGCACCCAGACACTAGGGTGCCACAACAAAGCAGAGAGAAAGGAAGGTACGATAATGTTTGGGGAGCCTCTGGCTAGCGACGTTTGAAACAAGGTAGGTTAGGTATCCAGCCATAGCAGAAAGAAACCATGAGACAGCAGCATCCAGGATCTGCTGAGGTGCAGTCTTGACATAGTAAGTAACGTCTGCTTAAAAATTGCCTGGGATCAGCCACTCAGAAGTTAGTAGGAGTAAAGGATTGTTTGTGATTGAAAGGAGTAAGTGAATAGAACACATTCAAACAATTTGATACTTTGGCATATTGTTCTCCCTCCGTCTAATTAAAAGTTTCATAAAGATGATTAATTTCATAATCAAAATATTTTAGTAAGTCACTGCCATCCCATTTCCTTCACTGAGTATGTGAAGATGCCTGCCATGTCAGCTTAGCCTCTTCAACCTACAACGATGCCATGTTGCCCAGAGAGCTTGCTTGACTTCTTTTAGGATGACAATGAGTCACAGAAACACAGCTTTACATCTAGTTCTGAGGTCTCCTTCTGTCTCTGGCAGAACAATCTGGACGGGTGGCACACAGATCTTTGATCATCCTAAGGACACTGACCTCCTTTTCCTGAGCAGCCGCAATTAAACTTTTGTTTCTCAGACCCAATCTTTCAACTTTAGACCAAAATGATCACTACACAGATGAGTCTGGTTTCTTCCCCAGGTCCTGTTTAGAGGGAAGTTTGAACTGGGGAAAAGAAGGTAGGAAGTCAAGGCTGAGGACTCAGTTGATCCAACCTTCCTAAGATGCCATAGACTGTGCTGTCTTGAAACCTTAGGAGAAAAATGTGTGAGGGACACGTCATAGCATAAAGCCATTAGGGTATATGATAGATTCGTGGTTGTGCACTTCTAAGAATCACAGGGTATTGTTTCATACTAGGCTGCTGATGGCACCTACGATATGGTCACAATGAACTGCTCTAGCACAGGGCTGTTTGCCATTTTTGTTTTAAGCCATTTTTTGTTTTTGTTTTTGTTTTTGTTTTTCAGAGCCATTTCTTTTGATCTTCCATTGTTTGATCTATTCAGGTGAATTTGGAAACATATTGCTAATCACTTGGTTGAAGGACAAAAATGCACATAAATAAATTAGAAAACAATATATGACCTTGTGTAATCTAGGTCTTGAGCGATGCTGAGGTAGAAGTCACCAGGACAGGCTTTATAGTAAGGTGATATTTTGTCTTTTTTCAAACAATCAGAGATGTATTTGGATGAAAAAGGAAAAGTTATTTCTGGGGATTCAGACACAGTTGTAATCAGATCATAGGACAAAAGGAAAACACTGGGAAAATGTTGACATGTACTTTAGCAGGCAAAAAAAAAAAAAAAAGAAAAAAGAAAAAGATAAACAAACCAATAGGAAAAATGGGCTAAGACCATGGATAACAAATTCTTTAGTGAAGACATACAAAAAGATTGTTAAGTACAGAAAAAGATGTTTGGCAGCCTCTCTGTTAAAGAAACTGACATCTAAAAAGGAGTGAAGTGTCATTTTTGCTTATAAGATTGAAAAGATTGATAACATTCTGTGTTGACAAAGCTTTGGGATAGAAGCACTCTCATGTTTTATTACTGGGGGTAAAAATTAATAAAAAATGTCAAGTCTTTACTCAGTGATGCTTTCTCAATGAGTTCTACCCTGAACACCCTGGAAAAAAATTGTACTCATCCCACAAGCCATCTCCCAACTCTGGGCTATTTATTTTTGCCACAAAACTTGCCACCATTACACAGAATATGTAATACACTTATTTAACATTTTTTTTCAAATTTCCTTTCTCCCCTTGATAGTATGTAAATTCCATGAACCTAGATATATTTTAATCTGCTTGATTCACTGATAAAACCTAAGCATCTAAAATCGTGCCCAGTACACAGAACATACACAGTGTTTGCTGAGTGAATGAAAAATAAATGAATGGATAGACGGAGGGATGAATAAATGACTATGTACTAAAACTGTGAATGTTCTTATGTTTTAACCCAGGAAGTTCAATTTTAGCAAGTTATCTTGAGAAAATCTACAGGTAAATGTTGCAGGAGTGTTTATTACAACGTTATTTACAACAAAAAACTTAATGTCCACTAATAAGAGATTAGTTTAATAAATTGACATTACATACCAAGGATTGTAATAAAGCCATGAAAGACACCTACATCATAAATTAATACAGATAGGTGTCGCAATAATCTATTATATTTGTTTAAAAAATCACAAATTAACAGATAAAATGTACAATATTGGTTGAAAGGTCTAGCAGGATATGTATCAGCCACTAAAGCTGGTTATCTCTTGTGTAAATATGGATATAATTTCACTTTCTTCTTTACCTCCATATTTTTTAATATTTTTTCATAATAAGCTCAAATAATAATAAAGAAAAAAATCAGTAAAGACATAACATTTTTACATAAATAAAAATGTCCCAAAAGATACAGTTTTAATGTGGAAGAAAACATTCTTGTTCTTTTTTGTGTTTTAGACATAATGTACATTTCTCCTATGGGTGTAACACACCTTTCAAATAATTTTGCAAATATCTGAACTCACCAGTTTGAAAAATTACAGAAAACACAAAACTCTATGAGAAAAAATTTTGACTAGCAAGCAGAGAAGTATATTTTCATCCCTCTGAACTTCAACCATTTGTTAAAATGAACATAATAATGCCTTTATCAGAGGTTGTGAGAATGAAAGGAAATCTTTTTAAGAAATTTTACTAAATGTTTATTGTATGGCAGGCACTAGAGAAAATAAGTTTCCTTTCCACCTGCAACCCCTTTCTTTTCTCTTTTTCTTTCTTTTTTTCTTTTCTTCTCTCTCTCTCTCTTTTTTTTCCTTCAATCTTCCAACTGAGAAAATAAAACTCAGCAGTGGAATTTTTGCCAGAATAGCTTTCATACACTGCAACTGTCCAAATCAGATGGCTGAGATTCACTTTTAGGTCAAGTACTGACTTGGTCAACAATTATTTATGTGTCCTTGAATGTGTCATTGGTCTGCAAAGGCATTGGGGATCGTAACATCTGACTACCTTAAAGGGTGATAGTGAGGATAAACGTAAACTTCAAGTTGAAGGACACCAAATGTTCAAAGTGGGGAAGCATTTAATAGCGTGATTCTGCCCTTCACATGATAAATTAGAAGCCACTTCTCAAGTGAAACATGAAAACAGAGAGGGGATCATGAACTTGACTGGCAGGAACCGTGAATCTGTTGGCATACACTTGCTGCTTTCATCCATTATCAGCTCAAGACACTCTCACACCAACTGCATGGAGATAAAAGGCTGAATATCTTAATACCAGTTCCCTTGAGCCCATGGCCAAATCTTTTTATGATTGGAGCTTAATTACCTTGAAAGAGGTGCATCAGTTTTGTGAGGTTACAAATAAAAAGAAGATTTAGATCGTCCCTTGTGTGAAACTAGTCTATAGATTGAACTCGAAACAATCGTCTCTGTTCTAGCTTTATGAAAGGCAAGTGGATTATTTCTTTAAGGGAAAATACAGTGTCAAGTAATCCTGAACCCCTGCTTGGTATATAATAATTAATAATAATAATAATAATAATAACAACAACAACAACAGCAATAATAATATCATTATAAAATAAGGAAAATTAAATTTCTTATTAATAAAATTCCAAAGAACAACTACTTACCAGGGCATGTGATTCTTAATGTGTTTATGGATTCTATTAAGTACAAAATCTTTTTCTTTAAATCTCAATGTCTTTAGCATTTTTAATAGGTGAGATCACTCACATTTAAGTTTTGTTTGTTCATTTGTTTTTGGTGGGAGAGGTAATTAGTTTTTTTTTTTTCTTTAACTGAGGTACTGGGGATTGAACCCAGGACCTCGAGCATGCTAAGCACATGCTCCACCACTGAGCTATACCCTCCCCCCAACATTTAAGTTTTAAATCTTACAAATGTCATATTTCAGCGTGAAACTGAAGTGCTTAAATAACTTTAAGACACTCAGTGAGTGCACCATATTTCTCAAACTCAATGCTACTTTCCTTAGAGTAAATTTAAGAGCTAAAATTTATATAGCGTTCACTGTGCTTAGCTGTTGAGTTATGGCAAAACCCTGGATATTATCCACTTAGGGCCAAGCGATAGAGGATGGATCGCCTGTGTATACTAGGTGTTTTCTTATCACTCTTTTCACCTGCACAAAAGGCAATTACGGTTTCCCCTCCTCATTGTTGAAGCAGTCAAATAAATTGCCTGCTTATTAGTTTGATATGAATGTCTCTTTAAGATATCTAGCAGTTGATTGCCCTTAAAAATGGAAATGATTTAGTAGAGGAAGTTGAGAGTTTGCAATTTGAGTTAGGAGAATAATAACATTAGTAGCAATGTCCATGGACTGTCTCAGTTGGTTTCCCTGTTGTCTAAGTCAGACACAATAATGTTTCAGTTAGATAAATGTTGGAACATAAGGCGATTAATAGGATTCTCTCTTTATTCCATTAAGTCACCTATGCCAAGACAAGGACGATCTTGTTAAGAACAGACGCATGGAGCTTTTAATCTTAATTGAATTCCTTGCTGTCAGCTCTGTTTTTGATTCTGTCTACCCTTGTACCATTTTTTCCCGTATAATTTTGTTTTTATCTGTCCGTATCACAAAATTTAGTGCTCTATTTTGTATGGCCTTCCTCTATAATATTTTAAAAACTTATATATGTAGCCTTTTTTTAGAAACACATCCACCATCTTTAAAATTTGAAAAATGAAAAAGCAAGAAACAAATACAGAAAAAAATTCTGGAAACCTCTTATAATCTAGGTTCATTGAAGTTTAGCTCATTCAAATACCCCTCTGAAACTACATGAATATCTTTCAACACAAAACAAAGTACAGTGTCTCTCACATTTTTAAATCAGGGTCCCGTTAAACAGATACAGATCCATCCCCACAAGCTACTCAATTTCTCGAAAGCAGGGATGTTGCTTTTTGTTTGATACTCCCTCTGATTCTTAGATCGTAACAGTTGAGTATGAAGAAAATAGTTAATTGAATATATATGGAAAATGTATGATTTTTTAATCTATTACTTGATAATAGGCTAGAACAAATACATTATCAAAAATATCTTGTTAGGTTCTTTGATGTTTCTCTGTTAGCTAGTATAACAGAAGAAAAACCTAAACCTGTGCCCCATCCCCATCAAAATCAAAGAAGTGCTTGAAAATGACAGCATCTCTAGAGTAAAACGTAACTAACAAAAGAGGAGGCTGTGGAAAGTATTATGAATATTTTTTAAATCCAAGTTAAAGTGATTAGTGGTAAAAAGTAAGAATCAAGTTGTCTCTAATTTAGTAACATAAATAATAAATTAAACTCGAAAATACTAACTAATATATACAAAATAGATAAATAAAAATTTATACTGTATAGTACAGGGAACTATAGTCAATATCTCGTAGTAACTTGTGGTGAAAAAGAGTATGAAAACAAATAAATGTATGTTCCTGTATGACTGAAGCATTGTGCTGTACACTAGAAATTGACACAACATTGTAAACTGACTGTATTTCAATAAAATATATATAAATATATATATCATATAAGGCATATTACATTTTTATTATAAAGTGGATTAATTTTTTTTATAAGTGAATTGGGGAGCAAATTAAGGTGTTTTGTTTCTGTTGTTTTTTCTGATTTGTTTTTCTGGAAGAATTGCCATAATCATCTTGTTGAAATTGTTTAAAATTGATTACTTTTGTTGCCATATGGAGAGTGTTTGGAGAAGGGCAAGGGTTAGGGACTCTGGTAAGAATGTCATTTCAGTAGCTCAATCAAGAGACGACTCTCGCTTGGACAATCGGCGGTGCTAATGGAGAGAGATCAGTTTATTCAGGGCTTTTTCAGAGAGTTGGAATTGACAGGAATTACTCATATATTGAATGCGATCTTGATCTCAAAGTCATTTTCTAAGTATAGAATTTTGTGAGATAGTGGGGTAAATCTTTCAAATTTAGGTATAATATTCAAACAAAACAGTGCACATCAATCAAGCTTTTAAGCAAAACTGAACAGACATTATGTTATTTAAAACATTTAAAACAAGTGGTTCATAATACTGATGAAGCTAAAGACAAATCATTCAAGTTACAATGCTCATAACAAAACCGGGTAAAATTCACATTAATGCTGAGAAACGTGTAAAGGAAATCAAAATAAGAAGGAAAGCACCCACATGAGGTGAAAATATTTTAGCACAGTTCATCTACACTCTGTTCAATGCATGTCAGGTGAGATGGTCTAACCAGTATAGTACTTGTCCTATATAAATAGTATTTAAATGTTGAAAACTATAATGGAATAGCAGAGGAAAAAGTCATTAAAAATATTTTATTTCAAATTTGGGAAATATTTTGGAAAATTGTATTATGTATATAGTATATACATAAAAATTAGATAGTATTTATGTATTAAATTATATATCAAATATATGTTATATATGATATAAAATTATGATTTATTACCTGTATATATTTTATGGTATATATAATATGCATTACTTATTATGATATATATATTTATATATTTATACACACACACACAAAACAACCTGCAGACGACTTTATTATTTATGACCCAACAGGAACCACTAGTGTTTCAATGATCACACTATGAACAACTCTTTATTCTCACTGGAACTCAGGGCAGACAACTGAGGAAAATCTCATACGTAGAAACTTGGATTTGACCATTGCTGTAAGTACTCAAATACATTTGGAAAACAAGAACAGAAGAAAATACACCATCCTTTCTGACTAGAACCCTGTGATAGACCTGGCAGACAGGGACAAGAGAGGGACAGTAGATTTCAGCAGGAGACATCAGCCCATGACACCAGACCCAGTTCAGGTGAATCACATCTCCATGGATGTCACGAAAGAAAGTGTCTGTAGAAGACACATTTTATCCATCACTTCCTGGGACGTGTATGTATAAAAATCCCTTTCATAGACTGCATCAACATCCAGCATGTTCACTGGAGTAAAATGCAGTAGAAACAAAGAGGCCACATTTAAAATAGTTTGTTCAAGTTTTGTTACCTATTAGAACCATGTACTATCTTCACGTTAAATTTACGTATTAATTTTAGGTAACATTTATATTTAGCTTCTCTGCTTTTTTTTCACCACGGAGTCCATTAAAAAAAACTGCCAATTCTATGACCATCGATAAAAGAAAAAGCAGGTAGTTTGATGAATCACTGTCCTTTAGATCACCTTTAAGACAATGCCCCATCAGGCAATAAAAACTTCCAGTTCAATTTCCTTTAATAGAACTAAGTTTTCCCCTGAATGAAATTCCCTTCATTTGCTGATGGAGGAAGACAGCTCATTTAAATAGAGATCGTTCCTCCATGACTACCTACGTTTGCAGATTACTTAGGAAATATGAATTTCAGGAGGAAGAAAGTCATTAGCAATAGAGGTATTTAAAAGAAGTAAAAGGGTAAAATATACATTTAGCACACAGCGGCAATCTCTTTACTCATAGCCCCCAGGGTTACCAGGATGCCATTAACAGCTTTTCACTATGTAAATGTTTTCAAACAAAATAAGCTAAATGAGTAGCAAGGTGAATACGGTTCATTCCAAAACACTTATTTAGTGTTGCTTGAAAATTGAAGGGAAAAAAATGGTCCCATTCCAACTCCTTTCCAAACATAGTAAACCCCAAAATCTTCCCAAAGCATCAAATCAACGTGTGTTCTAATGTAATTTGAGTTTCATACTATGTAGGTCAAACACTGTTCTTAGAACCCTGCAAAGTAACAAGTGTTGTCACATATTTCTGTTTCATTTTATTTCTACCTGGCAGGCTGAAGAGAAGCACCTTGTGAATTTTTACTTCGGTGTAGTCTAAAAATCACCTTTTTCACACTTTTGAAGAGATGAGCTGATTTCTCACAAAATGGCCGGAGATTTGATGATAGAAGATCTAGAAATCAGGCAGGATTAATTTTTCCTATTTCAAGAGTAAATAAGAAGTTCTCAATAGCATGACTGTTTAAACAATACACATTTATTGTGTACCTCTCAGAACCAAGCTCTGAAGGAGGTTTTTAAATAAGACTTCAACCTCTCCCTTCCTTTAAAATGCTCCAGTTCAGTGGAGAGAACCATAGTTCAACAGCCAGTCCATATTGTTGATTTACAAAGTAAACAAAATAAAGAAATATAGCCATCATCAATTATCTTATGGCACCAATGTAATTATTGTTAATATACTTGCTTGTATCTTTTCATAATTTTTCTACACAGTTATGTATATATGTTTTTCCCCAAGTGGGAATATACTATCCAAAATTCTTTATGGCTTACTTTTTTTTAACCTATTTTCCATTTATTAAATAGGGTGCATCCATGTCACCAGTTTTAATGGTATTTACATATATGGGTGTATTAAATTTGCTAAGCTTACTTGAAGTGTTGGATACTTTCATATTAGGAAAGTCTTGCTTTTATAAAAGAAAATGCTGAACTGAATATTATTGTAGATAGACTTTTTGCACAATGTTTAATAATTTCCTGGAGATAGACTTCCTGGGGCAAATAATAGGTACAATTTTAAGGCCTGTGAAACATAGTCAAATTGTTCTTTTATATTGTTTTTTATTGGTATGAAAACAAGTTGTTTCCTTTTTCTTTCTTATTGTTAATGAGTCTCCTGATGTTTTCCCTATTACAGAGCCTTTTAAAAAAAAGAAAGACAAAACTTCTAATTTGTGAATATTTTTCTATTCAGTATTTGTTAGTTTGTTATGTGTAAGAGGTATTTATATGAAAAATATCCTACCCAAATTATCCTTTCTTTGTAATTTGTGTTTATAGAGAGCCACACGCTAGGAGATGAGAATGTCCTGCAGTCAACGTCAAACAAGGAAGTGGGGACTTCAGTCCTCCAACTTTAAGGAACTGAATGCAGCCAATAATCTGGATGAGTTTAGAAGCAGATCCCTCCTTAGAGCGTACAGATAAGAATCTAGTCATACAGACATCTTCAGCTTTAGCCCTGTGAGATGCCCATCTGGGTAGCCATCCAAGGGCACTCAGACTTCTGACCTACAGAGCTGTGGTTTAATAAATGGACTATTTCCTTTCATTCATGTCCTTACTTTTTTTTTTTAACACAGTCTATGTTTGTCTGTTTCTTGCCATCATTGACTCTTTAAAAAGTTTTTTTTATTAAAATATAGTCAGTTTACAATGTTATGTCAATTTCTGTATATAGAACAATATTTCAGTCATACAGGAATATATATATATATATATATTCGTTGTCATATTCTTTTTCACCATAAACTACTACAAGATATTGAATATAGTTCCCTGTGCTATACAGTGTGAACTTGTTTATCCATCTCCAGCAGCCAGTCCCGGCTTCTCTCTGCTGGCTCGTGTCTAGGGCTGGGGATCGCAGGGACCCCCGTGTCAGTTTCCCTTAGTTCTGTCTGCCAAGTGGTTGCCACTTTCTCCTCCAAGCCTCCGAAGCTTCTCTTCCAACCCCGCTGACAGCTTGGCTGAAGAGCTGGCATCCCAGCATGAGGGTGCCTTTCTTCCTGTGCTGCTCCCTCCCTGCAGGACCGGTCCTGCACGAATTTTTTCTTCTTTCTTTTTTTCTTACCGGATTTTGTGAGAATCCTCCTGTATTTTGAAGTGAGAGACACTCTGGCAGAGTTCAGTAGGTGCTCTGTGCGATCAGTAGGTCTGTAGATGTGATTCTTGCTGTACTTGTGGGACAGGGTGAGCTGTGAGTCTCTCTACTCTGCCATCTTGGCTCTCTCCCATCAGTGGCTCTTGTGGCAACTTCTTTCCAGTTATTTCAGGAAGTCAATGTATGTATCTCATGTCTGCTCAAGACCAAGTTCAGGCAGCCATCCCTACTTTCTTCCTTTTCTGCTTCCCTGCTTCCAGCTCCTCCTGTGAAGTTCACTGCCTTTACGTTGAATGTGAGCCATTAAGTTGCTTCCACAACGTGAATCCTTCTGGGCATCTCTGCAGCCTCGGCTCAGTATCACAGTAGCCACTTATCATGGCTGATCTGGTCTGTACCAGCCGCTGCCCAGTTTCCAGAGCTCTCAGGGTCCCAGAGGGGCGCTGTGTCATCTGGAGTCTTGGGCTGAAGGTACACTACCTTCTAGGCAGCTGTGGAAGCGTCTTCCTTACTCTGAGCAGCATTCTATTACCTGGCACTAACGCTGCTTTGTCCCAGTCTGTTATAATTGCTTTAGAAAAATCGTTATTTAAGATCAGATTTTAGAACTCATATACTCCAAGCTCTGATTGAACTTGAAGCCTATAATCGGAAACAGTTGTAGCAAGAGGAACGATGCTACATTCAGAGTTGTTAGGTGCTCCAGACTTTCTTCCGTATCAGCTTGAAGATAGCAGAAAGCTATGTTACTCTGCCGTTTTATTGTCTAAATTTGGATAATTCTTGCAATCATGAGTGGCTTCTTTACTACCTCACTCTCCAGATTTTCTCCCTTCTATCCATATTTGAAGCCTCCTTCTCAAGCTTTCTTCTACCTGACTTCAAAGAATTGGCTTACCTGACTTCAGAGTGTCAGGATGGGGTCATTACAACTGAATTGTGTCCCACCCAAATTTGTATGATGGGGTCCTAAACCCCAGGGCCTCAGAATGTGACTGTGTTTGGATATAGAAACTTTAAAGCAGTAATTCAGCGGAAATAAAGTCATTAGGTTGGGTCCTAACCCAGGCAGACTGGTTTCCCTATTTAAAAAAGGAAATGAGGACACACACACAGAGGGAAGAGCATGTGAAAAGGGAAAAGACTACAAGCCAAGCAGAGAGCCCTCGGAAAAAAATAATGCTGCCCACAGCTTGGTCTCAGACTTCTACACCCCAGAATTGGAAGAAAGTACATTTCTGTTGGTTACACCACCCGTCTTGTGGTACTTTGTCACCGCAGCCCTAGCAGACGAACACAGGGGCTGGTCTCTTCTCTAATTACAGATTTTCCTTAGGGGAATTTATCTGATTCCATGATATAATTAATATTATATTCCTGAGCTGAAAGGAAGACAATATATATTTTGTGAACTCTTTGAAGAGCTAAGTATAGCCTGAAATCTAATAAATAAATAACATTACTTTGTTTAGATGCTTTAGCTTACTGGTATTTTCATGCATGAAAGTTACAATAGTTCTCAAGTCCACAGTCAGTAGGTGAAGTTGTTAGAAACATAAACTCCGAGATCCTACCTTAGACCCACTGAATCAGGAACTCTGGGTTTTAACAAGCCTTCTAGGCATTTCTGATTCATGCTCAAGTTTGAGAATCATGGATCATAACGGTCTAGACCTGGAAAAGAACATACAGCTCACTTATCCTTGTGCTAAGGATATATGGCATCCTGGTAAAGCCAGTAATTTCCCCAAAGTCACTAAACTCTGTTTTCTGGCTTTTCTCTCTTTGATTTGTACTTGTGCACCTTTTGGAGTTAGTTCAGGACAAAACATCATTTGGTACAATCGTGATTTTACTGTTCTTTGTTTCTTTCTTTGTTTATTTGATCGTTGTTTCTTCAGCAGACATACAAATCCTGTGTGTTCCTTCCTCCTCCCCCCATTCCCACATAACCAAGTGCATGTGCTGTAATGCCCTTTTCTTTACCCCTCTAAAGAAATATCTGAAAAACGTTTTTTTGTCCTGTGTTCTAATATGCTGCCAAAATGGAATTCAGCTTGTGTTTCCACTAATTTGATATAGATTAAAATATATTAAAGGTCTTCTTGTATGTAAGTCATTGCATGAAATAATACTAGCCTGTTATTAAATAGATTGAATATCTAATATTTTAAAGATATTAAAAATAGCAATTGTATCATTGGCTATGCCATATCAGTACCTTATATTTTGTCCTAAATCCTCTCAGTTTCTTTGGAATTTTTAATACTGCATATATGCTCTTATTTGCATTCAGAAGTTTAACTAATCTTTGGAAGAACCCACCAGTAAGCAACTTGAAACATATATTTGTGTGTTTGTGTGTGCCTGAATAGTTTGTACATAGGTTAAGTGGCTTACCCAATGAAATACCCACATGTACCTATCTATAAGCCAAAAGTTGGCATAGGTACAATTAACCTGAGTCACTTTAAGATTAAAATTTTACATTTCGATTTTAAGAAAAAGCCTGTCTCAGTTTTTTTTTTCTTTATAGTTTCCTGAGCAGGACAGTGTCTTCTACATGTGGTGGGGTTATATACTGCAGACCAGGCTGTTTGGATCCCCAATGTCTTTAATTCACACACACAAGGTCGTGTGAGTGCCCAGGAGCTGCTCATAGCAGAGGCTTTGCCTAATCATTGTTGGATCCAATCACTATTAATCACCAGTGTGTCACTGGAGTTTGCAAAGTGTTGAAAGGAAACAGCAGGTTTTTCTATACAGCCCATTGAAGTCGTTCCTCTTGCCCATTAGCTCTCATGAGGTCATGATGCTAATGCTTTCCCAGGAGGAGCATGTATCTTCCTTTCCACACACTATGTGCCTCTGGTTGGAATCCCAGAGCCTGGTTTGGATCACAACCTATGTTGGTATATCACATTCTTCACTAATGGAAGCGTTTCCATTTAGGATGACAGAAAATACAGGGCCGTCCCAGCAGCAGGGAAATCAATGATGAGTTCAGTTTGACCATGACCATCAGAAAGCATTATTATGAAGAACTACTTTATAGGTGTCCCGGGACTAAGCTGCCAACTTGTCTCTTCAGTGCAACTTCTTCAAAATATTGCCTTAATTGTTGAGTTGGGATCAAGCTTAAAGACTTCTTCCCTAGCTCTTCAATAAACCTGCTGGAAGAGTTGTTTGAAATCATGGTTGGAGTTTTACATTATGTAAGATTACGAATGTGTTTATTTATTCCAGGAAAATACTTAAGAAAGAATGTGTAGGCAGATTTTTGGAGAATGGAGGTCATGTTCCTCATGGGTCCAGATCCAAAAATTGTGCATGGTTGAAGAGAAGCAATGTTTGAGTCTTAACTTGTCTTAATTGAATTTTGAAGCAGATGGACATCACCAAACGATTATACAATGGTTAATCTCATCTTTCCTCAGTAGGTACCACCTAATCAAACTCCTGTTCAGGAAACCATCAGTTGGCAACCAAATTCCAAGCCAAGATTTCCATTCTCTATTGTCTCTACTATGTCTATTCAGGTTCATCCTATTGAACAAATATTTTAAGACCACTATTAAGTTGCAAGACTCTGCCAGAGCCATAGTTGATACATAAATAAACACCAAAAATACAATTATTTTGCTTTTAGAACGTTAAAAAATAGAGGAGATAAAATCTGAACACTAACAAATATAATATGGCTAAAATGTGTTAAATATTGTAAGGTGAGTTACAAGCAAATTGGTATTCAAGTGTGAGGGGTCTCCTTTGAATATAGAATAGAGTCTAAATGCTGTACAAGTCCATTCAAAGCCATTGTAATATGCTCCTCAGCACACTTTTTTGGGCTCCACCTTCCAGTGGTTCCACACAGTGGGCACCAGGTCCGGCTTAACCAGGTTGTTTGCTGTCCCTACCTCAAGTCTCTATCATTTTTTTCCCCTGCCTTTTTTTTTTTCTATTTCTTTTCACTTGGAAGAGCTTTACCTTTAATACTAGTAATCATGAAATACATTTTAAAAGATCAGTTATAATAGGCAAGCATGAATAGAATTTTAAGGGAGACGGGGCAAAGATTACTTGCATCATTAATCAAAAAATAAGGGGGAAAAAGATCAAAATGGAGGAGGGAAATGTTAGCTTAAAAGTCTGGCAAATAGAAGAAGTAATATACTAATTATTTGATATGTTGACATTGAGGTATCATCCTGTCACTCATGTAGAAATATCCAGTTGTAACTTGAAAATGTCTACCTGGGGCTCTATGGGAAAATGTTGAGTCTAAAGGATTAGATGTAAAAGGCATTGCCTTAAAAATTCTGTTTGAAACAAAAGAGATAATCAAAGGGAAGCACATAAGGAGAAGCACAGAAAGGTAGTCTCAGAACCTAGGAGTTCCTACAATTAATGTGCAACTGGAAGAATACACAGCTATAAATAATGTACATATTCACTCATCTGGGAACTTTGAGAAAGAAAGAGAGATATAAAGGAGACTTTAAAGGAAGCAAGGGTTCTTTACTGCTATCAACGACCAGAGAAAAGTCAATGATTGGAGAATTGAGAAAAGGGCATTGGCATGGATGATGAAATTGGTACTGACCTTAACCAAAGGGTTTTAGTAGAGTCAGAGCAATAATTTCCAAGGCGTTGGGACTGACTGGATGGTAAAATAAGGCAGAATTTTCTCTCAAGGAATTCAAAATCAAGTCAGAGACATTAGTTAGTAACAAGTTCTTTACCCTAAATTTCTTATCTGTAAACTGAGATTATTGTAACCCACGTTAACCCATTGTTGTAAGGATTAGCTACAACACTAAGTATAATACTAAGAACATAAGCACTTAATTCTATTCTCTGTTACTAATTTAATCATTGTAGGAGTTGATCTCTCTTCGCTGTCTTTGGTCACCAATAATTCCTTCTTTATATCTTGCTCAGCCTCACTTCTAGGTAAGTGCCACTTCAGCTAGTTTCTGCTGTGTTTGCTAGAATGCAGTGCCTCAGTTGGCCTGCCTTCACTGCTAGTGGGTACTCCTTGTGTTTGAGACCCTGGATCCTGACATGGATATGGTTGATAAGACTAGTGGGAGCATGCACATCTCTCAGAAAGTTCAATTTGGATGAGTATTGCTACGTCTTTCTGCCATATTTTTCGGGCCAGCCTACTTATTCTGTTGACATCCAGATGTCAAAGTTTTAAATGTCAAAGCTAAGCCATGACTATACTGAGGGTTCAGAAAGAAGACCCCCCCTTCATTTTCATGGGTCACTTTGTTAGAGGAAAGTGAAGTGGAAATGCCTTGAAGACTAATGCTTAAATCCAGAGGGTTTTTTTCATATTCTTTTTCATTACAGATTACTATAAGCCATTGACTATAGTTCTCTGTGCTATACAGTAGGGCTTTGTTGTTTATCTATTCTGTATGTACTAGTTTGAAGTGTGTGTGTGTGTATGTGTGTATATATACATATATATGTATGTATATATATAAACTGAATCACTAAGCTGTACACCAGGAACTAATACAACACTGTACCTCAAATAGAAAAATGGGGAAAAATCCAGAGGTTTTGCTGCCAGTTCAGGAGTCTCTGGGAGATAGGCCAGTGGCAATACTGAGTGACACCTTGCTGTGCTAGAATCATATATCTTTTTTCAGCAGAGATGGATATTTTTTAGCTGAAGCTTTCCCACTTCCTTAGGTCAACTGGATAAGATACTCCATCCCTGCCAGTTGGTCAGACATAACCAAACAATCTGATTTCCAATCAAGCTTAGACCCAAATTGTACCCCTCTGCTACACAGACAAATCCCTAATGCCTACTGTTAGAATACAATTCTTCATGATTTTTCACATTTGCGAGCAATGCAGTGAAAGCCATTTGTTCCCAGCTATCTTTTTTAAGGATTTCTGTATAATACCCACCTTGGGAGACAGTGACAGTGTCCTTCTCTGGAGCCAAGGGAAGGCATGCTTCTTGCCCATTAGCAAGGATTCAGGTTTCCTAAAGTCAGGATCCCTTTGCTGTAGTGCAATCTACTGAGTGTGCTGGTGACATCTGGCCTTCTTTGTGTCACCGTGCGGGGATTTGGACTTGGGGATCACGCACAGTAACGTGTTGATCCTCTAGTGATGCTATTTCTTGTGAGTAATAAAGTCCTTTGTTTCTGACCTTAAGTCTTCTGCCAGCATCCACGTAACTGTGGCACGTTAACTTGTCAGCTTTCAAACGGGGGAAAATCTGAAACGTTTCACCGCTCTTCACACTTGTCTCGCAGTAAACATTCTAAATATGGCAGCTGTTATTAGTCTCCCCAGCCTTATCACTAAAATAAATCTCTGAGTTGGAATATGTGGTGTCTAACTTGGCAATCTTCAAGAAGTCTGAAAGTTTTAAAATGCATTATGGACAAAGGAATTGTGGTCTTGGAACTCCATGTTCTTTGGAAAGTTCTATAATTTCTCTGATTCCAAGACTTTTTTTTTTTTATTGATCTGCCTGCTTCATAAGGTGGTGGTACAAATCAAATGAAAAAGTAGGTAACAGGGCTTTGTAAACTGTAATGTTTATACAACGTAGGGTTGTACCTTCTGGGCACATGGGATGGAATATTAGGGTCTAGAAATGATTCAAAAAGTCTTAAAGAACTTTATATAAAAGTTTGATTTAAAAACACTCAAATCAGGGTGTTTGGGTAACAACATGACAGTGAAAAAAACACCTGAATAGAAAGCTGGGGCCAACAGCTTTGATTTGATATCAAATATATTTAACATATCTGGTTCTTACCTTTCTCTCCTGTAAAATGCCTTAGGGTAATAGGGTGTTCTGGGTAGAATAATAATTTTATATTACTGCTATAACAAATTTCCATAAACTTGGAGGCTTAAAACAACACAAATTTATTATGCTATCATTCTGCATTTTAGGTGTCTGACTCGGATCTTACTGGGCTAGAATAAAAACGTCCACAGGACTGCATTCCTCTGTGAAAGCTCTAAGGAACAATGTCCTTCCTTCCTTTCCCAGTTTCTAAAGGCTGCTAACATTCCTTTGCTTGTGGTCAGCCCCACTTCCCCCTTTAAAGCTGAAACATTACACTTTTTCTGACCATTTTTCCATAGTCACATCTTCCTGGGACCATGTCCTCCACTGTGTGGTTAAATTGGACCCACTCCATTAGTCTAGGATAACCACTGCAGGGTAACTCTTTTTTTGTGTGTGGGACAGTCCCTTACACCATAGGGACTTCCATGGATGAGATGTCAGTTGGATGCCCAAGTCATTGTCCCTTTAGTTTTCAACACACTCCTTAGGGAGGCAACACTGACCACTAAATGGGTTCATCTCCTCAGACTCTTCCAATTTAAAGCTCTTGGTACACATTTGCTTTCAGACATGTGGGTCTTCTCCTTAAATGCTAATAATGAATGTTTTAAACAGTGGCCTTATCCATTTCATCCAACATTACAATATGTTTACATTTCCCAGAATACCTGGAGTGTAGGAGGTCACATGTGGAAAGAAAGCACCTCTTTTGTTATAAAAGACAGATGAAAAGTGGAGGTTAGATCTAGTTATATTTTTTCTGGAGCTATGCCTCTGTTACCTTTTAACACTTAATATCTGCAAATAGGCAAATGTTCCACACTTTTCCAGTGGCTTAAGCATCTAAAATTTGAATATTATTTACTGGTCTCTACGCTACTCCATTGGGAGGTACGAAATGTAACAAAACAGGCAGCTTTTGAGGATAAACTCTTATCCCTTGGTATGAAAATGATGCACTATGACTGCGAATGAAATGCCCATAACAAGTATAGAGATAAATTTAAGCATAGAACTCATTTTCTATATCTTCTGAACATCATTTGTCACCCACTTTCCCTTGTCATGTTCCATACATTTTTATTGCTTTTTCAGTCTTAAACAAAATTGTTAGCAGGATGGTGGTGAGACATTATTAAATGATCCATTTCCACTGTAGTCACCATATGGGGTTTGTCATCCAAGTGTGGGTTGCGAAGTACGAGGATGGAAAAGTTACTCTTTTCATCTAATGTACAAAGAACCTGATACAATTTGTCCTTTACTACTTTAATCTGCCTTGTATGTCTCTAATCCACGGTGATTTGAATAATACTTAAATCTGTGGCAGAATAGCCACTGATATGAAAATACAGGAACAAATGACAACAAGATCGTTTCCTATTTCAGTTACTGTTATGTTTGCTAGGCCCAGTGATTTGTTATAAGCAAGATGAGGGGACAACATTGTCACTGCCATTGGTTCAGTGAGCCAAACTGAAGCAAGGTGTCCAAATTAATCTCTTTTGCACATGAGGAAAATGTACATTTTAAACATGTGAGGGAAGAAACTTTTTTAAAAATCATCTACCAACTACTTCCAAATTTTATTAAAAAAAGACTTTTACCTGCATCTTTGATTGGCATTATGTATATTTTTAGAACTGTATATTAGTATGGTTAGTATCCACGTAGTTATTTATAAGTTGGAGAAAAATAAGGCAGAAGTGATGACAAATTGGATAATAAAAGTATCGTTTTAATATATTATCTGAGTTAGTGCAGGGTTTCTGAATCTTAGCATAACTGACATTTGGATCACATGAGCTTTTGTTGTGGGGCTGTCTCATTCATTGCAGAATGTCAACAGCAACCTCCTCCACTAGTTGTGACCATCAAAAACACAAACACTACAAAGTATTGTCTGGAGGGTAAAATCACCCAGAGCTGAGAGCCACTGATTTAGAGCTTGACAGTTTTTCTAAGTGTTTCTCTCTACTTTATCTCATTCTAACTTCACATGAACCCTAAAAGTAGGTGATGTATTTTAGGAATGAGAAACAGAAATCTTCGGGAATTAAGTACATTATGAAGGTAACACAACTACTGAATGGCACTATGAAGACAGCAATTCATGTCTTTTATCTTCAATATAGTGTGTTTTTTTACCCCTAACTGCCTTGGTCAGTGGTTTTGCAAACCTTGTTGTGCATCAGAATCGAATGGAGGGCTTAATATAGTACTTAGTGCTTGGTCCCATCCCTGAATTATTTGAGTCACAAGGTCTAAATTGGAGCTCAATAATCTGTATTTCTAACTAGCTCTCGGGTGATTCTGATGCTACTTTCCCTCACTTTGGGACTTGCTAGACTAGACTCCATTGAAATGTGTCTTGCTTAACATTGTACAGTGAGTCCAATACACTTCCCCAAGGCCCAGTCTCTTCCCTGATCATGAGTAATTTGCAGAATTTGAGTTTCTCTAAGCATGTGTTGAGGATTGTGACAACAGGTGATGAGCTTATGACAACAGGCAATAAGAGTGACGCTGAAAGCTTTTACTTGGAGGTCCAGAACTTACGTTTACATTCCATTAGAATGCCTCTCTTGAGCTATCTTTTTGCAAAACTAAAACGTAACAAAAATAAAAAATAAAAAAATAAAATCGGATCTCCACTAATTTTGTAGACACTTTGTGGTATAACTTTGGAATAGTTCCTTCAGTTCTCCCTTTGATTTTTAATTACTTTATCTATAATATAAGGGTTTTTAACATAGATGATCACTTCCAACAGTCTACATTCCATTATTACTGTAACATTTTTTAATGCATTTAAACTAAGATGAAAAAATCAGTGACATTTCTTATTTTTCTCTTCATGGGTATCTGAACAGCCATGTATTTATATAACAGACTCTGTCAGTAAACTTCAGGTGCTGCCAGTGGGATCTCAAGACCTTGTACTTTTCCTTATTGTCCAGCTGAGAAATCCAATTTCTCATTTCTTTGTATGAGTATAATCTGCCTGTTATTGTTTTTTTTCCCCAATCTCTCCTTCAGTATTAAATGTCTTCAAATTCTGTTCTAAAGTTCTCACAATATTTCAAAACTTATCCTACTTTTTATATAAATGTGTCAATCAAAAAAAAAATGTCTAGAACTAATTGCATAGCAACTGGCTAAAGATCAGGAGGTTTTCCTTTTTTCCCTCAGTTGACATAAATGAATGTATAGTTTACCTGAAGAAAATACCATCATCCTTTGGCAACAGAAAAACATGATTCTGTCTTTGATCATTTCAACTGGGGAACATTTTTGTCACCTGTGTATAACACTGGAAACAATTTTGTTGGTCATGTAAATCCCCATCAGCCTTTGTGAATCACTTAGCTACAGCAAGCAGAGATTAAATCATTTAAATGAGGAATGCTGTAATGCCAACAAACAGGAGAGTTCTCATGGTTTTGTGTTTGCTTTCTCTGTGACTCAAAGTCTGTGCTTTATTGTTTTTCTTTTTTTTTTCAGCAAAGACTATATCTGAGCAAGGGGTCTCTGAGCAGTGAAGTGATAGAAACTGCATTAAGATCATTGCTATAATTTTCCTTAAGATAAATGCAAATTGTTAGCTACTTATCTAAATTATCCTTTATCTCTCTAATGCAGAAACTGCCACAGTTAGCCATGATGCCTCTCAATTTCAGAAAAGCATTACCTAGGACAACAGCAGATTGCACAAGTGAGAAAATAGAAAAATGATGATAAAATCCTCTATTGTGTTCTCTGCAGCCATTGGAACTGCATTCAGGCAAAGTCTTATCACATCAACATTGAGATAAACACAATGCGAGAGCACTGCAGGGCACTGGGGATGTAGTGCAATGAGGCTGGCTCCCCTGGTCGCCCTCACTTTGCCCAACTACAGGTTGAGTGACCTGGAACAAGTTGTTTGACTTCTCAGTCTTTTGATTTTCTCACCTGTAAAATGTAAATAAGAGTAGCTCCTGTCGCATAATGATTGTGTTATATATGAGGAAGCTTTATAGCACCTTGTAAGCCACGTAATGTAGTCTTAACAAATATGTATTTTTATTGCTCAAGCAGTAATCTCTGTTAAATTTGTTTAGCCTGTTTCCTTGTTGTAGAGGAATCATAAGTCATCAATGATAAAAATAAACTAATTTGGATTCAAAGTTATATCACTTTTTCAGATAAATTGCTTTTTGCACTAAGATTTAATTTAATTCAACAAGTCTTTCTCAAACACATACTGTGTTCCTACCACAAAGCTATAAGGATTAAAAAACAAAAAAACAAAAAGCTGAGGCTATGATGACAAGATTGTTAACTGTATTTAGGTTTAAAGAAATATTCTTATCTGTAAAATGGTAATCATAAAATTGCTTTATGTATTTCACAATCATATTGTGGACAGTAATATAAGGTTATTACTCTATTAACTCATTCCAGATCAGATTTCCAGTTACAAAATAATGGATACTGACATACATAATCATATAATTTAAAGTACAATATCAAAACCAAAGACTCAAATGTAAAAGGATCATATTGAAAATGTGTAGACATCATCTCAGAAAATCCACTCAAAAGATAATTTTTAATTATATGACAGACAACATCTGAATACTATATCAAGCTTCGTCAGTGCTGAGCATCACCTTTGAATAAGGGGGTTACTCAATAGATGAGTAGGTTTTAACATGCCATAAATCATTTTAATGCCAGGCACTGATAACTGACAAGAGATATCAGAAAGGAAGAACTGGGCAGTAAGAATGTGTCAGTGGGTCTCGACATCACTCAGGAATACAGGGCTTGATTTTAGTAACCGATGTCAATTTTTTCTCAGATTCTCATACTCAAGTGCTTTCATTGGTTGCTGTTGTAGAGTTAAGAGGTAATGTATAAAAGGTGTATGAGATTAGATGAGGAAAGGGTACATTTCCTCTCTAGAATGACTGAAATTTAAAAATATTCAACATCATGTGGGTCAAACAGAATGCTTTCAATGGCGAGACTGGATCCTTTGGCTAAAGAATAGAGACAGTGGAAGATGGAGGAGAAGGAAGCACCAGAATCTGTCTCCCCACCTGGACGACAATTGCACTGGCAGAATCTCTCTGCAGCCTATGGAAGTCTTGCAATTTCCAGGGGAAGGCTTGGATGGTAAATTGTGGTTAATTTGGTCAATTACATTTTGACCAAAAGAAAGAATCAGAAAACTTGCAGACAGGACAATGGAGATGACCAAGTCTGAGGAGCAGAAAGAGAAACTAGATTAAAGAAAAGTGACCAGAGCCTAAGGGACCTGTGGGATGCCTTCAAATAGATATACACATTGTGGGAGTCCCAGGAGGAGAATAGAAAGAGAGGGACAGAAATAATATTTGGAAACAAATAATAGCTTAAAGCTTTCCCAATTTGATGAGAGAGATGAATAAAAGCATCCAAGGTCAACAAACCACAAGTAGGATGAACTCAAAAAGACCCACACTGAGACATATTATAATCAAAGGTTGAAATACCAAAAACAGAGAATCTTGAAGGCAGTAAGAGAGAAATGACTTATCACAATCAAAGGCTCCTCAAGATTATCAAATTTCTCACAGAAACTTTGAGGGCCAGAAGGCAGTGTATTAATATACCCAAGGTGCTAAAAGAAAAAAAAAAAAGTCCTGTTAACCAAGAATCTTACATCTGGCAAAACTGTCCTTCAAAAATGAGGGAGAAGTTAAGACATTCCCAGATAAATAAAAGCTGTTTGAGTTCTTTACCTCTAGACTTGTCCTGCAAGAAATACTCAAGGGGGTCCTGCAGGATGAAATGAAAGGACCCTGGACAGTAATTAGAAGAAGTATGAAGAAATAAAGATCGCAATAAAGTCAACGCATAGACTATAATAAAATATAATATTATTGCAACAACAGTTTATAATGTTCACTTTTTGTTTTCCACATGATTTAAAAGACTTAACACATTAAAAACAAAGCAATTATTAGTCTAAAACCTAGCGTTATTATAACTTTGGTTTGTAACTCTACATGTTGCTTGCTACATAATTTAAGAGAATTATTAGTTTATGTTTTTGAGTATAAAGGTATAAAGATGTAATTTTGTGACATTAACAACCAAAAGGGGTGGGAATGGAGCTATTAAGTACCAGAGTTTTTGTAGGTTATTGAAGTTAAGCAGGTCTAAATGCAAATTGGAGTGTTACAATTTTGGGATGTTAAATGTAATTCTTGTGGCAAACATAAAGAAAAGAGCTATAGAATATACACAAAGTGATATGAGAAAGAAATAAACATTTCCCTACAAAGAATTAACTACACATAAAAGACACTAATGCAGGAAATAAGGTACAGAAAAGCTATAAGAATATGTTTTTTGTTCCTCATTTCTGGCATCACTGTCTCATTTTGTGTTAATCCCTCCTTATCAGTTATTATGTTAAATGTAGATAGATTAAACTCTCCAATCAAAAGATGAAGATTAAAAGAATGAATAAAAACACATGATCCAATTATATGCTGTCTACAAGAGACTCGTACAAAGAACTTGTATAGATATTGCTCCAGAAGATACACAAATGGCCAATAGTCCCATGAAAAGATGCTCGGCATTAATAATCTTTAGAGAAAGGCAAATCAGAACTACAGTGAGATACCACCTCACAGCTATCAGGATGGCTACTATCAAAACCCCCCAGAAAATAACAAGTGTTCACAGGGATATATAGAAATTGGAATCCTGGTGCATTGTTGGGGATGTAAAATGGTATAGCCACTGTGGAAAACATTGCTGTCATTCCTCAGCAAATTAAAAATAGAATTACCACGTGATTCAGCCATTCTGCTTCTGATTATATACCCAAACAATTGAAAGAGATCTTTATATACTCATGTTTGTTACAACGTTACTTATGTTGGGGATGTAAAATGGTATAGCCACTGTGGAAAACATTGCTGTCATTCCTCAGCAAATTAAAAATAGAATTACCACGTGATTCAGCCATTCTGCTTCTGATTATATACCCAAACAATTGAAAGAGATCTTTATATACTCATGTTTGTTACAACGTTACTTACAGTAGCCAAAACGTGGAAGGAACCCAAGTGCCCATTGATAGATGAATAGATAAAAAATAGTATACACATACAATGGAATATTATTCCTCCTTAAAAGGAAAATAATTCCTCAATATGCTACAACATGGGTGGACCTTGAGGACATAATACTAAATGAAATAAGCCAGTCACAAAAAAAGATAATTATTGTATAATTCCATTTATATGAGGTACTTAGTCAAAACTACAGAGATAGAAAGTGGAATGACGGTTGCCGAGGCTCAAGGGAGGGACAGCGAGTCATTGTTTAATGGGTATGAAGTGTTAGTTTTACAAGAAGAGAAGAGTTATGGAGATGGATGGTGACGATAGTTGCACAGCATTATGAGTTTTCTTAATATCACTAAACTTTAAACTTTAAAATGATTAAGATGGTAAATTTTATATTGTGAGTATTTTACCACAATAAAAAATTGGGGAAAATTATAGACACTGAGATTAAAATCCCAGACATATGCCTAGAGCAGGAAAGAGCATATAGATTTAGACCCACAGGTTATATGGGACACCTAGTTTACGAGAAATCATAATTTTCCTTCCTGAGAGTTTACAGTAAAAATCTTTCAATATTTGGTCCAGTTATTTCATTTTATTTTCCAGGTTACACCAAAGCAGTTCATCTATTGTTGGTCTATATATTGGACTTGGATATTATTTCAATAAAATGTTTTGCTGCTAAAATATTTTAAGAACCACTGTTTTAAAGCAAACACATTTCAAGATGCAAATGGTTATTATTATCCCTTGCTTTTCTCCTTTAACAAATTCACATTCTTCTTCTTTTTTCTCTTTAACAAACTCAATTCTTAATCTTAAAAAGCAACCCCAAAATTACCTGGCTATGAAAGCTGTTTCTCAGCTTCTCCTGAGTCTTCTTAGCTTCAGGCTAGGTTGTGATCCAAGGCCATCTTCCAAGTTCACTTTGGGCACGTTACTCAAGGTCATTACTTCTATGACTGCCATTTGTTTTCTTCCGGGGGAAGGTAATTAGGGTTTATTTGTTAATAGAGGATCTGGGGATTGAACCCAGGACCTTGGGCATGTTGAGCATGCCCTCTACCACTGAGCTATACCCATCCCAAAGGCCATTTGAATAGCTTGATTCTGGAGCCATTTTTTCAAGCATTTCAGTTTCTCTCTCACACCATATCTTCTTATCTTTTAGAGAATGGATTATAGGAAGAGAAGACAAGCTAATTATATTTTCCTAAAATTACAGCTCTATCCCAGGCAAAGGAAATCTACTGTTTCTTCAATGGGGAGTGGGGCTTGGTGACAGGGTGTAGGGAATGGCACTGCTCCTGTCACTTCACTGCTCTGGTGGACTGGGGCTGCTGCCTTTCCCTAACAATTTATTCTCTATCATTTATGGATTTGTCCTCAACAATCCTGTTAGGGGCAACCAGGACAACATTCCTTGATGTCAGGGATTTTGTCTGTTTCATTTTGGGGTTACCTTCCTTTCACCAACATGACTGAAGACTAGTAAATTTCAAAAAGAAGACATTTAAAAATATTTACGGGAAAGAAAAAAGAAAGTGCATCATGAAAGGATCTAAGGAGATTAACTTTATCTGTGATTAAAACTAATATGGTAATTACTCTGCAAGTAGGTGTGTATGTGATATTTGAATAATGCCTAGCTGGTCTACACACACACACAAACACACATGCACACACGCACGCGCACACACACACACACGCACACACAATATGTGAAGATAAAGCTTTGCATGGGTCCATGTTTTCTGTCACTGTGACCTCTGTATCTGAGAACATATTTTACATGAATAAACTAATTTATACTAAACTCATTGTTTTTTGTATTACAATATATGCAGCATTGGACGGAACTAACTATGTGTATTGAGAAGCAACTTTTGTCTAACTTTGCCATGTTGCCCACTGACTTGTCGTTATTTGACTGTAAATTAATTCACTTTGGCACTGAATCTCTGTACGTATTTATGACTTAAGACATCAGGCAAAACTTCAGAGTGGGGGTAGAGAAGGGCACTTATAATTTGAGACTCATAAAGAAATGGTTTTATGAGGACAGTAATACCTTGGATGGGTTTTGAACAAATTTATTGCCTTCTCCTGGAAGAGCTTAATGTAAGAGTTATAAAAGATGCCCAAGTGCAGGGCCATCACTCATTTGTGAAAAGAAGACTGAATGGATAAATAAACGGTCAATGATTTGTTTTATGCCCACAGTAGCTTAACCACAACCCTTTATAATATTTTAGTACAAAGATATTTATGAAGAGGCATTAATATCTCAGCACATACCTTGATGGCAGTGCTAAAATGCCTGTAATATATTTTCAAACTATTTTTATTTGGAAATAACAAATTATCGGTTAACATTTGTAGTCAAATCTACTTTATCTTGAAATAAGAATGAGTTTAAGAACATAGCATCAATTTTAATCGATTATCAGACTGACACATTTTTAAATGACTGTAATTGATGGTGAATATATTCACAAATTGTTTACCCTAAGAAACAGAAGAATCATTGCTCTCTGAGATGACAAAGTAGTTAATTTTTTTTCAACATAACTGAAGTTCAACGACCATAATACTTAGTGGCCATGACTATATGCAGATTAACTGATTTAAGTTAATTCCTCAGGTAATTTAAGTTTTAGAAACATTCAATTTCATGAAATGCTTCTGTATAGTAACTTGAACAGAGCCACAGTATAACAAACGATGAATATATATGTGTTATTTTTGTCTATGTGTCACCAAACAACTGGCTATCAGTTTTTTTTGTTTCAATAGTCCTTTAAGGATGATTTAGAAGTAAACATAACAGCATAGAGATACCATGTTTTGTGTAACATGAGCTGAGGTTTTTTTCCTAACGTGATGTAAATTTTCTTAATACGATCTTAAACAACTCCTCAATTTTTTTGGAAAAAAAAAACTCAGCTATGCAAGGACAAACTAATTTAGTCCTATTTTCTTAAACTCTCATGTCTGATGTCCCCTGAAAGCCAAAAAAAAAAAAAAAATGATGTGAAGGAAATTGTGCTGTGTGAAATATCTGGTGTAATTTATGACTATGTTATTGAACACAGAATAAACTTAAGCAACTCTACTTACTACCAAGGTGACTAAGAACGGAAAATCAAATACTGTTATTGGATAGTAGAAGCATACAGCGATCCCTTTGTCCTTGGCTTGTTCATCTCTCTATTTTCTCTACACTAACTAAGTGGACAACAAAAGAAGCTTTTAGAGTTGAATTAGTTACCAGCACTATGAAATGCCATAATTATTCCAGGAAAGCAGGAGAATTATTATAAGCAATAGTTAACGTGCTTATGAAATGGGCCAAAATATCTGAGGGTTTTTCTAATGTCTTATTTGGCCAGGAAGAGTTTCTTTAATTACCATCCAAAGAATTACTTTCCTGCCATGGTTTTATGAGTCCGCCAGCACAATCCCCATTTAAAAGATAATAAAGTAAGAGAGATGAGATCTAGTTTCCTCCCCCTTCCCAAGGATATGCAACAGATAAATCTTGAATTTAGGCTTGAATTTAGGTTTATTGACACCCTCTGACGCCTATTATTC
The DNA here is from genome assembly GCF_048773025.1 of Camelus bactrianus. NCBI lineage: Eukaryota > Metazoa > Chordata > Mammalia > Artiodactyla > Camelidae > Camelus > Camelus bactrianus. The sequence goes on from NC_133548.1 coordinate 19,949,062, forward strand.
TAAATTATGGTTAACAAAGATGGATGTAGCAAAGCTTTGTACTTAGCCATATATTTATTTCTGATATTTCCAAGTAATACATAATTATACAGCTACCGCATTGAATAATAAGGAATCTAAAGCAGTTTAGATCTTACTCTGGAATTCATCAAACTCAGAAGTTCTGAAACCAGTCATGAGTTTAAAGCTGTACCCCAACACTAAGGTGCCTTTTTACTGTTTATTTATCTGTCTCCTTTATAGTCGAGGCTACAGGAGCGTAGGGACTCTACCTGGTTCACTCACCACTGTATCCTAAACAGTTCACCTGGATAGGTGCATAGCAGATGCTAAATAAGTATTTGTTGATCAAATAAAGGAACTCGAGAGGAGAATATATGCTGAATTTCATTAAACAAATATGTTGTAAAAAATTAGAAGAAATCCAAGGGAAAAAAATCGACAGTCCCCCAAAGGTCCCTGTTTAACTTTTTGCCCCAGCATTATTTAATACATATTGTATATATTTAGGTTCTACAATGTGATGTTTTGATATATGTTTACACCGTAAAATAGTTACCACAATCAACCTAATTAACATATTCATCACCTCACATAGTTGCCCCCCTTTCTGTTTGTAGTGAAAACCCTCAGTAAATTTCAAATATACAATACATTATTCGTGACTCTAACCACCACACTGTACATTAGGTCTACAGAACACATTCCTGTTATAACTGAAAGTGTATACTATTTGACCAACATATCCCCTTTTCCTCCAACCTCGCAGTCCCTGGGACGTATCATTCTATTCCCTGGTACTATGCGTTTGACTTTTTTCATCTTCCACATAAAGCGAGATCACGCAATATTTGTCTGTCTGTGTCTGGCTTATTTTGCTTAGACTCAGACCCTTCAGGTTCATCCACATTGTTGCAAATGGCAGGATCTCCTTCTTTGTTAAGGATGAATACTATTCCATTACATACAAAGATATATGTATATGTAAAATTTCACTTGTCAGTGGGCACTTAGGTTGTTTCCATCTCTTGACTCTTGTGAATAATGCTGTCATAAACACGGAGGTGTATACATCTCTTTAAGATAATGATTTTATTTTCTTTGTTTATATACCCAGAAGTGAGATGGCTGGGCCATATGGAAGTTCTCATTTTTAATTTTTTTAAGAACTTCCGTACTGTTTAAAGTAATGGCTGTACCATTTACAGTTTATATTCTCATCAACAGTGTACAAGAATTATCTTTTCTACACATCTTTGCCAACACTGTCTTTTGATTTTTGATGGTAGCCTTCATAGCAGGTATGAAGTGGAATCTCATTGTGGTTTTGATTTGCATTTCTCTGATGATTAGTGATGTTGAACATCTTTTTATATATTTGTTGGCCATTTGCATGACTTCTTTTGAAAAATACCTCTTCAGGTCCTTACCCCATTTTTAATTGGCTTACAATTACTATTATCATCATTTGCTATTGAATTGTACGAGTTTCTTAGACAGTTATATAATCAAAACAGTATGGTACTGACATGAAAACAAACACATACACTCATGAAACAGAATACAGAGCCCAGAAGTAAACACACATATATAAGGTGAACTGTTGGGCAAAATAAAATTGGCAAATATACGAGCAGATGCATTTTGGCAAAGAACACTGCAATAACAAAGTTGCACTGATCATTTGAGCATTGGGTTATTAATAAAGTTCTCCAGGCAATTATACTGTTCCCTTCCTGTGCATTTCTCCTAAAGCACAAGGTATAATTTTTTGTCTCTGGAATTAACATCCTACCGTTTGATTTACAAGATCTGTTCCCTGTCTCCACTGATACAGGGTCACCTGATAAATATGAGTCATCAACAAATGTACACTGCTATTGCATTGCATTAAATATGTGCAATTTAGATCCCTTGGCTATTGAATTTAGTGCAGACATCAGAAAGTAATTTGAATTTAGAAGCCAACCCCTTGAATGGAATTGTAATAGCCTAGAGCTAATATCCTGCAGCTCATCAATGGTGACTGTCTTTATTAATTTCCAAATTTCTGTATTAAGATTCAAATTCTCAAACTTATATGACTCACAGTATCAATAAATCTGGAGAGATATTTCTCTAGCGTATATTTTCTAGGCTTACCTAGCTTCAGATAGACTCAAATGTTTAACAGTTTTACATCATATTCTACCACAATTCCAGTTCAACCGTCAACTAGTGGGGGAGCAACTTGAAATCTTCCATATTGTAAAGTCATTTAGAATGTGGTTCTTAAGCTTGTATTTTATATTCATTAAGCTGTTTTAACAACAGTCACAAAAAAAGATTGTCAGGAGATTAAATTGCCTAATTACAAAATATTTATTCTGAGATATTCAGTGGCTTTATATCTAATTATGATGTCTTTTGATGAAGAATCAATTACTAATGCTAAATAAATATTTGTGCCCAGGTAGCAGAAAGCTAATAGAATTAAGTTTACACCCAGCTTCGCTACTGTTGGTTTTCTTAGGTCTTGAGCCTGTTTTTGCAAAAAAATCACAACAATATTTAAGGATTCTGATATTACTATTATTATTATTAAATTAAATGACTTCGATATTTCTCATTGGTTATTAGCTTGCTTTTCTGTCTCTCAAGTGAATATATTGCTATAGATTTCTGGTGAGCACATTGAACTGAGTATATCTTGTATTCAATTCATCATATTTCCTGGGAGTCTGCATAAAAATCTGTTCAATCTGCTCCTTTCCTACTCTTCATCTTGGTTAATGTCAATGCCACGCATCTGCTTTTCCAAAGCTAGAATCTCGAAGTTATCCTGAATATTTCCTTCTGCTTTACCACTGAGTTCTCATTCATTACTAAATATTATTGTTTTTCTTTCTCCAATGTCACTCACATCCATCCATTCTCCATTTCTACTGGGTAATATCTCCTTGAAGGATTACTGCAATGCTCTTGCTCACTTTTTTTTCTTCTTTTCCTCACCCCTAGCCTATCCTTCATGTCTTGTGGCAGCGACCATGCTGTGTGTCCTTCCGCTGTTTCTTCTTTCCGGGCACACAGGTAGGTAGACTGGGGCCAAAACAACCAGTCTGGTCAATGGAACGTGGCCAGAAGTGAATTAGGCTTAGTCCTTAAAGACGATTTCTGCCTTAGCTTACATTCATTCTCCTCTCCATCTTGGGGATCTTGGAAGCTTCACAGTCCTGATGGCAAAGCTATGATGGGCAAAGCACAGAGGCAGTGTAGCCAATGCATTCCTGCTTAATGTATTTTCTATAATACACACTTACTCATAGTTTTACAATACCGATGGCTCCCCATTATCAGTAGGATAAGAACTAAATTTCTTATTTTGAATCGTAACTTCCTTTAAAAATATGACCCCAATTTACTTTTCTGTTCTATTGTTTCCTGCTTTGCGTTCTGTAATCCTTTAACTTCTTTCCCAAGTACACTTCTCTCTGCCTTTACATGAGTTATTCTTTCTATCTGAACTGTCCTCGCCTCTTCTGTCCTATTCAGACTCAAGATTTAGCTCAAAGGAGGCTAGATATTCTGGGCAAAGTCATAGACTTTTTTGTTTGGGTTTATACATTTGTTTTCTCTTACCTTTGTTCAGCCCTGGACTTATCGTCTCAGTGTGATCTGCTGAAATACTTATTTTCCCCTTTTGACTATTAGTTGTCTGAGGCCAGGGACTGTATGCTTTCTTCTCTGATTCCAAAGTGCCTTGCCCACTGGCTGGCATGCAGTTGACATTTAATATGTACATGTTGAATAAATGTCGAATGAGGAAGAGATTATGTCAACATGGAAAGCTAGGAGAGGCTATTTGAAACTGGTAAACGGACTGCTGATGAACTTAAGATGTCTTTTTCCTGGGTTGTTCAAAGTTCTGTCCTTTTTGCCACAGTCCCTGGCCAGCTTGTGTATTTTAAGTAACTGTTAGCTCCCCTGGGATATTCCGAAGTGAGCAGTTACTTTGGTAAATATTGTCAGTATAGAGCATCTGATCCTCAAAGTTTAAAAGCCTCATGTTCAGGTTCTGTAGGATTGTTCAGTCTAGACAGAGGCAGACCTCTCTCCTGTGGTAATGGCAGGGGAGGTTTAAACTCAAGAATGCATCCTGCTACTTAGCATTCGCACGCTCCCCCAGACAATGACCTTTCATCAGAGTCTCAAGAACCCCCCTCAAAACCAAGCAAAAAGTCAGAGGCGGCTTGTTTCCAGGGACAGCACTGTTTTACTTGTTTTCTTGGTTATTCCATTCGCATACTTGGGTGCCCACTGAGAGCGCTGAGGCTGCTTATCAGAAGAGAAGTGGGAATATGAACACTCATGAGTCATTCAGAAGTATTTACTGTCCCAGGAAAGCCCAGAAGTCATCGAAGTTTAGAACCAAAGTTGAGAGTGATAAAAGATTATCCTGCCCAGAGAGAGAAAGGCACCAAGGTCATAAAGAAACTAAGGTTGAAAATATTTTTGAGATAAAATTATGGAGCAGAAAATGTGGTGGAGAGGAAGAAAGGGTTTTTTAAAAAATTATTATTATTTCTCGAGACTGCAGTAGGGTTGTATGACATCTTAATGTCCCTCAGCTGTACAAGATTCTTGAGTAGGTCTGAGAATTGGGAAGTCTGCAATTTACAACCTCTCTCCTCTGTTCTTATAAGCAATTTAACCAAGCTCCTGTTGGCCAGAGACACTTCAGCAACAGAAATCCTAGAGGAGATTTTTAAGCCCATAGTAAAGATAATACAATCCTTCTGCATAAAAACAAAGGATTATTAATGCGCGCTGCTGGTGAAGTCTCATTTCACAACCGATGTAACTTTCTGTATTACATCAGCCCCACCAGCACTGGAATGAGCCAAGCCCGGGTGTCATTTATCACTAGTCATTTTGGGTGCACCAACCATAGAGCCAGCCCTCACTCTGACCCTTCCGAAGGCTCACCCCCTGTGAGCACAGAGGTTTTTATCTGTAGACATGCTGCTCTTTCTCAGGATTCAAATTTATTTTCCTGACATGGTTCACAGCTCCTGTCTCCAGGTGCTTGTCCTCTAGAGTGAGAGCCTGCTTCCACAATGCACTTCCTGCAGGAGATCGTATCCCTTTGGCAATTTGCAGCACTGGCTCCTTTTCAACTCTTCAATCTCAGTTTACGACCCATTTACCTGAATAATTCGTAATCAACTGAGTCGCTAATGTTGCCTTTTGCTGAATCACCCAGGGATGTATGTCACGAGAAGATGCTGTTGAATGGCTATACTTTGTTTTGTTTTTGTTTTGTTTTATTTTTGCAGGTTACTTTTACAGACCTGAGAAAAATACAATCCTTCTCCTTTCCCAAATGAAACCCTATGTTGAAACAGGCAACATTATTTTACATTTTTCTTTCTTTTTTGTCTTTCTTTCTTTTTTTTTTTCTTTTTAAAAATAAATCACCTTGAGGAAAGCTGCAGAATAATGACTGTGGAGAGGCAAGTCCTTTGCTCACACCTAGAATGGATACTTAATTAGAGATTTTTCCCATCATTATATTTCTCTTCTGTTCTCCAGGCATTAGATCAGTGGTGGATCACAGTTATATGTTACATGTGAGGTCACACCAGTGTGGCTGTAAGTGCCACCATTATTCAGTTCATTCACTCCTCAACAAATGTTTATCAAGTGCCTACTATACAGTTGTAGTTACTTACCTATAGGTGCTGAGAATGCAGAGTAAACAAGAAAGACAGAGTTTTTGCCTCCTTGTATTTTATATTCCTCAGACTCCCATGGTAATATTGAAAGCAATTCTTTTGCCCCTTTCCTGTTTGCCCATTTCTGTTTCCCTCTAACCTTGAAAGAACCTAATTATAGGAATGAAATCACGAGGCAATTTAACCTAACTCCTGACTTGTGCTCTCCTGAATGCACACCATGTCTTGACTAACCTGTTGACCCTTTTCCCAGATAAAAGGAAGTATGAATGAAGAATTAAGTAAAGAATGACTAGCTCCCAACCCCCGAAAACCCCCTTTACAATCCTGCAGGCAGATAAGGTGGGTAATATAACATCTGAAGGGAGAGTCAGTCAGTCTGCAAACAGTGGAGAATGGTGCAGAATCCAAGCTCCTGCCTCAATGATTCACTGAGATTCTTCCCCCTTTTTTCCCTTTAAAAAATGTCATGACTGAGCAGACTCTTCAGAGTTGGCCTCAGGACAGGAGTCCACCTTCCCCCAGATTGCTGGCTTTTCTGGTTAAAGCACCTTTCCTCTCTATTGACACTTGGCCTTTGATTATTGGCTTTTGAACAGCAAGCAGCTGAACCTGAGTTCGGTAACAGTCAGGTGTCACTAAAAGATTGCAGGCTTTGAGATCAATGAACATGAACTTAAGTTTCCCCAAATACTAGCATTGTGATATTACAACATACGAGAAAGGATGGTACCAGTGGTTTTTACATGGCCTTTGGAACCAGCCAGCCAGTTTCTCTTTCTGACTTTTTGTGACCTTAACCAAGTTATTTAAATTCTCTGAGTCTCAGGCGTTTTTCACTTGTACAGAGGTGGTATTGGTATCATTTCCCGTCCTAGACAATTGCAAGGCCAAGATCAAGGACAAGGATAAAGTTCATCATACCATTTGTCTCAGTGTTTAAGGCAAGGGAATGTACGGTTAAATATAATGTGCTCCTTACTCTTACCTTGACATTATCATGGAAATCCCAATTTAAAATTTCATAATCTTGAATTCCACAAAGTTTTGAACATGGAAATCTGGTGCTTGGTCTGCAGTTTCCAGCCTGTAGCTCATGCATTCTTCTGTTCCCACTCCCAGCTCACTCTCTCACCAGAAGATGACCTCAGATACAAAGCATGTGAAAACCTGAGCCCACCCAAGTTCCATCTACAACCCCCCAAACAACTGTCCCCTGAGCACCCCCTGGCCTAAGGGTGTGTCTACCAGGGTTATAATCTGTTTGCAGGAAATGGGCCTCCAAGTGGTACTCCTGCAGGTGCTGAAAGTTTGCTTGAAAAGAAGATGAGAAATTTCATAATCTCAGGTACCCAGAGCATTACCTATGTTAGAAGATAAACACAGGTGTATTAAACATTTTAAGAGTTCATTTGAAAAAAATCAACTTGAATTGGACAGCATTCGACCTAGCAGATGGAGGAGGGAGGGCATAGCCCCTGGTAGAGTGTGTACTTAGCATGCACGAGGTCATGGGTTCAATCCCTAGTACCTCTGTTTAAAAAATATTTAAAAATCAACCTAGCAGATGGAAAGGAGTGCCAAGGAGCTGTACAAAATAAATAGAAGTTAGCAGAAGGGAGTGGGAATAAGGAAGGTACATTGGCAAAAAAGCAGCTTGGTTATTGCAAAGTTACTTTCTTTTAGGGAATAGAATGGGTCTATCTGACAGAATACCTAATGAGTGCTGATCAGGTGAGTCCTGATTGACTAGTTAAATTTCCATTTCTGGAAGAACTGAAGCTATAAGTTAATTCTTGTTTTGGTGTAATGGAGCTTAGTATAAGCAACTCCATTTTGGCACTGTTTTCTTTTTCTTTTCTTTTCTTTTCTTTTCTTTTCTTTTCTTTTCTTTTCTTTTCTTTCTTTCTTTTCTTTCTTTCTTTCTTTCTTTCTTTCTTTCTTTCTTTCTTTCTTTCTTCCTTCCTTCCTTCCTTCCTTCCTTCCTTCCTTCCTTCCTTTCTTTCTTCCTTCCTTCATTCCTTCCTTCCTTCCTTCCTTCCTTCCTTCCTTTCTTTCTTTCTTTCTTTCTTTCTTTCTTTCTTTCTTCCTTTCTTCCTTTCTTTCTTTCTTTCTTTCTTTCTTCCTTTCTTTCTTTCTTTCCTTTCTTTCTTTCTTTCTTTCTTTCTTTCTTTCTTTCTTTCTTCCTTCCTTCCTTCCTTCCTTCCTTCCTTCCTTCCTTCCTTCCTTCCTTCCTTTCTTTCTTTCTTTCTTTCTTTCTTTCTTTCTTTCTTTCTTTCTTTCTTTCTTTCTTTCTTTCTTTCTTTCTTTCTTTCTTTCTTTCTTTCTCTCTCTCTCTCTCTCTCTTTCCTTCCTTCCTTCTTTCCTTCCTTTCTACCTTCCTACCTTCCTACCTTTCTTTCTTCCTTTCTCTCTCTCTCTTTCTTTCTTTCAACATCCAGGATTGAAAAAATATCTCTGGGTTCTAGTACGCATGCTCTTTTTGGATCCTTGGACTCTTTTCCCATAAGAGTGGCATGGTAGGAGTAAGGCCACAGGGCCAGAGTGGGGCCTTGTTAATTGAGCGACTCTTAATAACAAAGGGGATTGTGAGTCTTAAATGAAATAACAAAAAGTTCTCAGTTCTGGGCTGGAATCATGGTAAATACTTTATATGCTGGGGATGCAGGGTTCATGTGTATCAATAGTAGAATAATAAAAATTTTATCAACCTCAAAAAGATAATAACATATTTATAGCTTCCAACTCAGGGCCTGGTATTTAGAAAGATGTTAAAAGATGTTTAAGCCACGTATTCTTCACAGGGCAATAAAAGGTTAACTGATACCAGTGTCAAGGTCATTGGTGCACTCAGATTCTTAAGTTCTCAAAGCATCTCCTTCAGCTCTGATGTCATGCCAAGCTCTGGATATATTTGAAGACAATTTCTCCTTTTTGAGAATATATTTTTGGGACGGACAGATAGTTTTCCACTGAGAACAAGGGAGAGGACATCACTGTATTTACATCAACATCAAGCTACCTTGAAATTGCTCATCTTTTGATTTTAATTTCATGCCCCTACAGAGGTGCGCTCATAAGAAAACTAGTTTATTCCACTTATCAAAATGAGATGAATGGGTGAGATTTAACAGCAGCAGCTTGATGAATGAATGAGCATATTTTTGTGACATTAACACAGTTAATATTCACTCTCTCTCCCCATGATCTCCTATGTCTCCTGATGGCTTGTGGCATAAGAAGAGGCATATTTTAATCCTTAAACAATTGCAAAAATAAATAAAATAAATGCATTTGAAGTACATAGGAAACTATTTTACTAAAAGAAAAGAGGAAAAGAGGAACAAATAATCATGAGACGTAGAGAAAATAAATAGCAAAATGGTACATATGTAGGGAAAGATTGAGTGATTTTCCTCTAACTCAGGACCAGGCAAGAGAGCTGCTCTCTGCCCTTACTATTCAATATTGTCTTGCCAGTGCAATGAGGACAAGAAAAAAAATCATGTATGTGAGGAAGAAGCAAAACTGTCTTTAATCTTTGAAAAGTATGAAAGTATGATTCTCTATGTAGAAAATCCTAGGAAATACACACACACACACACACACACACACACACTCCTAGCGCTAACAAAGCAGTTCAACAAAGTCATTCAATAAAATACCAGTATGTTTCTATAAAACAAAAGTCACACCAAAAATTAAATTTAAAAAATTATGGCATTCACAATTGTACCAAAAAGTATGAAATACTTCACAGTAAAAGTAACAAAAATGTGAGATGTGCACTGAAATCTACAAAGCATTGCTGAAAGAAGTTAAGGATTTACACAGGTAAAGAGACACTCTATGTTTATGGATTTGAATATTGACTATTATTAAGGTAACAATTCTCTCAGATCAGTGGTTGCCTGGGGCCAGTGTGGGAATAGAGATTGAGTACAAGTGGACACATTCTTTATGGAATGATGGAAATATTCTAAACATGGGTCCTGGTGATGGTTGAACAGCTCTATATATTGAGATTCATTTAGATTAGAAAAGAACTTGAAATTAACTCAATTGATCTCTTGCTTCCAAATCATATTGTAGAATGCTATAAGATCACATTTATTGTGGGGCTTCTATATGATATGAATTATGAATTTAAGTTATTAAATTCTCAAAATCTATGCCTCTATTTTGTTAAAGTATGATTCTAGACCCCTGAGAGGTTAAATGTGATGCCTAACGGAATACAGTCAGTAAATGGTGAAGCTACTATATCAGCCTGGATCGTTGTAGCTTGAAAGTCTGCATGTGTTTGTGTGTGCATTTCCAGTTATGTTTCTATATGATGTATACATCAACAATGGTGTCATACATTTGAAATATACTCAATTTTAATGGCTGCAGTTTATCTTGTCTTTGACCTAGTCGTGTTTTCTAAAACTTTTGGCCAACAAAGGAGAAGGTTTTCTCTCCTTAAATCAAACTATTCATTTGGTACTTGTTTAAACTCCAGTTCACAGAGTCTCAGTGAATAGAGTCTGGATGTGGAATAATGGGCTGCAGATTCAGATATGAAATCAGAGTTAAGATTATAATCTCAGATTCCACAGTTTCTAGCACTGTGGATTTAGAAGCTTCTTCTAATCTTCTTAAAATCTCTGAATTTCGGTTTAAATTGATTTAAAAAAACTAGAAAAATAATATATCTCATTTTGGAATTGGTAAGAATTAGAGTCCCTTGAGGGTGATAAACACTGTCCCTATGCAAACCCATTAGTATGGGTCTGTTGTCTTTCTTTTCTACATTGGCTTACAGGGAAGCTCATGAGAAGCTCTGGTCCTCACATAACTTCACATAAGAAAGTACCTTTTAATTGTGAACTTCCTTCATTGGCTTTCCTTGAAATATAAGCAAACGTCTCCTTTTCAGCTGCTCTGATATTTTTAAGTTGAATTATTACTGTAAATTCAGTGAATGAACTGCCTTGTCTACTCCCTTGTACTCCAGATTGTTCTCTCTCAACTTATAAAGTGACTCTTGATTAGCTAGTCGATACACAGTCACTTGAAAGGGGCACATTAATTGTCTTCACCTCTCCCTTGATGATTCAAGCATCTGATACATTTTCAAGAGACTAGAAGGAATATATCAACGGACATGAAGTTCTAAATTTTAACCAGTAATTGTCATCTCTACTCACCCATACATGAACATATCCTCCTAAATCCTAGTGCATAGTCACCAGGGGTTGAAAAGGTCGTATCAAACCACCATTTTAACGTCATCTTTCAAAGTAGGTCTCTGTGCAAGTTGATCACTTCTCTGACATCTTCTCTCTCCTCACCTTCCAGTGTTCAAGTCTTTTCTTGTTAATACAATTTATCTCCCCAGTTACAGAACATCACCAATCTCAATAGTTATTAGAAGATCTAATTTCCTTGCAAATGTATCACCTTTTTTTTTTTTTTTTTTTGGTTGACTTTAAATGGGGGAGCTACACGAAGCCTCTAGCAGTTGCCCCCGAGAAGTTCACAGCATTGCTATTTGCTTTCTTCCTCCCGGCCAGGGGGAATACATCTCTCTCTGACTTCTGTCCTCAGAAAAGGAAATCTCTGCTTATAAGGGGTTTATTTGTTTGGATAGGGACCACTCAGACCATCTCTAGGAGTGTAAACTCATTTGAGGGACTTCAATTACATCTGCAAAATCCTGTGGCAGTACCTCAGTGAGTATTAGATTGAACAGATGATGAGGATCTTTGAAGAGTCATCTTTAGAATTCTGCGCTCCCTGCCCCTCATCACCCACCTAACTTCCGCCCAACCCTCAAGGCTCATCTCAAGCTTCATCTGCTTGTTTCTTTCTCCAAATTCCTATCCTCTGCTATAAACTACTAGGTTGTGGATATTATTTATTTATTTATGTTAATATTTATCACTGTACACAAAATGTGCTTTTATTTGACTGGAAGTGTGTGACCCACCCAGCTACCCATCCACAATGGCAAACACACATACGTACACAAATATACTCGCCCCATTTTGGTTTTGATGTACTTGAAGATACAGAACATTTTTTCAAATTTTTCTTTTGCATGAAACAAATTCCTTGATTCCTATATACTAAACACCCTGGTGAGAAGAACTCAGTGTCTAAAATAGCATTAGACTTACAGGGTCATATGCTAATTTTTTCCTGAGACAGCAGAGGAGCTCAGAACTACTACTTAGGCTGAAAGCTCACTGTAATTTCCCCCATTCGCAAGTAGCAGAACTTGGAGCCACCATCGTAGGATATTAATGAAGCTCAGGCGTGAACTAAATTGGGTCAAAGACAATCAGCCAGTGCTTTCTAATGGTCTTTTTCCAAATATTGCCACAGATCCAAAACATAAAGCATTTTACTTGGTAAGTGCACATTCAGAAGATGTCTGTTTAAAAACACTATCTTCTGAAGAGGTTGAGAGGGCCCATGTTCATTTTTACTTGTTCCTGAACTAAGACTTGAAATCTAATGCATTTACAAATTATTCTTCACTTTGGAAGGGGAAGGAAGTTAGGATGAGGACACTTTTTTTAGACAGAAATTTTTCAGTATTTTGGATTGTCAGAGTCCAGACGCTGTCTCTCATGCCCAGATTGATATAATATGGAAACAGAAACAAATTTCCTTTCACAGTGAAGGCAAACATTTTCTAATACTCTCATCAGATTACATGATAGCAAAAACCAGGATTCAATATTTGATGCGGAATAAACATTTTTATACATGTGTATGGTTAAACATATGCACGTAGAAGATTCCCCCAATTTTAAATGTTCCGATTTCTCTTTTTTGAGAAGGTTAAATTATTTCATCACAGCTTTGGTTATGGAATAATGCCTGGCATTACTGTGATTAAACTGGGTACATTAAAGTAAGTACTGATGAATTAAAAGCACAGTAGAATTCTTGGTGGGTGTGAACTGATGAGTAATCTTAACTAAAGGTAAAATGTGCCCATTATATTTGTACTATAAATAAAGCTTTATATTATGAATCACAGAGATAAAGACAGTGTGTGGTGCAAAGACACATTCAAAGACTGATTCTAAGTGATCTAGGTAGTTATTTCTTTTGGAAAAGAAGAAGAAGGAGAAAGAGAAGGAAGAAAATCAAACTGTCAGCATCTGATGACCTCAATTTAACTAAATATGAATGATTCACACATTTTTTAGTTGGTGATGTCTTATTATATAGTTCATGACTTGGATTTACACTATGATTTTGCTATAGCTAACATTCAAAAATACATGGATATTCAGTTTGGTAGTCAATATAACCTGACATATTAGAAAAGTGCCCATTCCAGCCCAGTCATACAACAAATGTAAATTAGGAAAATACACATCGACTAACTCCTTTTCTGGCAAATGTTGCATATTAGCTAATTATTAGAAAATAAATTTACCGTTTCTTGAGGTGAAGCATCTATTTGTGCAGATAAATAGAGGTAGAGGGCGGAAGATCAGTAACCACAGTTTGTTATAAGCGACAACTTCATCATTGAGCTGTATTTTATTTTACTTTAATTGTTTGACATGAAGTAGCAGCCTGACAACTGATTCATAAAGCATCTGAGAGCATTAGTCAGAGAGAAATGAGCTTGCGGAGTGTCCTGCCCTGTGATCTGAGCATCCCGTGGATGGAGGATGCTCACTGAACCCTTAGTATGTACACGAGTTTGGGATGCAT